>NC_082638.1:15847954-16495227 GCF_002263795.3 Bos taurus
CGCCCAGTTGAGGGCAGCGACCGATGCAAGCTCAGGAGTGTTTGCCGGGGGTCGGGCCAAGGGCAGGACCTAGCCTGATTGAGGGCAGGCTACCCGATGTGGGCTCAGGAATGCTTCTCGGGGCTTGAACATGGGAAGGACCCAGCCTGCTTCGGGGCAGGGACTGAGATGCGCGCTCAGGATTATGTGTCCGGGACACGAATATGCAAAGTCCAACAAACGCCTGCTTGACTGCAGGGACCGAGAGGTGGGGTCGGGAGTCTGTGCTAAGGTCCCGCACAAGGGCAGGACCTCGACTGGTTCAGTTCAGTGACAGAGACGGGGCTCGGGAGATTAGACGTGCACTTCAGGAAGGGCGGAACCCAGCCTGGTTTGGTGCAGCGCGTGAGATGAGGGCGCAGCAGTGATTCTGAGGGGTTTGAACAAGGGGAGGCCTCACCGTCGTTCGGGGCCAGGGGGCCAGGTTTGGGCTCAGGATTGTTTGTCGGGGGCCTTGGCCAGACGCAGAAACCTCCGTGGTTGAGCTCAGGGACCGAGATGAACGCTCAGGAGTGTTTTGTGTGTGTGTGTGCGGGGAGGGGGTGTTGCTCAAGGGCAGCATCCATCCGAGTTCAGGGCGGGCACGCAGCTGTGGGCTCAGGAGTGTGTGTCACGAGAATCGAAGAAGGGCAGGCCCTAAACTGCTTCTTCAGTGCGCCGACCGAGATGTATTTCTCGGGGTCTTGAAGCAGTCCAAGCCCCCGAGGCGGGTTCAGTGCCGGGAGTGAGTTGCGGGATCAGGGCTTTGTCCCGGCGAGGGACCAAGGGCAGGACACAGCGAAGTGGACGGAAGGGAGCGATCTGAAGTCTCCCGTGGTTTCTTTGCCAGGTGCTTGAAGGAAGGCAGGAGCCAGCCTACTTCAGTGCAGGGACCCGGGGTGGTCTCAGGAGTGTTTGTCAGGGTCTTGCCCGAGGGCAGGAGCCAGCCTGGTTCAGAGCAGGCACCGGGCGGTTGGCTCAGGAGTGTTTGTCAGGGTCTTGCCTGAGGGCAGGAGCCAGCCTGGGCCAGTGCAGGCACCGGGCGGCTGGCTCAGGAGTGTTTGTCAGGGTCTTGCCCGAGGGCAGGAGCCAGCCTGGTTCAGAGCAGGCACCGGGCGGTTGGCTCAGGAGTGTTTGTCAGGGTCTTGCCCGAGGGCTGGAGCCAGCCTGGTTCAGTGCAGGCACCGGGCGGTGGGCTCAGTTGTGTTTGTCGGGGCCGGGCCATGGGCGGGACCCAGCCTCCTTCAGGGCAGGCACAGAGATGGGGGCTCAGGAGTCTGTGCTGGGCGAATCGAACAAGGGCCAGACCTAAACCGGTTGAGCGCAGGGACCGAGATGCAGCTTCAGGAGGATTTCCAGGCGGTAGGAGCCCGGCCAGGTTCAGCGCAGGGACCGAGATGCGGGCTCAGCAGTGTTTCCCGGCTAATTGAACGAGGGCACGGCCCACCCTGTCTCTGTGCAGGGACCGAGATGCGCCCTCTGAAGGGTTTCTCGAGGTCGAAAAGTGGGCAGGACGCGCTCGGCTTCAGGTTAGAGAGCTAGATGTGACCTCAGGAGGACGTGTTGAGGTAGCTCCCAAGGGCAGGATCTCGACTGGTTCAGCGCAGCGCCCGAGGGGTGGGCACAGGCGCATCTGCCGGTGTCTTCAGCAAGTGCTTGCAGTAGCCGCGGCCGGTGCAGGGAAGGAGATGTGGGCTCGGGGGCGTTGCAGGGAGCCGTGCACAAAGGGAGGCCCCAGCCTCGGTGCAAGCCATGGCTGCGAGGCAGGCTCAGGAGGGTCTGTCGGCGGACTGTCGCCGGGCGGGACCCAGCCTCGTCCAGTGCAGGGACCCAGGTGTTGGCTCCGGAGTGTTTGTCAGGGTTCGGAAGAAGCGCCGTGCATCGCCCTGTTGAGGGCAGCGACCGATGCAGGCTCAGGAGTGTTTGCCGGGGGTCGGGCCAAGGGCAGGACCTAGCCTGATTGAAGGCAGGGAACCCGATGTGGGCTCAGGAGTGCTTCACGGGGTTTGAACATGGGAAGGACACAGCCTGCTTCGGGGCATGGACTCAGATGCGCTCTCAGGATTATGTTCCAGGGACTTGAACATGGAAAATCCAACGAACACGTTCTGGACTGCAGGGACCAAGAGGTGGGGTCGGGAGTCTGTACTAGGCGCTCGCACAAGGGCAGGACCTCGACTGTTTCAGATCAGTGACCGAGACGGGGCTCAGGAGTTTAGAAGGGCACTTCTGGAAGGGCACGACCCTGCCTGGTTTGGTGCAGCACGTGAGATGAGGGTGCAGCAATGATTCCGGGGGGTTTAAACAAGGAGAGGACTCACCGTCGTTCGGGGCCAGGGGGCCAAGTTTGGGCTCAGGACTGTTTGTCGGGGGCCTTGGCCAGAGGCAGAAACCACCGTGGTTGAGCTCAGGGACCAAGATGAACGCTCAGGCGTGTTTAGTGTGTGTGTGGGGGGGGTGGGGGGGTGTGTGGGGGGGTGTGCGCAAGGGCAGCATCCATCCGAGTTCCGGGCGGGCACGCAGCTGTGGGCTCAGGAGTGTGTGTCGCGGGAATCGAAGAAGGCAGGCCCTAGACTGCTTCTTCAGTGCGCCGACCGAGATGTATTTCTCGGGGTCTTGAAGCAGGCCAAGCCCCAGAGGTGGCTTCAGTGCCGGGAGTGAGCTGCGGGATCACAGCTTTGTCCCGGAGAGGGACCAAATGCAGGACACAGCGAAGTGGACGGGCAGGGAGCGAGCTGGAGTCTCCCGGTGGTTACTTTGCCAGGTGCTTGAACGAAGGCAGGAGCCAGCCTGCTTCAGTGCAGGGATCCGGAGTGGGCTCTGGAGTGTTTGCCAGGGTCTTGACCGAGGGCAGGAGCCAGCCTGGATCAGTGCAGACACCGGGCGGGGGGCCCAGGAGTGTTTGTCATGGTATTGCCCGAGGGCAGGAGCCAGCCTGGTTTAGAGCAGGCACCGGGCGGTGGGCTCAGGAGTGTTTGTCAGGGTATTGCCCGAGGGCAGGGACCAGCCTGGTTCAGGGCAGGCCCCGGGCGGTGGTCTCAGGAGTGTCTGTCGGCGCCGGGCATGGGCAGGACCCAGCCTCCTTCAGGGCAGACACAGAGATGGGGGCTCAGGAGTCTGTGCTGAGTGAATCGAACAAGGGCCAGACCTAGACCGGTTCAGGGCAGGGACAGAGATGCTGCTTCAGGAGTATTTCCTGGGGGTAGGACCCCGGCCAGGTTTAGCGCGGGGATCAAGATGCGGGCTCAGCAGCGTTTCCCGGGTGACTGAACGAGGGCACGGCCCACCCTGTCTCTGTGCGGGGACCGAGATGCTCCCTCAGGAGGGTTTCTCGAGGTCTGATCGTGGGCAGGACGCGCACGGCTTCAGGGCAGAGTGCGAGAGGAGGCCTCAGGAGGACGTGTTGAGGTAGCTCCCAAGGGCAGAACCTCGACTGGTTCAGTGCAGCGCCCGAGGGGCGGGCACAGGCGCATTTGCCGGTGGCTTCGGCAATTGCTTGCCGGAGCCCTGGCCGGGGCAGGGAAGGAGATGTTGGCACAGGGGCGTTGGGTGGCGCTGTGCAGCAAGGGAGGCCCCAGCCTAGGTGCGTGCCGTGGCCGCGAGGCACGCTCAGGAGGGCCTGTCGGGGGACTGACACTGGGCGGGACCCAGCCTCGTCCCGAGCAGGGACCGAGGTGTTGGGTCAGGAGTGTTTGTCAGGGTCGGGAAGAAGTGCCGGGCACCGCCCAGTTGAGGGCAGCGACCGATGCAAGCTCAGGAGTGTTTGCCGGGGGTCGGGCCAAGGGCAGGACCTAGCCTGATTGAGGGCAGGCTACCCGATGTGGGCTCAGGAATGCTTCTCGGGGCTTGAACATGGGAAGGACCCAGCCTGCTTCGGGGCAGGGACTGAGATGCGCGCTCAGGATTATGTGTCCGGGACACGAATATGCAAAGTCCAACAAACGCCTGCTTGACTGCAGGGACCGAGAGGTGGGGTCGGGAGTCTGTGCTAAGGTCCCGCACAAGGGCAGGACCTCGACTGGTTCAGTTCAGTGACAGAGACGGGGCTCGGGAGATTAGACGTGCACTTCAGGAAGGGCGGAACCCAGCCTGGTTTGGTGCAGCGCGTGAGATGAGGGCGCAGCAGTGATTCTGAGGGGTTTGAACAAGGGGAGGCCTCACCGTCGTTCGGGGCCAGGGGGCCAGGTTTGGGCTCAGGATTGTTTGTCGGGGGCCTTGGCCAGACGCAGAAACCTCCGTGGTTGAGCTCAGGGACCGAGATGAACGCTCAGGAGTGTTTTGTGTGTGTGTGTGCGGGGAGGGGGTGTTGCTCAAGGGCAGCATCCATCCGAGTTCAGGGCGGGCACGCAGCTGTGGGCTCAGGAGTGTGTGTCACGAGAATCGAAGAAGGGCAGGCCCTAAACTGCTTCTTCAGTGCGCCGACCGAGATGTATTTCTCGGGGTCTTGAAGCAGTCCAAGCCCCCGAGGCGGGTTCAGTGCCGGGAGTGAGTTGCGGGATCAGGGCTTTGTCCCGGCGAGGGACCAAGGGCAGGACACAGCGAAGTGGACGGAAGGGAGCGATCTGAAGTCTCCCGTGGTTTCTTTGCCAGGTGCTTGAAGGAAGGCAGGAGCCAGCCTACTTCAGTGCAGGGACCCGGGGTGGTCTCAGGAGTGTTTGTCAGGGTCTTGCCCGAGGGCAGGAGCCAGCCTGGTTCAGAGCAGGCACCGGGCGGTTGGCTCAGGAGTGTTTGTCAGGGTCTTGCCTGAGGGCAGGAGCCAGCCTGGGCCAGTGCAGGCACCGGGCGGCTGGCTCAGGAGTGTTTGTCAGGGTCTTGCCCGAGGGCAGGAGCCAGCCTGGTTCAGAGCAGGCACCGGGCGGTTGGCTCAGGAGTGTTTGTCAGGGTCTTGCCCGAGGGCTGGAGCCAGCCTGGTTCAGTGCAGGCACCGGGCGGTGGGCTCAGTTGTGTTTGTCGGGGCCGGGCCATGGGCGGGACCCAGCCTCCTTCAGGGCAGGCACAGAGATGGGGGCTCAGGAGTCTGTGCTGGGCGAATCGAACAAGGGCCAGACCTAAACCGGTTGAGCGCAGGGACCGAGATGCAGCTTCAGGAGGATTTCCAGGCGGTAGGAGCCCGGCCAGGTTCAGCGCAGGGACCGAGATGCGGGCTCAGCAGTGTTTCCCGGCTAATTGAACGAGGGCACGGCCCACCCTGTCTCTGTGCAGGGACCGAGATGCGCCCTCTGAAGGGTTTCTCGAGGTCGAAAAGTGGGCAGGACGCGCTCGGCTTCAGGTTAGAGAGCTAGATGTGACCTCAGGAGGACGTGTTGAGGTAGCTCCCAAGGGCAGGATCTCGACTGGTTCAGCGCAGCGCCCGAGGGGTGGGCACAGGCGCATCTGCCGGTGTCTTCAGCAAGTGCTTGCAGTAGCCGCGGCCGGTGCAGGGAAGGAGATGTGGGCTCGGGGGCGTTGCAGGGAGCCGTGCACAAAGGGAGGCCCCAGCCTCGGTGCAAGCCATGGCTGCGAGGCAGGCTCAGGAGGGTCTGTCGGCGGACTGTCGCCGGGCGGGACCCAGCCTCGTCCAGTGCAGGGACCCAGGTGTTGGCTCCGGAGTGTTTGTCAGGGTTCGGAAGAAGCGCCGTGCATCGCCCTGTTGAGGGCAGCGACCGATGCAGGCTCAGGAGTGTTTGCCGGGGGTCGGGCCAAGGGCAGGACCTAGCCTGATTGAAGGCAGGGAACCCGATGTGGGCTCAGGAGTGCTTCACGGGGTTTGAACATGGGAAGGACACAGCCTGCTTCGGGGCATGGACTCAGATGCGCTCTCAGGATTATGTTCCAGGGACTTGAACATGGAAAATCCAACGAACACGTTCTGGACTGCAGGGACCAAGAGGTGGGGTCGGGAGTCTGTACTAGGCGCTCGCACAAGGGCAGGACCTCGACTGTTTCAGATCAGTGACCGAGACGGGGCTCAGGAGTTTAGAAGGGCACTTCTGGAAGGGCACGACCCTGCCTGGTTTGGTGCAGCACGTGAGATGAGGGTGCAGCAATGATTCCGGGGGGTTTAAACAAGGAGAGGACTCACCGTCGTTCGGGGCCAGGGGGCCAAGTTTGGGCTCAGGACTGTTTGTCGGGGGCCTTGGCCAGAGGCAGAAACCACCGTGGTTGAGCTCAGGGACCAAGATGAACGCTCAGGCGTGTTTAGTGTGTGTGTGTGGGGGGTGGGGGGGTGTGTGGGGGGGTGTGCGCAAGGGCAGCATCCATCCGAGTTCCGGGCGGGCACGCAGCTGTGGGCTCAGGAGTGTGTGTCGCGGGAATCGAAGAAGGCAGGCCCTAGACTGCTTCTTCAGTGCGCCGACCGAGATGTATTTCTCGGGGTCTTGAAGCAGGCCAAGCCCCAGAGGTGGCTTCAGTGCCGGGAGTGAGCTGCGGGATCACAGCTTTGTCCCGGAGAGGGACCAAATGCAGGACACAGCGAAGTGGACGGGCAGGGAGCGAGCTGGAGTCTCCCGGTGGTTACTTTGCCAGGTGCTTGAACGAAGGCAGGAGCCAGCCTGCTTCGGTGCAGGGATCCGGAGTGGGCTCTGGAGTGTTTGCCAGGGTCTTGACCGAGGGCAGGAGCCAGCCTGGATCAGTGCAGACACCGGGCGGGGGGCCCAGGAGTGTTTGTCATGGTATTGCCCGAGGGCAGGAGCCAGCCTGGTTTAGAGCAGGCACCGGGCGGTGGGCTCAGGAGTGTTTGTCAGGGTATTGCCCGAGGGCAGGGACCAGCCTGGTTCAGGGCAGGCCCCGGGCGGTGGTCTCAGGAGTGTCTGTCGGCGCCGGGCATGGGCAGGACCCAGCCTCCTTCAGGGCAGACACAGAGATGGGGGCTCAGGAGTCTGTGCTGAGTGAATCGAACAAGGGCCAGACCTAGACCGGTTCAGGGCAGGGACAGAGATGCTGCTTCAGGAGTATTTCCTGGGGGTAGGACCCCGGCCAGGTTTAGCGCGGGGATCAAGATGCGGGCTCAGCAGCGTTTCCCGGGTGACTGAACGAGGGCACGGCCCACCCTGTCTCTGTGCGGGGACCGAGATGCTCCCTCAGGAGGGTTTCTCGAGGTCTGATCGTGGGCAGGACGCGCACGGCTTCAGGGCAGAGTGCGAGAGGAGGCCTCAGGAGGACGTGTTGAGGTAGCTCCCAAGGGCAGAACCTCGACTGGTTCAGTGCAGCGCCCGAGGGGCGGGCACAGGCGCATTTGCCGGTGGCTTCGGCAATTGCTTGCCGGAGCCCTGGCCGGGGCAGGGAAGGAGATGTTGGCACAGGGGCGTTGGGTGGCGCTGTGCAGCAAGGGAGGCCCCAGCCTAGGTGCGTGCCGTGGCCGCGAGGCACGCTCAGGAGGGCCTGTCGGGGGACTGACACTGGGCGGGACCCAGCCTCGTCCCGAGCAGGGACCGAGGTGTTGGGTCAGGAGTGTTTGTCAGGGTCGGGAAGAAGTGCCGGGCACCGCCCAGTTGAGGGCAGCGACCGATGCAAGCTCAGGAGTGTTTGCCGGGGGTCGGGCCAAGGGCAGGACCTAGCCTGATTGAGGGCAGGCTACCCGATGTGGGCTCAGGAATGCTTCTCGGGGCTTGAACATGGGAAGGACCCAGCCTGCTTCGGGGCAGGGACTGAGATGCGCGCTCAGGATTATGTGTCCGGGACACGAATATGCAAAGTCCAACAAACGCCTGCTTGACTGCAGGGACCGAGAGGTGGGGTCGGGAGTCTGTGCTAAGGTCCCGCACAAGGGCAGGACCTCGACTGGTTCAGTTCAGTGACAGAGACGGGGCTCGGGAGATTAGACGTGCACTTCAGGAAGGGCGGAACCCAGCCTGGTTTGGTGCAGCGCGTGAGATGAGGGCGCAGCAGTGATTCTGAGGGGTTTGAACAAGGGGAGGCCTCACCGTCGTTCGGGGCCAGGGGGCCAGGTTTGGGCTCAGGATTGTTTGTCGGGGGCCTTGGCCAGACGCAGAAACCTCCGTGGTTGAGCTCAGGGACCGAGATGAACGCTCAGGAGTGTTTTGTGTGTGTGTGTGCGGGGAGGGGGTGTTGCTCAAGGGCAGCATCCATCCGAGTTCAGGGCGGGCACGCAGCTGTGGGCTCAGGAGTGTGTGTCACGAGAATCGAAGAAGGGCAGGCCCTAAACTGCTTCTTCAGTGCGCCGACCGAGATGTATTTCTCGGGGTCTTGAAGCAGTCCAAGCCCCCGAGGCGGGTTCAGTGCCGGGAGTGAGTTGCGGGATCAGGGCTTTGTCCCGGCGAGGGACCAAGGGCAGGACACAGCGAAGTGGACGGAAGGGAGCGATCTGAAGTCTCCCGTGGTTTCTTTGCCAGGTGCTTGAAGGAAGGCAGGAGCCAGCCTACTTCAGTGCAGGGACCCGGGGTGGTCTCAGGAGTGTTTGTCAGGGTCTTGCCCGAGGGCAGGAGCCAGCCTGGTTCAGAGCAGGCACCGGGCGGTTGGCTCAGGAGTGTTTGTCAGGGTCTTGCCTGAGGGCAGGAGCCAGCCTGGGCCAGTGCAGGCACCGGGCGGCTGGCTCAGGAGTGTTTGTCAGGGTCTTGCCCGAGGGCAGGAGCCAGCCTGGTTCAGAGCAGGCACCGGGCGGTTGGCTCAGGAGTGTTTGTCAGGGTCTTGCCCGAGGGCTGGAGCCAGCCTGGTTCAGTGCAGGCACCGGGCGGTGGGCTCAGTTGTGTTTGTCGGGGCCGGGCCATGGGCGGGACCCAGCCTCCTTCAGGGCAGGCACAGAGATGGGGGCTCAGGAGTCTGTGCTGGGCGAATCGAACAAGGGCCAGACCTAAACCGGTTGAGCGCAGGGACCGAGATGCAGCTTCAGGAGGATTTCCAGGCGGTAGGAGCCCGGCCAGGTTCAGCGCAGGGACCGAGATGCGGGCTCAGCAGTGTTTCCCGGCTAATTGAACGAGGGCACGGCCCACCCTGTCTCTGTGCAGGGACCGAGATGCGCCCTCTGAAGGGTTTCTCGAGGTCGAAAAGTGGGCAGGACGCGCTCGGCTTCAGGTTAGAGAGCTAGATGTGACCTCAGGAGGACGTGTTGAGGTAGCTCCCAAGGGCAGGATCTCGACTGGTTCAGCGCAGCGCCCGAGGGGTGGGCACAGGCGCATCTGCCGGTGTCTTCAGCAAGTGCTTGCAGTAGCCGCGGCCGGTGCAGGGAAGGAGATGTGGGCTCGGGGGCGTTGCAGGGAGCCGTGCACAAAGGGAGGCCCCAGCCTCGGTGCAAGCCATGGCTGCGAGGCAGGCTCAGGAGGGTCTGTCGGCGGACTGTCGCCGGGCGGGACCCAGCCTCGTCCAGTGCAGGGACCCAGGTGTTGGCTCCGGAGTGTTTGTCAGGGTTCGGAAGAAGCGCCGTGCATCGCCCTGTTGAGGGCAGCGACCGATGCAGGCTCAGGAGTGTTTGCCGGGGGTCGGGCCAAGGGCAGGACCTAGCCTGATTGAAGGCAGGGAACCCGATGTGGGCTCAGGAGTGCTTCACGGGGTTTGAACATGGGAAGGACACAGCCTGCTTCGGGGCATGGACTCAGATGCGCTCTCAGGATTATGTTCCAGGGACTTGAACATGGAAAATCCAACGAACACGTTCTGGACTGCAGGGACCAAGAGGTGGGGTCGGGAGTCTGTACTAGGCGCTCGCACAAGGGCAGGACCTCGACTGTTTCAGATCAGTGACCGAGACGGGGCTCAGGAGTTTAGAAGGGCACTTCTGGAAGGGCACGACCCTGCCTGGTTTGGTGCAGCACGTGAGATGAGGGTGCAGCAATGATTCCGGGGGGTTTAAACAAGGAGAGGACTCACCGTCGTTCGGGGCCAGGGGGCCAAGTTTGGGCTCAGGACTGTTTGTCGGGGGCCTTGGCCAGAGGCAGAAACCACCGTGGTTGAGCTCAGGGACCAAGATGAACGCTCAGGCGTGTTTAGTGTGTGTGTGGGGGGGGTGGGGGGGTGTGTGTGGGGGTGTGCGCAAGGGCAGCATCCATCCGAGTTCCGGGCGGGCACGCAGCTGTGGGCTCAGGAGTGTGTGTCGCGGGAATCGAAGAAGGCAGGCCCTAGACTGCTTCTTCAGTGCGCCGACCGAGATGTATTTCTCGGGGTCTTGAAGCAGGCCAAGCCCCAGAGGTGGCTTCAGTGCCGGGAGTGAGCTGCGGGATCACAGCTTTGTCCCGGAGAGGGACCAAATGCAGGACACAGCGAAGTGGACGGGCAGGGAGCGAGCTGGAGTCTCCCGGTGGTTACTTTGCCAGGTGCTTGAACGAAGGCAGGAGCCAGCCTGCTTCGGTGCAGGGATCCGGAGTGGGCTCTGGAGTGTTTGCCAGGGTCTTGACCGAGGGCAGGAGCCAGCCTGGATCAGTGCAGACACCGGGCGGGGGGCCCAGGAGTGTTTGTCATGGTATTGCCCGAGGGCAGGAGCCAGCCTGGTTTAGAGCAGGCACCGGGCGGTGGGCTCAGGAGTGTTTGTCAGGGTATTGCCCGAGGGCAGGGACCAGCCTGGTTCAGGGCAGGCACCGGGCGGTGGTCTCAGGAGTGTCTGTCGGCGCCGGGCATGGGCAGGACCCAGCCTCCTTCAGGGCAGACACAGAGATGGGGGCTCAGGAGTCTGTGCTGAGTGAATCGAACAAGGGCCAGACCTAGACCGGTTCAGGGCAGGGACAGAGATGCTGCTTCAGGAGTATTTCCTGGGGGTAGGACCCCGGCCAGGTTTAGCGCGGGGATCAAGATGCGGGCTCAGCAGCGTTTCCCGGGTGACTGAACGAGGGCACGGCCCACCCTGTCTCTGTGCGGGGACCGAGATGCTCCCTCAGGAGGGTTTCTCGAGGTCTGATCGTGGGCAGGACGCGCACGGCTTCAGGGCAGAGTGCGAGAGGAGGCCTCAGGAGGACGTGTTGAGGTAGCTCCCAAGGGCAGAACCTCGACTGGTTCAGTGCAGCGCCCGAGGGGCGGGCACAGGCACATTTGCCGGTGGCTTCGGCAATTGCTTGCCGGAGCCCTGGCCGGGGCAGGGAAGGAGATGTTGGCACAGGGGCGTTGGGTGGCGCTGTGCAGCAAGGGAGGCCCCAGCCTAGGTGCGTGCCGTGGCCGCGAGGCACGCTCAGGAGGGCCTGTCGGGGGACTGACACTGGGCGGGACCCAGCCTCGTCCCGAGCAGGGACCGAGGTGTTGGGTCAGGAGTGTTTGTCAGGGTCGGGAAGAAGTGCCGGGCACCGCCCAGTTGAGGGCAGCGACCGATGCAAGCTCAGGAGTGTTTGCCGGGGGTCGGGCCAAGGGCAGGACCTAGCCTGATTGAGGGCAGGCTACCCGATGTGGGCTCAGGAATGCTTCTCGGGGCTTGAACATGGGAAGGACCCAGCCTGCTTCGGGGCAGGGACTGAGATGCGCGCTCAGGATTATGTGTCCGGGACACGAATATGCAAAGTCCAACAAACGCCTGCTTGACTGCAGGGACCGAGAGGTGGGGTCGGGAGTCTGTGCTAAGGTCCCGCACAAGGGCAGGACCTCGACTGGTTCAGTTCAGTGACAGAGACGGGGCTCGGGAGATTAGACGTGCACTTCAGGAAGGGCGGAACCCAGCCTGGTTTGGTGCAGCGCGTGAGATGAGGGCGCAGCAGTGATTCTGAGGGGTTTGAACAAGGGGAGGCCTCACCGTCGTTCGGGGCCAGGGGGCCAGGTTTGGGCTCAGGATTGTTTGTCGGGGGCCTTGGCCAGACGCAGAAACCTCCGTGGTTGAGCTCAGGGACCGAGATGAACGCTCAGGAGTGTTTTGTGTGTGTGTGTGCGGGGAGGGGGTGTTGCTCAAGGGCAGCATCCATCGGAGTTCAGGGCGGGCACGCAGCTGTGGGCTCAGGAGTGTGTGTCACGAGAATCGAAGAAGGGCAGGCCCTAAACTGCTTCTTCAGTGCGCCGACCGAGATGTATTTCTCGGGGTCTTGAAGCAGTCCAAGCCCCCGAGGCGGGTTCAGTGCCGGGAGTGAGTTGCGGGATCAGGGCTTTGTCCCGGCGAGGGACCAAGGGCAGGACACAGCGAAGTGGACGGAAGGGAGCGATCTGAAGTCTCCCGTGGTTTCTTTGCCAGGTGCTTGAAGGAAGGCAGGAGCCAGCCTACTTCAGTGCAGGGACCCGGGGTGGTCTCAGGAGTGTTTGTCAGGGTCTTGCCCGAGGGCAGGAGCCAGCCTGGTTCAGAGCAGGCACCGGGCGGTTGGCTCAGGAGTGTTTGTCAGGGTCTTGCCTGAGGGCAGGAGCCAGCCTGGGCCAGTGCAGGCACCGGGCGGCTGGCTCAGGAGTGTTTGTCAGGGTCTTGCCCGAGGGCAGGAGCCAGCCTGGTTCAGAGCAGGCACCGGGCGGTTGGCTCAGGAGTGTTTGTCAGGGTCTTGCCCGAGGGCTGGAGCCAGCCTGGTTCAGTGCAGGCACCGGGCGGTGGGCTCAGTTGTGTTTGTCGGGGCCGGGCCATGGGCGGGACCCAGCCTCCTTCAGGGCAGGCACAGAGATGGGGGCTCAGGAGTCTGTGCTGGGCGAATCGAACAAGGGCCAGACCTAAACCGGTTGAGCGCAGGGACCGAGATGCAGCTTCAGGAGGATTTCCAGGCGGTAGGAGCCCGGCCAGGTTCAGCGCAGGGACCGAGATGCGGGCTCAGCAGTGTTTCCCGGCTAATTGAACGAGGGCACGGCCCACCCTGTCTCTGTGCAGGGACCGAGATGCGCCCTCTGAAGGGTTTCTCGAGGTCGAAAAGTGGGCAGGACGCGCTCGGCTTCAGGTTAGAGAGCTAGATGTGACCTCAGGAGGACGTGTTGAGGTAGCTCCCAAGGGCAGGATCTCGACTGGTTCAGCGCAGCGCCCGAGGGGTGGGCACAGGCGCATCTGCCGGTGTCTTCAGCAAGTGCTTGCAGTAGCCGCGGCCGGTGCAGGGAAGGAGATGTGGGCTCGGGGGCGTTGCAGGGAGCCGTGCACAAAGGGAGGCCCCAGCCTCGGTGCAAGCCATGGCTGCGAGGCAGGCTCAGGAGGGTCTGTCGGCGGACTGTCGCCGGGCGGGACCCAGCCTCGTCCAGTGCAGGGACCCAGGTGTTGGCTCCGGAGTGTTTGTCAGGGTTCGGAAGAAGCGCCGTGCATCGCCCTGTTGAGGGCAGCGACCGATGCAGGCTCAGGAGTGTTTGCCGGGGGTCGGGCCAAGGGCAGGACCTAGCCTGATTGAAGGCAGGGAACCCGATGTGGGCTCAGGAGTGCTTCACGGGGTTTGAACATGGGAAGGACACAGCCTGCTTCGGGGCATGGACTCAGATGCGCTCTCAGGATTATGTTCCAGGGACTTGAACATGGAAAATCCAACGAACACGTTCTGGACTGCAGGGACCAAGAGGTGGGGTCGGGAGTCTGTACTAGGCGCTCGCACAAGGGCAGGACCTCGACTGTTTCAGATCAGTGACCGAGACGGGGCTCAGGAGTTTAGAAGGGCACTTCTGGAAGGGCACGACCCTGCCTGGTTTGGTGCAGCACGTGAGATGAGGGTGCAGCAATGATTCCGGGGGGTTTAAACAAGGAGAGGACTCACCGTCGTTCGGGGCCAGGGGGCCAAGTTTGGGCTCAGGACTGTTTGTCGGGGGCCTTGGCCAGAGGCAGAAACCACCGTGGTTGAGCTCAGGGACCAAGATGAACGCTCAGGCGTGTTTAGTGTGTGTGTGTGGGGGGTGGGGGGGTGTGTGGGGGGGTGTGCGCAAGGGCAGCATCCATCCGAGTTCCGGGCGGGCACGCAGCTGTGGGCTCAGGAGTGTGTGTCGCGGGAATCGAAGAAGGCAGGCCCTAGACTGCTTCTTCAGTGCGCCGACCGAGATGTATTTCTCGGGGTCTTGAAGCAGGCCAAGCCCCAGAGGTGGCTTCAGTGCCGGGAGTGAGCTGCGGGATCACAGCTTTGTCCCGGAGAGGGACCAAATGCAGGACACAGCGAAGTGGACGGGCAGGGAGCGAGCTGGAGTCTCCCGGTGGTTACTTTGCCAGGTGCTTGAACGAAGGCAGGAGCCAGCCTGCTTCGGTGCAGGGATCCGGAGTGGGCTCTGGAGTGTTTGCCAGGGTCTTGACCGAGGGCAGGAGCCAGCCTGGATCAGTGCAGACACCGGGCGGGGGGCCCAGGAGTGTTTGTCATGGTATTGCCCGAGGGCAGGAGCCAGCCTGGTTTAGAGCAGGCACCGGGCGGTGGGCTCAGGAGTGTTTGTCAGGGTATTGCCCGAGGGCAGGGACCAGCCTGGTTCAGGGCAGGCACCGGGCGGTGGTCTCAGGAGTGTCTGTCGGCGCCGGGCATGGGCAGGACCCAGCCTCCTTCAGGGCAGACACAGAGATGGGGGCTCAGGAGTCTGTGCTGAGTGAATCGAACAAGGGCCAGACCTAGACCGGTTCAGGGCAGGGACAGAGATGCTGCTTCAGGAGTATTTCCTGGGGGTAGGACCCCGGCCAGGTTTAGCGCGGGGATCAAGATGCGGGCTCAGCAGCGTTTCCCGGGTGACTGAACGAGGGCACGGCCCACCCTGTCTCTGTGCGGGGACCGAGATGCTCCCTCAGGAGGGTTTCTCGAGGTCTGATCGTGGGCAGGACGCGCACGGCTTCAGGGCAGAGTGCGAGAGGAGGCCTCAGGAGGACGTGTTGAGGTAGCTCCCAAGGGCAGAACCTCGACTGGTTCAGTGCAGCGCCCGAGGGGCGGGCACAGGCGCATTTGCCGGTGGCTTCGGCAATTGCTTGCCGGAGCCCTGGCCGGGGCAGGGAAGGAGATGTTGGCACAGGGGCGTTGGGTGGCGCTGTGCAGCAAGGGAGGCCCCAGCCTAGGTGCGTGCCGTGGCCGCGAGGCACGCTCAGGAGGGCCTGTCGGGGGACTGACACTGGGCGGGACCCAGCCTCGTCCCGAGCAGGGACCGAGGTGTTGGGTCAGGAGTGTTTGTCAGGGTCGGGAAGAAGTGCCGGGCACCGCCCAGTTGAGGGCAGCGACCGATGCAAGCTCAGGAGTGTTTGCCGGGGGTCGGGCCAAGGGCAGGACCTAGCCTGATTGAGGGCAGGCTACCCGATGTGGGCTCAGGAATGCTTCTCGGGGCTTGAACATGGGAAGGACCCAGCCTGCTTCGGGGCAGGGACTGAGATGCGCGCTCAGGATTATGTGTCCGGGACACGAATATGCAAAGTCCAACAAACGCCTGCTTGACTGCAGGGACCGAGAGGTGGGGTCGGGAGTCTGTGCTAAGGTCCCGCACAAGGGCAGGACCTCGACTGGTTCAGTTCAGTGACAGAGACGGGGCTCGGGAGATTAGACGTGCACTTCAGGAAGGGCGGAACCCAGCCTGGTTTGGTGCAGCGCGTGAGATGAGGGCGCAGCAGTGATTCTGAGGGGTTTGAACAAGGGGAGGCCTCACCGTCGTTCGGGGCCAGGGGGCCAGGTTTGGGCTCAGGATTGTTTGTCGGGGGCCTTGGCCAGACGCAGAAACCTCCGTGGTTGAGCTCAGGGACCGAGATGAACGCTCAGGAGTGTTTTGTGTGTGTGTGTGCGGGGAGGGGGTGTTGCTCAAGGGCAGCATCCATCCGAGTTCAGGGCGGGCACGCAGCTGTGGGCTCAGGAGTGTGTGTCACGAGAATCGAAGAAGGGCAGGCCCTAAACTGCTTCTTCAGTGCGCCGACCGAGATGTATTTCTCGGGGTCTTGAAGCAGTCCAAGCCCCCGAGGCGGGTTCAGTGCCGGGAGTGAGTTGCGGGATCAGGGCTTTGTCCCGGCGAGGGACCAAGGGCAGGACACAGCGAAGTGGACGGAAGGGAGCGATCTGAAGTCTCCCGTGGTTTCTTTGCCAGGTGCTTGAAGGAAGGCAGGAGCCAGCCTACTTCAGTGCAGGGACCCGGGGTGGTCTCAGGAGTGTTTGTCAGGGTCTTGCCCGAGGGCAGGAGCCAGCCTGGTTCAGAGCAGGCACCGGGCGGTTGGCTCAGGAGTGTTTGTCAGGGTCTTGCCTGAGGGCAGGAGCCAGCCTGGGCCAGTGCAGGCACCGGGCGGCTGGCTCAGGAGTGTTTGTCAGGGTCTTGCCCGAGGGCAGGAGCCAGCCTGGTTCAGAGCAGGCACCGGGCGGTTGGCTCAGGAGTGTTTGTCAGGGTCTTGCCCGAGGGCTGGAGCCAGCCTGGTTCAGTGCAGGCACCGGGCGGTGGGCTCAGTTGTGTTTGTCGGGGCCGGGCCATGGGCGGGACCCAGCCTCCTTCAGGGCAGGCACAGAGATGGGGGCTCAGGAGTCTGTGCTGGGCGAATCGAACAAGGGCCAGACCTAAACCGGTTGAGCGCAGGGACCGAGATGCAGCTTCAGGAGGATTTCCAGGCGGTAGGAGCCCGGCCAGGTTCAGCGCAGGGACCGAGATGCGGGCTCAGCAGTGTTTCCCGGCTAATTGAACGAGGGCACGGCCCACCCTGTCTCTGTGCAGGGACCGAGATGCGCCCTCTGAAGGGTTTCTCGAGGTCGAAAAGTGGGCAGGACGCGCTCGGCTTCAGGTTAGAGAGCTAGATGTGACCTCAGGAGGACGTGTTGAGGTAGCTCCCAAGGGCAGGATCTCGACTGGTTCAGCGCAGCGCCCGAGGGGTGGGCACAGGCGCATCTGCCGGTGTCTTCAGCAAGTGCTTGCAGTAGCCGCGGCCGGTGCAGGGAAGGAGATGTGGGCTCGGGGGCGTTGCAGGGAGCCGTGCACAAAGGGAGGCCCCAGCCTCGGTGCAAGCCATGGCTGCGAGGCAGGCTCAGGAGGGTCTGTCGGCGGACTGTCGCCGGGCGGGACCCAGCCTCGTCCAGTGCAGGGACCCAGGTGTTGGCTCCGGAGTGTTTGTCAGGGTTCGGAAGAAGCGCCGTGCATCGCCCTGTTGAGGGCAGCGACCGATGCAGGCTCAGGAGTGTTTGCCGGGGGTCGGGCCAAGGGCAGGACCTAGCCTGATTGAAGGCAGGGAACCCGATGTGGGCTCAGGAGTGCTTCACGGGGTTTGAACATGGGAAGGACACAGCCTGCTTCGGGGCATGGACTCAGATGCGCTCTCAGGATTATGTTCCAGGGACTTGAACATGGAAAATCCAACGAACACGTTCTGGACTGCAGGGACCAAGAGGTGGGGTCGGGAGTCTGTACTAGGCGCTCGCACAAGGGCAGGACCTCGACTGTTTCAGATCAGTGACCGAGACGGGGCTCAGGAGTTTAGAAGGGCACTTCTGGAAGGGCACGACCCTGCCTGGTTTGGTGCAGCACGTGAGATGAGGGTGCAGCAATGATTCCGGGGGGTTTAAACAAGGAGAGGACTCACCGTCGTTCGGGGCCAGGGGGCCAAGTTTGGGCTCAGGACTGTTTGTCGGGGGCCTTGGCCAGAGGCAGAAACCACCGTGGTTGAGCTCAGGGACCAAGATGAACGCTCAGGCGTGTTTAGTGTGTGTGTGTGGGGGGTGGGGGGGTGTGTGGGGGGGTGTGCGCAAGGGCAGCATCCATCCGAGTTCCGGGCGGGCACGCAGCTGTGGGCTCAGGAGTGTGTGTCGCGGGAATCGAAGAAGGCAGGCCCTAGACTGCTTCTTCAGTGCGCCGACCGAGATGTATTTCTCGGGGTCTTGAAGCAGGCCAAGCCCCAGAGGTGGCTTCAGTGCCGGGAGTGAGCTGCGGGATCACAGCTTTGTCCCGGAGAGGGACCAAATGCAGGACACAGCGAAGTGGACAGGCAGGGAGCGAGCTGGAGTCTCCCGGTGGTTACTTTGCCAGGTGCTTGAACGAAGGCAGGAGCCAGCCTGCTTCGGTGCAGGGATCCGGAGTGGGCTCTGGAGTGTTTGCCAGGGTCTTGACCGAGGGCAGGAGCCAGCCTGGATCAGTGCAGACACCGGGCGGGGGGCCCAGGAGTGTTTGTCATGGTATTGCCCGAGGGCAGGAGCCAGCCTGGTTTAGAGCAGGCACCGGGCGGTGGGCTCAGGAGTGTTTGTCAGGGTATTGCCCGAGGGCAGGGACCAGCCTGGTTCAGGGCAGGCACCGGGCGGTGGTCTCAGGAGTGTCTGTCGGCGCCGGGCATGGGCAGGACCCAGCCTCCTTCAGGGCAGACACAGAGATGGGGGCTCAGGAGTCTGTGCTGAGTGAATCGAACAAGGGCCAGACCTAGACCGGTTCAGGGCAGGGACAGAGATGCTGCTTCAGGAGTATTTCCTGGGGGTAGGACCCCGGCCAGGTTTAGCGCGGGGATCAAGATGCGGGCTCAGCAGCGTTTCCCGGGTGACTGAACGAGGGCACGGCCCACCCTGTCTCTGTGCGGGGACCGAGATGCTCCCTCAGGAGGGTTTCTCGAGGTCTGATCGTGGGCAGGACGCGCACGGCTTCAGGGCAGAGTGCGAGAGGAGGCCTCAGGAGGACGTGTTGAGGTAGCTCCCAAGGGCAGAACCTCGACTGGTTCAGTGCAGCGCCCGAGGGGCGGGCACAGGCGCATTTGCCGGTGGCTTCGGCAATTGCTTGCCGGAGCCCTGGCCGGGGCAGGGAAGGAGATGTTGGCACAGGGGCGTTGGGTGGCGCTGTGCAGCAAGGGAGGCCCCAGCCTAGGTGCGTGCCGTGGCCGCGAGGCACGCTCAGGAGGGCCTGTCGGGGGACTGACACTGGGCGGGACCCAGCCTCGTCCCGAGCAGGGACCGAGGTGTTGGGTCAGGAGTGTTTGTCAGGGTCGGGAAGAAGTGCCGGGCACCGCCCAGTTGAGGGCAGCGACCGATGCAAGCTCAGGAGTGTTTGCCGGGGGTCGGGCCAAGGGCAGGACCTAGCCTGATTGAGGGCAGGCTACCCGATGTGGGCTCAGGAATGCTTCTCGGGGCTTGAACATGGGAAGGACCCAGCCTGCTTCGGGGCAGGGACTGAGATGCGCGCTCAGGATTATGTGTCCGGGACACGAATATGCAAAGTCCAACAAACGCCTGCTTGACTGCAGGGACCGAGAGGTGGGGTCGGGAGTCTGTGCTAAGGTCCCGCACAAGGGCAGGACCTCGACTGGTTCAGTTCAGTGACAGAGACGGGGCTCGGGAGATTAGACGTGCACTTCAGGAAGGGCGGAACCCAGCCTGGTTTGGTGCAGCGCGTGAGATGAGGGCGCAGCAGTGATTCTGAGGGGTTTGAACAAGGGGAGGCCTCACCGTCGTTCGGGGCCAGGGGGCCAGGTTTGGGCTCAGGATTGTTTGTCGGGGGCCTTGGCCAGACGCAGAAACCTCCGTGGTTGAGCTCAGGGACCGAGATGAACGCTCAGGAGTGTTTTGTGTGTGTGTGTGCGGGGAGGGGGTGTTGCTCAAGGGCAGCATCCATCCGAGTTCAGGGCGGGCACGCAGCTGTGGGCTCAGGAGTGTGTGTCACGAGAATCGAAGAAGGGCAGGCCCTAAACTGCTTCTTCAGTGCGCCGACCGAGATGTATTTCTCGGGGTCTTGAAGCAGTCCAAGCCCCCGAGGCGGGTTCAGTGCCGGGAGTGAGTTGCGGGATCAGGGCTTTGTCCCGGCGAGGGACCAAGGGCAGGACACAGCGAAGTGGACGGAAGGGAGCGATCTGAAGTCTCCCGTGGTTTCTTTGCCAGGTGCTTGAAGGAAGGCAGGAGCCAGCCTACTTCAGTGCAGGGACCCGGGGTGGTCTCAGGAGTGTTTGTCAGGGTCTTGCCCGAGGGCAGGAGCCAGCCTGGTTCAGAGCAGGCACCGGGCGGTTGGCTCAGGAGTGTTTGTCAGGGTCTTGCCTGAGGGCAGGAGCCAGCCTGGGCCAGTGCAGGCACCGGGCGGCTGGCTCAGGAGTGTTTGTCAGGGTCTTGCCCGAGGGCAGGAGCCAGCCTGGTTCAGAGCAGGCACCGGGCGGTTGGCTCAGGAGTGTTTGTCAGGGTCTTGCCCGAGGGCTGGAGCCAGCCTGGTTCAGTGCAGGCACCGGGCGGTGGGCTCAGTTGTGTTTGTCGGGGCCGGGCCATGGGCGGGACCCAGCCTCCTTCAGGGCAGGCACAGAGATGGGGGCTCAGGAGTCTGTGCTGGGCGAATCGAACAAGGGCCAGACCTAAACCGGTTGAGCGCAGGGACCGAGATGCAGCTTCAGGAGGATTTCCAGGCGGTAGGAGCCCGGCCAGGTTCAGCGCAGGGACCGAGATGCGGGCTCAGCAGTGTTTCCCGGCTAATTGAACGAGGGCACGGCCCACCCTGTCTCTGTGCAGGGACCGAGATGCGCCCTCTGAAGGGTTTCTCGAGGTCGAAAAGTGGGCAGGACGCGCTCGGCTTCAGGTTAGAGAGCTAGATGTGACCTCAGGAGGACGTGTTGAGGTAGCTCCCAAGGGCAGGATCTCGACTGGTTCAGCGCAGCGCCCGAGGGGTGGGCACAGGCGCATCTGCCGGTGTCTTCAGCAAGTGCTTGCAGTAGCCGCGGCCGGTGCAGGGAAGGAGATGTGGGCTCGGGGGCGTTGCAGGGAGCCGTGCACAAAGGGAGGCCCCAGCCTCGGTGCAAGCCATGGCTGCGAGGCAGGCTCAGGAGGGTCTGTCGGCGGACTGTCGCCGGGCGGGACCCAGCCTCGTCCAGTGCAGGGACCCAGGTGTTGGCTCCGGAGTGTTTGTCAGGGTTCGGAAGAAGCGCCGTGCATCGCCCTGTTGAGGGCAGCGACCGATGCAGGCTCAGGAGTGTTTGCCGGGGGTCGGGCCAAGGGCAGGACCTAGCCTGATTGAAGGCAGGGAACCCGATGTGGGCTCAGGAGTGCTTCACGGGGTTTGAACATGGGAAGGACACAGCCTGCTTCGGGGCATGGACTCAGATGCGCTCTCAGGATTATGTTCCAGGGACTTGAACATGGAAAATCCAACGAACACGTTCTGGACTGCAGGGACCAAGAGGTGGGGTCGGGAGTCTGTACTAGGCGCTCGCACAAGGGCAGGACCTCGACTGTTTCAGATCAGTGACCGAGACGGGGCTCAGGAGTTTAGAAGGGCACTTCTGGAAGGGCACGACCCTGCCTGGTTTGGTGCAGCACGTGAGATGAGGGTGCAGCAATGATTCCGGGGGGTTTAAACAAGGAGAGGACTCACCGTCGTTCGGGGCCAGGGGGCCAAGTTTGGGCTCAGGACTGTTTGTCGGGGGCCTTGGCCAGAGGCAGAAACCACCGTGGTTGAGCTCAGGGACCAAGATGAACGCTCAGGCGTGTTTAGTGTGTGTGTGTGGGGGGTGGGGGGGTGTGTGGGGGGGTGTGCGCAAGGGCAGCATCCATCCGAGTTCCGGGCGGGCACGCAGCTGTGGGCTCAGGAGTGTGTGTCGCGGGAATCGAAGAAGGCAGGCCCTAGACTGCTTCTTCAGTGCGCCGACCGAGATGTATTTCTCGGGGTCTTGAAGCAGGCCAAGCCCCAGAGGTGGCTTCAGTGCCGGGAGTGAGCTGCGGGATCACAGCTTTGTCCCGGAGAGGGACCAAATGCAGGACACAGCGAAGTGGACGGGCAGGGAGCGAGCTGGAGTCTCCCGGTGGTTACTTTGCCAGGTGCTTGAACGAAGGCAGGAGCCAGCCTGCTTCGGTGCAGGGATCCGGAGTGGGCTCTGGAGTGTTTGCCAGGGTCTTGACCGAGGGCAGGAGCCAGCCTGGATCAGTGCAGACACCGGGCGGGGGGCCCAGGAGTGTTTGTCATGGTATTGCCCGAGGGCAGGAGCCAGCCTGGTTTAGAGCAGGCACCGGGCGGTGGGCTCAGGAGTGTTTGTCAGGGTATTGCCCGAGGGCAGGGACCAGCCTGGTTCAGGGCAGGCACCGGGCGGTGGTCTCAGGAGTGTCTGTCGGCGCCGGGCATGGGCAGGACCCAGCCTCCTTCAGGGCAGACACAGAGATGGGGGCTCAGGAGTCTGTGCTGAGTGAATCGAACAAGGGCCAGACCTAGACCGGTTCAGGGCAGGGACAGAGATGCTGCTTCAGGAGTATTTCCTGGGGGTAGGACCCCGGCCAGGTTTAGCGCGGGGATCAAGATGCGGGCTCAGCAGCGTTTCCCGGGTGACTGAACGAGGGCACGGCCCACCCTGTCTCTGTGCGGGGACCGAGATGCTCCCTCAGGAGGGTTTCTCGAGGTCTGATCGTGGGCAGGACGCGCACGGCTTCAGGGCAGAGTGCGAGAGGAGGCCTCAGGAGGACGTGTTGAGGTAGCTCCCAAGGGCAGAACCTCGACTGGTTCAGTGCAGCGCCCGAGGGGCGGGCACAGGCGCATTTGCCGGTGGCTTCGGCAATTGCTTGCCGGAGCCCTGGCCGGGGCAGGGAAGGAGATGTTGGCACAGGGGCGTTGGGTGGCGCTGTGCAGCAAGGGAGGCCCCAGCCTAGGTGCGTGCCGTGGCCGCGAGGCACGCTCAGGAGGGCCTGTCGGGGGACTGACACTGGGCGGGACCCAGCCTCGTCCCGAGCAGGGACCGAGGTGTTGGGTCAGGAGTGTTTGTCAGGGTCGGGAAGAAGTGCCGGGCACCGCCCAGTTGAGGGCAGCGACCGATGCAAGCTCAGGAGTGTTTGCCGGGGGTCGGGCCAAGGGCAGGACCTAGCCTGATTGAGGGCAGGCTACCCGATGTGGGCTCAGGAATGCTTCTCGGGGCTTGAACATGGGAAGGACCCAGCCTGCTTCGGGGCAGGGACTGAGATGCGCGCTCAGGATTATGTGTCCGGGACACGAATATGCAAAGTCCAACAAACGCCTGCTTGACTGCAGGGACCGAGAGGTGGGGTCGGGAGTCTGTGCTAAGGTCCCGCACAAGGGCAGGACCTCGACTGGTTCAGTTCAGTGACAGAGACGGGGCTCGGGAGATTAGACGTGCACTTCAGGAAGGGCGGAACCCAGCCTGGTTTGGTGCAGCGCGTGAGATGAGGGCGCAGCAGTGATTCTGAGGGGTTTGAACAAGGGGAGGCCTCACCGTCGTTCGGGGCCAGGGGGCCAGGTTTGGGCTCAGGATTGTTTGTCGGGGGCCTTGGCCAGACGCAGAAACCTCCGTGGTTGAGCTCAGGGACCGAGATGAACGCTCAGGAGTGTTTTGTGTGTGTGTGTGCGGGGAGGGGGTGTTGCTCAAGGGCAGCATCCATCCGAGTTCAGGGCGGGCACGCAGCTGTGGGCTCAGGAGTGTGTGTCACGAGAATCGAAGAAGGGCAGGCCCTAAACTGCTTCTTCAGTGCGCCGACCGAGATGTATTTCTCGGGGTCTTGAAGCAGTCCAAGCCCCCGAGGCGGGTTCAGTGCCGGGAGTGAGTTGCGGGATCAGGGCTTTGTCCCGGCGAGGGACCAAGGGCAGGACACAGCGAAGTGGACGGAAGGGAGCGATCTGAAGTCTCCCGTGGTTTCTTTGCCAGGTGCTTGAAGGAAGGCAGGAGCCAGCCTACTTCAGTGCAGGGACCCGGGGTGGTCTCAGGAGTGTTTGTCAGGGTCTTGCCCGAGGGCAGGAGCCAGCCTGGTTCAGAGCAGGCACCGGGCGGTTGGCTCAGGAGTGTTTGTCAGGGTCTTGCCTGAGGGCAGGAGCCAGCCTGGGCCAGTGCAGGCACCGGGCGGCTGGCTCAGGAGTGTTTGTCAGGGTCTTGCCCGAGGGCAGGAGCCAGCCTGGTTCAGAGCAGGCACCGGGCGGTTGGCTCAGGAGTGTTTGTCAGGGTCTTGCCCGAGGGCTGGAGCCAGCCTGGTTCAGTGCAGGCACCGGGCGGTGGGCTCAGTTGTGTTTGTCGGGGCCGGGCCATGGGCGGGACCCAGCCTCCTTCAGGGCAGGCACAGAGATGGGGGCTCAGGAGTCTGTGCTGGGCGAATCGAACAAGGGCCAGACCTAAACCGGTTGAGCGCAGGGACCGAGATGCAGCTTCAGGAGGATTTCCAGGCGGTAGGAGCCCGGCCAGGTTCAGCGCAGGGACCGAGATGCGGGCTCAGCAGTGTTTCCCGGCTAATTGAACGAGGGCACGGCCCACCCTGTCTCTGTGCAGGGACCGAGATGCGCCCTCTGAAGGGTTTCTCGAGGTCGAAAAGTGGGCAGGACGCGCTCGGCTTCAGGTTAGAGAGCTAGATGTGACCTCAGGAGGACGTGTTGAGGTAGCTCCCAAGGGCAGGATCTCGACTGGTTCAGCGCAGCGCCCGAGGGGTGGGCACAGGCGCATCTGCCGGTGTCTTCAGCAAGTGCTTGCAGTAGCCGCGGCCGGTGCAGGGAAGGAGATGTGGGCTCGGGGGCGTTGCAGGGAGCCGTGCACAAAGGGAGGCCCCAGCCTCGGTGCAAGCCATGGCTGCGAGGCAGGCTCAGGAGGGTCTGTCGGCGGACTGTCGCCGGGCGGGACCCAGCCTCGTCCAGTGCAGGGACCCAGGTGTTGGCTCCGGAGTGTTTGTCAGGGTTCGGAAGAAGCGCCGTGCATCGCCCTGTTGAGGGCAGCGACCGATGCAGGCTCAGGAGTGTTTGCCGGGGGTCGGGCCAAGGGCAGGACCTAGCCTGATTGAAGGCAGGGAACCCGATGTGGGCTCAGGAGTGCTTCACGGGGTTTGAACATGGGAAGGACACAGCCTGCTTCGGGGCATGGACTCAGATGCGCTCTCAGGATTATGTTCCAGGGACTTGAACATGGAAAATCCAACGAACACGTTCTGGACTGCAGGGACCAAGAGGTGGGGTCGGGAGTCTGTACTAGGCGCTCGCACAAGGGCAGGACCTCGACTGTTTCAGATCAGTGACCGAGACGGGGCTCAGGAGTTTAGAAGGGCACTTCTGGAAGGGCACGACCCTGCCTGGTTTGGTGCAGCACGTGAGATGAGGGTGCAGCAATGATTCCGGGGGGTTTAAACAAGGAGAGGACTCACCGTCGTTCGGGGCCAGGGGGCCAAGTTTGGGCTCAGGACTGTTTGTCGGGGGCCTTGGCCAGAGGCAGAAACCACCGTGGTTGAGCTCAGGGACCAAGATGAACGCTCAGGCGTGTTTAGTGTGTGTGTGTGGGGGGTGGGGGGGTGTGTGGGGGGGTGTGCGCAAGGGCAGCATCCATCCGAGTTCCGGGCGGGCACGCAGCTGTGGGCTCAGGAGTGTGTGTCGCGGGAATCGAAGAAGGCAGGCCCTAGACTGCTTCTTCAGTGCGCCGACCGAGATGTATTTCTCGGGGTCTTGAAGCAGGCCAAGCCCCAGAGGTGGCTTCAGTGCCGGGAGTGAGCTGCGGGATCACAGCTTTGTCCCGGAGAGGGACCAAATGCAGGACACAGCGAAGTGGACGGGCAGGGAGCGAGCTGGAGTCTCCCGGTGGTTACTTTGCCAGGTGCTTGAACGAAGGCAGGAGCCAGCCTGCTTCGGTGCAGGGATCCGGAGTGGGCTCTGGAGTGTTTGCCAGGGTCTTGACCGAGGGCAGGAGCCAGCCTGGATCAGTGCAGACACCGGGCGGGGGGCCCAGGAGTGTTTGTCATGGTATTGCCCGAGGGCAGGAGCCAGCCTGGTTTAGAGCAGGCACCGGGCGGTGGGCTCAGGAGTGTTTGTCAGGGTATTGCCCGAGGGCAGGGACCAGCCTGGTTCAGGGCAGGCACCGGGCGGTGGTCTCAGGAGTGTCTGTCGGCGCCGGGCATGGGCAGGACCCAGCCTCCTTCAGGGCAGACACAGAGATGGGGGCTCAGGAGTCTGTGCTGAGTGAATCGAACAAGGGCCAGACCTAGACCGGTTCAGGGCAGGGACAGAGATGCTGCTTCAGGAGTATTTCCTGGGGGTAGGACCCCGGCCAGGTTTAGCGCGGGGATCAAGATGCGGGCTCAGCAGCGTTTCCCGGGTGACTGAACGAGGGCACGGCCCACCCTGTCTCTGTGCGGGGACCGAGATGCTCCCTCAGGAGGGTTTCTCGAGGTCTGATCGTGGGCAGGACGCGCACGGCTTCAGGGCAGAGTGCGAGAGGAGGCCTCAGGAGGACGTGTTGAGGTAGCTCCCAAGGGCAGAACCTCGACTGGTTCAGTGCAGCGCCCGAGGGGCGGGCACAGGCGCATTTGCCGGTGGCTTCGGCAATTGCTTGCCGGAGCCCTGGCCGGGGCAGGGAAGGAGATGTTGGCACAGGGGCGTTGGGTGGCGCTGTGCAGCAAGGGAGGCCCCAGCCTAGGTGCGTGCCGTGGCCGCGAGGCACGCTCAGGAGGGCCTGTCGGGGGACTGACACTGGGCGGGACCCAGCCTCGTCCCGAGCAGGGACCGAGGTGTTGGGTCAGGAGTGTTTGTCAGGGTCGGGAAGAAGTGCCGGGCACCGCCCAGTTGAGGGCAGCGACCGATGCAAGCTCAGGAGTGTTTGCCGGGGGTCGGGCCAAGGGCAGGACCTAGCCTGATTGAGGGCAGGCTACCCGATGTGGGCTCAGGAATGCTTCTCGGGGCTTGAACATGGGAAGGACCCAGCCTGCTTCGGGGCAGGGACTGAGATGCGCGCTCAGGATTATGTGTCCGGGACACGAATATGCAAAGTCCAACAAACGCCTGCTTGACTGCAGGGACCGAGAGGTGGGGTCGGGAGTCTGTGCTAAGGTCCCGCACAAGGGCAGGACCTCGACTGGTTCAGTTCAGTGACAGAGACGGGGCTCGGGAGATTAGACGTGCACTTCAGGAAGGGCGGAACCCAGCCTGGTTTGGTGCAGCGCGTGAGATGAGGGCGCAGCAGTGATTCTGAGGGGTTTGAACAAGGGGAGGCCTCACCGTCGTTCGGGGCCAGGGGGCCAGGTTTGGGCTCAGGATTGTTTGTCGGGGGCCTTGGCCAGACGCAGAAACCTCCGTGGTTGAGCTCAGGGACCGAGATGAACGCTCAGGAGTGTTTTGTGTGTGTGTGTGCGGGGAGGGGGTGTTGCTCAAGGGCAGCATCCATCCGAGTTCAGGGCGGGCACGCAGCTGTGGGCTCAGGAGTGTGTGTCACGAGAATCGAAGAAGGGCAGGCCCTAAACTGCTTCTTCAGTGCGCCGACCGAGATGTATTTCTCGGGGTCTTGAAGCAGTCCAAGCCCCCGAGGCGGGTTCAGTGCCGGGAGTGAGTTGCGGGATCAGGGCTTTGTCCCGGCGAGGGACCAAGGGCAGGACACAGCGAAGTGGACGGAAGGGAGCGATCTGAAGTCTCCCGTGGTTTCTTTGCCAGGTGCTTGAAGGAAGGCAGGAGCCAGCCTACTTCAGTGCAGGGACCCGGGGTGGTCTCAGGAGTGTTTGTCAGGGTCTTGCCCGAGGGCAGGAGCCAGCCTGGTTCAGAGCAGGCACCGGGCGGTTGGCTCAGGAGTGTTTGTCAGGGTCTTGCCTGAGGGCAGGAGCCAGCCTGGGCCAGTGCAGGCACCGGGCGGCTGGCTCAGGAGTGTTTGTCAGGGTCTTGCCCGAGGGCAGGAGCCAGCCTGGTTCAGAGCAGGCACCGGGCGGTTGGCTCAGGAGTGTTTGTCAGGGTCTTGCCCGAGGGCTGGAGCCAGCCTGGTTCAGTGCAGGCACCGGGCGGTGGGCTCAGTTGTGTTTGTCGGGGCCGGGCCATGGGCGGGACCCAGCCTCCTTCAGGGCAGGCACAGAGATGGGGGCTCAGGAGTCTGTGCTGGGCGAATCGAACAAGGGCCAGACCTAAACCGGTTGAGCGCAGGGACCGAGATGCAGCTTCAGGAGGATTTCCAGGCGGTAGGAGCCCGGCCAGGTTCAGCGCAGGGACCGAGATGCGGGCTCAGCAGTGTTTCCCGGCTAATTGAACGAGGGCACGGCCCACCCTGTCTCTGTGCAGGGACCGAGATGCGCCCTCTGAAGGGTTTCTCGAGGTCGAAAAGTGGGCAGGACGCGCTCGGCTTCAGGTTAGAGAGCTAGATGTGACCTCAGGAGGACGTGTTGAGGTAGCTCCCAAGGGCAGGATCTCGACTGGTTCAGCGCAGCGCCCGAGGGGTGGGCACAGGCGCATCTGCCGGTGTCTTCAGCAAGTGCTTGCAGTAGCCGCGGCCGGTGCAGGGAAGGAGATGTGGGCTCGGGGGCGTTGCAGGGAGCCGTGCACAAAGGGAGGCCCCAGCCTCGGTGCAAGCCATGGCTGCGAGGCAGGCTCAGGAGGGTCTGTCGGCGGACTGTCGCCGGGCGGGACCCAGCCTCGTCCAGTGCAGGGACCCAGGTGTTGGCTCCGGAGTGTTTGTCAGGGTTCGGAAGAAGCGCCGTGCATCGCCCTGTTGAGGGCAGCGACCGATGCAGGCTCAGGAGTGTTTGCCGGGGGTCGGGCCAAGGGCAGGACCTAGCCTGATTGAAGGCAGGGAACCCGATGTGGGCTCAGGAGTGCTTCACGGGGTTTGAACATGGGAAGGACACAGCCTGCTTCGGGGCATGGACTCAGATGCGCTCTCAGGATTATGTTCCAGGGACTTGAACATGGAAAATCCAACGAACACGTTCTGGACTGCAGGGACCAAGAGGTGGGGTCGGGAGTCTGTACTAGGCGCTCGCACAAGGGCAGGACCTCGACTGTTTCAGATCAGTGACCGAGACGGGGCTCAGGAGTTTAGAAGGGCACTTCTGGAAGGGCACGACCCTGCCTGGTTTGGTGCAGCACGTGAGATGAGGGTGCAGCAATGATTCCGGGGGGTTTAAACAAGGAGAGGACTCACCGTCGTTCGGGGCCAGGGGGCCAAGTTTGGGCTCAGGACTGTTTGTCGGGGGCCTTGGCCAGAGGCAGAAACCACCGTGGTTGAGCTCAGGGACCAAGATGAACGCTCAGGCGTGTTTAGTGTGTGTGTGTGGGGGGTGGGGGGGTGTGTGGGGGGGTGTGCGCAAGGGCAGCATCCATCCGAGTTCCGGGCGGGCACGCAGCTGTGGGCTCAGGAGTGTGTGTCGCGGGAATCGAAGAAGGCAGGCCCTAGACTGCTTCTTCAGTGCGCCGACCGAGATGTATTTCTCGGGGTCTTGAAGCAGGCCAAGCCCCAGAGGTGGCTTCAGTGCCGGGAGTGAGCTGCGGGATCACAGCTTTGTCCCGGAGAGGGACCAAATGCAGGACACAGCGAAGTGGACGGGCAGGGAGCGAGCTGGAGTCTCCCGGTGGTTACTTTGCCAGGTGCTTGAACGAAGGCAGGAGCCAGCCTGCTTCGGTGCAGGGATCCGGAGTGGGCTCTGGAGTGTTTGCCAGGGTCTTGACCGAGGGCAGGAGCCAGCCTGGATCAGTGCAGACACCGGGCGGGGGGCCCAGGAGTGTTTGTCATGGTATTGCCCGAGGGCAGGAGCCAGCCTGGTTTAGAGCAGGCACCGGGCGGTGGGCTCAGGAGTGTTTGTCAGGGTATTGCCCGAGGGCAGGGACCAGCCTGGTTCAGGGCAGGCACCGGGCGGTGGTCTCAGGAGTGTCTGTCGGCGCCGGGCATGGGCAGGACCCAGCCTCCTTCAGGGCAGACACAGAGATGGGGGCTCAGGAGTCTGTGCTGAGTGAATCGAACAAGGGCCAGACCTAGACCGGTTCAGGGCAGGGACAGAGATGCTGCTTCAGGAGTATTTCCTGGGGGTAGGACCCCGGCCAGGTTTAGCGCGGGGATCAAGATGCGGGCTCAGCAGCGTTTCCCGGGTGACTGAACGAGGGCACGGCCCACCCTGTCTCTGTGCGGGGACCGAGATGCTCCCTCAGGAGGGTTTCTCGAGGTCTGATCGTGGGCAGGACGCGCACGGCTTCAGGGCAGAGTGCGAGAGGAGGCCTCAGGAGGACGTGTTGAGGTAGCTCCCAAGGGCAGAACCTCGACTGGTTCAGTGCAGCGCCCGAGGGGCGGGCACAGGCGCATTTGCCGGTGGCTTCGGCAATTGCTTGCCGGAGCCCTGGCCGGGGCAGGGAAGGAGATGTTGGCACAGGGGCGTTGGGTGGCGCTGTGCAGCAAGGGAGGCCCCAGCCTAGGTGCGTGCCGTGGCCGCGAGGCACGCTCAGGAGGGCCTGTCGGGGGACTGACACTGGGCGGGACCCAGCCTCGTCCCGAGCAGGGACCGAGGTGTTGGGTCAGGAGTGTTTGTCAGGGTCGGGAAGAAGTGCCGGGCACCGCCCAGTTGAGGGCAGCGACCGATGCAAGCTCAGGAGTGTTTGCCGGGGGTCGGGCCAAGGGCAGGACCTAGCCTGATTGAGGGCAGGCTACCCGATGTGGGCTCAGGAATGCTTCTCGGGGCTTGAACATGGGAAGGACCCAGCCTGCTTCGGGGCAGGGACTGAGATGCGCGCTCAGGATTATGTGTCCGGGACACGAATATGCAAAGTCCAACAAACGCCTGCTTGACTGCAGGGACCGAGAGGTGGGGTCGGGAGTCTGTGCTAAGGTCCCGCACAAGGGCAGGACCTCGACTGGTTCAGTTCAGTGACAGAGACGGGGCTCGGGAGATTAGACGTGCACTTCAGGAAGGGCGGAACCCAGCCTGGTTTGGTGCAGCGCGTGAGATGAGGGCGCAGCAGTGATTCTGAGGGGTTTGAACAAGGGGAGGCCTCACCGTCGTTCGGGGCCAGGGGGCCAGGTTTGGGCTCAGGATTGTTTGTCGGGGGCCTTGGCCAGACGCAGAAACCTCCGTGGTTGAGCTCAGGGACCGAGATGAACGCTCAGGAGTGTTTTGTGTGTGTGTGTGCGGGGAGGGGGTGTTGCTCAAGGGCAGCATCCATCCGAGTTCAGGGCGGGCACGCAGCTGTGGGCTCAGGAGTGTGTGTCACGAGAATCGAAGAAGGGCAGGCCCTAAACTGCTTCTTCAGTGCGCCGACCGAGATGTATTTCTCGGGGTCTTGAAGCAGTCCAAGCCCCCGAGGCGGGTTCAGTGCCGGGAGTGAGTTGCGGGATCAGGGCTTTGTCCCGGCGAGGGACCAAGGGCAGGACACAGCGAAGTGGACGGAAGGGAGCGATCTGAAGTCTCCCGTGGTTTCTTTGCCAGGTGCTTGAAGGAAGGCAGGAGCCAGCCTACTTCAGTGCAGGGACCCGGGGTGGTCTCAGGAGTGTTTGTCAGGGTCTTGCCCGAGGGCAGGAGCCAGCCTGGTTCAGAGCAGGCACCGGGCGGTTGGCTCAGGAGTGTTTGTCAGGGTCTTGCCTGAGGGCAGGAGCCAGCCTGGGCCAGTGCAGGCACCGGGCGGCTGGCTCAGCAGTGTTTGTCAGGGTCTTGCCCGAGGGCAGGAGCCAGCCTGGTTCAGAGCAGGCACCGGGCGGTTGGCTCAGGAGTGTTTGTCAGGGTCTTGCCCGAGGGCTGGAGCCAGCCTGGTTCAGTGCAGGCACCGGGCGGTGGGCTCAGTTGTGTTTGTCGGGGCCGGGCCATGGGCGGGACCCAGCCTCCTTCAGGGCAGGCACAGAGATGGGGGCTCAGGAGTCTGTGCTGGGCGAATCGAACAAGGGCCAGACCTAAACCGGTTGAGCGCAGGGACCGAGATGCAGCTTCAGGAGGATTTCCAGGCGGTAGGAGCCCGGCCAGGTTCAGCGCAGGGACCGAGATGCGGGCTCAGCAGTGTTTCCCGGCTAATTGAACGAGGGCACGGCCCACCCTGTCTCTGTGCAGGGACCGAGATGCGCCCTCTGAAGGGTTTCTCGAGGTCGAAAAGTGGGCAGGACGCGCTCGGCTTCAGGTTAGAGAGCTAGATGTGACCTCAGGAGGACGTGTTGAGGTAGCTCCCAAGGGCAGGATCTCGACTGGTTCAGCGCAGCGCCCGAGGGGTGGGCACAGGCGCATCTGCCGGTGTCTTCAGCAAGTGCTTGCAGTAGCCGCGGCCGGTGCAGGGAAGGAGATGTGGGCTCGGGGGCGTTGCAGGGAGCCGTGCACAAAGGGAGGCCCCAGCCTCGGTGCAAGCCATGGCTGCGAGGCAGGCTCAGGAGGGTCTGTCGGCGGACTGTCGCCGGGCGGGACCCAGCCTCGTCCAGTGCAGGGACCCAGGTGTTGGCTCCGGAGTGTTTGTCAGGGTTCGGAAGAAGCGCCGTGCATCGCCCTGTTGAGGGCAGCGACCGATGCAGGCTCAGGAGTGTTTGCCGGGGGTCGGGCCAAGGGCAGGACCTAGCCTGATTGAAGGCAGGGAACCCGATGTGGGCTCAGGAGTGCTTCACGGGGTTTGAACATGGGAAGGACACAGCCTGCTTCGGGGCATGGACTCAGATGCGCTCTCAGGATTATGTTCCAGGGACTTGAACATGGAAAATCCAACGAACACGTTCTGGACTGCAGGGACCAAGAGGTGGGGTCGGGAGTCTGTACTAGGCGCTCGCACAAGGGCAGGACCTCGACTGTTTCAGATCAGTGACCGAGACGGGGCTCAGGAGTTTAGAAGGGCACTTCTGGAAGGGCACGACCCTGCCTGGTTTGGTGCAGCACGTGAGATGAGGGTGCAGCAATGATTCCGGGGGGTTTAAACAAGGAGAGGACTCACCGTCGTTCGGGGCCAGGGGGCCAAGTTTGGGCTCAGGACTGTTTGTCGGGGGCCTTGGCCAGAGGCAGAAACCACCGTGGTTGAGCTCAGGGACCAAGATGAACGCTCAGGCGTGTTTAGTGTGTGTGTGTGGGGGGTGGGGGGGTGTGTGGGGGGGTGTGCGCAAGGGCAGCATCCATCCGAGTTCCGGGCGGGCACGCAGCTGTGGGCTCAGGAGTGTGTGTCGCGGGAATCGAAGAAGGCAGGCCCTAGACTGCTTCTTCAGTGCGCCGACCGAGATGTATTTCTCGGGGTCTTGAAGCAGGCCAAGCCCCAGAGGTGGCTTCAGTGCCGGGAGTGAGCTGCGGGATCACAGCTTTGTCCCGGAGAGGGACCAAATGCAGGACACAGCGAAGTGGACGGGCAGGGAGCGAGCTGGAGTCTCCCGGTGGTTACTTTGCCAGGTGCTTGAACGAAGGCAGGAGCCAGCCTGCTTCGGTGCAGGGATCCGGAGTGGGCTCTGGAGTGTTTGCCAGGGTCTTGACCGAGGGCAGGAGCCAGCCTGGATCAGTGCAGACACCGGGCGGGGGGCCCAGGAGTGTTTGTCATGGTATTGCCCGAGGGCAGGAGCCAGCCTGGTTTAGAGCAGGCACCGGGCGGTGGGCTCAGGAGTGTTTGTCAGGGTATTGCCCGAGGGCAGGGACCAGCCTGGTTCAGGGCAGGCCCCGGGCGGTGGTCTCAGGAGTGTCTGTCGGCGCCGGGCATGGGCAGGACCCAGCCTCCTTCAGGGCAGACACAGAGATGGGGGCTCAGGAGTCTGTGCTGAGTGAATCGAACAAGGGCCAGACCTAGACCGGTTCAGGGCAGGGACAGAGATGCTGCTTCAGGAGTATTTCCTGGGGGTAGGACCCCGGCCAGGTTTAGCGCGGGGATCAAGATGCGGGCTCAGCAGCGTTTCCCGGGTGACTGAACGAGGGCACGGCCCACCCTGTCTCTGTGCGGGGACCGAGATGCTCCCTCAGGAGGGTTTCTCGAGGTCTGATCGTGGGCAGGACGCGCACGGCTTCAGGGCAGAGTGCGAGAGGAGGCCTCAGGAGGACGTGTTGAGGTAGCTCCCAAGGGCAGAACCTCGACTGGTTCAGTGCAGCGCCCGAGGGGCGGGCACAGGCGCATTTGCCGGTGGCTTCGGCAATTGCTTGCCGGAGCCCTGGCCGGGGCAGGGAAGGAGATGTTGGCACAGGGGCGTTGGGTGGCGCTGTGCAGCAAGGGAGGCCCCAGCCTAGGTGCGTGCCGTGGCCGCGAGGCACGCTCAGGAGGGCCTGTCGGGGGACTGACACTGGGCGGGACCCAGCCTCGTCCCGAGCAGGGACCGAGGTGTTGGGTCAGGAGTGTTTGTCAGGGTCGGGAAGAAGTGCCGGGCACCGCCCAGTTGAGGGCAGCGACCGATGCAAGCTCAGGAGTGTTTGCCGGGGGTCGGGCCAAGGGCAGGACCTAGCCTGATTGAGGGCAGGCTACCCGATGTGGGCTCAGGAATGCTTCTCGGGGCTTGAACATGGGAAGGACCCAGCCTGCTTCGGGGCAGGGACTGAGATGCGCGCTCAGGATTATGTGTCCGGGACACGAATATGCAAAGTCCAACAAACGCCTGCTTGACTGCAGGGACCGAGAGGTGGGGTCGGGAGTCTGTGCTAAGGTCCCGCACAAGGGCAGGACCTCGACTGGTTCAGTTCAGTGACAGAGACGGGGCTCGGGAGATTAGACGTGCACTTCAGGAAGGGCGGAACCCAGCCTGGTTTGGTGCAGCGCGTGAGATGAGGGCGCAGCAGTGATTCTGAGGGGTTTGAACAAGGGGAGGCCTCACCGTCGTTCGGGGCCAGGGGGCCAGGTTTGGGCTCAGGATTGTTTGTCGGGGGCCTTGGCCAGACGCAGAAACCTCCGTGGTTGAGCTCAGGGACCGAGATGAACGCTCAGGAGTGTTTTGTGTGTGTGTGTGCGGGGAGGGGGTGTTGCTCAAGGGCAGCATCCATCCGAGTTCAGGGCGGGCACGCAGCTGTGGGCTCAGGAGTGTGTGTCACGAGAATCGAAGAAGGGCAGGCCCTAAACTGCTTCTTCAGTGCGCCGACCGAGATGTATTTCTCGGGGTCTTGAAGCAGTCCAAGCCCCCGAGGCGGGTTCAGTGCCGGGAGTGAGTTGCGGGATCAGGGCTTTGTCCCGGCGAGGGACCAAGGGCAGGACACAGCGAAGTGGACGGAAGGGAGCGATCTGAAGTCTCCCGTGGTTTCTTTGCCAGGTGCTTGAAGGAAGGCAGGAGCCAGCCTACTTCAGTGCAGGGACCCGGGGTGGTCTCAGGAGTGTTTGTCAGGGTCTTGCCCGAGGGCAGGAGCCAGCCTGGTTCAGAGCAGGCACCGGGCGGTTGGCTCAGGAGTGTTTGTCAGGGTCTTGCCTGAGGGCAGGAGCCAGCCTGGGCCAGTGCAGGCACCGGGCGGCTGGCTCAGGAGTGTTTGTCAGGGTCTTGCCCGAGGGCAGGAGCCAGCCTGGTTCAGAGCAGGCACCGGGCGGTTGGCTCAGGAGTGTTTGTCAGGGTCTTGCCCGAGGGCTGGAGCCAGCCTGGTTCAGTGCAGGCACCGGGCGGTGGGCTCAGTTGTGTTTGTCGGGGCCGGGCCATGGGCGGGACCCAGCCTCCTTCAGGGCAGGCACAGAGATGGGGGCTCAGGAGTCTGTGCTGGGCGAATCGAACAAGGGCCAGACCTAAACCGGTTGAGCGCAGGGACCGAGATGCAGCTTCAGGAGGATTTCCAGGCGGTAGGAGCCCGGCCAGGTTCAGCGCAGGGACCGAGATGCGGGCTCAGCAGTGTTTCCCGGCTAATTGAACGAGGGCACGGCCCACCCTGTCTCTGTGCAGGGACCGAGATGCGCCCTCTGAAGGGTTTCTCGAGGTCGAAAAGTGGGCAGGACGCGCTCGGCTTCAGGTTAGAGAGCTAGATGTGACCTCAGGAGGACGTGTTGAGGTAGCTCCCAAGGGCAGGATCTCGACTGGTTCAGCGCAGCGCCCGAGGGGTGGGCACAGGCGCATCTGCCGGTGTCTTCAGCAAGTGCTTGCAGTAGCCGCGGCCGGTGCAGGGAAGGAGATGTGGGCTCGGGGGCGTTGCAGGGAGCCGTGCACAAAGGGAGGCCCCAGCCTCGGTGCAAGCCATGGCTGCGAGGCAGGCTCAGGAGGGTCTGTCGGCGGACTGTCGCCGGGCGGGACCCAGCCTCGTCCAGTGCAGGGACCCAGGTGTTGGCTCCGGAGTGTTTGTCAGGGTTCGGAAGAAGCGCCGTGCATCGCCCTGTTGAGGGCAGCGACCGATGCAGGCTCAGGAGTGTTTGCCGGGGGTCGGGCCAAGGGCAGGACCTAGCCTGATTGAAGGCAGGGAACCCGATGTGGGCTCAGGAGTGCTTCACGGGGTTTGAACATGGGAAGGACACAGCCTGCTTCGGGGCATGGACTCAGATGCGCTCTCAGGATTATGTTCCAGGGACTTGAACATGGAAAATCCAACGAACACGTTCTGGACTGCAGGGACCAAGAGGTGGGGTCGGGAGTCTGTACTAGGCGCTCGCACAAGGGCAGGACCTCGACTGTTTCAGATCAGTGACCGAGACGGGGCTCAGGAGTTTAGAAGGGCACTTCTGGAAGGGCACGACCCTGCCTGGTTTGGTGCAGCACGTGAGATGAGGGTGCAGCAATGATTCCGGGGGGTTTAAACAAGGAGAGGACTCACCGTCGTTCGGGGCCAGGGGGCCAAGTTTGGGCTCAGGACTGTTTGTCGGGGGCCTTGGCCAGAGGCAGAAACCACCGTGGTTGAGCTCAGGGACCAAGATGAACGCTCAGGCGTGTTTAGTGTGTGTGTGTGGGGGGTGGGGGGGTGTGTGGGGGGGTGTGCGCAAGGGCAGCATCCATCCGAGTTCCGGGCGGGCACGCAGCTGTGGGCTCAGGAGTGTGTGTCGCGGGAATCGAAGAAGGCAGGCCCTAGACTGCTTCTTCAGTGCGCCGACCGAGATGTATTTCTCGGGGTCTTGAAGCAGGCCAAGCCCCAGAGGTGGCTTCAGTGCCGGGAGTGAGCTGCGGGATCACAGCTTTGTCCCGGAGAGGGACCAAATGCAGGACACAGCGAAGTGGACGGGCAGGGAGCGAGCTGGAGTCTCCCGGTGGTTACTTTGCCAGGTGCTTGAACGAAGGCAGGAGCCAGCCTGCTTCGGTGCAGGGATCCGGAGTGGGCTCTGGAGTGTTTGCCAGGGTCTTGACCGAGGGCAGGAGCCAGCCTGGATCAGTGCAGACACCGGGCGGGGGGCCCAGGAGTGTTTGTCATGGTATTGCCCGAGGGCAGGAGCCAGCCTGGTTTAGAGCAGGCACCGGGCGGTGGGCTCAGGAGTGTTTGTCAGGGTATTGCCCGAGGGCAGGGACCAGCCTGGTTCAGGGCAGGCCCCGGGCGGTGGTCTCAGGAGTGTCTGTCGGCGCCGGGCATGGGCAGGACCCAGCCTCCTTCAGGGCAGACACAGAGATGGGGGCTCAGGAGTCTGTGCTGAGTGAATCGAACAAGGGCCAGACCTAGACCGGTTCAGGGCAGGGACAGAGATGCTGCTTCAGGAGTATTTCCTGGGGGTAGGACCCCGGCCAGGTTTAGCGCGGGGATCAAGATGCGGGCTCAGCAGCGTTTCCCGGGTGACTGAACGAGGGCACGGCCCACCCTGTCTCTGTGCGGGGACCGAGATGCTCCCTCAGGAGGGTTTCTCGAGGTCTGATCGTGGGCAGGACGCGCACGGCTTCAGGGCAGAGTGCGAGAGGAGGCCTCAGGAGGACGTGTTGAGGTAGCTCCCAAGGGCAGAACCTCGACTGGTTCAGTGCAGCGCCCGAGGGGCGGGCACAGGCGCATTTGCCGGTGGCTTCGGCAATTGCTTGCCGGAGCCCTGGCCGGGGCAGGGAAGGAGATGTTGGCACAGGGGCGTTGGGTGGCGCTGTGCAGCAAGGGAGGCCCCAGCCTAGGTGCGTGCCGTGGCCGCGAGGCACGCTCAGGAGGGCCTGTCGGGGGACTGACACTGGGCGGGACCCAGCCTCGTCCCGAGCAGGGACCGAGGTGTTGGGTCAGGAGTGTTTGTCAGGGTCGGGAAGAAGTGCCGGGCACCGCCCAGTTGAGGGCAGCGACCGATGCAAGCTCAGGAGTGTTTGCCGGGGGTCGGGCCAAGGGCAGGACCTAGCCTGATTGAGGGCAGGCTACCCGATGTGGGCTCAGGAATGCTTCTCGGGGCTTGAACATGGGAAGGACCCAGCCTGCTTCGGGGCAGGGACTGAGATGCGCGCTCAGGATTATGTGTCCGGGACACGAATATGCAAAGTCCAACAAACGCCTGCTTGACTGCAGGGACCGAGAGGTGGGGTCGGGAGTCTGTGCTAAGGTCCCGCACAAGGGCAGGACCTCGACTGGTTCAGTTCAGTGACAGAGACGGGGCTCGGGAGATTAGACGTGCACTTCAGGAAGGGCGGAACCCAGCCTGGTTTGGTGCAGCGCGTGAGATGAGGGCGCAGCAGTGATTCTGAGGGGTTTGAACAAGGGGAGGCCTCACCGTCGTTCGGGGCCAGGGGGCCAGGTTTGGGCTCAGGATTGTTTGTCGGGGGCCTTGGCCAGACGCAGAAACCTCCGTGGTTGAGCTCAGGGACCGAGATGAACGCTCAGGAGTGTTTTGTGTGTGTGTGTGCGGGGAGGGGGTGTTGCTCAAGGGCAGCATCCATCCGAGTTCAGGGCGGGCACGCAGCTGTGGGCTCAGGAGTGTGTGTCACGAGAATCGAAGAAGGGCAGGCCCTAAACTGCTTCTTCAGTGCGCCGACCGAGATGTATTTCTCGGGGTCTTGAAGCAGTCCAAGCCCCCGAGGCGGGTTCAGTGCCGGGAGTGAGTTGCGGGATCAGGGCTTTGTCCCGGCGAGGGACCAAGGGCAGGACACAGCGAAGTGGACGGAAGGGAGCGATCTGAAGTCTCCCGTGGTTTCTTTGCCAGGTGCTTGAAGGAAGGCAGGAGCCAGCCTACTTCAGTGCAGGGACCCGGGGTGGTCTCAGGAGTGTTTGTCAGGGTCTTGCCCGAGGGCAGGAGCCAGCCTGGTTCAGAGCAGGCACCGGGCGGTTGGCTCAGGAGTGTTTGTCAGGGTCTTGCCTGAGGGCAGGAGCCAGCCTGGGCCAGTGCAGGCACCGGGCGGCTGGCTCAGGAGTGTTTGTCAGGGTCTTGCCCGAGGGCAGGAGCCAGCCTGGTTCAGAGCAGGCACCGGGCGGTTGGCTCAGGAGTGTTTGTCAGGGTCTTGCCCGAGGGCTGGAGCCAGCCTGGTTCAGTGCAGGCACCGGGCGGTGGGCTCAGTTGTGTTTGTCGGGGCCGGGCCATGGGCGGGACCCAGCCTCCTTCAGGGCAGGCACAGAGATGGGGGCTCAGGAGTCTGTGCTGGGCGAATCGAACAAGGGCCAGACCTAAACCGGTTGAGCGCAGGGACCGAGATGCAGCTTCAGGAGGATTTCCAGGCGGTAGGAGCCCGGCCAGGTTCAGCGCAGGGACCGAGATGCGGGCTCAGCAGTGTTTCCCGGCTAATTGAACGAGGGCACGGCCCACCCTGTCTCTGTGCAGGGACCGAGATGCGCCCTCTGAAGGGTTTCTCGAGGTCGAAAAGTGGGCAGGACGCGCTCGGCTTCAGGTTAGAGAGCTAGATGTGACCTCAGGAGGACGTGTTGAGGTAGCTCCCAAGGGCAGGATCTCGACTGGTTCAGCGCAGCGCCCGAGGGGTGGGCACAGGCGCATCTGCCGGTGTCTTCAGCAAGTGCTTGCAGTAGCCGCGGCCGGTGCAGGGAAGGAGATGTGGGCTCGGGGGCGTTGCAGGGAGCCGTGCACAAAGGGAGGCCCCAGCCTCGGTGCAAGCCATGGCTGCGAGGCAGGCTCAGGAGGGTCTGTCGGCGGACTGTCGCCGGGCGGGACCCAGCCTCGTCCAGTGCAGGGACCCAGGTGTTGGCTCCGGAGTGTTTGTCAGGGTTCGGAAGAAGCGCCGTGCATCGCCCTGTTGAGGGCAGCGACCGATGCAGGCTCAGGAGTGTTTGCCGGGGGTCGGGCCAAGGGCAGGACCTAGCCTGATTGAAGGCAGGGAACCCGATGTGGGCTCAGGAGTGCTTCACGGGGTTTGAACATGGGAAGGACACAGCCTGCTTCGGGGCATGGACTCAGATGCGCTCTCAGGATTATGTTCCAGGGACTTGAACATGGAAAATCCAACGAACACGTTCTGGACTGCAGGGACCAAGAGGTGGGGTCGGGAGTCTGTACTAGGCGCTCGCACAAGGGCAGGACCTCGACTGTTTCAGATCAGTGACCGAGACGGGGCTCAGGAGTTTAGAAGGGCACTTCTGGAAGGGCACGACCCTGCCTGGTTTGGTGCAGCACGTGAGATGAGGGTGCAGCAATGATTCCGGGGGGTTTAAACAAGGAGAGGACTCACCGTCGTTCGGGGCCAGGGGGCCAAGTTTGGGCTCAGGACTGTTTGTCGGGGGCCTTGGCCAGAGGCAGAAACCACCGTGGTTGAGCTCAGGGACCAAGATGAACGCTCAGGCGTGTTTAGTGTGTGTGTGTGGGGGGTGGGGGGGTGTGTGTGGGGGTGTGCGCAAGGGCAGCATCCATCCGAGTTCCGGGCGGGCACGCAGCTGTGGGCTCAGGAGTGTGTGTCGCGGGAATCGAAGAAGGCAGGCCCTAGACTGCTTCTTCAGTGCGCCGACCGAGATGTATTTCTCGGGGTCTTGAAGCAGGCCAAGCCCCAGAGGTGGCTTCAGTGCCGGGAGTGAGCTGCGGGATCACAGCTTTGTCCCGGAGAGGGACCAAATGCAGGACACAGCGAAGTGGACGGGCAGGGAGCGAGCTGGAGTCTCCCGGTGGTTACTTTGCCAGGTGCTTGAACGAAGGCAGGAGCCAGCCTGCTTCGGTGCAGGGATCCGGAGTGGGCTCTGGAGTGTTTGCCAGGGTCTTGACCGAGGGCAGGAGCCAGCCTGGATCAGTGCAGACACCGGGCGGGGGGCCCAGGAGTGTTTGTCATGGTATTGCCCGAGGGCAGGAGCCAGCCTGGTTTAGAGCAGGCACCGGGCGGTGGGCTCAGGAGTGTTTGTCAGGGTATTGCCCGAGGGCAGGGACCAGCCTGGTTCAGGGCAGGCCCCGGGCGGTGGTCTCAGGAGTGTCTGTCGGCGCCGGGCATGGGCAGGACCCAGCCTCCTTCAGGGCAGACACAGAGATGGGGGCTCAGGAGTCTGTGCTGAGTGAATCGAACAAGGGCCAGACCTAGACCGGTTCAGGGCAGGGACAGAGATGCTGCTTCAGGAGTATTTCCTGGGGGTAGGACCCCGGCCAGGTTTAGCGCGGGGATCAAGATGCGGGCTCAGCAGCGTTTCCCGGGTGACTGAACGAGGGCACGGCCCACCCTGTCTCTGTGCGGGGACCGAGATGCTCCCTCAGGAGGGTTTCTCGAGGTCTGATCGTGGGCAGGACGCGCACGGCTTCAGGGCAGAGTGCGAGAGGAGGCCTCAGGAGGACGTGTTGAGGTAGCTCCCAAGGGCAGAACCTCGACTGGTTCAGTGCAGCGCCCGAGGGGCGGGCACAGGCGCATTTGCCGGTGGCTTCGGCAATTGCTTGCCGGAGCCCTGGCCGGGGCAGGGAAGGAGATGTTGGCACAGGGGCGTTGGGTGGCGCTGTGCAGCAAGGGAGGCCCCAGCCTAGGTGCGTGCCGTGGCCGCGAGGCACGCTCAGGAGGGCCTGTCGGGGGACTGACACTGGGCGGGACCCAGCCTCGTCCCGAGCAGGGACCGAGGTGTTGGGTCAGGAGTGTTTGTCAGGGTCGGGAAGAAGTGCCGGGCACCGCCCAGTTGAGGGCAGCGACCGATGCAAGCTCAGGAGTGTTTGCCGGGGGTCGGGCCAAGGGCAGGACCTAGCCTGATTGAGGGCAGGCTACCCGATGTGGGCTCAGGAATGCTTCTCGGGGCTTGAACATGGGAAGGACCCAGCCTGCTTCGGGGCAGGGACTGAGATGCGCGCTCAGGATTATGTGTCCGGGACACGAATATGCAAAGTCCAACAAACGCCTGCTTGACTGCAGGGACCGAGAGGTGGGGTCGGGAGTCTGTGCTAAGGTCCCGCACAAGGGCAGGACCTCGACTGGTTCAGTTCAGTGACAGAGACGGGGCTCGGGAGATTAGACGTGCACTTCAGGAAGGGCGGAACCCAGCCTGGTTTGGTGCAGCGCGTGAGATGAGGGCGCAGCAGTGATTCTGAGGGGTTTGAACAAGGGGAGGCCTCACCGTCGTTCGGGGCCAGGGGGCCAGGTTTGGGCTCAGGATTGTTTGTCGGGGGCCTTGGCCAGACGCAGAAACCTCCGTGGTTGAGCTCAGGGACCGAGATGAACGCTCAGGAGTGTTTTGTGTGTGTGTGTGCGGGGAGGGGGTGTTGCTCAAGGGCAGCATCCATCCGAGTTCAGGGCGGGCACGCAGCTGTGGGCTCAGGAGTGTGTGTCACGAGAATCGAAGAAGGGCAGGCCCTAAACTGCTTCTTCAGTGCGCCGACCGAGATGTATTTCTCGGGGTCTTGAAGCAGTCCAAGCCCCCGAGGCGGGTTCAGTGCCGGGAGTGAGTTGCGGGATCAGGGCTTTGTCCCGGCGAGGGACCAAGGGCAGGACACAGCGAAGTGGACGGAAGGGAGCGATCTGAAGTCTCCCGTGGTTTCTTTGCCAGGTGCTTGAAGGAAGGCAGGAGCCAGCCTACTTCAGTGCAGGGACCCGGGGTGGTCTCAGGAGTGTTTGTCAGGGTCTTGCCCGAGGGCAGGAGCCAGCCTGGTTCAGAGCAGGCACCGGGCGGTTGGCTCAGGAGTGTTTGTCAGGGTCTTGCCTGAGGGCAGGAGCCAGCCTGGGCCAGTGCAGGCACCGGGCGGCTGGCTCAGGAGTGTTTGTCAGGGTCTTGCCCGAGGGCAGGAGCCAGCCTGGTTCAGAGCAGGCACCGGGCGGTTGGCTCAGGAGTGTTTGTCAGGGTCTTGCCCGAGGGCTGGAGCCAGCCTGGTTCAGTGCAGGCACCGGGCGGTGGGCTCAGTTGTGTTTGTCGGGGCCGGGCCATGGGCGGGACCCAGCCTCCTTCAGGGCAGGCACAGAGATGGGGGCTCAGGAGTCTGTGCTGGGCGAATCGAACAAGGGCCAGACCTAAACCGGTTGAGCGCAGGGACCGAGATGCAGCTTCAGGAGGATTTCCAGGCGGTAGGAGCCCGGCCAGGTTCAGCGCAGGGACCGAGATGCGGGCTCAGCAGTGTTTCCCGGCTAATTGAACGAGGGCACGGCCCACCCTGTCTCTGTGCAGGGACCGAGATGCGCCCTCTGAAGGGTTTCTCGAGGTCGAAAAGTGGGCAGGACGCGCTCGGCTTCAGGTTAGAGAGCTAGATGTGACCTCAGGAGGACGTGTTGAGGTAGCTCCCAAGGGCAGGATCTCGACTGGTTCAGCGCAGCGCCCGAGGGGTGGGCACAGGCGCATCTGCCGGTGTCTTCAGCAAGTGCTTGCAGTAGCCGCGGCCGGTGCAGGGAAGGAGATGTGGGCTCGGGGGCGTTGCAGGGAGCCGTGCACAAAGGGAGGCCCCAGCCTCGGTGCAAGCCATGGCTGCGAGGCAGGCTCAGGAGGGTCTGTCGGCGGACTGTCGCCGGGCGGGACCCAGCCTCGTCCAGTGCAGGGACCCAGGTGTTGGCTCCGGAGTGTTTGTCAGGGTTCGGAAGAAGCGCCGTGCATCGCCCTGTTGAGGGCAGCGACCGATGCAGGCTCAGGAGTGTTTGCCGGGGGTCGGGCCAAGGGCAGGACCTAGCCTGATTGAAGGCAGGGAACCCGATGTGGGCTCAGGAGTGCTTCACGGGGTTTGAACATGGGAAGGACACAGCCTGCTTCGGGGCATGGACTCAGATGCGCTCTCAGGATTATGTTCCAGGGACTTGAACATGGAAAATCCAACGAACACGTTCTGGACTGCAGGGACCAAGAGGTGGGGTCGGGAGTCTGTACTAGGCGCTCGCACAAGGGCAGGACCTCGACTGTTTCAGATCAGTGACCGAGACGGGGCTCAGGAGTTTAGAAGGGCACTTCTGGAAGGGCACGACCCTGCCTGGTTTGGTGCAGCACGTGAGATGAGGGTGCAGCAATGATTCCGGGGGGTTTAAACAAGGAGAGGACTCACCGTCGTTCGGGGCCAGGGGGCCAAGTTTGGGCTCAGGACTGTTTGTCGGGGGCCTTGGCCAGAGGCAGAAACCACCGTGGTTGAGCTCAGGGACCAAGATGAACGCTCAGGCGTGTTTAGTGTGTGTGTGTGGGGGGTGGGGGGGTGTGTGGGGGGGTGTGCGCAAGGGCAGCATCCATCCGAGTTCCGGGCGGGCACGCAGCTGTGGGCTCAGGAGTGTGTGTCGCGGGAATCGAAGAAGGCAGGCCCTAGACTGCTTCTTCAGTGCGCCGACCGAGATGTATTTCTCGGGGTCTTGAAGCAGGCCAAGCCCCAGAGGTGGCTTCAGTGCCGGGAGTGAGCTGCGGGATCACAGCTTTGTCCCGGAGAGGGACCAAATGCAGGACACAGCGAAGTGGACGGGCAGGGAGCGAGCTGGAGTCTCCCGGTGGTTACTTTGCCAGGTGCTTGAACGAAGGCAGGAGCCAGCCTGCTTCGGTGCAGGGATCCGGAGTGGGCTCTGGAGTGTTTGCCAGGGTCTTGACCGAGGGCAGGAGCCAGCCTGGATCAGTGCAGACACCGGGCGGGGGGCCCAGGAGTGTTTGTCATGGTATTGCCCGAGGGCAGGAGCCAGCCTGGTTTAGAGCAGGCACCGGGCGGTGGGCTCAGGAGTGTTTGTCAGGGTATTGCCCGAGGGCAGGGACCAGCCTGGTTCAGGGCAGGCCCCGGGCGGTGGTCTCAGGAGTGTCTGTCGGCGCCGGGCATGGGCAGGACCCAGCCTCCTTCAGGGCAGACACAGAGATGGGGGCTCAGGAGTCTGTGCTGAGTGAATCGAACAAGGGCCAGACCTAGACCGGTTCAGGGCAGGGACAGAGATGCTGCTTCAGGAGTATTTCCTGGGGGTAGGACCCCGGCCAGGTTTAGCGCGGGGATCAAGATGCGGGCTCAGCAGCGTTTCCCGGGTGACTGAACGAGGGCACGGCCCACCCTGTCTCTGTGCGGGGACCGAGATGCTCCCTCAGGAGGGTTTCTCGAGGTCTGATCGTGGGCAGGACGCGCACGGCTTCAGGGCAGAGTGCGAGAGGAGGCCTCAGGAGGACGTGTTGAGGTAGCTCCCAAGGGCAGAACCTCGACTGGTTCAGTGCAGCGCCCGAGGGGCGGGCACAGGCGCATTTGCCGGTGGCTTCGGCAATTGCTTGCCGGAGCCCTGGCCGGGGCAGGGAAGGAGATGTTGGCACAGGGGCGTTGGGTGGCGCTGTGCAGCAAGGGAGGCCCCAGCCTAGGTGCGTGCCGTGGCCGCGAGGCACGCTCAGGAGGGCCTGTCGGGGGACTGACACTGGGCGGGACCCAGCCTCGTCCCGAGCAGGGACCGAGGTGTTGGGTCAGGAGTGTTTGTCAGGGTCGGGAAGAAGTGCCGGGCACCGCCCAGTTGAGGGCAGCGACCGATGCAAGCTCAGGAGTGTTTGCCGGGGGTCGGGCCAAGGGCAGGACCTAGCCTGATTGAGGGCAGGCTACCCGATGTGGGCTCAGGAATGCTTCTCGGGGCTTGAACATGGGAAGGACCCAGCCTGCTTCGGGGCAGGGACTGAGATGCGCGCTCAGGATTATGTGTCCGGGACACGAATATGCAAAGTCCAACAAACGCCTGCTTGACTGCAGGGACCGAGAGGTGGGGTCGGGAGTCTGTGCTAAGGTCCCGCACAAGGGCAGGACCTCGACTGGTTCAGTTCAGTGACAGAGACGGGGCTCGGGAGATTAGACGTGCACTTCAGGAAGGGCGGAACCCAGCCTGGTTTGGTGCAGCGCGTGAGATGAGGGCGCAGCAGTGATTCTGAGGGGTTTGAACAAGGGGAGGCCTCACCGTCGTTCGGGGCCAGGGGGCCAGGTTTGGGCTCAGGATTGTTTGTCGGGGGCCTTGGCCAGACGCAGAAACCTCCGTGGTTGAGCTCAGGGACCGAGATGAACGCTCAGGAGTGTTTTGTGTGTGTGTGTGCGGGGAGGGGGTGTTGCTCAAGGGCAGCATCCATCCGAGTTCAGGGCGGGCACGCAGCTGTGGGCTCAGGAGTGTGTGTCACGAGAATCGAAGAAGGGCAGGCCCTAAACTGCTTCTTCAGTGCGCCGACCGAGATGTATTTCTCGGGGTCTTGAAGCAGTCCAAGCCCCCGAGGCGGGTTCAGTGCCGGGAGTGAGTTGCGGGATCAGGGCTTTGTCCCGGCGAGGGACCAAGGGCAGGACACAGCGAAGTGGACGGAAGGGAGCGATCTGAAGTCTCCCGTGGTTTCTTTGCCAGGTGCTTGAAGGAAGGCAGGAGCCAGCCTACTTCAGTGCAGGGACCCGGGGTGGTCTCAGGAGTGTTTGTCAGGGTCTTGCCCGAGGGCAGGAGCCAGCCTGGTTCAGAGCAGGCACCGGGCGGTTGGCTCAGGAGTGTTTGTCAGGGTCTTGCCTGAGGGCAGGAGCCAGCCTGGGCCAGTGCAGGCACCGGGCGGCTGGCTCAGGAGTGTTTGTCAGGGTCTTGCCCGAGGGCAGGAGCCAGCCTGGTTCAGAGCAGGCACCGGGCGGTTGGCTCAGGAGTGTTTGTCAGGGTCTTGCCCGAGGGCTGGAGCCAGCCTGGTTCAGTGCAGGCACCGGGCGGTGGGCTCAGTTGTGTTTGTCGGGGCCGGGCCATGGGCGGGACCCAGCCTCCTTCAGGGCAGGCACAGAGATGGGGGCTCAGGAGTCTGTGCTGGGCGAATCGAACAAGGGCCAGACCTAAACCGGTTGAGCGCAGGGACCGAGATGCAGCTTCAGGAGGATTTCCAGGCGGTAGGAGCCCGGCCAGGTTCAGCGCAGGGACCGAGATGCGGGCTCAGCAGTGTTTCCCGGCTAATTGAACGAGGGCACGGCCCACCCTGTCTCTGTGCAGGGACCGAGATGCGCCCTCTGAAGGGTTTCTCGAGGTCGAAAAGTGGGCAGGACGCGCTCGGCTTCAGGTTAGAGAGCTAGATGTGACCTCAGGAGGACGTGTTGAGGTAGCTCCCAAGGGCAGGATCTCGACTGGTTCAGCGCAGCGCCCGAGGGGTGGGCACAGGCGCATCTGCCGGTGTCTTCAGCAAGTGCTTGCAGTAGCCGCGGCCGGTGCAGGGAAGGAGATGTGGGCTCGGGGGCGTTGCAGGGAGCCGTGCACAAAGGGAGGCCCCAGCCTCGGTGCAAGCCATGGCTGCGAGGCAGGCTCAGGAGGGTCTGTCGGCGGACTGTCGCCGGGCGGGACCCAGCCTCGTCCAGTGCAGGGACCCAGGTGTTGGCTCCGGAGTGTTTGTCAGGGTTCGGAAGAAGCGCCGTGCATCGCCCTGTTGAGGGCAGCGACCGATGCAGGCTCAGGAGTGTTTGCCGGGGGTCGGGCCAAGGGCAGGACCTAGCCTGATTGAAGGCAGGGAACCCGATGTGGGCTCAGGAGTGCTTCACGGGGTTTGAACATGGGAAGGACACAGCCTGCTTCGGGGCATGGACTCAGATGCGCTCTCAGGATTATGTTCCAGGGACTTGAACATGGAAAATCCAACGAACACGTTCTGGACTGCAGGGACCAAGAGGTGGGGTCGGGAGTCTGTACTAGGCGCTCGCACAAGGGCAGGACCTCGACTGTTTCAGATCAGTGACCGAGACGGGGCTCAGGAGTTTAGAAGGGCACTTCTGGAAGGGCACGACCCTGCCTGGTTTGGTGCAGCACGTGAGATGAGGGTGCAGCAATGATTCCGGGGGGTTTAAACAAGGAGAGGACTCACCGTCGTTCGGGGCCAGGGGGCCAAGTTTGGGCTCAGGACTGTTTGTCGGGGGCCTTGGCCAGAGGCAGAAACCACCGTGGTTGAGCTCAGGGACCAAGATGAACGCTCAGGCGTGTTTAGTGTGTGTGTGTGGGGGGTGGGGGGGTGTGTGGGGGGGTGTGCGCAAGGGCAGCATCCATCCGAGTTCCGGGCGGGCACGCAGCTGTGGGCTCAGGAGTGTGTGTCGCGGGAATCGAAGAAGGCAGGCCCTAGACTGCTTCTTCAGTGCGCCGACCGAGATGTATTTCTCGGGGTCTTGAAGCAGGCCAAGCCCCAGAGGTGGCTTCAGTGCCGGGAGTGAGCTGCGGGATCACAGCTTTGTCCCGGAGAGGGACCAAATGCAGGACACAGCGAAGTGGACGGGCAGGGAGCGAGCTGGAGTCTCCCGGTGGTTACTTTGCCAGGTGCTTGAACGAAGGCAGGAGCCAGCCTGCTTCGGTGCAGGGATCCGGAGTGGGCTCTGGAGTGTTTGCCAGGGTCTTGACCGAGGGCAGGAGCCAGCCTGGATCAGTGCAGACACCGGGCGGGGGGCCCAGGAGTGTTTGTCATGGTATTGCCCGAGGGCAGGAGCCAGCCTGGTTTAGAGCAGGCACCGGGCGGTGGGCTCAGGAGTGTTTGTCAGGGTATTGCCCGAGGGCAGGGACCAGCCTGGTTCAGGGCAGGCACCGGGCGGTGGTCTCAGGAGTGTCTGTCGGCGCCGGGCATGGGCAGGACCCAGCCTCCTTCAGGGCAGACACAGAGATGGGGGCTCAGGAGTCTGTGCTGAGTGAATCGAACAAGGGCCAGACCTAGACCGGTTCAGGGCAGGGACAGAGATGCTGCTTCAGGAGTATTTCCTGGGGGTAGGACCCCGGCCAGGTTTAGCGCGGGGATCAAGATGCGGGCTCAGCAGCGTTTCCCGGGTGACTGAACGAGGGCACGGCCCACCCTGTCTCTGTGCGGGGACCGAGATGCTCCCTCAGGAGGGTTTCTCGAGGTCTGATCGTGGGCAGGACGCGCACGGCTTCAGGGCAGAGTGCGAGAGGAGGCCTCAGGAGGACGTGTTGAGGTAGCTCCCAAGGGCAGAACCTCGACTGGTTCAGTGCAGCGCCCGAGGGGCGGGCACAGGCGCATTTGCCGGTGGCTTCGGCAATTGCTTGCCGGAGCCCTGGCCGGGGCAGGGAAGGAGATGTTGGCACAGGGGCGTTGGGTGGCGCTGTGCAGCAAGGGAGGCCCCAGCCTAGGTGCGTGCCGTGGCCGCGAGGCACGCTCAGGAGGGCCTGTCGGGGGACTGACACTGGGCGGGACCCAGCCTCGTCCCGAGCAGGGACCGAGGTGTTGGGTCAGGAGTGTTTGTCAGGGTCGGGAAGAAGTGCCGGGCACCGCCCAGTTGAGGGCAGCGACCGATGCAAGCTCAGGAGTGTTTGCCGGGGGTCGGGCCAAGGGCAGGACCTAGCCTGATTGAGGGCAGGCTACCCGATGTGGGCTCAGGAATGCTTCTCGGGGCTTGAACATGGGAAGGACCCAGCCTGCTTCGGGGCAGGGACTGAGATGCGCGCTCAGGATTATGTGTCCGGGACACGAATATGCAAAGTCCAACAAACGCCTGCTTGACTGCAGGGACCGAGAGGTGGGGTCGGGAGTCTGTGCTAAGGTCCCGCACAAGGGCAGGACCTCGACTGGTTCAGTTCAGTGACAGAGACGGGGCTCGGGAGATTAGACGTGCACTTCAGGAAGGGCGGAACCCAGCCTGGTTTGGTGCAGCGCGTGAGATGAGGGCGCAGCAGTGATTCTGAGGGGTTTGAACAAGGGGAGGCCTCACCGTCGTTCGGGGCCAGGGGGCCAGGTTTGGGCTCAGGATTGTTTGTCGGGGGCCTTGGCCAGACGCAGAAACCTCCGTGGTTGAGCTCAGGGACCGAGATGAACGCTCAGGAGTGTTTTGTGTGTGTGTGTGCGGGGAGGGGGTGTTGCTCAAGGGCAGCATCCATCCGAGTTCAGGGCGGGCACGCAGCTGTGGGCTCAGGAGTGTGTGTCACGAGAATCGAAGAAGGGCAGGCCCTAAACTGCTTCTTCAGTGCGCCGACCGAGATGTATTTCTCGGGGTCTTGAAGCAGTCCAAGCCCCCGAGGCGGGTTCAGTGCCGGGAGTGAGTTGCGGGATCAGGGCTTTGTCCCGGCGAGGGACCAAGGGCAGGACACAGCGAAGTGGACGGAAGGGAGCGATCTGAAGTCTCCCGTGGTTTCTTTGCCAGGTGCTTGAAGGAAGGCAGGAGCCAGCCTACTTCAGTGCAGGGACCCGGGGTGGTCTCAGGAGTGTTTGTCAGGGTCTTGCCCGAGGGCAGGAGCCAGCCTGGTTCAGAGCAGGCACCGGGCGGTTGGCTCAGGAGTGTTTGTCAGGGTCTTGCCTGAGGGCAGGAGCCAGCCTGGGCCAGTGCAGGCACCGGGCGGCTGGCTCAGGAGTGTTTGTCAGGGTCTTGCCCGAGGGCAGGAGCCAGCCTGGTTCAGAGCAGGCACCGGGCGGTTGGCTCAGGAGTGTTTGTCAGGGTCTTGCCCGAGGGCTGGAGCCAGCCTGGTTCAGTGCAGGCACCGGGCGGTGGGCTCAGTTGTGTTTGTCGGGGCCGGGCCATGGGCGGGACCCAGCCTCCTTCAGGGCAGGCACAGAGATGGGGGCTCAGGAGTCTGTGCTGGGCGAATCGAACAAGGGCCAGACCTAAACCGGTTGAGCGCAGGGACCGAGATGCAGCTTCAGGAGGATTTCCAGGCGGTAGGAGCCCGGCCAGGTTCAGCTCAGGGACCGAGATGCGGGCTCAGCAGTGTTTCCCGGCTAATTGAACGAGGGCACGGCCCACCCTGTCTCTGTGCAGGGACCGAGATGCGCCCTCTGAAGGGTTTCTCGAGGTCGAAAAGTGGGCAGGACGCGCTCGGCTTCAGGTTAGAGAGCTAGATGTGACCTCAGGAGGACGTGTTGAGGTAGCTCCCAAGGGCAGGATCTCGACTGGTTCAGCGCAGCGCCCGAGGGGTGGGCACAGGCGCATCTGCCGGTGTCTTCAGCAAGTGCTTGCAGTAGCCGCGGCCGGTGCAGGGAAGGAGATGTGGGCTCGGGGGCGTTGCAGGGAGCCGTGCACAAAGGGAGGCCCCAGCCTCGGTGCAAGCCATGGCTGCGAGGCAGGCTCAGGAGGGTCTGTCGGCGGACTGTCGCCGGGCGGGACCCAGCCTCGTCCAGTGCAGGGACCCAGGTGTTGGCTCCGGAGTGTTTGTCAGGGTTCGGAAGAAGCGCCGTGCATCGCCCTGTTGAGGGCAGCGACCGATGCAGGCTCAGGAGTGTTTGCCGGGGGTCGGGCCAAGGGCAGGACCTAGCCTGATTGAAGGCAGGGAACCCGATGTGGGCTCAGGAGTGCTTCACGGGGTTTGAACATGGGAAGGACACAGCCTGCTTCGGGGCATGGACTCAGATGCGCTCTCAGGATTATGTTCCAGGGACTTGAACATGGAAAATCCAACGAACACGTTCTGGACTGCAGGGACCAAGAGGTGGGGTCGGGAGTCTGTACTAGGCGCTCGCACAAGGGCAGGACCTCGACTGTTTCAGATCAGTGACCGAGACGGGGCTCAGGAGTTTAGAAGGGCACTTCTGGAAGGGCACGACCCTGCCTGGTTTGGTGCAGCACGTGAGATGAGGGTGCAGCAATGATTCCGGGGGGTTTAAACAAGGAGAGGACTCACCGTCGTTCGGGGCCAGGGGGCCAAGTTTGGGCTCAGGACTGTTTGTCGGGGGCCTTGGCCAGAGGCAGAAACCACCGTGGTTGAGCTCAGGGACCAAGATGAACGCTCAGGCGTGTTTAGTGTGTGTGTGTGGGGGGTGGGGGGGTGTGTGGGGGGGTGTGCGCAAGGGCAGCATCCATCCGAGTTCCGGGCGGGCACGCAGCTGTGGGCTCAGGAGTGTGTGTCGCGGGAATCGAAGAAGGCAGGCCCTAGACTGCTTCTTCAGTGCGCCGACCGAGATGTATTTCTCGGGGTCTTGAAGCAGGCCAAGCCCCAGAGGTGGCTTCAGTGCCGGGAGTGAGCTGCGGGATCACAGCTTTGTCCCGGAGAGGGACCAAATGCAGGACACAGCGAAGTGGACGGGCAGGGAGCGAGCTGGAGTCTCCCGGTGGTTACTTTGCCAGGTGCTTGAACGAAGGCAGGAGCCAGCCTGCTTCGGTGCAGGGATCCGGAGTGGGCTCTGGAGTGTTTGCCAGGGTCTTGACCGAGGGCAGGAGCCAGCCTGGATCAGTGCAGACACCGGGCGGGGGGCCCAGGAGTGTTTGTCATGGTATTGCCCGAGGGCAGGAGCCAGCCTGGTTTAGAGCAGGCACCGGGCGGTGGGCTCAGGAGTGTTTGTCAGGGTATTGCCCGAGGGCAGGGACCAGCCTGGTTCAGGGCAGGCACCGGGCGGTGGTCTCAGGAGTGTCTGTCGGCGCCGGGCATGGGCAGGACCCAGCCTCCTTCAGGGCAGACACAGAGATGGGGGCTCAGGAGTCTGTGCTGAGTGAATCGAACAAGGGCCAGACCTAGACCGGTTCAGGGCAGGGACAGAGATGCTGCTTCAGGAGTATTTCCTGGGGGTAGGACCCCGGCCAGGTTTAGCGCGGGGATCAAGATGCGGGCTCAGCAGCGTTTCCCGGGTGACTGAACGAGGGCACGGCCCACCCTGTCTCTGTGCGGGGACCGAGATGCTCCCTCAGGAGGGTTTCTCGAGGTCTGATCGTGGGCAGGACGCGCACGGCTTCAGGGCAGAGTGCGAGAGGAGGCCTCAGGAGGACGTGTTGAGGTAGCTCCCAAGGGCAGAACCTCGACTGGTTCAGTGCAGCGCCCGAGGGGCGGGCACAGGCGCATTTGCCGGTGGCTTCGGCAATTGCTTGCCGGAGCCCTGGCCGGGGCAGGGAAGGAGATGTTGGCACAGGGGCGTTGGGTGGCGCTGTGCAGCAAGGGAGGCCCCAGCCTAGGTGCGTGCCGTGGCCGCGAGGCACGCTCAGGAGGGCCTGTCGGGGGACTGACACTGGGCGGGACCCAGCCTCGTCCCGAGCAGGGACCGAGGTGTTGGGTCAGGAGTGTTTGTCAGGGTCGGGAAGAAGTGCCGGGCACCGCCCAGTTGAGGGCAGCGACCGATGCAAGCTCAGGAGTGTTTGCCGGGGGTCGGGCCAAGGGCAGGACCTAGCCTGATTGAGGGCAGGCTACCCGATGTGGGCTCAGGAATGCTTCTCGGGGCTTGAACATGGGAAGGACCCAGCCTGCTTCGGGGCAGGGACTGAGATGCGCGCTCAGGATTATGTGTCCGGGACACGAATATGCAAAGTCCAACAAACGCCTGCTTGACTGCAGGGACCGAGAGGTGGGGTCGGGAGTCTGTGCTAAGGTCCCGCACAAGGGCAGGACCTCGACTGGTTCAGTTCAGTGACAGAGACGGGGCTCGGGAGATTAGACGTGCACTTCAGGAAGGGCGGAACCCAGCCTGGTTTGGTGCAGCGCGTGAGATGAGGGCGCAGCAGTGATTCTGAGGGGTTTGAACAAGGGGAGGCCTCACCGTCGTTCGGGGCCAGGGGGCCAGGTTTGGGCTCAGGATTGTTTGTCGGGGGCCTTGGCCAGACGCAGAAACCTCCGTGGTTGAGCTCAGGGACCGAGATGAACGCTCAGGAGTGTTTTGTGTGTGTGTGTGCGGGGAGGGGGTGTTGCTCAAGGGCAGCATCCATCCGAGTTCAGGGCGGGCACGCAGCTGTGGGCTCAGGAGTGTGTGTCACGAGAATCGAAGAAGGGCAGGCCCTAAACTGCTTCTTCAGTGCGCCGACCGAGATGTATTTCTCGGGGTCTTGAAGCAGTCCAAGCCCCCGAGGCGGGTTCAGTGCCGGGAGTGAGTTGCGGGATCAGGGCTTTGTCCCGGCGAGGGACCAAGGGCAGGACACAGCGAAGTGGACGGAAGGGAGCGATCTGAAGTCTCCCGTGGTTTCTTTGCCAGGTGCTTGAAGGAAGGCAGGAGCCAGCCTACTTCAGTGCAGGGACCCGGGGTGGTCTCAGGAGTGTTTGTCAGGGTCTTGCCCGAGGGCAGGAGCCAGCCTGGTTCAGAGCAGGCACCGGGCGGTTGGCTCAGGAGTGTTTGTCAGGGTCTTGCCTGAGGGCAGGAGCCAGCCTGGGCCAGTGCAGGCACCGGGCGGCTGGCTCAGGAGTGTTTGTCAGGGTCTTGCCCGAGGGCAGGAGCCAGCCTGGTTCAGAGCAGGCACCGGGCGGTTGGCTCAGGAGTGTTTGTCAGGGTCTTGCCCGAGGGCTGGAGCCAGCCTGGTTCAGTGCAGGCACCGGGCGGTGGGCTCAGTTGTGTTTGTCGGGGCCGGGCCATGGGCGGGACCCAGCCTCCTTCAGGGCAGGCACAGAGATGGGGGCTCAGGAGTCTGTGCTGGGCGAATCGAACAAGGGCCAGACCTAAACCGGTTGAGCGCAGGGACCGAGATGCAGCTTCAGGAGGATTTCCAGGCGGTAGGAGCCCGGCCAGGTTCAGCGCAGGGACCGAGATGCGGGCTCAGCAGTGTTTCCCGGCTAATTGAACGAGGGCACGGCCCACCCTGTCTCTGTGCAGGGACCGAGATGCGCCCTCTGAAGGGTTTCTCGAGGTCGAAAAGTGGGCAGGACGCGCTCGGCTTCAGGTTAGAGAGCTAGATGTGACCTCAGGAGGACGTGTTGAGGTAGCTCCCAAGGGCAGGATCTCGACTGGTTCAGCGCAGCGCCCGAGGGGTGGGCACAGGCGCATCTGCCGGTGTCTTCAGCAAGTGCTTGCAGTAGCCGCGGCCGGTGCAGGGAAGGAGATGTGGGCTCGGGGGCGTTGCAGGGAGCCGTGCACAAAGGGAGGCCCCAGCCTCGGTGCAAGCCATGGCTGCGAGGCAGGCTCAGGAGGGTCTGTCGGCGGACTGTCGCCGGGCGGGACCCAGCCTCGTCCAGTGCAGGGACCCAGGTGTTGGCTCCGGAGTGTTTGTCAGGGTTCGGAAGAAGCGCCGTGCATCGCCCTGTTGAGGGCAGCGACCGATGCAGGCTCAGGAGTGTTTGCCGGGGGTCGGGCCAAGGGCAGGACCTAGCCTGATTGAAGGCAGGGAACCCGATGTGGGCTCAGGAGTGCTTCACGGGGTTTGAACATGGGAAGGACACAGCCTGCTTCGGGGCATGGACTCAGATGCGCTCTCAGGATTATGTTCCAGGGACTTGAACATGGAAAATCCAACGAACACGTTCTGGACTGCAGGGACCAAGAGGTGGGGTCGGGAGTCTGTACTAGGCGCTCGCACAAGGGCAGGACCTCGACTGTTTCAGATCAGTGACCGAGACGGGGCTCAGGAGTTTAGAAGGGCACTTCTGGAAGGGCACGACCCTGCCTGGTTTGGTGCAGCACGTGAGATGAGGGTGCAGCAATGATTCCGGGGGGTTTAAACAAGGAGAGGACTCACCGTCGTTCGGGGCCAGGGGGCCAAGTTTGGGCTCAGGACTGTTTGTCGGGGGCCTTGGCCAGAGGCAGAAACCACCGTGGTTGAGCTCAGGGACCAAGATGAACGCTCAGGCGTGTTTAGTGTGTGTGTGTGGGGGGTGGGGGGGTGTGTGGGGGGGTGTGCGCAAGGGCAGCATCCATCCGAGTTCCGGGCGGGCACGCAGCTGTGGGCTCAGGAGTGTGTGTCGCGGGAATCGAAGAAGGCAGGCCCTAGACTGCTTCTTCAGTGCGCCGACCGAGATGTATTTCTCGGGGTCTTGAAGCAGGCCAAGCCCCAGAGGTGGCTTCAGTGCCGGGAGTGAGCTGCGGGATCACAGCTTTGTCCCGGAGAGGGACCAAATGCAGGACACAGCGAAGTGGACGGGCAGGGAGCGAGCTGGAGTCTCCCGGTGGTTACTTTGCCAGGTGCTTGAACGAAGGCAGGAGCCAGCCTGCTTCGGTGCAGGGATCCGGAGTGGGCTCTGGAGTGTTTGCCAGGGTCTTGACCGAGGGCAGGAGCCAGCCTGGATCAGTGCAGACACCGGGCGGGGGGCCCAGGAGTGTTTGTCATGGTATTGCCCGAGGGCAGGAGCCAGCCTGGTTTAGAGCAGGCACCGGGCGGTGGGCTCAGGAGTGTTTGTCAGGGTATTGCCCGAGGGCAGGGACCAGCCTGGTTCAGGGCAGGCACCGGGCGGTGGTCTCAGGAGTGTCTGTCGGCGCCGGGCATGGGCAGGACCCAGCCTCCTTCAGGGCAGACACAGAGATGGGGGCTCAGGAGTCTGTGCTGAGTGAATCGAACAAGGGCCAGACCTAGACCGGTTCAGGGCAGGGACAGAGATGCTGCTTCAGGAGTATTTCCTGGGGGTAGGACCCCGGCCAGGTTTAGCGCGGGGATCAAGATGCGGGCTCAGCAGCGTTTCCCGGGTGACTGAACGAGGGCACGGCCCACCCTGTCTCTGTGCGGGGACCGAGATGCTCCCTCAGGAGGGTTTCTCGAGGTCTGATCGTGGGCAGGACGCGCACGGCTTCAGGGCAGAGTGCGAGAGGAGGCCTCAGGAGGACGTGTTGAGGTAGCTCCCAAGGGCAGAACCTCGACTGGTTCAGTGCAGCGCCCGAGGGGCGGGCACAGGCGCATTTGCCGGTGGCTTCGGCAATTGCTTGCCGGAGCCCTGGCCGGGGCAGGGAAGGAGATGTTGGCACAGGGGCGTTGGGTGGCGCTGTGCAGCAAGGGAGGCCCCAGCCTAGGTGCGTGCCGTGGCCGCGAGGCACGCTCAGGAGGGCCTGTCGGGGGACTGACACTGGGCGGGACCCAGCCTCGTCCCGAGCAGAGACCGAGGTGTTGGGTCAGGAGTGTTTGTCAGGGTCGGGAAGAAGTGCCGGGCACCGCCCAGTTGAGGGCAGCGACCGATGCAAGCTCAGGAGTGTTTGCCGGGGGTCGGGCCAAGGGCAGGACCTAGCCTGATTGAGGGCAGGCTACCCGATGTGGGCTCAGGAATGCTTCTCGGGGCTTGAACATGGGAAGGACCCAGCCTGCTTCGGGGCAGGGACTGAGATGCGCGCTCAGGATTATGTGTCCGGGACACGAATATGCAAAGTCCAACAAACGCCTGCTTGACTGCAGGGACCGAGAGGTGGGGTCGGGAGTCTGTGCTAAGGTCCCGCACAAGGGCAGGACCTCGACTGGTTCAGTTCAGTGACAGAGACGGGGCTCGGGAGATTAGACGTGCACTTCAGGAAGGGCGGAACCCAGCCTGGTTTGGTGCAGCGCGTGAGATGAGGGCGCAGCAGTGATTCTGAGGGGTTTGAACAAGGGGAGGCCTCACCGTCGTTCGGGGCCAGGGGGCCAGGTTTGGGCTCAGGATTGTTTGTCGGGGGCCTTGGCCAGACGCAGAAACCTCCGTGGTTGAGCTCAGGGACCGAGATGAACGCTCAGGAGTGTTTTGTGTGTGTGTGTGCGGGGAGGGGGTGTTGCTCAAGGGCAGCATCCATCCGAGTTCAGGGCGGGCACGCAGCTGTGGGCTCAGGAGTGTGTGTCACGAGAATCGAAGAAGGGCAGGCCCTAAACTGCTTCTTCAGTGCGCCGACCGAGATGTATTTCTCGGGGTCTTGAAGCAGTCCAAGCCCCCGAGGCGGGTTCAGTGCCGGGAGTGAGTTGCGGGATCAGGGCTTTGTCCCGGCGAGGGACCAAGGGCAGGACACAGCGAAGTGGACGGAAGGGAGCGATCTGAAGTCTCCCGTGGTTTCTTTGCCAGGTGCTTGAAGGAAGGCAGGAGCCAGCCTACTTCAGTGCAGGGACCCGGGGTGGTCTCAGGAGTGTTTGTCAGGGTCTTGCCCGAGGGCAGGAGCCAGCCTGGTTCAGAGCAGGCACCGGGCGGTTGGCTCAGGAGTGTTTGTCAGGGTCTTGCCTGAGGGCAGGAGCCAGCCTGGGCCAGTGCAGGCACCGGGCGGCTGGCTCAGGAGTGTTTGTCAGGGTCTTGCCCGAGGGCAGGAGCCAGCCTGGTTCAGAGCAGGCACCGGGCGGTTGGCTCAGGAGTGTTTGTCAGGGTCTTGCCCGAGGGCTGGAGCCAGCCTGGTTCAGTGCAGGCACCGGGCGGTGGGCTCAGTTGTGTTTGTCGGGGCCGGGCCATGGGCGGGACCCAGCCTCCTTCAGGGCAGGCACAGAGATGGGGGCTCAGGAGTCTGTGCTGGGCGAATCGAACAAGGGCCAGACCTAAACCGGTTGAGCGCAGGGACCGAGATGCAGCTTCAGGAGGATTTCCAGGCGGTAGGAGCCCGGCCAGGTTCAGCGCAGGGACCGAGATGCGGGCTCAGCAGTGTTTCCCGGCTAATTGAACGAGGGCACGGCCCACCCTGTCTCTGTGCAGGGACCGAGATGCGCCCTCTGAAGTGTTTCTCGAGGTCGAAAAGTGGGCAGGACGCGCTCGGCTTCAGGTTAGAGAGCTAGATGTGACCTCAGGAGGACGTGTTGAGGTAGCTCCCAAGGGCAGGATCTCGACTGGTTCAGCGCAGCGCCCGAGGGGTGGGCACAGGCGCATCTGCCGGTGTCTTCAGCAAGTGCTTGCAGTAGCCGCGGCCGGTGCAGGGAAGGAGATGTGGGCTCGGGGGCGTTGCAGGGAGCCGTGCACAAAGGGAGGCCCCAGCCTCGGTGCAAGCCATGGCTGCGAGGCAGGCTCAGGAGGGTCTGTCGGCGGACTGTCGCCGGGCGGGACCCAGCCTCGTCCAGTGCAGGGACCCAGGTGTTGGCTCCGGAGTGTTTGTCAGGGTTCGGAAGAAGCGCCGTGCATCGCCCTGTTGAGGGCAGCGACCGATGCAGGCTCAGGAGTGTTTGCCGGGGGTCGGGCCAAGGGCAGGACCTAGCCTGATTGAAGGCAGGGAACCCGATGTGGGCTCAGGAGTGCTTCACGGGGTTTGAACATGGGAAGGACACAGCCTGCTTCGGGGCATGGACTCAGATGCGCTCTCAGGATTATGTTCCAGGGACTTGAACATGGAAAATCCAACGAACACGTTCTGGACTGCAGGGACCAAGAGGTGGGGTCGGGAGTCTGTACTAGGCGCTCGCACAAGGGCAGGACCTCGACTGTTTCAGATCAGTGACCGAGACGGGGCTCAGGAGTTTAGAAGGGCACTTCTGGAAGGGCACGACCCTGCCTGGTTTGGTGCAGCACGTGAGATGAGGGTGCAGCAATGATTCCGGGGGGTTTAAACAAGGAGAGGACTCACCGTCGTTCGGGGCCAGGGGGCCAAGTTTGGGCTCAGGACTGTTTGTCGGGGGCCTTGGCCAGAGGCAGAAACCACCGTGGTTGAGCTCAGGGACCAAGATGAACGCTCAGGCGTGTTTAGTGTGTGTGTGGGGGGGGTGGGGGGGTGTGTGGGGGGGTGTGCGCAAGGGCAGCATCCATCCGAGTTCCGGGCGGGCACGCAGCTGTGGGCTCAGGAGTGTGTGTCGCGGGAATCGAAGAAGGCAGGCCCTAGACTGCTTCTTCAGTGCGCCGACCGAGATGTATTTCTCGGGGTCTTGAAGCAGGCCAAGCCCCAGAGGTGGCTTCAGTGCCGGGAGTGAGCTGCGGGATCACAGCTTTGTCCCGGAGAGGGACCAAATGCAGGACACAGCGAAGTGGACGGGCAGGGAGCGAGCTGGAGTCTCCCGGTGGTTACTTTGCCAGGTGCTTGAACGAAGGCAGGAGCCAGCCTGCTTCGGTGCAGGGATCCGGAGTGGGCTCTGGAGTGTTTGCCAGGGTCTTGACCGAGGGCAGGAGCCAGCCTGGATCAGTGCAGACACCGGGCGGGGGGCCCAGGAGTGTTTGTCATGGTATTGCCCGAGGGCAGGAGCCAGCCTGGTTTAGAGCAGGCACCGGGCGGTGGGCTCAGGAGTGTTTGTCAGGGTATTGCCCGAGGGCAGGGACCAGCCTGGTTCAGGGCAGGCACCGGGCGGTGGTCTCAGGAGTGTCTGTCGGCGCCGGGCATGGGCAGGACCCAGCCTCCTTCAGGGCAGACACAGAGATGGGGGCTCAGGAGTCTGTGCTGAGTGAATCGAACAAGGGCCAGACCTAGACCGGTTCAGGGCAGGGACAGAGATGCTGCTTCAGGAGTATTTCCTGGGGGTAGGACCCCGGCCAGGTTTAGCGCGGGGATCAAGATGCGGGCTCAGCAGCGTTTCCCGGGTGACTGAACGAGGGCACGGCCCACCCTGTCTCTGTGCGGGGACCGAGATGCTCCCTCAGGAGGGTTTCTCGAGGTCTGATCGTGGGCAGGACGCGCACGGCTTCAGGGCAGAGTGCGAGAGGAGGCCTCAGGAGGACGTGTTGAGGTAGCTCCCAAGGGCAGAACCTCGACTGGTTCAGTGCAGCGCCCGAGGGGCGGGCACAGGCGCATTTGCCGGTGGCTTCGGCAATTGCTTGCCGGAGCCCTGGCCGGGGCAGGGAAGGAGATGTTGGCACAGGGGCGTTGGGTGGCGCTGTGCAGCAAGGGAGGCCCCAGCCTAGGTGCGTGCCGTGGCCGCGAGGCACGCTCAGGAGGGCCTGTCGGGGGACTGACACTGGGCGGGACCCAGCCTCGTCCCGAGCAGGGACCGAGGTGTTGGGTCAGGAGTGTTTGTCAGGGTCGGGAAGAAGTGCCGGGCACCGCCCAGTTGAGGGCAGCGACCGATGCAAGCTCAGGAGTGTTTGCCGGGGGTCGGGCCAAGGGCAGGACCTAGCCTGATTGAGGGCAGGCTACCCGATGTGGGCTCAGGAATGCTTCTCGGGGCTTGAACATGGGAAGGACCCAGCCTGCTTCGGGGCAGGGACTGAGATGCGCGCTCAGGATTATGTGTCCGGGACACGAATATGCAAAGTCCAACAAACGCCTGCTTGACTGCAGGGACCGAGAGGTGGGGTCGGGAGTCTGTGCTAAGGTCCCGCACAAGGGCAGGACCTCGACTGGTTCAGTTCAGTGACAGAGACGGGGCTCGGGAGATTAGACGTGCACTTCAGGAAGGGCGGAACCCAGCCTGGTTTGGTGCAGCGCGTGAGATGAGGGCGCAGCAGTGATTCTGAGGGGTTTGAACAAGGGGAGGCCTCACCGTCGTTCGGGGCCAGGGGGCCAGGTTTGGGCTCAGGATTGTTTGTCGGGGGCCTTGGCCAGACGCAGAAACCTCCGTGGTTGAGCTCAGGGACCGAGATGAACGCTCAGGAGTGTTTTGTGTGTGTGTGTGTGCGGGGAGGGGGTGTTGCTCAAGGGCAGCATCCATCCGAGTTCAGGGCGGGCACGCAGCTGTGGGCTCAGGAGTGTGTGTCACGAGAATCGAAGAAGGGCAGGCCCTAAACTGCTTCTTCAGTGCGCCGACCGAGATGTATTTCTCGGGGTCTTGAAGCAGTCCAAGCCCCCGAGGCGGGTTCAGTGCCGGGAGTGAGTTGCGGGATCAGGGCTTTGTCCCGGCGAGGGACCAAGGGCAGGACACAGCGAAGTGGACGGAAGGGAGCGATCTGAAGTCTCCCGTGGTTTCTTTGCCAGGTGCTTGAAGGAAGGCAGGAGCCAGCCTACTTCAGTGCAGGGACCCGGGGTGGTCTCAGGAGTGTTTGTCAGGGTCTTGCCCGAGGGCAGGAGCCAGCCTGGTTCAGAGCAGGCACCGGGCGGTTGGCTCAGGAGTGTTTGTCAGGGTCTTGCCTGAGGGCAGGAGCCAGCCTGGGCCAGTGCAGGCACCGGGCGGCTGGCTCAGGAGTGTTTGTCAGGGTCTTGCCCGAGGGCAGGAGCCAGCCTGGTTCAGAGCAGGCACCGGGCGGTTGGCTCAGGAGTGTTTGTCAGGGTCTTGCCCGAGGGCTGGAGCCAGCCTGGTTCAGTGCAGGCACCGGGCGGTGGGCTCAGTTGTGTTTGTCGGGGCCGGGCCATGGGCGGGACCCAGCCTCCTTCAGGGCAGGCACAGAGATGGGGGCTCAGGAGTCTGTGCTGGGCGAATCGAACAAGGGCCAGACCTAAACCGGTTGAGCGCAGGGACCGAGATGCAGCTTCAGGAGGATTTCCAGGCGGTAGGAGCCCGGCCAGGTTCAGCGCAGGGACCGAGATGCGGGCTCAGCAGTGTTTCCCGGCTAATTGAACGAGGGCACGGCCCACCCTGTCTCTGTGCAGGGACCGAGATGCGCCCTCTGAAGGGTTTCTCGAGGTCGAAAAGTGGGCAGGACGCGCTCGGCTTCAGGTTAGAGAGCTAGATGTGACCTCAGGAGGACGTGTTGAGGTAGCTCCCAAGGGCAGGATCTCGACTGGTTCAGCGCAGCGCCCGAGGGGTGGGCACAGGCGCATCTGCCGGTGTCTTCAGCAAGTGCTTGCAGTAGCCGCGGCCGGTGCAGGGAAGGAGATGTGGGCTCGGGGGCGTTGCAGGGAGCCGTGCACAAAGGGAGGCCCCAGCCTCGGTGCAAGCCATGGCTGCGAGGCAGGCTCAGGAGGGTCTGTCGGCGGACTGTCGCCGGGCGGGACCCAGCCTCGTCCAGTGCAGGGACCCAGGTGTTGGCTCCGGAGTGTTTGTCAGGGTTCGGAAGAAGCGCCGTGCATCGCCCTGTTGAGGGCAGCGACCGATGCAGGCTCAGGAGTGTTTGCCGGGGGTCGGGCCAAGGGCAGGACCTAGCCTGATTGAAGGCAGGGAACCCGATGTGGGCTCAGGAGTGCTTCACGGGGTTTGAACATGGGAAGGACACAGCCTGCTTCGGGGCATGGACTCAGATGCGCTCTCAGGATTATGTTCCAGGGACTTGAACATGGAAAATCCAACGAACACGTTCTGGACTGCAGGGACCAAGAGGTGGGGTCGGGAGTCTGTACTAGGCGCTCGCACAAGGGCAGGACCTCGACTGTTTCAGATCAGTGACCGAGACGGGGCTCAGGAGTTTAGAAGGGCACTTCTGGAAGGGCACGACCCTGCCTGGTTTGGTGCAGCACGTGAGATGAGGGTGCAGCAATGATTCCGGGGGGTTTAAACAAGGAGAGGACTCACCGTCGTTCGGGGCCAGGGGGCCAAGTTTGGGCTCAGGACTGTTTGTCGGGGGCCTTGGCCAGAGGCAGAAACCACCGTGGTTGAGCTCAGGGACCAAGATGAACGCTCAGGCGTGTTTAGTGTGTGTGTGGGGGGGGTGGGGGGGTGTGTGGGGGGGTGTGCGCAAGGGCAGCATCCATCCGAGTTCCGGGCGGGCACGCAGCTGTGGGCTCAGGAGTGTGTGTCGCGGGAATCGAAGAAGGCAGGCCCTAGACTGCTTCTTCAGTGCGCCGACCGAGATGTATTTCTCGGGGTCTTGAAGCAGGCCAAGCCCCAGAGGTGGCTTCAGTGCCGGGAGTGAGCTGCGGGATCACAGCTTTGTCCCGGAGAGGGACCAAATGCAGGACACAGCGAAGTGGACGGGCAGGGAGCGAGCTGGAGTCTCCCGGTGGTTACTTTGCCAGGTGCTTGAACGAAGGCAGGAGCCAGCCTGCTTCGGTGCAGGGATCCGGAGTGGGCTCTGGAGTGTTTGCCAGGGTCTTGACCGAGGGCAGGAGCCAGCCTGGATCAGTGCAGACACCGGGCGGGGGGCCCAGGAGTGTTTGTCATGGTATTGCCCGAGGGCAGGAGCCAGCCTGGTTTAGAGCAGGCACCGGGCGGTGGGCTCAGGAGTGTTTGTCAGGGTATTGCCCGAGGGCAGGGACCAGCCTGGTTCAGGGCAGGCACCGGGCGGTGGTCTCAGGAGTGTCTGTCGGCGCCGGGCATGGGCAGGACCCAGCCTCCTTCAGGGCAGACACAGAGATGGGGGCTCAGGAGTCTGTGCTGAGTGAATCGAACAAGGGCCAGACCTAGACCGGTTCAGGGCAGGGACAGAGATGCTGCTTCAGGAGTATTTCCTGGGGGTAGGACCCCGGCCAGGTTTAGCGCGGGGATCAAGATGCGGGCTCAGCAGCGTTTCCCGGGTGACTGAACGAGGGCACGGCCCACCCTGTCTCTGTGCGGGGACCGAGATGCTCCCTCAGGAGGGTTTCTCGAGGTCTGATCGTGGGCAGGACGCGCACGGCTTCAGGGCAGAGTGCGAGAGGAGGCCTCAGGAGGACGTGTTGAGGTAGCTCCCAAGGGCAGAACCTCGACTGGTTCAGTGCAGCGCCCGAGGGGCGGGCACAGGCGCATTTGCCGGTGGCTTCGGCAATTGCTTGCCGGAGCCCTGGCCGGGGCAGGGAAGGAGATGTTGGCACAGGGGCGTTGGGTGGCGCTGTGCAGCAAGGGAGGCCCCAGCCTAGGTGCGTGCCGTGGCCGCGAGGCACGCTCAGGAGGGCCTGTCGGGGGACTGACACTGGGCGGGACCCAGCCTCGTCCCGAGCAGGGACCGAGGTGTTGGGTCAGGAGTGTTTGTCAGGGTCGGGAAGAAGTGCCGGGCACCGCCCAGTTGAGGGCAGCGACCGATGCAAGCTCAGGAGTGTTTGCCGGGGGTCGGGCCAAGGGCAGGACCTAGCCTGATTGAGGGCAGGCTACCCGATGTGGGCTCAGGAATGCTTCTCGGGGCTTGAACATGGGAAGGACCCAGCCTGCTTCGGGGCAGGGACTGAGATGCGCGCTCAGGATTATGTGTCCGGGACACGAATATGCAAAGTCCAACAAACGCCTGCTTGACTGCAGGGACCGAGAGGTGGGGTCGGGAGTCTGTGCTAAGGTCCCGCACAAGGGCAGGACCTCGACTGGTTCAGTTCAGTGACAGAGACGGGGCTCGGGAGATTAGACGTGCACTTCAGGAAGGGCGGAACCCAGCCTGGTTTGGTGCAGCGCGTGAGATGAGGGCGCAGCAGTGATTCTGAGGGGTTTGAACAAGGGGAGGCCTCACCGTCGTTCGGGGCCAGGGGGCCAGGTTTGGGCTCAGGATTGTTTGTCGGGGGCCTTGGCCAGACGCAGAAACCTCCGTGGTTGAGCTCAGGGACCGAGATGAACGCTCAGGAGTGTTTTGTGTGTGTGTGTGCGGGGAGGGGGTGTTGCTCAAGGGCAGCATCCATCCGAGTTCAGGGCGGGCACGCAGCTGTGGGCTCAGGAGTGTGTGTCACGAGAATCGAAGAAGGGCAGGCCCTAAACTGCTTCTTCAGTGCGCCGACCGAGATGTATTTCTCGGGGTCTTGAAGCAGTCCAAGCCCCCGAGGCGGGTTCAGTGCCGGGAGTGAGTTGCGGGATCAGGGCTTTGTCCCGGCGAGGGACCAAGGGCAGGACACAGCGAAGTGGACGGAAGGGAGCGATCTGAAGTCTCCCGTGGTTTCTTTGCCAGGTGCTTGAAGGAAGGCAGGAGCCAGCCTACTTCAGTGCAGGGACCCGGGGTGGTCTCAGGAGTGTTTGTCAGGGTCTTGCCCGAGGGCAGGAGCCAGCCTGGTTCAGAGCAGGCACCGGGCGGTTGGCTCAGGAGTGTTTGTCAGGGTCTTGCCTGAGGGCAGGAGCCAGCCTGGGCCAGTGCAGGCACCGGGCGGCTGGCTCAGGAGTGTTTGTCAGGGTCTTGCCCGAGGGCAGGAGCCAGCCTGGTTCAGAGCAGGCACCGGGCGGTTGGCTCAGGAGTGTTTGTCAGGGTCTTGCCCGAGGGCTGGAGCCAGCCTGGTTCAGTGCAGGCACCGGGCGGTGGGCTCAGTTGTGTTTGTCGGGGCCGGGCCATGGGCGGGACCCAGCCTCCTTCAGGGCAGGCACAGAGATGGGGGCTCAGGAGTCTGTGCTGGGCGAATCGAACAAGGGCCAGACCTAAACCGGTTGAGCGCAGGGACCGAGATGCAGCTTCAGGAGGATTTCCAGGCGGTAGGAGCCCGGCCAGGTTCAGCGCAGGGACCGAGATGCGGGCTCAGCAGTGTTTCCCGGCTAATTGAACGAGGGCACGGCCCACCCTGTCTCTGTGCAGGGACCGAGATGCGCCCTCTGAAGGGTTTCTCGAGGTCGAAAAGTGGGCAGGACGCGCTCGGCTTCAGGTTAGAGAGCTAGATGTGACCTCAGGAGGACGTGTTGAGGTAGCTCCCAAGGGCAGGATCTCGACTGGTTCAGCGCAGCGCCCGAGGGGTGGGCACAGGCGCATCTGCCGGTGTCTTCAGCAAGTGCTTGCAGTAGCCGCGGCCGGTGCAGGGAAGGAGATGTGGGCTCGGGGGCGTTGCAGGGAGCCGTGCACAAAGGGAGGCCCCAGCCTCGGTGCAAGCCATGGCTGCGAGGCAGGCTCAGGAGGGTCTGTCGGCGGACTGTCGCCGGGCGGGACCCAGCCTCGTCCAGTGCAGGGACCCAGGTGTTGGCTCCGGAGTGTTTGTCAGGGTTCGGAAGAAGCGCCGTGCATCGCCCTGTTGAGGGCAGCGACCGATGCAGGCTCAGGAGTGTTTGCCGGGGGTCGGGCCAAGGGCAGGACCTAGCCTGATTGAAGGCAGGGAACCCGATGTGGGCTCAGGAGTGCTTCACGGGGTTTGAACATGGGAAGGACACAGCCTGCTTCGGGGCATGGACTCAGATGCGCTCTCAGGATTATGTTCCAGGGACTTGAACATGGAAAATCCAACGAACACGTTCTGGACTGCAGGGACCAAGAGGTGGGGTCGGGAGTCTGTACTAGGCGCTCGCACAAGGGCAGGACCTCGACTGTTTCAGATCAGTGACCGAGACGGGGCTCAGGAGTTTAGAAGGGCACTTCTGGAAGGGCACGACCCTGCCTGGTTTGGTGCAGCACGTGAGATGAGGGTGCAGCAATGATTCCGGGGGGTTTAAACAAGGAGAGGACTCACCGTCGTTCGGGGCCAGGGGGCCAAGTTTGGGCTCAGGACTGTTTGTCGGGGGCCTTGGCCAGAGGCAGAAACCACCGTGGTTGAGCTCAGGGACCAAGATGAACGCTCAGGCGTGTTTAGTGTGTGTGTGTGGGGGGTGGGGGGGTGTGTGGGGGGGTGTGCGCAAGGGCAGCATCCATCCGAGTTCCGGGCGGGCACGCAGCTGTGGGCTCAGGAGTGTGTGTCGCGGGAATCGAAGAAGGCAGGCCCTAGACTGCTTCTTCAGTGCGCCGACCGAGATGTATTTCTCGGGGTCTTGAAGCAGGCCAAGCCCCAGAGGTGGCTTCAGTGCCGGGAGTGAGCTGCGGGATCACAGCTTTGTCCCGGAGAGGGACCAAATGCAGGACACAGCGAAGTGGACGGGCAGGGAGCGAGCTGGAGTCTCCCGGTGGTTACTTTGCCAGGTGCTTGAACGAAGGCAGGAGCCAGCCTGCTTCGGTGCAGGGATCCGGAGTGGGCTCTGGAGTGTTTGCCAGGGTCTTGACCGAGGGCAGGAGCCAGCCTGGATCAGTGCAGACACCGGGCGGGGGGCCCAGGAGTGTTTGTCATGGTATTGCCCGAGGGCAGGAGCCAGCCTGGTTTAGAGCAGGCACCGGGCGGTGGGCTCAGGAGTGTTTGTCAGGGTATTGCCCGAGGGCAGGGACCAGCCTGGTTCAGGGCAGGCACCGGGCGGTGGTCTCAGGAGTGTCTGTCGGCGCCGGGCATGGGCAGGACCCAGCCTCCTTCAGGGCAGACACAGAGATGGGGGCTCAGGAGTCTGTGCTGAGTGAATCGAACAAGGGCCAGACCTAGACCGGTTCAGGGCAGGGACAGAGATGCTGCTTCAGGAGTATTTCCTGGGGGTAGGACCCCGGCCAGGTTTAGCGCGGGGATCAAGATGCGGGCTCAGCAGCGTTTCCCGGGTGACTGAACGAGGGCACGGCCCACCCTGTCTCTGTGCGGGGACCGAGATGCTCCCTCAGGAGGGTTTCTCGAGGTCTGATCGTGGGCAGGACGCGCACGGCTTCAGGGCAGAGTGCGAGAGGAGGCCTCAGGAGGACGTGTTGAGGTAGCTCCCAAGGGCAGAACCTCGACTGGTTCAGTGCAGCGCCCGAGGGGCGGGCACAGGCGCATTTGCCGGTGGCTTCGGCAATTGCTTGCCGGAGCCCTGGCCGGGGCAGGGAAGGAGATGTTGGCACAGGGGCGTTGGGTGGCGCTGTGCAGCAAGGGAGGCCCCAGCCTAGGTGCGTGCCGTGGCCGCGAGGCACGCTCAGGAGGGCCTGTCGGGGGACTGACACTGGGCGGGACCCAGCCTCGTCCCGAGCAGGGACCGAGGTGTTGGGTCAGGAGTGTTTGTCAGGGTCGGGAAGAAGTGCCGGGCACCGCCCAGTTGAGGGCAGCGACCGATGCAAGCTCAGGAGTGTTTGCCGGGGGTCGGGCCAAGGGCAGGACCTAGCCTGATTGAGGGCAGGCTACCCGATGTGGGCTCAGGAATGCTTCTCGGGGCTTGAACATGGGAAGGACCCAGCCTGCTTCGGGGCAGGGACTGAGATGCGCGCTCAGGATTATGTGTCCGGGACACGAATATGCAAAGTCCAACAAACGCCTGCTTGACTGCAGGGACCGAGAGGTGGGGTCGGGAGTCTGTGCTAAGGTCCCGCACAAGGGCAGGACCTCGACTGGTTCAGTTCAGTGACAGAGACGGGGCTCGGGAGATTAGACGTGCACTTCAGGAAGGGCGGAACCCAGCCTGGTTTGGTGCAGCGCGTGAGATGAGGGCGCAGCAGTGATTCTGAGGGGTTTGAACAAGGGGAGGCCTCACCGTCGTTCGGGGCCAGGGGGCCAGGTTTGGGCTCAGGATTGTTTGTCGGGGGCCTTGGCCAGACGCAGAAACCTCCGTGGTTGAGCTCAGGGACCGAGATGAACGCTCAGGAGTGTTTTGTGTGTGTGTGTGCGGGGAGGGGGTGTTGCTCAAGGGCAGCATCCATCCGAGTTCAGGGCGGGCACGCAGCTGTGGGCTCAGGAGTGTGTGTCACGAGAATCGAAGAAGGGCAGGCCCTAAACTGCTTCTTCAGTGCGCCGACCGAGATGTATTTCTCGGGGTCTTGAAGCAGTCCAAGCCCCCGAGGCGGGTTCAGTGCCGGGAGTGAGTTGCGGGATCAGGGCTTTGTCCCGGCGAGGGACCAAGGGCAGGACACAGCGAAGTGGACGGAAGGGAGCGATCTGAAGTCTCCCGTGGTTTCTTTGCCAGGTGCTTGAAGGAAGGCAGGAGCCAGCCTACTTCAGTGCAGGGACCCGGGGTGGTCTCAGGAGTGTTTGTCAGGGTCTTGCCCGAGGGCAGGAGCCAGCCTGGTTCAGAGCAGGCACCGGGCGGTTGGCTCAGGAGTGTTTGTCAGGGTCTTGCCTGAGGGCAGGAGCCAGCCTGGGCCAGTGCAGGCACCGGGCGGCTGGCTCAGGAGTGTTTGTCAGGGTCTTGCCCGAGGGCAGGAGCCAGCCTGGTTCAGAGCAGGCACCGGGCGGTTGGCTCAGGAGTGTTTGTCAGGGTCTTGCCCGAGGGCTGGAGCCAGCCTGGTTCAGTGCAGGCACCGGGCGGTGGGCTCAGTTGTGTTTGTCGGGGCCGGGCCATGGGCGGGACCCAGCCTCCTTCAGGGCAGGCACAGAGATGGGGGCTCAGGAGTCTGTGCTGGGCGAATCGAACAAGGGCCAGACCTAAACCGGTTGAGCGCAGGGACCGAGATGCAGCTTCAGGAGGATTTCCAGGCGGTAGGAGCCCGGCCAGGTTCAGCGCAGGGACCGAGATGCGGGCTCAGCAGTGTTTCCCGGCTAATTGAACGAGGGCACGGCCCACCCTGTCTCTGTGCAGGGACCGAGATGCGCCCTCTGAAGGGTTTCTCGAGGTCGAAAAGTGGGCAGGACGCGCTCGGCTTCAGGTTAGAGAGCTAGATGTGACCTCAGGAGGACGTGTTGAGGTAGCTCCCAAGGGCAGGATCTCGACTGGTTCAGCGCAGCGCCCGAGGGGTGGGCACAGGCGCATCTGCCGGTGTCTTCAGCAAGTGCTTGCAGTAGCCGCGGCCGGTGCAGGGAAGGAGATGTGGGCTCGGGGGCGTTGCAGGGAGCCGTGCACAAAGGGAGGCCCCAGCCTCGGTGCAAGCCATGGCTGCGAGGCAGGCTCAGGAGGGTCTGTCGGCGGACTGTCGCCGGGCGGGACCCAGCCTCGTCCAGTGCAGGGACCCAGGTGTTGGCTCCGGAGTGTTTGTCAGGGTTCGGAAGAAGCGCCGTGCATCGCCCTGTTGAGGGCAGCGACCGATGCAGGCTCAGGAGTGTTTGCCGGGGGTCGGGCCAAGGGCAGGACCTAGCCTGATTGAAGGCAGGGAACCCGATGTGGGCTCAGGAGTGCTTCACGGGGTTTGAACATGGGAAGGACACAGCCTGCTTCGGGGCATGGACTCAGATGCGCTCTCAGGATTATGTTCCAGGGACTTGAACATGGAAAATCCAACGAACACGTTCTGGACTGCAGGGACCAAGAGGTGGGGTCGGGAGTCTGTACTAGGCGCTCGCACAAGGGCAGGACCTCGACTGTTTCAGATCAGTGACCGAGACGGGGCTCAGGAGTTTAGAAGGGCACTTCTGGAAGGGCACGACCCTGCCTGGTTTGGTGCAGCACGTGAGATGAGGGTGCAGCAATGATTCCGGGGGGTTTAAACAAGGAGAGGACTCACCGTCGTTCGGGGCCAGGGGGCCAAGTTTGGGCTCAGGACTGTTTGTCGGGGGCCTTGGCCAGAGGCAGAAACCACCGTGGTTGAGCTCAGGGACCAAGATGAACGCTCAGGCGTGTTTAGTGTGTGTGTGTGGGGGGTGGGGGGGTGTGTGGGGGGGTGTGCGCAAGGGCAGCATCCATCCGAGTTCCGGGCGGGCACGCAGCTGTGGGCTCAGGAGTGTGTGTCGCGGGAATCGAAGAAGGCAGGCCCTAGACTGCTTCTTCAGTGCGCCGACCGAGATGTATTTCTCGGGGTCTTGAAGCAGGCCAAGCCCCAGAGGTGGCTTCAGTGCCGGGAGTGAGCTGCGGGATCACAGCTTTGTCCCGGAGAGGGACCAAATGCAGGACACAGCGAAGTGGACGGGCAGGGAGCGAGCTGGAGTCTCCCGGTGGTTACTTTGCCAGGTGCTTGAACGAAGGCAGGAGCCAGCCTGCTTCGGTGCAGGGATCCGGAGTGGGCTCTGGAGTGTTTGCCAGGGTCTTGACCGAGGGCAGGAGCCAGCCTGGATCAGTGCAGACACCGGGCGGGGGGCCCAGGAGTGTTTGTCATGGTATTGCCCGAGGGCAGGAGCCAGCCTGGTTTAGAGCAGGCACCGGGCGGTGGGCTCAGGAGTGTTTGTCAGGGTATTGCCCGAGGGCAGGGACCAGCCTGGTTCAGGGCAGGCACCGGGCGGTGGTCTCAGGAGTGTCTGTCGGCGCCGGGCATGGGCAGGACCCAGCCTCCTTCAGGGCAGACACAGAGATGGGGGCTCAGGAGTCTGTGCTGAGTGAATCGAACAAGGGCCAGACCTAGACCGGTTCAGGGCAGGGACAGAGATGCTGCTTCAGGAGTATTTCCTGGGGGTAGGACCCCGGCCAGGTTTAGCGCGGGGATCAAGATGCGGGCTCAGCAGCGTTTCCCGGGTGACTGAACGAGGGCACGGCCCACCCTGTCTCTGTGCGGGGACCGAGATGCTCCCTCAGGAGGGTTTCTCGAGGTCTGATCGTGGGCAGGACGCGCACGGCTTCAGGGCAGAGTGCGAGAGGAGGCCTCAGGAGGACGTGTTGAGGTAGCTCCCAAGGGCAGAACCTCGACTGGTTCAGTGCAGCGCCCGAGGGGCGGGCACAGGCGCATTTGCCGGTGGCTTCGGCAATTGCTTGCCGGAGCCCTGGCCGGGGCAGGGAAGGAGATGTTGGCACAGGGGCGTTGGGTGGCGCTGTGCAGCAAGGGAGGCCCCAGCCTAGGTGCGTGCCGTGGCCGCGAGGCACGCTCAGGAGGGCCTGTCGGGGGACTGACACTGGGCGGGACCCAGCCTCGTCCCGAGCAGGGACCGAGGTGTTGGGTCAGGAGTGTTTGTCAGGGTCGGGAAGAAGTGCCGGGCACCGCCCAGTTGAGGGCAGCGACCGATGCAAGCTCAGGAGTGTTTGCCGGGGGTCGGGCCAAGGGCAGGACCTAGCCTGATTGAGGGCAGGCTACCCGATGTGGGCTCAGGAATGCTTCTCGGGGCTTGAACATGGGAAGGACCCAGCCTGCTTCGGGGCAGGGACTGAGATGCGCGCTCAGGATTATGTGTCCGGGACACGAATATGCAAAGTCCAACAAACGCCTGCTTGACTGCAGGGACCGAGAGGTGGGGTCGGGAGTCTGTGCTAAGGTCCCGCACAAGGGCAGGACCTCGACTGGTTCAGTTCAGTGACAGAGACGGGGCTCGGGAGATTAGACGTGCACTTCAGGAAGGGCGGAACCCAGCCTGGTTTGGTGCAGCGCGTGAGATGAGGGCGCAGCAGTGATTCTGAGGGGTTTGAACAAGGGGAGGCCTCACCGTCGTTCGGGGCCAGGGGGCCAGGTTTGGGCTCAGGATTGTTTGTCGGGGGCCTTGGCCAGACGCAGAAACCTCCGTGGTTGAGCTCAGGGACCGAGATGAACGCTCAGGAGTGTTTTGTGTGTGTGTGTGCGGGGAGGGGGTGTTGCTCAAGGGCAGCATCCATCCGAGTTCAGGGCGGGCACGCAGCTGTGGGCTCAGGAGTGTGTGTCACGAGAATCGAAGAAGGGCAGGCCCTAAACTGCTTCTTCAGTGCGCCGACCGAGATGTATTTCTCGGGGTCTTGAAGCAGTCCAAGCCCCCGAGGCGGGTTCAGTGCCGGGAGTGAGTTGCGGGATCAGGGCTTTGTCCCGGCGAGGGACCAAGGGCAGGACACAGCGAAGTGGACGGAAGGGAGCGATCTGAAGTCTCCCGTGGTTTCTTTGCCAGGTGCTTGAAGGAAGGCAGGAGCCAGCCTACTTCAGTGCAGGGACCCGGGGTGGTCTCAGGAGTGTTTGTCAGGGTCTTGCCCGAGGGCAGGAGCCAGCCTGGTTCAGAGCAGGCACCGGGCGGTTGGCTCAGGAGTGTTTGTCAGGGTCTTGCCTGAGGGCAGGAGCCAGCCTGGGCCAGTGCAGGCACCGGGCGGCTGGCTCAGGAGTGTTTGTCAGGGTCTTGCCCGAGGGCAGGAGCCAGCCTGGTTCAGAGCAGGCACCGGGCGGTTGGCTCAGGAGTGTTTGTCAGGGTCTTGCCCGAGGGCTGGAGCCAGCCTGGTTCAGTGCAGGCACCGGGCGGTGGGCTCAGTTGTGTTTGTCGGGGCCGGGCCATGGGCGGGACCCAGCCTCCTTCAGGGCAGGCACAGAGATGGGGGCTCAGGAGTCTGTGCTGGGCGAATCGAACAAGGGCCAGACCTAAACCGGTTGAGCGCAGGGACCGAGATGCAGCTTCAGGAGGATTTCCAGGCGGTAGGAGCCCGGCCAGGTTCAGCGCAGGGACCGAGATGCGGGCTCAGCAGTGTTTCCCGGCTAATTGAACGAGGGCACGGCCCACCCTGTCTCTGTGCAGGGACCGAGATGCGCCCTCTGAAGGGTTTCTCGAGGTCGAAAAGTGGGCAGGACGCGCTCGGCTTCAGGTTAGAGAGCTAGATGTGACCTCAGGAGGACGTGTTGAGGTAGCTCCCAAGGGCAGGATCTCGACTGGTTCAGCGCAGCGCCCGAGGGGTGGGCACAGGCGCATCTGCCGGTGTCTTCAGCAAGTGCTTGCAGTAGCCGCGGCCGGTGCAGGGAAGGAGATGTGGGCTCGGGGGCGTTGCAGGGAGCCGTGCACAAAGGGAGGCCCCAGCCTCGGTGCAAGCCATGGCTGCGAGGCAGGCTCAGGAGGGTCTGTCGGCGGACTGTCGCCGGGCGGGACCCAGCCTCGTCCAGTGCAGGGACCCAGGTGTTGGCTCCGGAGTGTTTGTCAGGGTTCGGAAGAAGCGCCGTGCATCGCCCTGTTGAGGGCAGCGACCGATGCAGGCTCAGGAGTGTTTGCCGGGGGTCGGGCCAAGGGCAGGACCTAGCCTGATTGAAGGCAGGGAACCCGATGTGGGCTCAGGAGTGCTTCACGGGGTTTGAACATGGGAAGGACACAGCCTGCTTCGGGGCATGGACTCAGATGCGCTCTCAGGATTATGTTCCAGGGACTTGAACATGGAAAATCCAACGAACACGTTCTGGACTGCAGGGACCAAGAGGTGGGGTCGGGAGTCTGTACTAGGCGCTCGCACAAGGGCAGGACCTCGACTGTTTCAGATCAGTGACCGAGACGGGGCTCAGGAGTTTAGAAGGGCACTTCTGGAAGGGCACGACCCTGCCTGGTTTGGTGCAGCACGTGAGATGAGGGTGCAGCAATGATTCCGGGGGGTTTAAACAAGGAGAGGACTCACCGTCGTTCGGGGCCAGGGGGCCAAGTTTGGGCTCAGGACTGTTTGTCGGGGGCCTTGGCCAGAGGCAGAAACCACCGTGGTTGAGCTCAGGGACCAAGATGAACGCTCAGGCGTGTTTAGTGTGTGTGTGTGGGGGGTGGGGGGGTGTGTGGGGGGGTGTGCGCAAGGGCAGCATCCATCCGAGTTCCGGGCGGGCACGCAGCTGTGGGCTCAGGAGTGTGTGTCGCGGGAATCGAAGAAGGCAGGCCCTAGACTGCTTCTTCAGTGCGCCGACCGAGATGTATTTCTCGGGGTCTTGAAGCAGGCCAAGCCCCAGAGGTGGCTTCAGTGCCGGGAGTGAGCTGCGGGATCACAGCTTTGTCCCGGAGAGGGACCAAATGCAGGACACAGCGAAGTGGACGGGCAGGGAGCGAGCTGGAGTCTCCCGGTGGTTACTTTGCCAGGTGCTTGAACGAAGGCAGGAGCCAGCCTGCTTCGGTGCAGGGATCCGGAGTGGGCTCTGGAGTGTTTGCCAGGGTCTTGACCGAGGGCAGGAGCCAGCCTGGATCAGTGCAGACACCGGGCGGGGGGCCCAGGAGTGTTTGTCATGGTATTGCCCGAGGGCAGGAGCCAGCCTGGTTTAGAGCAGGCACCGGGCGGTGGGCTCAGGAGTGTTTGTCAGGGTATTGCCCGAGGGCAGGGACCAGCCTGGTTCAGGGCAGGCACCGGGCGGTGGTCTCAGGAGTGTCTGTCGGCGCCGGGCATGGGCAGGACCCAGCCTCCTTCAGGGCAGACACAGAGATGGGGGCTCAGGAGTCTGTGCTGAGTGAATCGAACAAGGGCCAGACCTAGACCGGTTCAGGGCAGGGACAGAGATGCTGCTTCAGGAGTATTTCCTGGGGGTAGGACCCCGGCCAGGTTTAGCGCGGGGATCAAGATGCGGGCTCAGCAGCGTTTCCCGGGTGACTGAACGAGGGCACGGCCCACCCTGTCTCTGTGCGGGGACCGAGATGCTCCCTCAGGAGGGTTTCTCGAGGTCTGATCGTGGGCAGGACGCGCACGGCTTCAGGGCAGAGTGCGAGAGGAGGCCTCAGGAGGACGTGTTGAGGTAGCTCCCAAGGGCAGAACCTCGACTGGTTCAGTGCAGCGCCCGAGGGGCGGGCACAGGCGCATTTGCCGGTGGCTTCGGCAATTGCTTGCCGGAGCCCTGGCCGGGGCAGGGAAGGAGATGTTGGCACAGGGGCGTTGGGTGGCGCTGTGCAGCAAGGGAGGCCCCAGCCTAGGTGCGTGCCGTGGCCGCGAGGCACGCTCAGGAGGGCCTGTCGGGGGACTGACACTGGGCGGGACCCAGCCTCGTCCCGAGCAGGGACCGAGGTGTTGGGTCAGGAGTGTTTGTCAGGGTCGGGAAGAAGTGCCGGGCACCGCCCAGTTGAGGGCAGCGACCGATGCAAGCTCAGGAGTGTTTGCCGGGGGTCGGGCCAAGGGCAGGACCTAGCCTGATTGAGGGCAGGCTACCCGATGTGGGCTCAGGAATGCTTCTCGGGGCTTGAACATGGGAAGGACCCAGCCTGCTTCGGGGCAGGGACTGAGATGCGCGCTCAGGATTATGTGTCCGGGACACGAATATGCAAAGTCCAACAAACGCCTGCTTGACTGCAGGGACCGAGAGGTGGGGTCGGGAGTCTGTGCTAAGGTCCCGCACAAGGGCAGGACCTCGACTGGTTCAGTTCAGTGACAGAGACGGGGCTCGGGAGATTAGACGTGCACTTCAGGAAGGGCGGAACCCAGCCTGGTTTGGTGCAGCGCGTGAGATGAGGGCGCAGCAGTGATTCTGAGGGGTTTGAACAAGGGGAGGCCTCACCGTCGTTCGGGGCCAGGGGGCCAGGTTTGGGCTCAGGATTGTTTGTCGGGGGCCTTGGCCAGACGCAGAAACCTCCGTGGTTGAGCTCAGGGACCGAGATGAACGCTCAGGAGTGTTTTGTGTGTGTGTGTGCGGGGAGGGGGTGTTGCTCAAGGGCAGCATCCATCCGAGTTCAGGGCGGGCACGCAGCTGTGGGCTCAGGAGTGTGTGTCACGAGAATCGAAGAAGGGCAGGCCCTAAACTGCTTCTTCAGTGCGCCGACCGAGATGTATTTCTCGGGGTCTTGAAGCAGTCCAAGCCCCCGAGGCGGGTTCAGTGCCGGGAGTGAGTTGCGGGATCAGGGCTTTGTCCCGGCGAGGGACCAAGGGCAGGACACAGCGAAGTGGACGGAAGGGAGCGATCTGAAGTCTCCCGTGGTTTCTTTGCCAGGTGCTTGAAGGAAGGCAGGAGCCAGCCTACTTCAGTGCAGGGACCCGGGGTGGTCTCAGGAGTGTTTGTCAGGGTCTTGCCCGAGGGCAGGAGCCAGCCTGGTTCAGAGCAGGCACCGGGCGGTTGGCTCAGGAGTGTTTGTCAGGGTCTTGCCTGAGGGCAGGAGCCAGCCTGGGCCAGTGCAGGCACCGGGCGGCTGGCTCAGGAGTGTTTGTCAGGGTCTTGCCCGAGGGCAGGAGCCAGCCTGGTTCAGAGCAGGCACCGGGCGGTTGGCTCAGGAGTGTTTGTCAGGGTCTTGCCCGAGGGCTGGAGCCAGCCTGGTTCAGTGCAGGCACCGGGCGGTGCGCTCAGTTGTGTTTGTCGGGGCCGGGCCATGGGCGGGACCCAGCCTCCTTCAGGGCAGGCACAGAGATGGGGGCTCAGGAGTCTGTGCTGGGCGAATCGAACAAGGGCCAGACCTAAACCGGTTGAGCGCAGGGACCGAGATGCAGCTTCAGGAGGATTTCCAGGCGGTAGGAGCCCGGCCAGGTTCAGCGCAGGGACCGAGATGCGGGCTCAGCAGTGTTTCCCGGCTAATTGAACGAGGGCACGGCCCACCCTGTCTCTGTGCAGGGACCGAGATGCGCCCTCTGAAGGGTTTCTCGAGGTCGAAAAGTGGGCAGGACGCGCTCGGCTTCAGGTTAGAGAGCTAGATGTGACCTCAGGAGGACGTGTTGAGGTAGCTCCCAAGGGCAGGATCTCGACTGGTTCAGCGCAGCGCCCGAGGGGTGGGCACAGGCGCATCTGCCGGTGTCTTCAGCAAGTGCTTGCAGTAGCCGCGGCCGGTGCAGGGAAGGAGATGTGGGCTCGGGGGCGTTGCAGGGAGCCGTGCACAAAGGGAGGCCCCAGCCTCGGTGCAAGCCATGGCTGCGAGGCAGGCTCAGGAGGGTCTGTCGGCGGACTGTCGCCGGGCGGGACCCAGCCTCGTCCAGTGCAGGGACCCAGGTGTTGGCTCCGGAGTGTTTGTCAGGGTTCGGAAGAAGCGCCGTGCATCGCCCTGTTGAGGGCAGCGACCGATGCAGGCTCAGGAGTGTTTGCCGGGGGTCGGGCCAAGGGCAGGACCTAGCCTGATTGAAGGCAGGGAACCCGATGTGGGCTCAGGAGTGCTTCACGGGGTTTGAACATGGGAAGGACACAGCCTGCTTCGGGGCATGGACTCAGATGCGCTCTCAGGATTATGTTCCAGGGACTTGAACATGGAAAATCCAACGAACACGTTCTGGACTGCAGGGACCAAGAGGTGGGGTCGGGAGTCTGTACTAGGCGCTCGCACAAGGGCAGGACCTCGACTGTTTCAGATCAGTGACCGAGACGGGGCTCAGGAGTTTAGAAGGGCACTTCTGGAAGGGCACGACCCTGCCTGGTTTGGTGCAGCACGTGAGATGAGGGTGCAGCAATGATTCCGGGGGGTTTAAACAAGGAGAGGACTCACCGTCGTTCGGGGCCAGGGGGCCAAGTTTGGGCTCAGGACTGTTTGTCGGGGGCCTTGGCCAGAGGCAGAAACCACCGTGGTTGAGCTCAGGGACCAAGATGAACGCTCAGGCGTGTTTAGTGTGTGTGTGTGGGGGGTGGGGGGGTGTGTGGGGGGGTGTGCGCAAGGGCAGCATCCATCCGAGTTCCGGGCGGGCACGCAGCTGTGGGCTCAGGAGTGTGTGTCGCGGGAATCGAAGAAGGCAGGCCCTAGACTGCTTCTTCAGTGCGCCGACCGAGATGTATTTCTCGGGGTCTTGAAGCAGGCCAAGCCCCAGAGGTGGCTTCAGTGCCGGGAGTGAGCTGCGGGATCACAGCTTTGTCCCGGAGAGGGACCAAATGCAGGACACAGCGAAGTGGACGGGCAGGGAGCGAGCTGGAGTCTCCCGGTGGTTACTTTGCCAGGTGCTTGAACGAAGGCAGGAGCCAGCCTGCTTCGGTGCAGGGATCCGGAGTGGGCTCTGGAGTGTTTGCCAGGGTCTTGACCGAGGGCAGGAGCCAGCCTGGATCAGTGCAGACACCGGGCGGGGGGCCCAGGAGTGTTTGTCATGGTATTGCCCGAGGGCAGGAGCCAGCCTGGTTTAGAGCAGGCACCGGGCGGTGGGCTCAGGAGTGTTTGTCAGGGTATTGCCCGAGGGCAGGGACCAGCCTGGTTCAGGGCAGGCACCGGGCGGTGGTCTCAGGAGTGTCTGTCGGCGCCGGGCATGGGCAGGACCCAGCCTCCTTCAGGGCAGACACAGAGATGGGGGCTCAGGAGTCTGTGCTGAGTGAATCGAACAAGGGCCAGACCTAGACCGGTTCAGGGCAGGGACAGAGATGCTGCTTCAGGAGTATTTCCTGGGGGTAGGACCCCGGCCAGGTTTAGCGCGGGGATCAAGATGCGGGCTCAGCAGCGTTTCCCGGGTGACTGAACGAGGGCACGGCCCACCCTGTCTCTGTGCGGGGACCGAGATGCTCCCTCAGGAGGGTTTCTCGAGGTCTGATCGTGGGCAGGACGCGCACGGCTTCAGGGCAGAGTGCGAGAGGAGGCCTCAGGAGGACGTGTTGAGGTAGCTCCCAAGGGCAGAACCTCGACTGGTTCAGTGCAGCGCCCGAGGGGCGGGCACAGGCGCATTTGCCGGTGGCTTCGGCAATTGCTTGCCGGAGCCCTGGCCGGGGCAGGGAAGGAGATGTTGGCACAGGGGCGTTGGGTGGCGCTGTGCAGCAAGGGAGGCCCCAGCCTAGGTGCGTGCCGTGGCCGCGAGGCACGCTCAGGAGGGCCTGTCGGGGGACTGACACTGGGCGGGACCCAGCCTCGTCCCGAGCAGGGACCGAGGTGTTGGGTCAGGAGTGTTTGTCAGGGTCGGGAAGAAGTGCCGGGCACCGCCCAGTTGAGGGCAGCGACCGATGCAAGCTCAGGAGTGTTTGCCGGGGGTCGGGCCAAGGGCAGGACCTAGCCTGATTGAGGGCAGGCTACCCGATGTGGGCTCAGGAATGCTTCTCGGGGCTTGAACATGGGAAGGACCCAGCCTGCTTCGGGGCAGGGACTGAGATGCGCGCTCAGGATTATGTGTCCGGGACACGAATATGCAAAGTCCAACAAACGCCTGCTTGACTGCAGGGACCGAGAGGTGGGGTCGGGAGTCTGTGCTAAGGTCCCGCACAAGGGCAGGACCTCGACTGGTTCAGTTCAGTGACAGAGACGGGGCTCGGGAGATTAGACGTGCACTTCAGGAAGGGCGGAACCCAGCCTGGTTTGGTGCAGCGCGTGAGATGAGGGCGCAGCAGTGATTCTGAGGGGTTTGAACAAGGGGAGGCCTCACCGTCGTTCGGGGCCAGGGGGCCAGGTTTGGGCTCAGGATTGTTTGTCGGGGGCCTTGGCCAGACGCAGAAACCTCCGTGGTTGAGCTCAGGGACCGAGATGAACGCTCAGGAGTGTTTTGTGTGTGTGTGTGCGGGGAGGGGGTGTTGCTCAAGGGCAGCATCCATCCGAGTTCAGGGCGGGCACGCAGCTGTGGGCTCAGGAGTGTGTGTCACGAGAATCGAAGAAGGGCAGGCCCTAAACTGCTTCTTCAGTGCGCCGACCGAGATGTATTTCTCGGGGTCTTGAAGCAGTCCAAGCCCCCGAGGCGGGTTCAGTGCCGGGAGTGAGTTGCGGGATCAGGGCTTTGTCCCGGCGAGGGACCAAGGGCAGGACACAGCGAAGTGGACGGAAGGGAGCGATCTGAAGTCTCCCGTGGTTTCTTTGCCAGGTGCTTGAAGGAAGGCAGGAGCCAGCCTACTTCAGTGCAGGGACCCGGGGTGGTCTCAGGAGTGTTTGTCAGGGTCTTGCCCGAGGGCAGGAGCCAGCCTGGTTCAGAGCAGGCACCGGGCGGTTGGCTCAGGAGTGTTTGTCAGGGTCTTGCCTGAGGGCAGGAGCCAGCCTGGGCCAGTGCAGGCACCGGGCGGCTGGCTCAGGAGTGTTTGTCAGGGTCTTGCCCGAGGGCAGGAGCCAGCCTGGTTCAGAGCAGGCACCGGGCGGTTGGCTCAGGAGTGTTTGTCAGGGTCTTGCCCGAGGGCTGGAGCCAGCCTGGTTCAGTGCAGGCACCGGGCGGTGGGCTCAGTTGTGTTTGTCGGGGCCGGGCCATGGGCGGGACCCAGCCTCCTTCAGGGCAGGCACAGAGATGGGGGCTCAGGAGTCTGTGCTGGGCGAATCGAACAAGGGCCAGACCTAAACCGGTTGAGCGCAGGGACCGAGATGCAGCTTCAGGAGGATTTCCAGGCGGTAGGAGCCCGGCCAGGTTCAGCGCAGGGACCGAGATGCGGGCTCAGCAGTGTTTCCCGGCTAATTGAACGAGGGCACGGCCCACCCTGTCTCTGTGCAGGGACCGAGATGCGCCCTCTGAAGGGTTTCTCGAGGTCGAAAAGTGGGCAGGACGCGCTCGGCTTCAGGTTAGAGAGCTAGATGTGACCTCAGGAGGACGTGTTGAGGTAGCTCCCAAGGGCAGGATCTCGACTGGTTCAGCGCAGCGCCCGAGGGGTGGGCACAGGCGCATCTGCCGGTGTCTTCAGCAAGTGCTTGCAGTAGCCGCGGCCGGTGCAGGGAAGGAGATGTGGGCTCGGGGGCGTTGCAGGGAGCCGTGCACAAAGGGAGGCCCCAGCCTCGGTGCAAGCCATGGCTGCGAGGCAGGCTCAGGAGGGTCTGTCGGCGGACTGTCGCCGGGCGGGACCCAGCCTCGTCCAGTGCAGGGACCCAGGTGTTGGCTCCGGAGTGTTTGTCAGGGTTCGGAAGAAGCGCCGTGCATCGCCCTGTTGAGGGCAGCGACCGATGCAGGCTCAGGAGTGTTTGCCGGGGGTCGGGCCAAGGGCAGGACCTAGCCTGATTGAAGGCAGGGAACCCGATGTGGGCTCAGGAGTGCTTCACGGGGTTTGAACATGGGAAGGACACAGCCTGCTTCGGGGCATGGACTCAGATGCGCTCTCAGGATTATGTTCCAGGGACTTGAACATGGAAAATCCAACGAACACGTTCTGGACTGCAGGGACCAAGAGGTGGGGTCGGGAGTCTGTACTAGGCGCTCGCACAAGGGCAGGACCTCGACTGTTTCAGATCAGTGACCGAGACGGGGCTCAGGAGTTTAGAAGGGCACTTCTGGAAGGGCACGACCCTGCCTGGTTTGGTGCAGCACGTGAGATGAGGGTGCAGCAATGATTCCGGGGGGTTTAAACAAGGAGAGGACTCACCGTCGTTCGGGGCCAGGGGGCCAAGTTTGGGCTCAGGACTGTTTGTCGGGGGCCTTGGCCAGAGGCAGAAACCACCGTGGTTGAGCTCAGGGACCAAGATGAACGCTCAGGCGTGTTTAGTGTGTGTGTGTGGGGGGTGGGGGGGTGTGTGGGGGGGTGTGCGCAAGGGCAGCATCCATCCGAGTTCCGGGCGGGCACGCAGCTGTGGGCTCAGGAGTGTGTGTCGCGGGAATCGAAGAAGGCAGGCCCTAGACTGCTTCTTCAGTGCGCCGACCGAGATGTATTTCTCGGGGTCTTGAAGCAGGCCAAGCCCCAGAGGTGGCTTCAGTGCCGGGAGTGAGCTGCGGGATCACAGCTTTGTCCCGGAGAGGGACCAAATGCAGGACACAGCGAAGTGGACGGGCAGGGAGCGAGCTGGAGTCTCCCGGTGGTTACTTTGCCAGGTGCTTGAACGAAGGCAGGAGCCAGCCTGCTTCGGTGCAGGGATCCGGAGTGGGCTCTGGAGTGTTTGCCAGGGTCTTGACCGAGGGCAGGAGCCAGCCTGGATCAGTGCAGACACCGGGCGGGGGGCCCAGGAGTGTTTGTCATGGTATTGCCCGAGGGCAGGAGCCAGCCTGGTTTAGAGCAGGCACCGGGCGGTGGGCTCAGGAGTGTTTGTCAGGGTATTGCCCGAGGGCAGGGACCAGCCTGGTTCAGGGCAGGCACCGGGCGGTGGTCTCAGGAGTGTCTGTCGGCGCCGGGCATGGGCAGGACCCAGCCTCCTTCAGGGCAGACACAGAGATGGGGGCTCAGGAGTCTGTGCTGAGTGAATCGAACAAGGGCCAGACCTAGACCGGTTCAGGGCAGGGACAGAGATGCTGCTTCAGGAGTATTTCCTGGGGGTAGGACCCCGGCCAGGTTTAGCGCGGGGATCAAGATGCGGGCTCAGCAGCGTTTCCCGGGTGACTGAACGAGGGCACGGCCCACCCTGTCTCTGTGCGGGGACCGAGATGCTCCCTCAGGAGGGTTTCTCGAGGTCTGATCGTGGGCAGGACGCGCACGGCTTCAGGGCAGAGTGCGAGAGGAGGCCTCAGGAGGACGTGTTGAGGTAGCTCCCAAGGGCAGAACCTCGACTGGTTCAGTGCAGCGCCCGAGGGGCGGGCACAGGCGCATTTGCCGGTGGCTTCGGCAATTGCTTGCCGGAGCCCTGGCCGGGGCAGGGAAGGAGATGTTGGCACAGGGGCGTTGGGTGGCGCTGTGCAGCAAGGGAGGCCCCAGCCTAGGTGCGTGCCGTGGCCGCGAGGCACGCTCAGGAGGGCCTGTCGGGGGACTGACACTGGGCGGGACCCAGCCTCGTCCCGAGCAGGGACCGAGGTGTTGGGTCAGGAGTGTTTGTCAGGGTCGGGAAGAAGTGCCGGGCACCGCCCAGTTGAGGGCAGCGACCGATGCAAGCTCAGGAGTGTTTGCCGGGGGTCGGGCCAAGGGCAGGACCTAGCCTGATTGAGGGCAGGCTACCCGATGTGGGCTCAGGAATGCTTCTCGGGGCTTGAACATGGGAAGGACCCAGCCTGCTTCGGGGCAGGGACTGAGATGCGCGCTCAGGATTATGTGTCCGGGACACGAATATGCAAAGTCCAACAAACGCCTGCTTGACTGCAGGGACCGAGAGGTGGGGTCGGGAGTCTGTGCTAAGGTCCCGCACAAGGGCAGGACCTCGACTGGTTCAGTTCAGTGACAGAGACGGGGCTCGGGAGATTAGACGTGCACTTCAGGAAGGGCGGAACCCAGCCTGGTTTGGTGCAGCGCGTGAGATGAGGGCGCAGCAGTGATTCTGAGGGGTTTGAACAAGGGGAGGCCTCACCGTCGTTCGGGGCCAGGGGGCCAGGTTTGGGCTCAGGATTGTTTGTCGGGGGCCTTGGCCAGACGCAGAAACCTCCGTGGTTGAGCTCAGGGACCGAGATGAACGCTCAGGAGTGTTTTGTGTGTGTGTGTGCGGGGAGGGGGTGTTGCTCAAGGGCAGCATCCATCCGAGTTCAGGGCGGGCACGCAGCTGTGGGCTCAGGAGTGTGTGTCACGAGAATCGAAGAAGGGCAGGCCCTAAACTGCTTCTTCAGTGCGCCGACCGAGATGTATTTCTCGGGGTCTTGAAGCAGTCCAAGCCCCCGAGGCGGGTTCAGTGCCGGGAGTGAGTTGCGGGATCAGGGCTTTGTCCCGGCGAGGGACCAAGGGCAGGACACAGCGAAGTGGACGGAAGGGAGCGATCTGAAGTCTCCCGTGGTTTCTTTGCCAGGTGCTTGAAGGAAGGCAGGAGCCAGCCTACTTCAGTGCAGGGACCCGGGGTGGTCTCAGGAGTGTTTGTCAGGGTCTTACCCGAGGGCAGGAGCCAGCCTGGTTCAGAGCAGGCACCGGGCGGTTGGCTCAGGAGTGTTTGTCAGGGTCTTGCCTGAGGGCAGGAGCCAGCCTGGGCCAGTGCAGGCACCGGGCGGCTGGCTCAGGAGTGTTTGTCAGGGTCTTGCCCGAGGGCAGGAGCCAGCCTGGTTCAGAGCAGGCACCGGGCGGTTGGCTCAGGAGTGTTTGTCAGGGTCTTGCCCGAGGGCTGGAGCCAGCCTGGTTCAGTGCAGGCACCGGGCGGTGGGCTCAGTTGTGTTTGTCGGGGCCGGGCCATGGGCGGGACCCAGCCTCCTTCAGGGCAGGCACAGAGATGGGGGCTCAGGAGTCTGTGCTGGGCGAATCGAACAAGGGCCAGACCTAAACCGGTTGAGCGCAGGGACCGAGATGCAGCTTCAGGAGGATTTCCAGGCGGTAGGAGCCCGGCCAGGTTCAGCGCAGGGACCGAGATGCGGGCTCAGCAGTGTTTCCCGGCTAATTGAACGAGGGCACGGCCCACCCTGTCTCTGTGCAGGGACCGAGATGCGCCCTCTGAAGGGTTTCTCGAGGTCGAAAAGTGGGCAGGACGCGCTCGGCTTCAGGTTAGAGAGCTAGATGTGACCTCAGGAGGACGTGTTGAGGTAGCTCCCAAGGGCAGGATCTCGACTGGTTCAGCGCAGCGCCCGAGGGGTGGGCACAGGCGCATCTGCCGGTGTCTTCAGCAAGTGCTTGCAGTAGCCGCGGCCGGTGCAGGGAAGGAGATGTGGGCTCGGGGGCGTTGCAGGGAGCCGTGCACAAAGGGAGGCCCCAGCCTCGGTGCAAGCCATGGCTGCGAGGCAGGCTCAGGAGGGTCTGTCGGCGGACTGTCGCCGGGCGGGACCCAGCCTCGTCCAGTGCAGGGACCCAGGTGTTGGCTCCGGAGTGTTTGTCAGGGTTCGGAAGAAGCGCCGTGCATCGCCCTGTTGAGGGCAGCGACCGATGCAGGCTCAGGAGTGTTTGCCGGGGGTCGGGCCAAGGGCAGGACCTAGCCTGATTGAAGGCAGGGAACCCGATGTGGGCTCAGGAGTGCTTCACGGGGTTTGAACATGGGAAGGACACAGCCTGCTTCGGGGCATGGACTCAGATGCGCTCTCAGGATTATGTTCCAGGGACTTGAACATGGAAAATCCAACGAACACGTTCTGGACTGCAGGGACCAAGAGGTGGGGTCGGGAGTCTGTACTAGGCGCTCGCACAAGGGCAGGACCTCGACTGTTTCAGATCAGTGACCGAGACGGGGCTCAGGAGTTTAGAAGGGCACTTCTGGAAGGGCACGACCCTGCCTGGTTTGGTGCAGCACGTGAGATGAGGGTGCAGCAATGATTCCGGGGGGTTTAAACAAGGAGAGGACTCACCGTCGTTCGGGGCCAGGGGGCCAAGTTTGGGCTCAGGACTGTTTGTCGGGGGCCTTGGCCAGAGGCAGAAACCACCGTGGTTGAGCTCAGGGACCAAGATGAACGCTCAGGCGTGTTTAGTGTGTGTGTGTGGGGGGTGGGGGGGTGTGTGGGGGGGTGTGCGCAAGGGCAGCATCCATCCGAGTTCCGGGCGGGCACGCAGCTGTGGGCTCAGGAGTGTGTGTCGCGGGAATCGAAGAAGGCAGGCCCTAGACTGCTTCTTCAGTGCGCCGACCGAGATGTATTTCTCGGGGTCTTGAAGCAGGCCAAGCCCCAGAGGTGGCTTCAGTGCCGGGAGTGAGCTGCGGGATCACAGCTTTGTCCCGGAGAGGGACCAAATGCAGGACACAGCGAAGTGGACGGGCAGGGAGCGAGCTGGAGTCTCCCGGTGGTTACTTTGCCAGGTGCTTGAACGAAGGCAGGAGCCAGCCTGCTTCGGTGCAGGGATCCGGAGTGGGCTCTGGAGTGTTTGCCAGGGTCTTGACCGAGGGCAGGAGCCAGCCTGGATCAGTGCAGACACCGGGCGGGGGGCCCAGGAGTGTTTGTCATGGTATTGCCCGAGGGCAGGAGCCAGCCTGGTTTAGAGCAGGCACCGGGCGGTGGGCTCAGGAGTGTTTGTCAGGGTATTGCCCGAGGGCAGGGACCAGCCTGGTTCAGGGCAGGCACCGGGCGGTGGTCTCAGGAGTGTCTGTCGGCGCCGGGCATGGGCAGGACCCAGCCTCCTTCAGGGCAGACACAGAGATGGGGGCTCAGGAGTCTGTGCTGAGTGAATCGAACAAGGGCCAGACCTAGACCGGTTCAGGGCAGGGACAGAGATGCTGCTTCAGGAGTATTTCCTGGGGGTAGGACCCCGGCCAGGTTTAGCGCGGGGATCAAGATGCGGGCTCAGCAGCGTTTCCCGGGTGACTGAACGAGGGCACGGCCCACCCTGTCTCTGTGCGGGGACCGAGATGCTCCCTCAGGAGGGTTTCTCGAGGTCTGATCGTGGGCAGGACGCGCACGGCTTCAGGGCAGAGTGCGAGAGGAGGCCTCAGGAGGACGTGTTGAGGTAGCTCCCAAGGGCAGAACCTCGACTGGTTCAGTGCAGCGCCCGAGGGGCGGGCACAGGCGCATTTGCCGGTGGCTTCGGCAATTGCTTGCCGGAGCCCTGGCCGGGGCAGGGAAGGAGATGTTGGCACAGGGGCGTTGGGTGGCGCTGTGCAGCAAGGGAGGCCCCAGCCTAGGTGCGTGCCGTGGCCGCGAGGCACGCTCAGGAGGGCCTGTCGGGGGACTGACACTGGGCGGGACCCAGCCTCGTCCCGAGCAGGGACCGAGGTGTTGGGTCAGGAGTGTTTGTCAGGGTCGGGAAGAAGTGCCGGGCACCGCCCAGTTGAGGGCAGCGACCGATGCAAGCTCAGGAGTGTTTGCCGGGGGTCGGGCCAAGGGCAGGACCTAGCCTGATTGAGGGCAGGCTACCCGATGTGGGCTCAGGAATGCTTCTCGGGGCTTGAACATGGGAAGGACCCAGCCTGCTTCGGGGCAGGGACTGAGATGCGCGCTCAGGATTATGTGTCCGGGACACGAATATGCAAAGTCCAACAAACGCCTGCTTGACTGCAGGGACCGAGAGGTGGGGTCGGGAGTCTGTGCTAAGGTCCCGCACAAGGGCAGGACCTCGACTGGTTCAGTTCAGTGACAGAGACGGGGCTCGGGAGATTAGACGTGCACTTCAGGAAGGGCGGAACCCAGCCTGGTTTGGTGCAGCGCGTGAGATGAGGGCGCAGCAGTGATTCTGAGGGGTTTGAACAAGGGGAGGCCTCACCGTCGTTCGGGGCCAGGGGGCCAGGTTTGGGCTCAGGATTGTTTGTCGGGGGCCTTGGCCAGACGCAGAAACCTCCGTGGTTGAGCTCAGGGACCGAGATGAACGCTCAGGAGTGTTTTGTGTGTGTGTGTGCGGGGAGGGGGTGTTGCTCAAGGGCAGCATCCATCCGAGTTCAGGGCGGGCACGCAGCTGTGGGCTCAGGAGTGTGTGTCACGAGAATCGAAGAAGGGCAGGCCCTAAACTGCTTCTTCAGTGCGCCGACCGAGATGTATTTCTCGGGGTCTTGAAGCAGTCCAAGCCCCCGAGGCGGGTTCAGTGCCGGGAGTGAGTTGCGGGATCAGGGCTTTGTCCCGGCGAGGGACCAAGGGCAGGACACAGCGAAGTGGACGGAAGGGAGCGATCTGAAGTCTCCCGTGGTTTCTTTGCCAGGTGCTTGAAGGAAGGCAGGAGCCAGCCTACTTCAGTGCAGGGACCCGGGGTGGTCTCAGGAGTGTTTGTCAGGGTCTTGCCCGAGGGCAGGAGCCAGCCTGGTTCAGAGCAGGCACCGGGCGGTTGGCTCAGGAGTGTTTGTCAGGGTCTTGCCTGAGGGCAGGAGCCAGCCTGGGCCAGTGCAGGCACCGGGCGGCTGGCTCAGGAGTGTTTGTCAGGGTCTTGCCCGAGGGCAGGAGCCAGCCTGGTTCAGAGCAGGCACCGGGCGGTTGGCTCAGGAGTGTTTGTCAGGGTCTTGCCCGAGGGCTGGAGCCAGCCTGGTTCAGTGCAGGCACCGGGCGGTGGGCTCAGTTGTGTTTGTCGGGGCCGGGCCATGGGCGGGACCCAGCCTCCTTCAGGGCAGGCACAGAGATGGGGGCTCAGGAGTCTGTGCTGGGCGAATCGAACAAGGGCCAGACCTAAACCGGTTGAGCGCAGGGACCGAGATGCAGCTTCAGGAGGATTTCCAGGCGGTAGGAGCCCGGCCAGGTTCAGCGCAGGGACCGAGATGCGGGCTCAGCAGTGTTTCCCGGCTAATTGAACGAGGGCACGGCCCACCCTGTCTCTGTGCAGGGACCGAGATGCGCCCTCTGAAGGGTTTCTCGAGGTCGAAAAGTGGGCAGGACGCGCTCGGCTTCAGGTTAGAGAGCTAGATGTGACCTCAGGAGGACGTGTTGAGGTAGCTCCCAAGGGCAGGATCTCGACTGGTTCAGCGCAGCGCCCGAGGGGTGGGCACAGGCGCATCTGCCGGTGTCTTCAGCAAGTGCTTGCAGTAGCCGCGGCCGGTGCAGGGAAGGAGATGTGGGCTCGGGGGCGTTGCAGGGAGCCGTGCACAAAGGGAGGCCCCAGCCTCGGTGCAAGCCATGGCTGCGAGGCAGGCTCAGGAGGGTCTGTCGGCGGACTGTCGCCGGGCGGGACCCAGCCTCGTCCAGTGCAGGGACCCAGGTGTTGGCTCCGGAGTGTTTGTCAGGGTTCGGAAGAAGCGCCGTGCATCGCCCTGTTGAGGGCAGCGACCGATGCAGGCTCAGGAGTGTTTGCCGGGGGTCGGGCCAAGGGCAGGACCTAGCCTGATTGAAGGCAGGGAACCCGATGTGGGCTCAGGAGTGCTTCACGGGGTTTGAACATGGGAAGGACACAGCCTGCTTCGGGGCATGGACTCAGATGCGCTCTCAGGATTATGTTCCAGGGACTTGAACATGGAAAATCCAACGAACACGTTCTGGACTGCAGGGACCAAGAGGTGGGGTCGGGAGTCTGTACTAGGCGCTCGCACAAGGGCAGGACCTCGACTGTTTCAGATCAGTGACCGAGACGGGGCTCAGGAGTTTAGAAGGGCACTTCTGGAAGGGCACGACCCTGCCTGGTTTGGTGCAGCACGTGAGATGAGGGTGCAGCAATGATTCCGGGGGGTTTAAACAAGGAGAGGACTCACCGTCGTTCGGGGCCAGGGGGCCAAGTTTGGGCTCAGGACTGTTTGTCGGGGGCCTTGGCCAGAGGCAGAAACCACCGTGGTTGAGCTCAGGGACCAAGATGAACGCTCAGGCGTGTTTAGTGTGTGTGTGTGGGGGGTGGGGGGGTGTGTGGGGGGGTGTGCGCAAGGGCAGCATCCATCCGAGTTCCGGGCGGGCACGCAGCTGTGGGCTCAGGAGTGTGTGTCGCGGGAATCGAAGAAGGCAGGCCCTAGACTGCTTCTTCAGTGCGCCGACCGAGATGTATTTCTCGGGGTCTTGAAGCAGGCCAAGCCCCAGAGGTGGCTTCAGTGCCGGGAGTGAGCTGCGGGATCACAGCTTTGTCCCGGAGAGGGACCAAATGCAGGACACAGCGAAGTGGACGGGCAGGGAGCGAGCTGGAGTCTCCCGGTGGTTACTTTGCCAGGTGCTTGAACGAAGGCAGGAGCCAGCCTGCTTCGGTGCAGGGATCCGGAGTGGGCTCTGGAGTGTTTGCCAGGGTCTTGACCGAGGGCAGGAGCCAGCCTGGATCAGTGCAGACACCGGGCGGGGGGCCCAGGAGTGTTTGTCATGGTATTGCCCGAGGGCAGGAGCCAGCCTGGTTTAGAGCAGGCACCGGGCGGTGGGCTCAGGAGTGTTTGTCAGGGTATTGCCCGAGGGCAGGGACCAGCCTGGTTCAGGGCAGGCACCGGGCGGTGGTCTCAGGAGTGTCTGTCGGCGCCGGGCATGGGCAGGACCCAGCCTCCTTCAGGGCAGACACAGAGATGGGGGCTCAGGAGTCTGTGCTGAGTGAATCGAACAAGGGCCAGACCTAGACCGGTTCAGGGCAGGGACAGAGATGCTGCTTCAGGAGTATTTCCTGGGGGTAGGACCCCGGCCAGGTTTAGCGCGGGGATCAAGATGCGGGCTCAGCAGCGTTTCCCGGGTGACTGAACGAGGGCACGGCCCACCCTGTCTCTGTGCGGGGACCGAGATGCTCCCTCAGGAGGGTTTCTCGAGGTCTGATCGTGGGCAGGACGCGCACGGCTTCAGGGCAGAGTGCGAGAGGAGGCCTCAGGAGGACGTGTTGAGGTAGCTCCCAAGGGCAGAACCTCGACTGGTTCAGTGCAGCGCCCGAGGGGCGGGCACAGGCGCATTTGCCGGTGGCTTCGGCAATTGCTTGCCGGAGCCCTGGCCGGGGCAGGGAAGGAGATGTTGGCACAGGGGCGTTGGGTGGCGCTGTGCAGCAAGGGAGGCCCCAGCCTAGGTGCGTGCCGTGGCCGCGAGGCACGCTCAGGAGGGCCTGTCGGGGGACTGACACTGGGCGGGACCCAGCCTCGTCCCGAGCAGGGACCGAGGTGTTGGGTCAGGAGTGTTTGTCAGGGTCGGGAAGAAGTGCCGGGCACCGCCCAGTTGAGGGCAGCGACCGATGCAAGCTCAGGAGTGTTTGCCGGGGGTCGGGCCAAGGGCAGGACCTAGCCTGATTGAGGGCAGGCTACCCGATGTGGGCTCAGGAATGCTTCTCGGGGCTTGAACATGGGAAGGACCCAGCCTGCTTCGGGGCAGGGACTGAGATGCGCGCTCAGGATTATGTGTCCGGGACACGAATATGCAAAGTCCAACAAACGCCTGCTTGACTGCAGGGACCGAGAGGTGGGGTCGGGAGTCTGTGCTAAGGTCCCGCACAAGGGCAGGACCTCGACTGGTTCAGTTCAGTGACAGAGACGGGGCTCGGGAGATTAGACGTGCACTTCAGGAAGGGCGGAACCCAGCCTGGTTTGGTGCAGCGCGTGAGATGAGGGCGCAGCAGTGATTCTGAGGGGTTTGAACAAGGGGAGGCCTCACCGTCGTTCGGGGCCAGGGGGCCAGGTTTGGGCTCAGGATTGTTTGTCGGGGGCCTTGGCCAGACGCAGAAACCTCCGTGGTTGAGCTCAGGGACCGAGATGAACGCTCAGGAGTGTTTTGTGTGTGTGTGTGCGGGGAGGGGGTGTTGCTCAAGGGCAGCATCCATCCGAGTTCAGGGCGGGCACGCAGCTGTGGGCTCAGGAGTGTGTGTCACGAGAATCGAAGAAGGGCAGGCCCTAAACTGCTTCTTCAGTGCGCCGACCGAGATGTATTTCTCGGGGTCTTGAAGCAGTCCAAGCCCCCGAGGCGGGTTCAGTGCCGGGAGTGAGTTGCGGGATCAGGGCTTTGTCCCGGCGAGGGACCAAGGGCAGGACACAGCGAAGTGGACGGAAGGGAGCGATCTGAAGTCTCCCGTGGTTTCTTTGCCAGGTGCTTGAAGGAAGGCAGGAGCCAGCCTACTTCAGTGCAGGGACCCGGGGTGGTCTCAGGAGTGTTTGTCAGGGTCTTGCCCGAGGGCAGGAGCCAGCCTGGTTCAGAGCAGGCACCGGGCGGTTGGCTCAGGAGTGTTTGTCAGGGTCTTGCCTGAGGGCAGGAGCCAGCCTGGGCCAGTGCAGGCACCGGGCGGCTGGCTCAGGAGTGTTTGTCAGGGTCTTGCCCGAGGGCAGGAGCCAGCCTGGTTCAGAGCAGGCACCGGGCGGTTGGCTCAGGAGTGTTTGTCAGGGTCTTGCCCGAGGGCTGGAGCCAGCCTGGTTCAGTGCAGGCACCGGGCGGTGGGCTCAGTTGTGTTTGTCGGGGCCGGGCCATGGGCGGGACCCAGCCTCCTTCAGGGCAGGCACAGAGATGGGGGCTCAGGAGTCTGTGCTGGGCGAATCGAACAAGGGCCAGACCTAAACCGGTTGAGCGCAGGGACCGAGATGCAGCTTCAGGAGGATTTCCAGGCGGTAGGAGCCCGGCCAGGTTCAGCGCAGGGACCGAGATGCGGGCTCAGCAGTGTTTCCCGGCTAATTGAACGAGGGCACGGCCCACCCTGTCTCTGTGCAGGGACCGAGATGCGCCCTCTGAAGGGTTTCTCGAGGTCGAAAAGTGGGCAGGACGCGCTCGGCTTCAGGTTAGAGAGCTAGATGTGACCTCAGGAGGACGTGTTGAGGTAGCTCCCAAGGGCAGGATCTCGACTGGTTCAGCGCAGCGCCCGAGGGGTGGGCACAGGCGCATCTGCCGGTGTCTTCAGCAAGTGCTTGCAGTAGCCGCGGCCGGTGCAGGGAAGGAGATGTGGGCTCGGGGGCGTTGCAGGGAGCCGTGCACAAAGGGAGGCCCCAGCCTCGGTGCAAGCCATGGCTGCGAGGCAGGCTCAGGAGGGTCTGTCGGCGGACTGTCGCCGGGCGGGACCCAGCCTCGTCCAGTGCAGGGACCCAGGTGTTGGCTCCGGAGTGTTTGTCAGGGTTCGGAAGAAGCGCCGTGCATCGCCCTGTTGAGGGCAGCGACCGATGCAGGCTCAGGAGTGTTTGCCGGGGGTCGGGCCAAGGGCAGGACCTAGCCTGATTGAAGGCAGGGAACCCGATGTGGGCTCAGGAGTGCTTCACGGGGTTTGAACATGGGAAGGACACAGCCTGCTTCGGGGCATGGACTCAGATGCGCTCTCAGGATTATGTTCCAGGGACTTGAACATGGAAAATCCAACGAACACGTTCTGGACTGCAGGGACCAAGAGGTGGGGTCGGGAGTCTGTACTAGGCGCTCGCACAAGGGCAGGACCTCGACTGTTTCAGATCAGTGACCGAGACGGGGCTCAGGAGTTTAGAAGGGCACTTCTGGAAGGGCACGACCCTGCCTGGTTTGGTGCAGCACGTGAGATGAGGGTGCAGCAATGATTCCGGGGGGTTTAAACACGGAGAGGACTCACCGTCGTTCGGGGCCAGGGGGCCAAGTTTGGGCTCAGGACTGTTTGTCGGGGGCCTTGGCCAGAGGCAGAAACCACCGTGGTTGAGCTCAGGGACCAAGATGAACGCTCAGGCGTGTTTAGTGTGTGTGTGTGGGGGGTGGGGGGGTGTGTGGGGGGGTGTGCGCAAGGGCAGCATCCATCCGAGTTCCGGGCGGGCACGCAGCTGTGGGCTCAGGAGTGTGTGTCGCGGGAATCGAAGAAGGCAGGCCCTAGACTGCTTCTTCAGTGCGCCGACCGAGATGTATTTCTCGGGGTCTTGAAGCAGGCCAAGCCCCAGAGGTGGCTTCAGTGCCGGGAGTGAGCTGCGGGATCACAGCTTTGTCCCGGAGAGGGACCAAATGCAGGACACAGCGAAGTGGACGGGCAGGGAGCGAGCTGGAGTCTCCCGGTGGTTACTTTGCCAGGTGCTTGAACGAAGGCAGGAGCCAGCCTGCTTCGGTGCAGGGATCCGGAGTGGGCTCTGGAGTGTTTGCCAGGGTCTTGACCGAGGGCAGGAGCCAGCCTGGATCAGTGCAGACACCGGGCGGGGGGCCCAGGAGTGTTTGTCATGGTATTGCCCGAGGGCAGGAGCCAGCCTGGTTTAGAGCAGGCACCGGGCGGTGGGCTCAGGAGTGTTTGTCAGGGTATTGCCCGAGGGCAGGGACCAGCCTGGTTCAGGGCAGGCACCGGGCGGTGGTCTCAGGAGTGTCTGTCGGCGCCGGGCATGGGCAGGACCCAGCCTCCTTCAGGGCAGACACAGAGATGGGGGCTCAGGAGTCTGTGCTGAGTGAATCGAACAAGGGCCAGACCTAGACCGGTTCAGGGCAGGGACAGAGATGCTGCTTCAGGAGTATTTCCTGGGGGTAGGACCCCGGCCAGGTTTAGCGCGGGGATCAAGATGCGGGCTCAGCAGCGTTTCCCGGGTGACTGAACGAGGGCACGGCCCACCCTGTCTCTGTGCGGGGACCGAGATGCTCCCTCAGGAGGGTTTCTCGAGGTCTGATCGTGGGCAGGACGCGCACGGCTTCAGGGCAGAGTGCGAGAGGAGGCCTCAGGAGGACGTGTTGAGGTAGCTCCCAAGGGCAGAACCTCGACTGGTTCAGTGCAGCGCCCGAGGGGCGGGCACAGGCGCATTTGCCGGTGGCTTCGGCAATTGCTTGCCGGAGCCCTGGCCGGGGCAGGGAAGGAGATGTTGGCACAGGGGCGTTGGGTGGCGCTGTGCAGCAAGGGAGGCCCCAGCCTAGGTGCGTGCCGTGGCCGCGAGGCACGCTCAGGAGGGCCTGTCGGGGGACTGACACTGGGCGGGACCCAGCCTCGTCCCGAGCAGGGACCGAGGTGTTGGGTCAGGAGTGTTTGTCAGGGTCGGGAAGAAGTGCCGGGCACCGCCCAGTTGAGGGCAGCGACCGATGCAAGCTCAGGAGTGTTTGCCGGGGGTCGGGCCAAGGGCAGGACCTAGCCTGATTGAGGGCAGGCTACCCGATGTGGGCTCAGGAATGCTTCTCGGGGCTTGAACATGGGAAGGACCCAGCCTGCTTCGGGGCAGGGACTGAGATGCGCGCTCAGGATTATGTGTCCGGGACACGAATATGCAAAGTCCAACAAACGCCTGCTTGACTGCAGGGACCGAGAGGTGGGGTCGGGAGTCTGTGCTAAGGTCCCGCACAAGGGCAGGACCTCGACTGGTTCAGTTCAGTGACAGAGACGGGGCTCGGGAGATTAGACGTGCACTTCAGGAAGGGCGGAACCCAGCCTGGTTTGGTGCAGCGCGTGAGATGAGGGCGCAGCAGTGATTCTGAGGGGTTTGAACAAGGGGAGGCCTCACCGTCGTTCGGGGCCAGGGGGCCAGGTTTGGGCTCAGGATTGTTTGTCGGGGGCCTTGGCCAGACGCAGAAACCTCCGTGGTTGAGCTCAGGGACCGAGATGAACGCTCAGGAGTGTTTTGTGTGTGTGTGTGCGGGGAGGGGGTGTTGCTCAAGGGCAGCATCCATCCGAGTTCAGGGCGGGCACGCAGCTGTGGGCTCAGGAGTGTGTGTCACGAGAATCGAAGAAGGGCAGGCCCTAAACTGCTTCTTCAGTGCGCCGACCGAGATGTATTTCTCGGGGTCTTGAAGCAGTCCAAGCCCCCGAGGCGGGTTCAGTGCCGGGAGTGAGTTGCGGGATCAGGGCTTTGTCCCGGCGAGGGACCAAGGGCAGGACACAGCGAAGTGGACGGAAGGGAGCGATCTGAAGTCTCCCGTGGTTTCTTTGCCAGGTGCTTGAAGGAAGGCAGGAGCCAGCCTACTTCAGTGCAGGGACCCGGGGTGGTCTCAGGAGTGTTTGTCAGGGTCTTGCCCGAGGGCAGGAGCCAGCCTGGTTCAGAGCAGGCACCGGGCGGTTGGCTCAGGAGTGTTTGTCAGGGTCTTGCCTGAGGGCAGGAGCCAGCCTGGGCCAGTGCAGGCACCGGGCGGCTGGCTCAGGAGTGTTTGTCAGGGTCTTGCCCGAGGGCAGGAGCCAGCCTGGTTCAGAGCAGGCACCGGGCGGTTGGCTCAGGAGTGTTTGTCAGGGTCTTGCCCGAGGGCTGGAGCCAGCCTGGTTCAGTGCAGGCACCGGGCGGTGGGCTCAGTTGTGTTTGTCGGGGCCGGGCCATGGGCGGGACCCAGCCTCCTTCAGGGCAGGCACAGAGATGGGGGCTCAGGAGTCTGTGCTGGGCGAATCGAACAAGGGCCAGACCTAAACCGGTTGAGCGCAGGGACCGAGATGCAGCTTCAGGAGGATTTCCAGGCGGTAGGAGCCCGGCCAGGTTCAGCGCAGGGACCGAGATGCGGGCTCAGCAGTGTTTCCCGGCTAATTGAACGAGGGCACGGCCCACCCTGTCTCTGTGCAGGGACCGAGATGCGCCCTCTGAAGGGTTTCTCGAGGTCGAAAAGTGGGCAGGACGCGCTCGGCTTCAGGTTAGAGAGCTAGATGTGACCTCAGGAGGACGTGTTGAGGTAGCTCCCAAGGGCAGGATCTCGACTGGTTCAGCGCAGCGCCCGAGGGGTGGGCACAGGCGCATCTGCCGGTGTCTTCAGCAAGTGCTTGCAGTAGCCGCGGCCGGTGCAGGGAAGGAGATGTGGGCTCGGGGGCGTTGCAGGGAGCCGTGCACAAAGGGAGGCCCCAGCCTCGGTGCAAGCCATGGCTGCGAGGCAGGCTCAGGAGGGTCTGTCGGCGGACTGTCGCCGGGCGGGACCCAGCCTCGTCCAGTGCAGGGACCCAGGTGTTGGCTCCGGAGTGTTTGTCAGGGTTCGGAAGAAGCGCCGTGCATCGCCCTGTTGAGGGCAGCGACCGATGCAGGCTCAGGAGTGTTTGCCGGGGGTCGGGCCAAGGGCAGGACCTAGCCTGATTGAAGGCAGGGAACCCGATGTGGGCTCAGGAGTGCTTCACGGGGTTTGAACATGGGAAGGACACAGCCTGCTTCGGGGCATGGACTCAGATGCGCTCTCAGGATTATGTTCCAGGGACTTGAACATGGAAAATCCAACGAACACGTTCTGGACTGCAGGGACCAAGAGGTGGGGTCGGGAGTCTGTACTAGGCGCTCGCACAAGGGCAGGACCTCGACTGTTTCAGATCAGTGACCGAGACGGGGCTCAGGAGTTTAGAAGGGCACTTCTGGAAGGGCACGACCCTGCCTGGTTTGGTGCAGCACGTGAGATGAGGGTGCAGCAATGATTCCGGGGGGTTTAAACACGGAGAGGACTCACCGTCGTTCGGGGCCAGGGGGCCAAGTTTGGGCTCAGGACTGTTTGTCGGGGGCCTTGGCCAGAGGCAGAAACCACCGTGGTTGAGCTCAGGGACCAAGATGAACGCTCAGGCGTGTTTAGTGTGTGTGTGTGGGGGGTGGGGGGGTGTGTGGGGGGGTGTGCGCAAGGGCAGCATCCATCCGAGTTCCGGGCGGGCACGCAGCTGTGGGCTCAGGAGTGTGTGTCGCGGGAATCGAAGAAGGCAGGCCCTAGACTGCTTCTTCAGTGCGCCGACCGAGATGTATTTCTCGGGGTCTTGAAGCAGGCCAAGCCCCAGAGGTGGCTTCAGTGCCGGGAGTGAGCTGCGGGATCACAGCTTTGTCCCGGAGAGGGACCAAATGCAGGACACAGCGAAGTGGACGGGCAGGGAGCGAGCTGGAGTCTCCCGGTGGTTACTTTGCCAGGTGCTTGAACGAAGGCAGGAGCCAGCCTGCTTCGGTGCAGGGATCCGGAGTGGGCTCTGGAGTGTTTGCCAGGGTCTTGACCGAGGGCAGGAGCCAGCCTGGATCAGTGCAGACACCGGGCGGGGGGCCCAGGAGTGTTTGTCATGGTATTGCCCGAGGGCAGGAGCCAGCCTGGTTTAGAGCAGGCACCGGGCGGTGGGCTCAGGAGTGTTTGTCAGGGTATTGCCCGAGGGCAGGGACCAGCCTGGTTCAGGGCAGGCACCGGGCGGTGGTCTCAGGAGTGTCTGTCGGCGCCGGGCATGGGCAGGACCCAGCCTCCTTCAGGGCAGACACAGAGATGGGGGCTCAGGAGTCTGTGCTGAGTGAATCGAACAAGGGCCAGACCTAGACCGGTTCAGGGCAGGGACAGAGATGCTGCTTCAGGAGTATTTCCTGGGGGTAGGACCCCGGCCAGGTTTAGCGCGGGGATCAAGATGCGGGCTCAGCAGCGTTTCCCGGGTGACTGAACGAGGGCACGGCCCACCCTGTCTCTGTGCGGGGACCGAGATGCTCCCTCAGGAGGGTTTCTCGAGGTCTGATCGTGGGCAGGACGCGCACGGCTTCAGGGCAGAGTGCGAGAGGAGGCCTCAGGAGGACGTGTTGAGGTAGCTCCCAAGGGCAGAACCTCGACTGGTTCAGTGCAGCGCCCGAGGGGCGGGCACAGGCGCATTTGCCGGTGGCTTCGGCAATTGCTTGCCGGAGCCCTGGCCGGGGCAGGGAAGGAGATGTTGGCACAGGGGCGTTGGGTGGCGCTGTGCAGCAAGGGAGGCCCCAGCCTAGGTGCGTGCCGTGGCCGCGAGGCACGCTCAGGAGGGCCTGTCGGGGGACTGACACTGGGCGGGACCCAGCCTCGTCCCGAGCAGGGACCGAGGTGTTGGGTCAGGAGTGTTTGTCAGGGTCGGGAAGAAGTGCCGGGCACCGCCCAGTTGAGGGCAGCGACCGATGCAAGCTCAGGAGTGTTTGCCGGGGGTCGGGCCAAGGGCAGGACCTAGCCTGATTGAGGGCAGGCTACCCGATGTGGGCTCAGGAATGCTTCTCGGGGCTTGAACATGGGAAGGACCCAGCCTGCTTCGGGGCAGGGACTGAGATGCGCGCTCAGGATTATGTGTCCGGGACACGAATATGCAAAGTCCAACAAACGCCTGCTTGACTGCAGGGACCGAGAGGTGGGGTCGGGAGTCTGTGCTAAGGTCCCGCACAAGGGCAGGACCTCGACTGGTTCAGTTCAGTGACAGAGACGGGGCTCGGGAGATTAGACGTGCACTTCAGGAAGGGCGGAACCCAGCCTGGTTTGGTGCAGCGCGTGAGATGAGGGCGCAGCAGTGATTCTGAGGGGTTTGAACAAGGGGAGGCCTCACCGTCGTTCGGGGCCAGGGGGCCAGGTTTGGGCTCAGGATTGTTTGTCGGGGGCCTTGGCCAGACGCAGAAACCTCCGTGGTTGAGCTCAGGGACCGAGATGAACGCTCAGGAGTGTTTTGTGTGTGTGTGTGCGGGGAGGGGGTGTTGCTCAAGGGCAGCATCCATCCGAGTTCAGGGCGGGCACGCAGCTGTGGGCTCAGGAGTGTGTGTCACGAGAATCGAAGAAGGGCAGGCCCTAAACTGCTTCTTCAGTGCGCCGACCGAGATGTATTTCTCGGGGTCTTGAAGCAGTCCAAGCCCCCGAGGCGGGTTCAGTGCCGGGAGTGAGTTGCGGGATCAGGGCTTTGTCCCGGCGAGGGACCAAGGGCAGGACACAGCGAAGTGGACGGAAGGGAGCGATCTGAAGTCTCCCGTGGTTTCTTTGCCAGGTGCTTGAAGGAAGGCAGGAGCCAGCCTACTTCAGTGCAGGGACCCGGGGTGGTCTCAGGAGTGTTTGTCAGGGTCTTGCCCGAGGGCAGGAGCCAGCCTGGTTCAGAGCAGGCACCGGGCGGTTGGCTCAGGAGTGTTTGTCAGGGTCTTGCCTGAGGGCAGGAGCCAGCCTGGGCCAGTGCAGGCACCGGGCGGCTGGCTCAGGAGTGTTTGTCAGGGTCTTGCCCGAGGGCAGGAGCCAGCCTGGTTCAGAGCAGGCACCGGGCGGTTGGCTCAGGAGTGTTTGTCAGGGTCTTGCCCGAGGGCTGGAGCCAGCCTGGTTCAGTGCAGGCACCGGGCGGTGGGCTCAGTTGTGTTTGTCGGGGCCGGGCCATGGGCGGGACCCAGCCTCCTTCAGGGCAGGCACAGAGATGGGGGCTCAGGAGTCTGTGCTGGGCGAATCGAACAAGGGCCAGACCTAAACCGGTTGAGCGCAGGGACCGAGATGCAGCTTCAGGAGGATTTCCAGGCGGTAGGAGCCCGGCCAGGTTCAGCGCAGGGACCGAGATGCGGGCTCAGCAGTGTTTCCCGGCTAATTGAACGAGGGCACGGCCCACCCTGTCTCTGTGCAGGGACCGAGATGCGCCCTCTGAAGGGTTTCTCGAGGTCGAAAAGTGGGCAGGACGCGCTCGGCTTCAGGTTAGAGAGCTAGATGTGACCTCAGGAGGACGTGTTGAGGTAGCTCCCAAGGGCAGGATCTCGACTGGTTCAGCGCAGCGCCCGAGGGGTGGGCACAGGCGCATCTGCCGGTGTCTTCAGCAAGTGCTTGCAGTAGCCGCGGCCGGTGCAGGGAAGGAGATGTGGGCTCGGGGGCGTTGCAGGGAGCCGTGCACAAAGGGAGGCCCCAGCCTCGGTGCAAGCCATGGCTGCGAGGCAGGCTCAGGAGGGTCTGTCGGCGGACTGTCGCCGGGCGGGACCCAGCCTCGTCCAGTGCAGGGACCCAGGTGTTGGCTCCGGAGTGTTTGTCAGGGTTCGGAAGAAGCGCCGTGCATCGCCCTGTTGAGGGCAGCGACCGATGCAGGCTCAGGAGTGTTTGCCGGGGGTCGGGCCAAGGGCAGGACCTAGCCTGATTGAAGGCAGGGAACCCGATGTGGGCTCAGGAGTGCTTCACGGGGTTTGAACATGGGAAGGACACAGCCTGCTTCGGGGCATGGACTCAGATGCGCTCTCAGGATTATGTTCCAGGGACTTGAACATGGAAAATCCAACGAACACGTTCTGGACTGCAGGGACCAAGAGGTGGGGTCGGGAGTCTGTACTAGGCGCTCGCACAAGGGCAGGACCTCGACTGTTTCAGATCAGTGACCGAGACGGGGCTCAGGAGTTTAGAAGGGCACTTCTGGAAGGGCACGACCCTGCCTGGTTTGGTGCAGCACGTGAGATGAGGGTGCAGCAATGATTCCGGGGGGTTTAAACACGGAGAGGACTCACCGTCGTTCGGGGCCAGGGGGCCAAGTTTGGGCTCAGGACTGTTTGTCGGGGGCCTTGGCCAGAGGCAGAAACCACCGTGGTTGAGCTCAGGGACCAAGATGAACGCTCAGGCGTGTTTAGTGTGTGTGTGTGGGGGGTGGGGGGGTGTGTGGGGGGGTGTGCGCAAGGGCAGCATCCATCCGAGTTCCGGGCGGGCACGCAGCTGTGGGCTCAGGAGTGTGTGTCGCGGGAATCGAAGAAGGCAGGCCCTAGACTGCTTCTTCAGTGCGCCGACCGAGATGTATTTCTCGGGGTCTTGAAGCAGGCCAAGCCCCAGAGGTGGCTTCAGTGCCGGGAGTGAGCTGCGGGATCACAGCTTTGTCCCGGAGAGGGACCAAATGCAGGACACAGCGAAGTGGACGGGCAGGGAGCGAGCTGGAGTCTCCCGGTGGTTACTTTGCCAGGTGCTTGAACGAAGGCAGGAGCCAGCCTGCTTCGGTGCAGGGATCCGGAGTGGGCTCTGGAGTGTTTGCCAGGGTCTTGACCGAGGGCAGGAGCCAGCCTGGATCAGTGCAGACACCGGGCGGGGGGCCCAGGAGTGTTTGTCATGGTATTGCCCGAGGGCAGGAGCCAGCCTGGTTTAGAGCAGGCACCGGGCGGTGGGCTCAGGAGTGTTTGTCAGGGTATTGCCCGAGGGCAGGGACCAGCCTGGTTCAGGGCAGGCACCGGGCGGTGGTCTCAGGAGTGTCTGTCGGCGCCGGGCATGGGCAGGACCCAGCCTCCTTCAGGGCAGACACAGAGATGGGGGCTCAGGAGTCTGTGCTGAGTGAATCGAACAAGGGCCAGACCTAGACCGGTTCAGGGCAGGGACAGAGATGCTGCTTCAGGAGTATTTCCTGGGGGTAGGACCCCGGCCAGGTTTAGCGCGGGGATCAAGATGCGGGCTCAGCAGCGTTTCCCGGGTGACTGAACGAGGGCACGGCCCACCCTGTCTCTGTGCGGGGACCGAGATGCTCCCTCAGGAGGGTTTCTCGAGGTCTGATCGTGGGCAGGACGCGCACGGCTTCAGGGCAGAGTGCGAGAGGAGGCCTCAGGAGGACGTGTTGAGGTAGCTCCCAAGGGCAGAACCTCGACTGGTTCAGTGCAGCGCCCGAGGGGCGGGCACAGGCGCATTTGCCGGTGGCTTCGGCAATTGCTTGCCGGAGCCCTGGCCGGGGCAGGGAAGGAGATGTTGGCACAGGGGCGTTGGGTGGCGCTGTGCAGCAAGGGAGGCCCCAGCCTAGGTGCGTGCCGTGGCCGCGAGGCACGCTCAGGAGGGCCTGTCGGGGGACTGACACTGGGCGGGACCCAGCCTCGTCCCGAGCAGGGACCGAGGTGTTGGGTCAGGAGTGTTTGTCAGGGTCGGGAAGAAGTGCCGGGCACCGCCCAGTTGAGGGCAGCGACCGATGCAAGCTCAGGAGTGTTTGCCGGGGGTCGGGCCAAGGGCAGGACCTAGCCTGATTGAGGGCAGGCTACCCGATGTGGGCTCAGGAATGCTTCTCGGGGCTTGAACATGGGAAGGACCCAGCCTGCTTCGGGGCAGGGACTGAGATGCGCGCTCAGGATTATGTGTCCGGGACACGAATATGCAAAGTCCAACAAACGCCTGCTTGACTGCAGGGACCGAGAGGTGGGGTCGGGAGTCTGTGCTAAGGTCCCGCACAAGGGCAGGACCTCGACTGGTTCAGTTCAGTGACAGAGACGGGGCTCGGGAGATTAGACGTGCACTTCAGGAAGGGCGGAACCCAGCCTGGTTTGGTGCAGCGCGTGAGATGAGGGCGCAGCAGTGATTCTGAGGGGTTTGAACAAGGGGAGGCCTCACCGTCGTTCGGGGCCAGGGGGCCAGGTTTGGGCTCAGGATTGTTTGTCGGGGGCCTTGGCCAGACGCAGAAACCTCCGTGGTTGAGCTCAGGGACCGAGATGAACGCTCAGGAGTGTTTTGTGTGTGTGTGTGCGGGGAGGGGGTGTTGCTCAAGGGCAGCATCCATCCGAGTTCAGGGCGGGCACGCAGCTGTGGGCTCAGGAGTGTGTGTCACGAGAATCGAAGAAGGGCAGGCCCTAAACTGCTTCTTCAGTGCGCCGACCGAGATGTATTTCTCGGGGTCTTGAAGCAGTCCAAGCCCCCGAGGCGGGTTCAGTGCCGGGAGTGAGTTGCGGGATCAGGGCTTTGTCCCGGCGAGGGACCAAGGGCAGGACACAGCGAAGTGGACGGAAGGGAGCGATCTGAAGTCTCCCGTGGTTTCTTTGCCAGGTGCTTGAAGGAAGGCAGGAGCCAGCCTACTTCAGTGCAGGGACCCGGGGTGGTCTCAGGAGTGTTTGTCAGGGTCTTGCCCGAGGGCAGGAGCCAGCCTGGTTCAGAGCAGGCACCGGGCGGTTGGCTCAGGAGTGTTTGTCAGGGTCTTGCCTGAGGGCAGGAGCCAGCCTGGGCCAGTGCAGGCACCGGGCGGCTGGCTCAGGAGTGTTTGTCAGGGTCTTGCCCGAGGGCAGGAGCCAGCCTGGTTCAGAGCAGGCACCGGGCGGTTGGCTCAGGAGTGTTTGTCAGGGTCTTGCCCGAGGGCTGGAGCCAGCCTGGTTCAGTGCAGGCACCGGGCGGTGGGCTCAGTTGTGTTTGTCGGGGCCGGGCCATGGGCGGGACCCAGCCTCCTTCAGGGCAGGCACAGAGATGGGGGCTCAGGAGTCTGTGCTGGGCGAATCGAACAAGGGCCAGACCTAAACCGGTTGAGCGCAGGGACCGAGATGCAGCTTCAGGAGGATTTCCAGGCGGTAGGAGCCCGGCCAGGTTCAGCGCAGGGACCGAGATGCGGGCTCAGCAGTGTTTCCCGGCTAATTGAACGAGGGCACGGCCCACCCTGTCTCTGTGCAGGGACCGAGATGCGCCCTCTGAAGGGTTTCTCGAGGTCGAAAAGTGGGCAGGACGCGCTCGGCTTCAGGTTAGAGAGCTAGATGTGACCTCAGGAGGACGTGTTGAGGTAGCTCCCAAGGGCAGGATCTCGACTGGTTCAGCGCAGCGCCCGAGGGGTGGGCACAGGCGCATCTGCCGGTGTCTTCAGCAAGTGCTTGCAGTAGCCGCGGCCGGTGCAGGGAAGGAGATGTGGGCTCGGGGGCGTTGCAGGGAGCCGTGCACAAAGGGAGGCCCCAGCCTCGGTGCAAGCCATGGCTGCGAGGCAGGCTCAGGAGGGTCTGTCGGCGGACTGTCGCCGGGCGGGACCCAGCCTCGTCCAGTGCAGGGACCCAGGTGTTGGCTCCGGAGTGTTTGTCAGGGTTCGGAAGAAGCGCCGTGCATCGCCCTGTTGAGGGCAGCGACCGATGCAGGCTCAGGAGTGTTTGCCGGGGGTCGGGCCAAGGGCAGGACCTAGCCTGATTGAAGGCAGGGAACCCGATGTGGGCTCAGGAGTGCTTCACGGGGTTTGAACATGGGAAGGACACAGCCTGCTTCGGGGCATGGACTCAGATGCGCTCTCAGGATTATGTTCCAGGGACTTGAACATGGAAAATCCAACGAACACGTTCTGGACTGCAGGGACCAAGAGGTGGGGTCGGGAGTCTGTACTAGGCGCTCGCACAAGGGCAGGACCTCGACTGTTTCAGATCAGTGACCGAGACGGGGCTCAGGAGTTTAGAAGGGCACTTCTGGAAGGGCACGACCCTGCCTGGTTTGGTGCAGCACGTGAGATGAGGGTGCAGCAATGATTCCGGGGGGTTTAAACACGGAGAGGACTCACCGTCGTTCGGGGCCAGGGGGCCAAGTTTGGGCTCAGGACTGTTTGTCGGGGGCCTTGGCCAGAGGCAGAAACCACCGTGGTTGAGCTCAGGGACCAAGATGAACGCTCAGGCGTGTTTAGTGTGTGTGTGTGGGGGGTGGGGGGGTGTGTGGGGGGGTGTGCGCAAGGGCAGCATCCATCCGAGTTCCGGGCGGGCACGCAGCTGTGGGCTCAGGAGTGTGTGTCGCGGGAATCGAAGAAGGCAGGCCCTAGACTGCTTCTTCAGTGCGCCGACCGAGATGTATTTCTCGGGGTCTTGAAGCAGGCCAAGCCCCAGAGGTGGCTTCAGTGCCGGGAGTGAGCTGCGGGATCACAGCTTTGTCCCGGAGAGGGACCAAATGCAGGACACAGCGAAGTGGACGGGCAGGGAGCGAGCTGGAGTCTCCCGGTGGTTACTTTGCCAGGTGCTTGAACGAAGGCAGGAGCCAGCCTGCTTCGGTGCAGGGATCCGGAGTGGGCTCTGGAGTGTTTGCCAGGGTCTTGACCGAGGGCAGGAGCCAGCCTGGATCAGTGCAGACACCGGGCGGGGGGCCCAGGAGTGTTTGTCATGGTATTGCCCGAGGGCAGGAGCCAGCCTGGTTTAGAGCAGGCACCGGGCGGTGGGCTCAGGAGTGTTTGTCAGGGTATTGCCCGAGGGCAGGGACCAGCCTGGTTCAGGGCAGGCCCCGGGCGGTGGTCTCAGGAGTGTCTGTCGGCGCCGGGCATGGGCAGGACCCAGCCTCCTTCAGGGCAGACACAGAGATGGGGGCTCAGGAGTCTGTGCTGAGTGAATCGAACAAGGGCCAGACCTAGACCGGTTCAGGGCAGGGACAGAGATGCTGCTTCAGGAGTATTTCCTGGGGGTAGGACCCCGGCCAGGTTTAGCGCGGGGATCAAGATGCGGGCTCAGCAGCGTTTCCCGGGTGACTGAACGAGGGCACGGCCCACCCTGTCTCTGTGCGGGGACCGAGATGCTCCCTCAGGAGGGTTTCTCGAGGTCTGATCGTGGGCAGGACGCGCACGGCTTCAGGGCAGAGTGCGAGAGGAGGCCTCAGGAGGACGTGTTGAGGTAGCTCCCAAGGGCAGAACCTCGACTGGTTCAGTGCAGCGCCCGAGGGGCGGGCACAGGCGCATTTGCCGGTGGCTTCGGCAATTGCTTGCCGGAGCCCTGGCCGGGGCAGGGAAGGAGATGTTGGCACAGGGGCGTTGGGTGGCGCTGTGCAGCAAGGGAGGCCCCAGCCTAGGTGCGTGCCGTGGCCGCGAGGCACGCTCAGGAGGGCCTGTCGGGGGACTGACACTGGGCGGGACCCAGCCTCGTCCCGAGCAGGGACCGAGGTGTTGGGTCAGGAGTGTTTGTCAGGGTCGGGAAGAAGTGCCGGGCACCGCCCAGTTGAGGGCAGCGACCGATGCAAGCTCAGGAGTGTTTGCCGGGGGTCGGGCCAAGGGCAGGACCTAGCCTGATTGAGGGCAGGCTACCCGATGTGGGCTCAGGAATGCTTCTCGGGGCTTGAACATGGGAAGGACCCAGCCTGCTTCGGGGCAGGGACTGAGATGCGCGCTCAGGATTATGTGTCCGGGACACGAATATGCAAAGTCCAACAAACGCCTGCTTGACTGCAGGGACCGAGAGGTGGGGTCGGGAGTCTGTGCTAAGGTCCCGCACAAGGGCAGGACCTCGACTGGTTCAGTTCAGTGACAGAGACGGGGCTCGGGAGATTAGACGTGCACTTCAGGAAGGGCGGAACCCAGCCTGGTTTGGTGCAGCGCGTGAGATGAGGGCGCAGCAGTGATTCTGAGGGGTTTGAACAAGGGGAGGCCTCACCGTCGTTCGGGGCCAGGGGGCCAGGTTTGGGCTCAGGATTGTTTGTCGGGGGCCTTGGCCAGACGCAGAAACCTCCGTGGTTGAGCTCAGGGACCGAGATGAACGCTCAGGAGTGTTTTGTGTGTGTGTGTGCGGGGAGGGGGTGTTGCTCAAGGGCAGCATCCATCCGAGTTCAGGGCGGGCACGCAGCTGTGGGCTCAGGAGTGTGTGTCACGAGAATCGAAGAAGGGCAGGCCCTAAACTGCTTCTTCAGTGCGCCGACCGAGATGTATTTCTCGGGGTCTTGAAGCAGTCCAAGCCCCCGAGGCGGGTTCAGTGCCGGGAGTGAGTTGCGGGATCAGGGCTTTGTCCCGGCGAGGGACCAAGGGCAGGACACAGCGAAGTGGACGGAAGGGAGCGATCTGAAGTCTCCCGTGGTTTCTTTGCCAGGTGCTTGAAGGAAGGCAGGAGCCAGCCTACTTCAGTGCAGGGACCCGGGGTGGTCTCAGGAGTGTTTGTCAGGGTCTTGCCCGAGGGCAGGAGCCAGCCTGGTTCAGAGCAGGCACCGGGCGGTTGGCTCAGGAGTGTTTGTCAGGGTCTTGCCTGAGGGCAGGAGCCAGCCTGGGCCAGTGCAGGCACCGGGCGGCTGGCTCAGGAGTGTTTGTCAGGGTCTTGCCCGAGGGCAGGAGCCAGCCTGGTTCAGAGCAGGCACCGGGCGGTTGGCTCAGGAGTGTTTGTCAGGGTCTTGCCCGAGGGCTGGAGCCAGCCTGGTTCAGTGCAGGCACCGGGCGGTGGGCTCAGTTGTGTTTGTCGGGGCCGGGCCATGGGCGGGACCCAGCCTCCTTCAGGGCAGGCACAGAGATGGGGGCTCAGGAGTCTGTGCTGGGCGAATCGAACAAGGGCCAGACCTAAACCGGTTGAGCGCAGGGACCGAGATGCAGCTTCAGGAGGATTTCCAGGCGGTAGGAGCCCGGCCAGGTTCAGCGCAGGGACCGAGATGCGGGCTCAGCAGTGTTTCCCGGCTAATTGAACGAGGGCACGGCCCACCCTGTCTCTGTGCAGGGACCGAGATGCGCCCTCTGAAGGGTTTCTCGAGGTCGAAAAGTGGGCAGGACGCGCTCGGCTTCAGGTTAGAGAGCTAGATGTGACCTCAGGAGGACGTGTTGAGGTAGCTCCCAAGGGCAGGATCTCGACTGGTTCAGCGCAGCGCCCGAGGGGTGGGCACAGGCGCATCTGCCGGTGTCTTCAGCAAGTGCTTGCAGTAGCCGCGGCCGGTGCAGGGAAGGAGATGTGGGCTCGGGGGCGTTGCAGGGAGCCGTGCACAAAGGGAGGCCCCAGCCTCGGTGCAAGCCATGGCTGCGAGGCAGGCTCAGGAGGGTCTGTCGGCGGACTGTCGCCGGGCGGGACCCAGCCTCGTCCAGTGCAGGGACCCAGGTGTTGGCTCCGGAGTGTTTGTCAGGGTTCGGAAGAAGCGCCGTGCATCGCCCTGTTGAGGGCAGCGACCGATGCAGGCTCAGGAGTGTTTGCCGGGGGTCGGGCCAAGGGCAGGACCTAGCCTGATTGAAGGCAGGGAACCCGATGTGGGCTCAGGAGTGCTTCACGGGGTTTGAACATGGGAAGGACACAGCCTGCTTCGGGGCATGGACTCAGATGCGCTCTCAGGATTATGTTCCAGGGACTTGAACATGGAAAATCCAACGAACACGTTCTGGACTGCAGGGACCAAGAGGTGGGGTCGGGAGTCTGTACTAGGCGCTCGCACAAGGGCAGGACCTCGACTGTTTCAGATCAGTGACCGAGACGGGGCTCAGGAGTTTAGAAGGGCACTTCTGGAAGGGCACGACCCTGCCTGGTTTGGTGCAGCACGTGAGATGAGGGTGCAGCAATGATTCCGGGGGGTTTAAACAAGGAGAGGACTCACCGTCGTTCGGGGCCAGGGGGCCAAGTTTGGGCTCAGGACTGTTTGTCGGGGGCCTTGGCCAGAGGCAGAAACCACCGTGGTTGAGCTCAGGGACCAAGATGAACGCTCAGGCGTGTTTAGTGTGTGTGTGTGGGGGGTGGGGGGGTGTGTGGGGGGGTGTGCGCAAGGGCAGCATCCATCCGAGTTCCGGGCGGGCACGCAGCTGTGGGCTCAGGAGTGTGTGTCGCGGGAATCGAAGAAGGCAGGCCCTAGACTGCTTCTTCAGTGCGCCGACCGAGATGTATTTCTCGGGGTCTTGAAGCAGGCCAAGCCCCAGAGGTGGCTTCAGTGCCGGGAGTGAGCTGCGGGATCACAGCTTTGTCCCGGAGAGGGACCAAATGCAGGACACAGCGAAGTGGACGGGCAGGGAGCGAGCTGGAGTCTCCCGGTGGTTACTTTGCCAGGTGCTTGAACGAAGGCAGGAGCCAGCCTGCTTCGGTGCAGGGATCCGGAGTGGGCTCTGGAGTGTTTGCCAGGGTCTTGACCGAGGGCAGGAGCCAGCCTGGATCAGTGCAGACACCGGGCGGGGGGCCCAGGAGTGTTTGTCATGGTATTGCCCGAGGGCAGGAGCCAGCCTGGTTTAGAGCAGGCACCGGGCGGTGGGCTCAGGAGTGTTTGTCAGGGTATTGCCCGAGGGCAGGGACCAGCCTGGTTCAGGGCAGGCACCGGGCGGTGGTCTCAGGAGTGTCTGTCGGCGCCGGGCATGGGCAGGACCCAGCCTCCTTCAGGGCAGACACAGAGATGGGGGCTCAGGAGTCTGTGCTGAGTGAATCGAACAAGGGCCAGACCTAGACCGGTTCAGGGCAGGGACAGAGATGCTGCTTCAGGAGTATTTCCTGGGGGTAGGACCCCGGCCAGGTTTAGCGCGGGGATCAAGATGCGGGCTCAGCAGCGTTTCCCGGGTGACTGAACGAGGGCACGGCCCACCCTGTCTCTGTGCGGGGACCGAGATGCTCCCTCAGGAGGGTTTCTCGAGGTCTGATCGTGGGCAGGACGCGCACGGCTTCAGGGCAGAGTGCGAGAGGAGGCCTCAGGAGGACGTGTTGAGGTAGCTCCCAAGGGCAGAACCTCGACTGGTTCAGTGCAGCGCCCGAGGGGCGGGCACAGGCGCATTTGCCGGTGGCTTCGGCAATTGCTTGCCGGAGCCCTGGCCGGGGCAGGGAAGGAGATGTTGGCACAGGGGCGTTGGGTGGCGCTGTGCAGCAAGGGAGGCCCCAGCCTAGGTGCGTGCCGTGGCCGCGAGGCACGCTCAGGAGGGCCTGTCGGGGGACTGACACTGGGCGGGACCCAGCCTCGTCCCGAGCAGGGACCGAGGTGTTGGGTCAGGAGTGTTTGTCAGGGTCGGGAAGAAGTGCCGGGCACCGCCCAGTTGAGGGCAGCGACCGATGCAAGCTCAGGAGTGTTTGCCGGGGGTCGGGCCAAGGGCAGGACCTAGCCTGATTGAGGGCAGGCTACCCGATGTGGGCTCAGGAATGCTTCTCGGGGCTTGAACATGGGAAGGACCCAGCCTGCTTCGGGGCAGGGACTGAGATGCGCGCTCAGGATTATGTGTCCGGGACACGAATATGCAAAGTCCAACAAACGCCTGCTTGACTGCAGGGACCGAGAGGTGGGGTCGGGAGTCTGTGCTAAGGTCCCGCACAAGGGCAGGACCTCGACTGGTTCAGTTCAGTGACAGAGACGGGGCTCGGGAGATTAGACGTGCACTTCAGGAAGGGCGGAACCCAGCCTGGTTTGGTGCAGCGCGTGAGATGAGGGCGCAGCAGTGATTCTGAGGGGTTTGAACAAGGGGAGGCCTCACCGTCGTTCGGGGCCAGGGGGCCAGGTTTGGGCTCAGGATTGTTTGTCGGGGGCCTTGGCCAGACGCAGAAACCTCCGTGGTTGAGCTCAGGGACCGAGATGAACGCTCAGGAGTGTTTTGTGTGTGTGTGTGCGGGGAGGGGGTGTTGCTCAAGGGCAGCATCCATCCGAGTTCAGGGCGGGCACGCAGCTGTGGGCTCAGGAGTGTGTGTCACGAGAATCGAAGAAGGGCAGGCCCTAAACTGCTTCTTCAGTGCGCCGACCGAGATGTATTTCTCGGGGTCTTGAAGCAGTCCAAGCCCCCGAGGCGGGTTCAGTGCCGGGAGTGAGTTGCGGGATCAGGGCTTTGTCCCGGCGAGGGACCAAGGGCAGGACACAGCGAAGTGGACGGAAGGGAGCGATCTGAAGTCTCCCGTGGTTTCTTTGCCAGGTGCTTGAAGGAAGGCAGGAGCCAGCCTACTTCAGTGCAGGGACCCGGGGTGGTCTCAGGAGTGTTTGTCAGGGTCTTGCCCGAGGGCAGGAGCCAGCCTGGTTCAGAGCAGGCACCGGGCGGTTGGCTCAGGAGTGTTTGTCAGGGTCTTGCCTGAGGGCAGGAGCCAGCCTGGGCCAGTGCAGGCACCGGGCGGCTGGCTCAGGAGTGTTTGTCAGGGTCTTGCCCGAGGGCAGGAGCCAGCCTGGTTCAGAGCAGGCACCGGGCGGTTGGCTCAGGAGTGTTTGTCAGGGTCTTGCCCGAGGGCTGGAGCCAGCCTGGTTCAGTGCAGGCACCGGGCGGTGGGCTCAGTTGTGTTTGTCGGGGCCGGGCCATGGGCGGGACCCAGCCTCCTTCAGGGCAGGCACAGAGATGGGGGCTCAGGAGTCTGTGCTGGGCGAATCGAACAAGGGCCAGACCTAAACCGGTTGAGCGCAGGGACCGAGATGCAGCTTCAGGAGGATTTCCAGGCGGTAGGAGCCCGGCCAGGTTCAGCGCAGGGACCGAGATGCGGGCTCAGCAGTGTTTCCCGGCTAATTGAACGAGGGCACGGCCCACCCTGTCTCTGTGCAGGGACCGAGATGCGCCCTCTGAAGGGTTTCTCGAGGTCGAAAAGTGGGCAGGACGCGCTCGGCTTCAGGTTAGAGAGCTAGATGTGACCTCAGGAGGACGTGTTGAGGTAGCTCCCAAGGGCAGGATCTCGACTGGTTCAGCGCAGCGCCCGAGGGGTGGGCACAGGCGCATCTGCCGGTGTCTTCAGCAAGTGCTTGCAGTAGCCGCGGCCGGTGCAGGGAAGGAGATGTGGGCTCGGGGGCGTTGCAGGGAGCCGTGCACAAAGGGAGGCCCCAGCCTCGGTGCAAGCCATGGCTGCGAGGCAGGCTCAGGAGGGTCTGTCGGCGGACTGTCGCCGGGCGGGACCCAGCCTCGTCCAGTGCAGGGACCCAGGTGTTGGCTCCGGAGTGTTTGTCAGGGTTCGGAAGAAGCGCCGTGCATCGCCCTGTTGAGGGCAGCGACCGATGCAGGCTCAGGAGTGTTTGCCGGGGGTCGGGCCAAGGGCAGGACCTAGCCTGATTGAAGGCAGGGAACCCGATGTGGGCTCAGGAGTGCTTCACGGGGTTTGAACATGGGAAGGACACAGCCTGCTTCGGGGCATGGACTCAGATGCGCTCTCAGGATTATGTTCCAGGGACTTGAACATGGAAAATCCAACGAACACGTTCTGGACTGCAGGGACCAAGAGGTGGGGTCGGGAGTCTGTACTAGGCGCTCGCACAAGGGCAGGACCTCGACTGTTTCAGATCAGTGACCGAGACGGGGCTCAGGAGTTTAGAAGGGCACTTCTGGAAGGGCACGACCCTGCCTGGTTTGGTGCAGCACGTGAGATGAGGGTGCAGCAATGATTCCGGGGGGTTTAAACACGGAGAGGACTCACCGTCGTTCGGGGCCAGGGGGCCAAGTTTGGGCTCAGGACTGTTTGTCGGGGGCCTTGGCCAGAGGCAGAAACCACCGTGGTTGAGCTCAGGGACCAAGATGAACGCTCAGGCGTGTTTAGTGTGTGTGTGTGGGGGGTGGGGGGGTGTGTGGGGGGGTGTGCGCAAGGGCAGCATCCATCCGAGTTCCGGGCGGGCACGCAGCTGTGGGCTCAGGAGTGTGTGTCGCGGGAATCGAAGAAGGCAGGCCCTAGACTGCTTCTTCAGTGCGCCGACCGAGATGTATTTCTCGGGGTCTTGAAGCAGGCCAAGCCCCAGAGGTGGCTTCAGTGCCGGGAGTGAGCTGCGGGATCACAGCTTTGTCCCGGAGAGGGACCAAATGCAGGACACAGCGAAGTGGACGGGCAGGGAGCGAGCTGGAGTCTCCCGGTGGTTACTTTGCCAGGTGCTTGAACGAAGGCAGGAGCCAGCCTGCTTCGGTGCAGGGATCCGGAGTGGGCTCTGGAGTGTTTGCCAGGGTCTTGACCGAGGGCAGGAGCCAGCCTGGATCAGTGCAGACACCGGGCGGGGGGCCCAGGAGTGTTTGTCATGGTATTGCCCGAGGGCAGGAGCCAGCCTGGTTTAGAGCAGGCACCGGGCGGTGGGCTCAGGAGTGTTTGTCAGGGTATTGCCCGAGGGCAGGGACCAGCCTGGTTCAGGGCAGGCCCCGGGCGGTGGTCTCAGGAGTGTCTGTCGGCGCCGGGCATGGGCAGGACCCAGCCTCCTTCAGGGCAGACACAGAGATGGGGGCTCAGGAGTCTGTGCTGAGTGAATCGAACAAGGGCCAGACCTAGACCGGTTCAGGGCAGGGACAGAGATGCTGCTTCAGGAGTATTTCCTGGGGGTAGGACCCCGGCCAGGTTTAGCGCGGGGATCAAGATGCGGGCTCAGCAGCGTTTCCCGGGTGACTGAACGAGGGCACGGCCCACCCTGTCTCTGTGCGGGGACCGAGATGCTCCCTCAGGAGGGTTTCTCGAGGTCTGATCGTGGGCAGGACGCGCACGGCTTCAGGGCAGAGTGCGAGAGGAGGCCTCAGGAGGACGTGTTGAGGTAGCTCCCAAGGGCAGAACCTCGACTGGTTCAGTGCAGCGCCCGAGGGGCGGGCACAGGCGCATTTGCCGGTGGCTTCGGCAATTGCTTGCCGGAGCCCTGGCCGGGGCAGGGAAGGAGATGTTGGCACAGGGGCGTTGGGTGGCGCTGTGCAGCAAGGGAGGCCCCAGCCTAGGTGCGTGCCGTGGCCGCGAGGCACGCTCAGGAGGGCCTGTCGGGGGACTGACACTGGGCGGGACCCAGCCTCGTCCCGAGCAGGGACCGAGGTGTTGGGTCAGGAGTGTTTGTCAGGGTCGGGAAGAAGTGCCGGGCACCGCCCAGTTGAGGGCAGCGACCGATGCAAGCTCAGGAGTGTTTGCCGGGGGTCGGGCCAAGGGCAGGACCTAGCCTGATTGAGGGCAGGCTACCCGATGTGGGCTCAGGAATGCTTCTCGGGGCTTGAACATGGGAAGGACCCAGCCTGCTTCGGGGCAGGGACTGAGATGCGCGCTCAGGATTATGTGTCCGGGACACGAATATGCAAAGTCCAACAAACGCCTGCTTGACTGCAGGGACCGAGAGGTGGGGTCGGGAGTCTGTGCTAAGGTCCCGCACAAGGGCAGGACCTCGACTGGTTCAGTTCAGTGACAGAGACGGGGCTCGGGAGATTAGACGTGCACTTCAGGAAGGGCGGAACCCAGCCTGGTTTGGTGCAGCGCGTGAGATGAGGGCGCAGCAGTGATTCTGAGGGGTTTGAACAAGGGGAGGCCTCACCGTCGTTCGGGGCCAGGGGGCCAGGTTTGGGCTCAGGATTGTTTGTCGGGGGCCTTGGCCAGACGCAGAAACCTCCGTGGTTGAGCTCAGGGACCGAGATGAACGCTCAGGAGTGTTTTGTGTGTGTGTGTGCGGGGAGGGGGTGTTGCTCAAGGGCAGCATCCATCCGAGTTCAGGGCGGGCACGCAGCTGTGGGCTCAGGAGTGTGTGTCACGAGAATCGAAGAAGGGCAGGCCCTAAACTGCTTCTTCAGTGCGCCGACCGAGATGTATTTCTCGGGGTCTTGAAGCAGTCCAAGCCCCCGAGGCGGGTTCAGTGCCGGGAGTGAGTTGCGGGATCAGGGCTTTGTCCCGGCGAGGGACCAAGGGCAGGACACAGCGAAGTGGACGGAAGGGAGCGATCTGAAGTCTCCCGTGGTTTCTTTGCCAGGTGCTTGAAGGAAGGCAGGAGCCAGCCTACTTCAGTGCAGGGACCCGGGGTGGTCTCAGGAGTGTTTGTCAGGGTCTTGCCCGAGGGCAGGAGCCAGCCTGGTTCAGAGCAGGCACCGGGCGGTTGGCTCAGGAGTGTTTGTCAGGGTCTTGCCTGAGGGCAGGAGCCAGCCTGGGCCAGTGCAGGCACCGGGCGGCTGGCTCAGGAGTGTTTGTCAGGGTCTTGCCCGAGGGCAGGAGCCAGCCTGGTTCAGAGCAGGCACCGGGCGGTTGGCTCAGGAGTGTTTGTCAGGGTCTTGCCCGAGGGCTGGAGCCAGCCTGGTTCAGTGCAGGCACCGGGCGGTGGGCTCAGTTGTGTTTGTCGGGGCCGGGCCATGGGCGGGACCCAGCCTCCTTCAGGGCAGGCACAGAGATGGGGGCTCAGGAGTCTGTGCTGGGCGAATCGAACAAGGGCCAGACCTAAACCGGTTGAGCGCAGGGACCGAGATGCAGCTTCAGGAGGATTTCCAGGCGGTAGGAGCCCGGCCAGGTTCAGCGCAGGGACCGAGATGCGGGCTCAGCAGTGTTTCCCGGCTAATTGAACGAGGGCACGGCCCACCCTGTCTCTGTGCAGGGACCGAGATGCGCCCTCTGAAGGGTTTCTCGAGGTCGAAAAGTGGGCAGGACGCGCTCGGCTTCAGGTTAGAGAGCTAGATGTGACCTCAGGAGGACGTGTTGAGGTAGCTCCCAAGGGCAGGATCTCGACTGGTTCAGCGCAGCGCCCGAGGGGTGGGCACAGGCGCATCTGCCGGTGTCTTCAGCAAGTGCTTGCAGTAGCCGCGGCCGGTGCAGGGAAGGAGATGTGGGCTCGGGGGCGTTGCAGGGAGCCGTGCACAAAGGGAGGCCCCAGCCTCGGTGCAAGCCATGGCTGCGAGGCAGGCTCAGGAGGGTCTGTCGGCGGACTGTCGCCGGGCGGGACCCAGCCTCGTCCAGTGCAGGGACCCAGGTGTTGGCTCCGGAGTGTTTGTCAGGGTTCGGAAGAAGCGCCGTGCATCGCCCTGTTGAGGGCAGCGACCGATGCAGGCTCAGGAGTGTTTGCCGGGGGTCGGGCCAAGGGCAGGACCTAGCCTGATTGAAGGCAGGGAACCCGATGTGGGCTCAGGAGTGCTTCACGGGGTTTGAACATGGGAAGGACACAGCCTGCTTCGGGGCATGGACTCAGATGCGCTCTCAGGATTATGTTCCAGGGACTTGAACATGGAAAATCCAACGAACACGTTCTGGACTGCAGGGACCAAGAGGTGGGGTCGGGAGTCTGTACTAGGCGCTCGCACAAGGGCAGGACCTCGACTGTTTCAGATCAGTGACCGAGACGGGGCTCAGGAGTTTAGAAGGGCACTTCTGGAAGGGCACGACCCTGCCTGGTTTGGTGCAGCACGTGAGATGAGGGTGCAGCAATGATTCCGGGGGGTTTAAACACGGAGAGGACTCACCGTCGTTCGGGGCCAGGGGGCCAAGTTTGGGCTCAGGACTGTTTGTCGGGGGCCTTGGCCAGAGGCAGAAACCACCGTGGTTGAGCTCAGGGACCAAGATGAACGCTCAGGCGTGTTTAGTGTGTGTGTGTGGGGGGTGGGGGGGTGTGTGGGGGGGTGTGCGCAAGGGCAGCATCCATCCGAGTTCCGGGCGGGCACGCAGCTGTGGGCTCAGGAGTGTGTGTCGCGGGAATCGAAGAAGGCAGGCCCTAGACTGCTTCTTCAGTGCGCCGACCGAGATGTATTTCTCGGGGTCTTGAAGCAGGCCAAGCCCCAGAGGTGGCTTCAGTGCCGGGAGTGAGCTGCGGGATCACAGCTTTGTCCCGGAGAGGGACCAAATGCAGGACACAGCGAAGTGGACGGGCAGGGAGCGAGCTGGAGTCTCCCGGTGGTTACTTTGCCAGGTGCTTGAACGAAGGCAGGAGCCAGCCTGCTTCGGTGCAGGGATCCGGAGTGGGCTCTGGAGTGTTTGCCAGGGTCTTGACCGAGGGCAGGAGCCAGCCTGGATCAGTGCAGACACCGGGCGGGGGGCCCAGGAGTGTTTGTCATGGTATTGCCCGAGGGCAGGAGCCAGCCTGGTTTAGAGCAGGCACCGGGCGGTGGGCTCAGGAGTGTTTGTCAGGGTATTGCCCGAGGGCAGGGACCAGCCTGGTTCAGGGCAGGCACCGGGCGGTGGTCTCAGGAGTGTCTGTCGGCGCCGGGCATGGGCAGGACCCAGCCTCCTTCAGGGCAGACACAGAGATGGGGGCTCAGGAGTCTGTGCTGAGTGAATCGAACAAGGGCCAGACCTAGACCGGTTCAGGGCAGGGACAGAGATGCTGCTTCAGGAGTATTTCCTGGGGGTAGGACCCCGGCCAGGTTTAGCGCGGGGATCAAGATGCGGGCTCAGCAGCGTTTCCCGGGTGACTGAACGAGGGCACGGCCCACCCTGTCTCTGTGCGGGGACCGAGATGCTCCCTCAGGAGGGTTTCTCGAGGTCTGATCGTGGGCAGGACGCGCACGGCTTCAGGGCAGAGTGCGAGAGGAGGCCTCAGGAGGACGTGTTGAGGTAGCTCCCAAGGGCAGAACCTCGACTGGTTCAGTGCAGCGCCCGAGGGGCGGGCACAGGCGCATTTGCCGGTGGCTTCGGCAATTGCTTGCCGGAGCCCTGGCCGGGGCAGGGAAGGAGATGTTGGCACAGGGGCGTTGGGTGGCGCTGTGCAGCAAGGGAGGCCCCAGCCTAGGTGCGTGCCGTGGCCGCGAGGCACGCTCAGGAGGGCCTGTCGGGGGACTGACACTGGGCGGGACCCAGCCTCGTCCCGAGCAGGGACCGAGGTGTTGGGTCAGGAGTGTTTGTCAGGGTCGGGAAGAAGTGCCGGGCACCGCCCAGTTGAGGGCAGCGACCGATGCAAGCTCAGGAGTGTTTGCCGGGGGTCGGGCCAAGGGCAGGACCTAGCCTGATTGAGGGCAGGCTACCCGATGTGGGCTCAGGAATGCTTCTCGGGGCTTGAACATGGGAAGGACCCAGCCTGCTTCGGGGCAGGGACTGAGATGCGCGCTCAGGATTATGTGTCCGGGACACGAATATGCAAAGTCCAACAAACGCCTGCTTGACTGCAGGGACCGAGAGGTGGGGTCGGGAGTCTGTGCTAAGGTCCCGCACAAGGGCAGGACCTCGACTGGTTCAGTTCAGTGACAGAGACGGGGCTCGGGAGATTAGACGTGCACTTCAGGAAGGGCGGAACCCAGCCTGGTTTGGTGCAGCGCGTGAGATGAGGGCGCAGCAGTGATTCTGAGGGGTTTGAACAAGGGGAGGCCTCACCGTCGTTCGGGGCCAGGGGGCCAGGTTTGGGCTCAGGATTGTTTGTCGGGGGCCTTGGCCAGACGCAGAAACCTCCGTGGTTGAGCTCAGGGACCGAGATGAACGCTCAGGAGTGTTTTGTGTGTGTGTGTGCGGGGAGGGGGTGTTGCTCAAGGGCAGCATCCATCCGAGTTCAGGGCGGGCACGCAGCTGTGGGCTCAGGAGTGTGTGTCACGAGAATCGAAGAAGGGCAGGCCCTAAACTGCTTCTTCAGTGCGCCGACCGAGATGTATTTCTCGGGGTCTTGAAGCAGTCCAAGCCCCCGAGGCGGGTTCAGTGCCGGGAGTGAGTTGCGGGATCAGGGCTTTGTCCCGGCGAGGGACCAAGGGCAGGACACAGCGAAGTGGACGGAAGGGAGCGATCTGAAGTCTCCCGTGGTTTCTTTGCCAGGTGCTTGAAGGAAGGCAGGAGCCAGCCTACTTCAGTGCAGGGACCCGGGGTGGTCTCAGGAGTGTTTGTCAGGGTCTTGCCCGAGGGCAGGAGCCAGCCTGGTTCAGAGCAGGCACCGGGCGGTTGGCTCAGGAGTGTTTGTCAGGGTCTTGCCTGAGGGCAGGAGCCAGCCTGGGCCAGTGCAGGCACCGGGCGGCTGGCTCAGCAGTGTTTGTCAGGGTCTTGCCCGAGGGCAGGAGCCAGCCTGGTTCAGAGCAGGCACCGGGCGGTTGGCTCAGGAGTGTTTGTCAGGGTCTTGCCCGAGGGCTGGAGCCAGCCTGGTTCAGTGCAGGCACCGGGCGGTGGGCTCAGTTGTGTTTGTCGGGGCCGGGCCATGGGCGGGACCCAGCCTCCTTCAGGGCAGGCACAGAGATGGGGGCTCAGGAGTCTGTGCTGGGCGAATCGAACAAGGGCCAGACCTAAACCGGTTGAGCGCAGGGACCGAGATGCAGCTTCAGGAGGATTTCCAGGCGGTAGGAGCCCGGCCAGGTTCAGCGCAGGGACCGAGATGCGGGCTCAGCAGTGTTTCCCGGCTAATTGAACGAGGGCACGGCCCACCCTGTCTCTGTGCAGGGACCGAGATGCGCCCTCTGAAGGGTTTCTCGAGGTCGAAAAGTGGGCAGGACGCGCTCGGCTTCAGGTTAGAGAGCTAGATGTGACCTCAGGAGGACGTGTTGAGGTAGCTCCCAAGGGCAGGATCTCGACTGGTTCAGCGCAGCGCCCGAGGGGTGGGCACAGGCGCATCTGCCGGTGTCTTCAGCAAGTGCTTGCAGTAGCCGCGGCCGGTGCAGGGAAGGAGATGTGGGCTCGGGGGCGTTGCAGGGAGCCGTGCACAAAGGGAGGCCCCAGCCTCGGTGCAAGCCATGGCTGCGAGGCAGGCTCAGGAGGGTCTGTCGGCGGACTGTCGCCGGGCGGGACCCAGCCTCGTCCAGTGCAGGGACCCAGGTGTTGGCTCCGGAGTGTTTGTCAGGGTTCGGAAGAAGCGCCGTGCATCGCCCTGTTGAGGGCAGCGACCGATGCAGGCTCAGGAGTGTTTGCCGGGGGTCGGGCCAAGGGCAGGACCTAGCCTGATTGAAGGCAGGGAACCCGATGTGGGCTCAGGAGTGCTTCACGGGGTTTGAACATGGGAAGGACACAGCCTGCTTCGGGGCATGGACTCAGATGCGCTCTCAGGATTATGTTCCAGGGACTTGAACATGGAAAATCCAACGAACACGTTCTGGACTGCAGGGACCAAGAGGTGGGGTCGGGAGTCTGTACTAGGCGCTCGCACAAGGGCAGGACCTCGACTGTTTCAGATCAGTGACCGAGACGGGGCTCAGGAGTTTAGAAGGGCACTTCTGGAAGGGCACGACCCTGCCTGGTTTGGTGCAGCACGTGAGATGAGGGTGCAGCAATGATTCCGGGGGGTTTAAACACGGAGAGGACTCACCGTCGTTCGGGGCCAGGGGGCCAAGTTTGGGCTCAGGACTGTTTGTCGGGGGCCTTGGCCAGAGGCAGAAACCACCGTGGTTGAGCTCAGGGACCAAGATGAACGCTCAGGCGTGTTTAGTGTGTGTGTGTGGGGGGTGGGGGGGTGTGTGGGGGGGTGTGCGCAAGGGCAGCATCCATCCGAGTTCCGGGCGGGCACGCAGCTGTGGGCTCAGGAGTGTGTGTCGCGGGAATCGAAGAAGGCAGGCCCTAGACTGCTTCTTCAGTGCGCCGACCGAGATGTATTTCTCGGGGTCTTGAAGCAGGCCAAGCCCCAGAGGTGGCTTCAGTGCCGGGAGTGAGCTGCGGGATCACAGCTTTGTCCCGGAGAGGGACCAAATGCAGGACACAGCGAAGTGGACGGGCAGGGAGCGAGCTGGAGTCTCCCGGTGGTTACTTTGCCAGGTGCTTGAACGAAGGCAGGAGCCAGCCTGCTTCGGTGCAGGGATCCGGAGTGGGCTCTGGAGTGTTTGCCAGGGTCTTGACCGAGGGCAGGAGCCAGCCTGGATCAGTGCAGACACCGGGCGGGGGGCCCAGGAGTGTTTGTCATGGTATTGCCCGAGGGCAGGAGCCAGCCTGGTTTAGAGCAGGCACCGGGCGGTGGGCTCAGGAGTGTTCGTCAGGGTATTGCCCGAGGGCAGGGACCAGCCTGGTTCAGGGCAGGCCCCGGGCGGTGGTCTCAGGAGTGTCTGTCGGCGCCGGGCATGGGCAGGACCCAGCCTCCTTCAGGGCAGACACAGAGATGGGGGCTCAGGAGTCTGTGCTGAGTGAATCGAACAAGGGCCAGACCTAGACCGGTTCAGGGCAGGGACAGAGATGCTGCTTCAGGAGTATTTCCTGGGGGTAGGACCCCGGCCAGGTTTAGCGCGGGGATCAAGATGCGGGCTCAGCAGCGTTTCCCGGGTGACTGAACGAGGGCACGGCCCACCCTGTCTCTGTGCGGGGACCGAGATGCTCCCTCAGGAGGGTTTCTCGAGGTCTGATCGTGGGCAGGACGCGCACGGCTTCAGGGCAGAGTGCGAGAGGAGGCCTCAGGAGGACGTGTTGAGGTAGCTCCCAAGGGCAGAACCTCGACTGGTTCAGTGCAGCGCCCGAGGGGCGGGCACAGGCGCATTTGCCGGTGGCTTCGGCAATTGCTTGCCGGAGCCCTGGCCGGGGCAGGGAAGGAGATGTTGGCACAGGGGCGTTGGGTGGCGCTGTGCAGCAAGGGAGGCCCCAGCCTAGGTGCGTGCCGTGGCCGCGAGGCACGCTCAGGAGGGCCTGTCGGGGGACTGACACTGGGCGGGACCCAGCCTCGTCCCGAGCAGGGACCGAGGTGTTGGGTCAGGAGTGTTTGTCAGGGTCGGGAAGAAGTGCCGGGCACCGCCCAGTTGAGGGCAGCGACCGATGCAAGCTCAGGAGTGTTTGCCGGGGGTCGGGCCAAGGGCAGGACCTAGCCTGATTGAGGGCAGGCTACCCGATGTGGGCTCAGGAATGCTTCTCGGGGCTTGAACATGGGAAGGACCCAGCCTGCTTCGGGGCAGGGACTGAGATGCGCGCTCAGGATTATGTGTCCGGGACACGAATATGCAAAGTCCAACAAACGCCTGCTTGACTGCAGGGACCGAGAGGTGGGGTCGGGAGTCTGTGCTAAGGTCCCGCACAAGGGCAGGACCTCGACTGGTTCAGTTCAGTGACAGAGACGGGGCTCGGGAGATTAGACGTGCACTTCAGGAAGGGCGGAACCCAGCCTGGTTTGGTGCAGCGCGTGAGATGAGGGCGCAGCAGTGATTCTGAGGGGTTTGAACAAGGGGAGGCCTCACCGTCGTTCGGGGCCAGGGGGCCAGGTTTGGGCTCAGGATTGTTTGTCGGGGGCCTTGGCCAGACGCAGAAACCTCCGTGGTTGAGCTCAGGGACCGAGATGAACGCTCAGGAGTGTTTTGTGTGTGTGTGTGCGGGGAGGGGGTGTTGCTCAAGGGCAGCATCCATCCGAGTTCAGGGCGGGCACGCAGCTGTGGGCTCAGGAGTGTGTGTCACGAGAATCGAAGAAGGGCAGGCCCTAAACTGCTTCTTCAGTGCGCCGACCGAGATGTATTTCTCGGGGTCTTGAAGCAGTCCAAGCCCCCGAGGCGGGTTCAGTGCCGGGAGTGAGTTGCGGGATCAGGGCTTTGTCCCGGCGAGGGACCAAGGGCAGGACACAGCGAAGTGGACGGAAGGGAGCGATCTGAAGTCTCCCGTGGTTTCTTTGCCAGGTGCTTGAAGGAAGGCAGGAGCCAGCCTACTTCAGTGCAGGGACCCGGGGTGGTCTCAGGAGTGTTTGTCAGGGTCTTGCCCGAGGGCAGGAGCCAGCCTGGTTCAGAGCAGGCACCGGGCGGTTGGCTCAGGAGTGTTTGTCAGGGTCTTGCCTGAGGGCAGGAGCCAGCCTGGGCCAGTGCAGGCACCGGGCGGCTGGCTCAGGAGTGTTTGTCAGGGTCTTGCCCGAGGGCAGGAGCCAGCCTGGTTCAGAGCAGGCACCGGGCGGTTGGCTCAGGAGTGTTTGTCAGGGTCTTGCCCGAGGGCTGGAGCCAGCCTGGTTCAGTGCAGGCACCGGGCGGTGGGCTCAGTTGTGTTTGTCGGGGCCGGGCCATGGGCGGGACCCAGCCTCCTTCAGGGCAGGCACAGAGATGGGGGCTCAGGAGTCTGTGCTGGGCGAATCGAACAAGGGCCAGACCTAAACCGGTTGAGCGCAGGGACCGAGATGCAGCTTCAGGAGGATTTCCAGGCGGTAGGAGCCCGGCCAGGTTCAGCGCAGGGACCGAGATGCGGGCTCAGCAGTGTTTCCCGGCTAATTGAACGAGGGCACGGCCCACCCTGTCTCTGTGCAGGGACCGAGATGCGCCCTCTGAAGGGTTTCTCGAGGTCGAAAAGTGGGCAGGACGCGCTCGGCTTCAGGTTAGAGAGCTAGATGTGACCTCAGGAGGACGTGTTGAGGTAGCTCCCAAGGGCAGGATCTCGACTGGTTCAGCGCAGCGCCCGAGGGGTGGGCACAGGCGCATCTGCCGGTGTCTTCAGCAAGTGCTTGCAGTAGCCGCGGCCGGTGCAGGGAAGGAGATGTGGGCTCGGGGGCGTTGCAGGGAGCCGTGCACAAAGGGAGGCCCCAGCCTCGGTGCAAGCCATGGCTGCGAGGCAGGCTCAGGAGGGTCTGTCGGCGGACTGTCGCCGGGCGGGACCCAGCCTCGTCCAGTGCAGGGACCCAGGTGTTGGCTCCGGAGTGTTTGTCAGGGTTCGGAAGAAGCGCCGTGCATCGCCCTGTTGAGGGCAGCGACCGATGCAGGCTCAGGAGTGTTTGCCGGGGGTCGGGCCAAGGGCAGGACCTAGCCTGATTGAAGGCAGGGAACCCGATGTGGGCTCAGGAGTGCTTCACGGGGTTTGAACATGGGAAGGACACAGCCTGCTTCGGGGCATGGACTCAGATGCGCTCTCAGGATTATGTTCCAGGGACTTGAACATGGAAAATCCAACGAACACGTTCTGGACTGCAGGGACCAAGAGGTGGGGTCGGGAGTCTGTACTAGGCGCTCGCACAAGGGCAGGACCTCGACTGTTTCAGATCAGTGACCGAGACGGGGCTCAGGAGTTTAGAAGGGCACTTCTGGAAGGGCACGACCCTGCCTGGTTTGGTGCAGCACGTGAGATGAGGGTGCAGCAATGATTCCGGGGGGTTTAAACACGGAGAGGACTCACCGTCGTTCGGGGCCAGGGGGCCAAGTTTGGGCTCAGGACTGTTTGTCGGGGGCCTTGGCCAGAGGCAGAAACCACCGTGGTTGAGCTCAGGGACCAAGATGAACGCTCAGGCGTGTTTAGTGTGTGTGTGTGGGGGGTGGGGGGGTGTGTGGGGGGGTGTGCGCAAGGGCAGCATCCATCCGAGTTCCGGGCGGGCACGCAGCTGTGGGCTCAGGAGTGTGTGTCGCGGGAATCGAAGAAGGCAGGCCCTAGACTGCTTCTTCAGTGCGCCGACCGAGATGTATTTCTCGGGGTCTTGAAGCAGGCCAAGCCCCAGAGGTGGCTTCAGTGCCGGGAGTGAGCTGCGGGATCACAGCTTTGTCCCGGAGAGGGACCAAATGCAGGACACAGCGAAGTGGACGGGCAGGGAGCGAGCTGGAGTCTCCCGGTGGTTACTTTGCCAGGTGCTTGAACGAAGGCAGGAGCCAGCCTGCTTCGGTGCAGGGATCCGGAGTGGGCTCTGGAGTGTTTGCCAGGGTCTTGACCGAGGGCAGGAGCCAGCCTGGATCAGTGCAGACACCGGGCGGGGGGCCCAGGAGTGTTTGTCATGGTATTGCCCGAGGGCAGGAGCCAGCCTGGTTTAGAGCAGGCACCGGGCGGTGGGCTCAGGAGTGTTTGTCAGGGTATTGCCCGAGGGCAGGGACCAGCCTGGTTCAGGGCAGGCCCCGGGCGGTGGTCTCAGGAGTGTCTGTCGGCGCCGGGCATGGGCAGGACCCAGCCTCCTTCAGGGCAGACACAGAGATGGGGGCTCAGGAGTCTGTGCTGAGTGAATCGAACAAGGGCCAGACCTAGACCGGTTCAGGGCAGGGACAGAGATGCTGCTTCAGGAGTATTTCCTGGGGGTAGGACCCCGGCCAGGTTTAGCGCGGGGATCAAGATGCGGGCTCAGCAGCGTTTCCCGGGTGACTGAACGAGGGCACGGCCCACCCTGTCTCTGTGCGGGGACCGAGATGCTCCCTCAGGAGGGTTTCTCGAGGTCTGATCGTGGGCAGGACGCGCACGGCTTCAGGGCAGAGTGCGAGAGGAGGCCTCAGGAGGACGTGTTGAGGTAGCTCCCAAGGGCAGAACCTCGACTGGTTCAGTGCAGCGCCCGAGGGGCGGGCACAGGCGCATTTGCCGGTGGCTTCGGCAATTGCTTGCCGGAGCCCTGGCCGGGGCAGGGAAGGAGATGTTGGCACAGGGGCGTTGGGTGGCGCTGTGCAGCAAGGGAGGCCCCAGCCTAGGTGCGTGCCGTGGCCGCGAGGCACGCTCAGGAGGGCCTGTCGGGGGACTGACACTGGGCGGGACCCAGCCTCGTCCCGAGCAGGGACCGAGGTGTTGGGTCAGGAGTGTTTGTCAGGGTCGGGAAGAAGTGCCGGGCACCGCCCAGTTGAGGGCAGCGACCGATGCAAGCTCAGGAGTGTTTGCCGGGGGTCGGGCCAAGGGCAGGACCTAGCCTGATTGAGGGCAGGCTACCCGATGTGGGCTCAGGAATGCTTCTCGGGGCTTGAACATGGGAAGGACCCAGCCTGCTTCGGGGCAGGGACTGAGATGCGCGCTCAGGATTATGTGTCCGGGACACGAATATGCAAAGTCCAACAAACGCCTGCTTGACTGCAGGGACCGAGAGGTGGGGTCGGGAGTCTGTGCTAAGGTCCCGCACAAGGGCAGGACCTCGACTGGTTCAGTTCAGTGACAGAGACGGGGCTCGGGAGATTAGACGTGCACTTCAGGAAGGGCGGAACCCAGCCTGGTTTGGTGCAGCGCGTGAGATGAGGGCGCAGCAGTGATTCTGAGGGGTTTGAACAAGGGGAGGCCTCACCGTCGTTCGGGGCCAGGGGGCCAGGTTTGGGCTCAGGATTGTTTGTCGGGGGCCTTGGCCAGACGCAGAAACCTCCGTGGTTGAGCTCAGGGACCGAGATGAACGCTCAGGAGTGTTTTGTGTGTGTGTGTGCGGGGAGGGGGTGTTGCTCAAGGGCAGCATCCATCCGAGTTCAGGGCGGGCACGCAGCTGTGGGCTCAGGAGTGTGTGTCACGAGAATCGAAGAAGGGCAGGCCCTAAACTGCTTCTTCAGTGCGCCGACCGAGATGTATTTCTCGGGGTCTTGAAGCAGTCCAAGCCCCCGAGGCGGGTTCAGTGCCGGGAGTGAGTTGCGGGATCAGGGCTTTGTCCCGGCGAGGGACCAAGGGCAGGACACAGCGAAGTGGACGGAAGGGAGCGATCTGAAGTCTCCCGTGGTTTCTTTGCCAGGTGCTTGAAGGAAGGCAGGAGCCAGCCTGCTTCAGTGCAGGGACCCGGGGTGGTCTCAGGAGTGTTTGTCAGGGTCTTGCCCGAGGGCAGGAGCCAGCCTGGTTCAGAGCAGGCACCGGGCGGTTGGCTCAGGAGTGTTTGTCAGGGTCTTGCCTGAGGGCAGGAGCCAGCCTGGGCCAGTGCAGGCACCGGGCGGCTGGCTCAGCAGTGTTTGTCAGGGTCTTGCCCGAGGGCAGGAGCCAGCCTGGTTCAGAGCAGGCACCGGGCGGTTGGCTCAGGAGTGTTTGTCAGGGTCTTGCCCGAGGGCTGGAGCCAGCCTGGTTCAGTGCAGGCACCGGGCGGTGGGCTCAGTTGTGTTTGTCGGGGCCGGGCCATGGGCGGGACCCAGCCTCCTTCAGGGCAGGCACAGAGATGGGGGCTCAGGAGTCTGTGCTGGGCGAATCGAACAAGGGCCAGACCTAAACCGGTTGAGCGCAGGGACCGAGATGCAGCTTCAGGAGGATTTCCAGGCGGTAGGAGCCCGGCCAGGTTCAGCGCAGGGACCGAGATGCGGGCTCAGCAGTGTTTCCCGGCTAATTGAACGAGGGCACGGCCCACCCTGTCTCTGTGCAGGGACCGAGATGCGCCCTCTGAAGGGTTTCTCGAGGTCGAAAAGTGGGCAGGACGCGCTCGGCTTCAGGTTAGAGAGCTAGATGTGACCTCAGGAGGACGTGTTGAGGTAGCTCCCAAGGGCAGGATCTCGACTGGTTCAGCGCAGCGCCCGAGGGGTGGGCACAGGCGCATCTGCCGGTGTCTTCAGCAAGTGCTTGCAGTAGCCGCGGCCGGTGCAGGGAAGGAGATGTGGGCTCGGGGGCGTTGCAGGGAGCCGTGCACAAAGGGAGGCCCCAGCCTCGGTGCAAGCCATGGCTGCGAGGCAGGCTCAGGAGGGTCTGTCGGCGGACTGTCGCCGGGCGGGACCCAGCCTCGTCCAGTGCAGGGACCCAGGTGTTGGCTCCGGAGTGTTTGTCAGGGTTCGGAAGAAGCGCCGTGCATCGCCCTGTTGAGGGCAGCGACCGATGCAGGCTCAGGAGTGTTTGCCGGGGGTCGGGCCAAGGGCAGGACCTAGCCTGATTGAAGGCAGGGAACCCGATGTGGGCTCAGGAGTGCTTCACGGGGTTTGAACATGGGAAGGACACAGCCTGCTTCGGGGCATGGACTCAGATGCGCTCTCAGGATTATGTTCCAGGGACTTGAACATGGAAAATCCAACGAACACGTTCTGGACTGCAGGGACCAAGAGGTGGGGTCGGGAGTCTGTACTAGGCGCTCGCACAAGGGCAGGACCTCGACTGTTTCAGATCAGTGACCGAGACGGGGCTCAGGAGTTTAGAAGGGCACTTCTGGAAGGGCACGACCCTGCCTGGTTTGGTGCAGCACGTGAGATGAGGGTGCAGCAATGATTCCGGGGGGTTTAAACACGGAGAGGACTCACCGTCGTTCGGGGCCAGGGGGCCAAGTTTGGGCTCAGGACTGTTTGTCGGGGGCCTTGGCCAGAGGCAGAAACCACCGTGGTTGAGCTCAGGGACCAAGATGAACGCTCAGGCGTGTTTAGTGTGTGTGTGTGGGGGGTGGGGGGGTGTGTGGGGGGGTGTGCGCAAGGGCAGCATCCATCCGAGTTCCGGGCGGGCACGCAGCTGTGGGCTCAGGAGTGTGTGTCGCGGGAATCGAAGAAGGCAGGCCCTAGACTGCTTCTTCAGTGCGCCGACCGAGATGTATTTCTCGGGGTCTTGAAGCAGGCCAAGCCCCAGAGGTGGCTTCAGTGCCGGGAGTGAGCTGCGGGATCACAGCTTTGTCCCGGAGAGGGACCAAATGCAGGACACAGCGAAGTGGACGGGCAGGGAGCGAGCTGGAGTCTCCCGGTGGTTACTTTGCCAGGTGCTTGAACGAAGGCAGGAGCCAGCCTGCTTCGGTGCAGGGATCCGGAGTGGGCTCTGGAGTGTTTGCCAGGGTCTTGACCGAGGGCAGGAGCCAGCCTGGATCAGTGCAGACACCGGGCGGGGGGCCCAGGAGTGTTTGTCATGGTATTGCCCGAGGGCAGGAGCCAGCCTGGTTTAGAGCAGGCACCGGGCGGTGGGCTCAGGAGTGTTTGTCAGGGTATTGCCCGAGGGCAGGGACCAGCCTGGTTCAGGGCAGGCCCCGGGCGGTGGTCTCAGGAGTGTCTGTCGGCGCCGGGCATGGGCAGGACCCAGCCTCCTTCAGGGCAGACACAGAGATGGGGGCTCAGGAGTCTGTGCTGAGTGAATCGAACAAGGGCCAGACCTAGACCGGTTCAGGGCAGGGACAGAGATGCTGCTTCAGGAGTATTTCCTGGGGGTAGGACCCCGGCCAGGTTTAGCGCGGGGATCAAGATGCGGGCTCAGCAGCGTTTCCCGGGTGACTGAACGAGGGCACGGCCCACCCTGTCTCTGTGCGGGGACCGAGATGCTCCCTCAGGAGGGTTTCTCGAGGTCTGATCGTGGGCAGGACGCGCACGGCTTCAGGGCAGAGTGCGAGAGGAGGCCTCAGGAGGACGTGTTGAGGTAGCTCCCAAGGGCAGAACCTCGACTGGTTCAGTGCAGCGCCCGAGGGGCGGGCACAGGCGCATTTGCCGGTGGCTTCGGCAATTGCTTGCCGGAGCCCTGGCCGGGGCAGGGAAGGAGATGTTGGCACAGGGGCGTTGGGTGGCGCTGTGCAGCAAGGGAGGCCCCAGCCTAGGTGCGTGCCGTGGCCGCGAGGCACGCTCAGGAGGGCCTGTCGGGGGACTGACACTGGGCGGGACCCAGCCTCGTCCCGAGCAGGGACCGAGGTGTTGGGTCAGGAGTGTTTGTCAGGGTCGGGAAGAAGTGCCGGGCACCGCCCAGTTGAGGGCAGCGACCGATGCAAGCTCAGGAGTGTTTGCCGGGGGTCGGGCCAAGGGCAGGACCTAGCCTGATTGAGGGCAGGCTACCCGATGTGGGCTCAGGAATGCTTCTCGGGGCTTGAACATGGGAAGGACCCAGCCTGCTTCGGGGCAGGGACTGAGATGCGCGCTCAGGATTATGTGTCCGGGACACGAATATGCAAAGTCCAACAAACGCCTGCTTGACTGCAGGGACCGAGAGGTGGGGTCGGGAGTCTGTGCTAAGGTCCCGCACAAGGGCAGGACCTCGACTGGTTCAGTTCAGTGACAGAGACGGGGCTCGGGAGATTAGACGTGCACTTCAGGAAGGGCGGAACCCAGCCTGGTTTGGTGCAGCGCGTGAGATGAGGGCGCAGCAGTGATTCTGAGGGGTTTGAACAAGGGGAGGCCTCACCGTCGTTCGGGGCCAGGGGGCCAGGTTTGGGCTCAGGATTGTTTGTCGGGGGCCTTGGCCAGACGCAGAAACCTCCGTGGTTGAGCTCAGGGACCGAGATGAACGCTCAGGAGTGTTTTGTGTGTGTGTGTGCGGGGAGGGGGTGTTGCTCAAGGGCAGCATCCATCCGAGTTCAGGGCGGGCACGCAGCTGTGGGCTCAGGAGTGTGTGTCACGAGAATCGAAGAAGGGCAGGCCCTAAACTGCTTCTTCAGTGCGCCGACCGAGATGTATTTCTCGGGGTCTTGAAGCAGTCCAAGCCCCCGAGGCGGGTTCAGTGCCGGGAGTGAGTTGCGGGATCAGGGCTTTGTCCCGGCGAGGGACCAAGGGCAGGACACAGCGAAGTGGACGGAAGGGAGCGATCTGAAGTCTCCCGTGGTTTCTTTGCCAGGTGCTTGAAGGAAGGCAGGAGCCAGCCTGCTTCAGTGCAGGGACCCGGGGTGGTCTCAGGAGTGTTTGTCAGGGTCTTGCCCGAGGGCAGGAGCCAGCCTGGTTCAGAGCAGGCACCGGGCGGTTGGCTCAGGAGTGTTTGTCAGGGTCTTGCCTGAGGGCAGGAGCCAGCCTGGGCCAGTGCAGGCACCGGGCGGCTGGCTCAGCAGTGTTTGTCAGGGTCTTGCCCGAGGGCAGGAGCCAGCCTGGTTCAGAGCAGGCACCGGGCGGTTGGCTCAGGAGTGTTTGTCAGGGTCTTGCCCGAGGGCTGGAGCCAGCCTGGTTCAGTGCAGGCACCGGGCGGTGGGCTCAGTTGTGTTTGTCGGGGCCGGGCCATGGGCGGGACCCAGCCTCCTTCAGGGCAGGCACAGAGATGGGGGCTCAGGAGTCTGTGCTGGGCGAATCGAACAAGGGCCAGACCTAAACCGGTTGAGCGCAGGGACCGAGATGCAGCTTCAGGAGGATTTCCAGGCGGTAGGAGCCCGGCCAGGTTCAGCGCAGGGACCGAGATGCGGGCTCAGCAGTGTTTCCCGGCTAATTGAACGAGGGCACGGCCCACCCTGTCTCTGTGCAGGGACCGAGATGCGCCCTCTGAAGGGTTTCTCGAGGTCGAAAAGTGGGCAGGACGCGCTCGGCTTCAGGTTAGAGAGCTAGATGTGACCTCAGGAGGACGTGTTGAGGTAGCTCCCAAGGGCAGGATCTCGACTGGTTCAGCGCAGCGCCCGAGGGGTGGGCACAGGCGCATCTGCCGGTGTCTTCAGCAAGTGCTTGCAGTAGCCGCGGCCGGTGCAGGGAAGGAGATGTGGGCTCGGGGGCGTTGCAGGGAGCCGTGCACAAAGGGAGGCCCCAGCCTCGGTGCAAGCCATGGCTGCGAGGCAGGCTCAGGAGGGTCTGTCGGCGGACTGTCGCCGGGCGGGACCCAGCCTCGTCCAGTGCAGGGACCCAGGTGTTGGCTCCGGAGTGTTTGTCAGGGTTCGGAAGAAGCGCCGTGCATCGCCCTGTTGAGGGCAGCGACCGATGCAGGCTCAGGAGTGTTTGCCGGGGGTCGGGCCAAGGGCAGGACCTAGCCTGATTGAAGGCAGGGAACCCGATGTGGGCTCAGGAGTGCTTCACGGGGTTTGAACATGGGAAGGACACAGCCTGCTTCGGGGCATGGACTCAGATGCGCTCTCAGGATTATGTTCCAGGGACTTGAACATGGAAAATCCAACGAACACGTTCTGGACTGCAGGGACCAAGAGGTGGGGTCGGGAGTCTGTACTAGGCGCTCGCACAAGGGCAGGACCTCGACTGTTTCAGATCAGTGACCGAGACGGGGCTCAGGAGTTTAGAAGGGCACTTCTGGAAGGGCACGACCCTGCCTGGTTTGGTGCAGCACGTGAGATGAGGGTGCAGCAATGATTCCGGGGGGTTTAAACACGGAGAGGACTCACCGTCGTTCGGGGCCAGGGGGCCAAGTTTGGGCTCAGGACTGTTTGTCGGGGGCCTTGGCCAGAGGCAGAAACCACCGTGGTTGAGCTCAGGGACCAAGATGAACGCTCAGGCGTGTTTAGTGTGTGTGTGTGGGGGGTGGGGGGGTGTGTGGGGGGGTGTGCGCAAGGGCAGCATCCATCCGAGTTCCGGGCGGGCACGCAGCTGTGGGCTCAGGAGTGTGTGTCGCGGGAATCGAAGAAGGCAGGCCCTAGACTGCTTCTTCAGTGCGCCGACCGAGATGTATTTCTCGGGGTCTTGAAGCAGGCCAAGCCCCAGAGGTGGCTTCAGTGCCGGGAGTGAGCTGCGGGATCACAGCTTTGTCCCGGAGAGGGACCAAATGCAGGACACAGCGAAGTGGACGGGCAGGGAGCGAGCTGGAGTCTCCCGGTGGTTACTTTGCCAGGTGCTTGAACGAAGGCAGGAGCCAGCCTGCTTCGGTGCAGGGATCCGGAGTGGGCTCTGGAGTGTTTGCCAGGGTCTTGACCGAGGGCAGGAGCCAGCCTGGATCAGTGCAGACACCGGGCGGGGGGCCCAGGAGTGTTTGTCATGGTATTGCCCGAGGGCAGGAGCCAGCCTGGTTTAGAGCAGGCACCGGGCGGTGGGCTCAGGAGTGTTTGTCAGGGTATTGCCCGAGGGCAGGGACCAGCCTGGTTCAGGGCAGGCCCCGGGCGGTGGTCTCAGGAGTGTCTGTCGGCGCCGGGCATGGGCAGGACCCAGCCTCCTTCAGGGCAGACACAGAGATGGGGGCTCAGGAGTCTGTGCTGAGTGAATCGAACAAGGGCCAGACCTAGACCGGTTCAGGGCAGGGACAGAGATGCTGCTTCAGGAGTATTTCCTGGGGGTAGGACCCCGGCCAGGTTTAGCGCGGGGATCAAGATGCGGGCTCAGCAGCGTTTCCCGGGTGACTGAACGAGGGCACGGCCCACCCTGTCTCTGTGCGGGGACCGAGATGCTCCCTCAGGAGGGTTTCTCGAGGTCTGATCGTGGGCAGGACGCGCACGGCTTCAGGGCAGAGTGCGAGAGGAGGCCTCAGGAGGACGTGTTGAGGTAGCTCCCAAGGGCAGAACCTCGACTGGTTCAGTGCAGCGCCCGAGGGGCGGGCACAGGCGCATTTGCCGGTGGCTTCGGCAATTGCTTGCCGGAGCCCTGGCCGGGGCAGGGAAGGAGATGTTGGCACAGGGGCGTTGGGTGGCGCTGTGCAGCAAGGGAGGCCCCAGCCTAGGTGCGTGCCGTGGCCGCGAGGCACGCTCAGGAGGGCCTGTCGGGGGACTGACACTGGGCGGGACCCAGCCTCGTCCCGAGCAGGGACCGAGGTGTTGGGTCAGGAGTGTTTGTCAGGGTCGGGAAGAAGTGCCGGGCACCGCCCAGTTGAGGGCAGCGACCGATGCAAGCTCAGGAGTGTTTGCCGGGGGTCGGGCCAAGGGCAGGACCTAGCCTGATTGAGGGCAGGCTACCCGATGTGGGCTCAGGAATGCTTCTCGGGGCTTGAACATGGGAAGGACCCAGCCTGCTTCGGGGCAGGGACTGAGATGCGCGCTCAGGATTATGTGTCCGGGACACGAATATGCAAAGTCCAACAAACGCCTGCTTGACTGCAGGGACCGAGAGGTGGGGTCGGGAGTCTGTGCTAAGGTCCCGCACAAGGGCAGGACCTCGACTGGTTCAGTTCAGTGACAGAGACGGGGCTCGGGAGATTAGACGTGCACTTCAGGAAGGGCGGAACCCAGCCTGGTTTGGTGCAGCGCGTGAGATGAGGGCGCAGCAGTGATTCTGAGGGGTTTGAACAAGGGGAGGCCTCACCGTCGTTCGGGGCCAGGGGGCCAGGTTTGGGCTCAGGATTGTTTGTCGGGGGCCTTGGCCAGACGCAGAAACCTCCGTGGTTGAGCTCAGGGACCGAGATGAACGCTCAGGAGTGTTTTGTGTGTGTGTGTGCGGGGAGGGGGTGTTGCTCAAGGGCAGCATCCATCCGAGTTCAGGGCGGGCACGCAGCTGTGGGCTCAGGAGTGTGTGTCACGAGAATCGAAGAAGGGCAGGCCCTAAACTGCTTCTTCAGTGCGCCGACCGAGATGTATTTCTCGGGGTCTTGAAGCAGTCCAAGCCCCCGAGGCGGGTTCAGTGCCGGGAGTGAGTTGCGGGATCAGGGCTTTGTCCCGGCGAGGGACCAAGGGCAGGACACAGCGAAGTGGACGGAAGGGAGCGATCTGAAGTCTCCCGTGGTTTCTTTGCCAGGTGCTTGAAGGAAGGCAGGAGCCAGCCTGCTTCAGTGCAGGGACCCGGGGTGGTCTCAGGAGTGTTTGTCAGGGTCTTGCCCGAGGGCAGGAGCCAGCCTGGTTCAGAGCAGGCACCGGGCGGTTGGCTCAGGAGTGTTTGTCAGGGTCTTGCCTGAGGGCAGGAGCCAGCCTGGGCCAGTGCAGGCACCGGGCGGCTGGCTCAGCAGTGTTTGTCAGGGTCTTGCCCGAGGGCAGGAGCCAGCCTGGTTCAGAGCAGGCACCGGGCGGTTGGCTCAGGAGTGTTTGTCAGGGTCTTGCCCGAGGGCTGGAGCCAGCCTGGTTCAGTGCAGGCACCGGGCGGTGGGCTCAGTTGTGTTTGTCGGGGCCGGGCCATGGGCGGGACCCAGCCTCCTTCAGGGCAGGCACAGAGATGGGGGCTCAGGAGTCTGTGCTGGGCGAATCGAACAAGGGCCAGACCTAAACCGGTTGAGCGCAGGGACCGAGATGCAGCTTCAGGAGGATTTCCAGGCGGTAGGAGCCCGGCCAGGTTCAGCGCAGGGACCGAGATGCGGGCTCAGCAGTGTTTCCCGGCTAATTGAACGAGGGCACGGCCCACCCTGTCTCTGTGCAGGGACCGAGATGCGCCCTCTGAAGGGTTTCTCGAGGTCGAAAAGTGGGCAGGACGCGCTCGGCTTCAGGTTAGAGAGCTAGATGTGACCTCAGGAGGACGTGTTGAGGTAGCTCCCAAGGGCAGGATCTCGACTGGTTCAGCGCAGCGCCCGAGGGGTGGGCACAGGCGCATCTGCCGGTGTCTTCAGCAAGTGCTTGCAGTAGCCGCGGCCGGTGCAGGGAAGGAGATGTGGGCTCGGGGGCGTTGCAGGGAGCCGTGCACAAAGGGAGGCCCCAGCCTCGGTGCAAGCCATGGCTGCGAGGCAGGCTCAGGAGGGTCTGTCGGCGGACTGTCGCCGGGCGGGACCCAGCCTCGTCCAGTGCAGGGACCCAGGTGTTGGCTCCGGAGTGTTTGTCAGGGTTCGGAAGAAGCGCCGTGCATCGCCCTGTTGAGGGCAGCGACCGATGCAGGCTCAGGAGTGTTTGCCGGGGGTCGGGCCAAGGGCAGGACCTAGCCTGATTGAAGGCAGGGAACCCGATGTGGGCTCAGGAGTGCTTCACGGGGTTTGAACATGGGAAGGACACAGCCTGCTTCGGGGCATGGACTCAGATGCGCTCTCAGGATTATGTTCCAGGGACTTGAACATGGAAAATCCAACGAACACGTTCTGGACTGCAGGGACCAAGAGGTGGGGTCGGGAGTCTGTACTAGGCGCTCGCACAAGGGCAGGACCTCGACTGTTTCAGATCAGTGACCGAGACGGGGCTCAGGAGTTTAGAAGGGCACTTCTGGAAGGGCACGACCCTGCCTGGTTTGGTGCAGCACGTGAGATGAGGGTGCAGCAATGATTCCGGGGGGTTTAAACAAGGAGAGGACTCACCGTCGTTCGGGGCCAGGGGGCCAAGTTTGGGCTCAGGACTGTTTGTCGGGGGCCTTGGCCAGAGGCAGAAACCACCGTGGTTGAGCTCAGGGACCAAGATGAACGCTCAGGCGTGTTTAGTGTGTGTGTGTGGGGGGTGGGGGGGTGTGTGGGGGGGTGTGCGCAAGGGCAGCATCCATCCGAGTTCCGGGCGGGCACGCAGCTGTGGGCTCAGGAGTGTGTGTCGCGGGAATCGAAGAAGGCAGGCCCTAGACTGCTTCTTCAGTGCGCCGACCGAGATGTATTTCTCGGGGTCTTGAAGCAGGCCAAGCCCCAGAGGTGGCTTCAGTGCCGGGAGTGAGCTGCGGGATCACAGCTTTGTCCCGGAGAGGGACCAAATGCAGGACACAGCGAAGTGGACGGGCAGGGAGCGAGCTGGAGTCTCCCGGTGGTTACTTTGCCAGGTGCTTGAACGAAGGCAGGAGCCAGCCTGCTTCGGTGCAGGGATCCGGAGTGGGCTCTGGAGTGTTTGCCAGGGTCTTGACCGAGGGCAGGAGCCAGCCTGGATCAGTGCAGACACCGGGCGGGGGGCCCAGGAGTGTTTGTCATGGTATTGCCCGAGGGCAGGAGCCAGCCTGGTTTAGAGCAGGCACCGGGCGGTGGGCTCAGGAGTGTTTGTCAGGGTATTGCCCGAGGGCAGGGACCAGCCTGGTTCAGGGCAGGCCCCGGGCGGTGGTCTCAGGAGTGTCTGTCGGCGCCGGGCATGGGCAGGACCCAGCCTCCTTCAGGGCAGACACAGAGATGGGGGCTCAGGAGTCTGTGCTGAGTGAATCGAACAAGGGCCAGACCTAGACCGGTTCAGGGCAGGGACAGAGATGCTGCTTCAGGAGTATTTCCTGGGGGTAGGACCCCGGCCAGGTTTAGCGCGGGGATCAAGATGCGGGCTCAGCAGCGTTTCCCGGGTGACTGAACGAGGGCACGGCCCACCCTGTCTCTGTGCGGGGACCGAGATGCTCCCTCAGGAGGGTTTCTCGAGGTCTGATCGTGGGCAGGACGCGCACGGCTTCAGGGCAGAGTGCGAGAGGAGGCCTCAGGAGGACGTGTTGAGGTAGCTCCCAAGGGCAGAACCTCGACTGGTTCAGTGCAGCGCCCGAGGGGCGGGCACAGGCGCATTTGCCGGTGGCTTCGGCAATTGCTTGCCGGAGCCCTGGCCGGGGCAGGGAAGGAGATGTTGGCACAGGGGCGTTGGGTGGCGCTGTGCAGCAAGGGAGGCCCCAGCCTAGGTGCGTGCCGTGGCCGCGAGGCACGCTCAGGAGGGCCTGTCGGGGGACTGACACTGGGCGGGACCCAGCCTCGTCCCGAGCAGGGACCGAGGTGTTGGGTCAGGAGTGTTTGTCAGGGTCGGGAAGAAGTGCCGGGCACCGCCCAGTTGAGGGCAGCGACCGATGCAAGCTCAGGAGTGTTTGCCGGGGGTCGGGCCAAGGGCAGGACCTAGCCTGATTGAGGGCAGGCTACCCGATGTGGGCTCAGGAATGCTTCTCGGGGCTTGAACATGGGAAGGACCCAGCCTGCTTCGGGGCAGGGACTGAGATGCGCGCTCAGGATTATGTGTCCGGGACACGAATATGCAAAGTCCAACAAACGCCTGCTTGACTGCAGGGACCGAGAGGTGGGGTCGGGAGTCTGTGCTAAGGTCCCGCACAAGGGCAGGACCTCGACTGGTTCAGTTCAGTGACAGAGACGGGGCTCGGGAGATTAGACGTGCACTTCAGGAAGGGCGGAACCCAGCCTGGTTTGGTGCAGCGCGTGAGATGAGGGCGCAGCAGTGATTCTGAGGGGTTTGAACAAGGGGAGGCCTCACCGTCGTTCGGGGCCAGGGGGCCAGGTTTGGGCTCAGGATTGTTTGTCGGGGGCCTTGGCCAGACGCAGAAACCTCCGTGGTTGAGCTCAGGGACCGAGATGAACGCTCAGGAGTGTTTTGTGTGTGTGTGTGCGGGGAGGGGGTGTTGCTCAAGGGCAGCATCCATCCGAGTTCAGGGCGGGCACGCAGCTGTGGGCTCAGGAGTGTGTGTCACGAGAATCGAAGAAGGGCAGGCCCTAAACTGCTTCTTCAGTGCGCCGACCGAGATGTATTTCTCGGGGTCTTGAAGCAGTCCAAGCCCCCGAGGCGGGTTCAGTGCCGGGAGTGAGTTGCGGGATCAGGGCTTTGTCCCGGCGAGGGACCAAGGGCAGGACACAGCGAAGTGGACGGAAGGGAGCGATCTGAAGTCTCCCGTGGTTTCTTTGCCAGGTGCTTGAAGGAAGGCAGGAGCCAGCCTGCTTCAGTGCAGGGACCCGGGGTGGTCTCAGGAGTGTTTGTCAGGGTCTTGCCCGAGGGCAGGAGCCAGCCTGGTTCAGAGCAGGCACCGGGCGGTTGGCTCAGGAGTGTTTGTCAGGGTCTTGCCTGAGGGCAGGAGCCAGCCTGGGCCAGTGCAGGCACCGGGCGGCTGGCTCAGCAGTGTTTGTCAGGGTCTTGCCCGAGGGCAGGAGCCAGCCTGGTTCAGAGCAGGCACCGGGCGGTTGGCTCAGGAGTGTTTGTCAGGGTCTTGCCCGAGGGCTGGAGCCAGCCTGGTTCAGTGCAGGCACCGGGCGGTGGGCTCAGTTGTGTTTGTCGGGGCCGGGCCATGGGCGGGACCCAGCCTCCTTCAGGGCAGGCACAGAGATGGGGGCTCAGGAGTCTGTGCTGGGCGAATCGAACAAGGGCCAGACCTAAACCGGTTGAGCGCAGGGACCGAGATGCAGCTTCAGGAGGATTTCCAGGCGGTAGGAGCCCGGCCAGGTTCAGCGCAGGGACCGAGATGCGGGCTCAGCAGTGTTTCCCGGCTAATTGAACGAGGGCACGGCCCACCCTGTCTCTGTGCAGGGACCGAGATGCGCCCTCTGAAGGGTTTCTCGAGGTCGAAAAGTGGGCAGGACGCGCTCGGCTTCAGGTTAGAGAGCTAGATGTGACCTCAGGAGGACGTGTTGAGGTAGCTCCCAAGGGCAGGATCTCGACTGGTTCAGCGCAGCGCCCGAGGGGTGGGCACAGGCGCATCTGCCGGTGTCTTCAGCAAGTGCTTGCAGTAGCCGCGGCCGGTGCAGGGAAGGAGATGTGGGCTCGGGGGCGTTGCAGGGAGCCGTGCACAAAGGGAGGCCCCAGCCTCGGTGCAAGCCATGGCTGCGAGGCAGGCTCAGGAGGGTCTGTCGGCGGACTGTCGCCGGGCGGGACCCAGCCTCGTCCAGTGCAGGGACCCAGGTGTTGGCTCCGGAGTGTTTGTCAGGGTTCGGAAGAAGCGCCGTGCATCGCCCTGTTGAGGGCAGCGACCGATGCAGGCTCAGGAGTGTTTGCCGGGGGTCGGGCCAAGGGCAGGACCTAGCCTGATTGAAGGCAGGGAACCCGATGTGGGCTCAGGAGTGCTTCACGGGGTTTGAACATGGGAAGGACACAGCCTGCTTCGGGGCATGGACTCAGATGCGCTCTCAGGATTATGTTCCAGGGACTTGAACATGGAAAATCCAACGAACACGTTCTGGACTGCAGGGACCAAGAGGTGGGGTCGGGAGTCTGTACTAGGCGCTCGCACAAGGGCAGGACCTCGACTGTTTCAGATCAGTGACCGAGACGGGGCTCAGGAGTTTAGAAGGGCACTTCTGGAAGGGCACGACCCTGCCTGGTTTGGTGCAGCACGTGAGATGAGGGTGCAGCAATGATTCCGGGGGGTTTAAACAAGGAGAGGACTCACCGTCGTTCGGGGCCAGGGGGCCAAGTTTGGGCTCAGGACTGTTTGTCGGGGGCCTTGGCCAGAGGCAGAAACCACCGTGGTTGAGCTCAGGGACCAAGATGAACGCTCAGGCGTGTTTAGTGTGTGTGTGTGGGGGGTGGGGGGGTGTGTGGGGGGGTGTGCGCAAGGGCAGCATCCATCCGAGTTCCGGGCGGGCACGCAGCTGTGGGCTCAGGAGTGTGTGTCGCGGGAATCGAAGAAGGCAGGCCCTAGACTGCTTCTTCAGTGCGCCGACCGAGATGTATTTCTCGGGGTCTTGAAGCAGGCCAAGCCCCAGAGGTGGCTTCAGTGCCGGGAGTGAGCTGCGGGATCACAGCTTTGTCCCGGAGAGGGACCAAATGCAGGACACAGCGAAGTGGACGGGCAGGGAGCGAGCTGGAGTCTCCCGGTGGTTACTTTGCCAGGTGCTTGAACGAAGGCAGGAGCCAGCCTGCTTCGGTGCAGGGATCCGGAGTGGGCTCTGGAGTGTTTGCCAGGGTCTTGACCGAGGGCAGGAGCCAGCCTGGATCAGTGCAGACACCGGGCGGGGGGCCCAGGAGTGTTTGTCATGGTATTGCCCGAGGGCAGGAGCCAGCCTGGTTTAGAGCAGGCACCGGGCGGTGGGCTCAGGAGTGTTTGTCAGGGTATTGCCCGAGGGCAGGGACCAGCCTGGTTCAGGGCAGGCACCGGGCGGTGGTCTCAGGAGTGTCTGTCGGCGCCGGGCATGGGCAGGACCCAGCCTCCTTCAGGGCAGACACAGAGATGGGGGCTCAGGAGTCTGTGCTGAGTGAATCGAACAAGGGCCAGACCTAGACCGGTTCAGGGCAGGGACAGAGATGCTGCTTCAGGAGTATTTCCTGGGGGTAGGACCCCGGCCAGGTTTAGCGCGGGGATCAAGATGCGGGCTCAGCAGCGTTTCCCGGGTGACTGAACGAGGGCACGGCCCACCCTGTCTCTGTGCGGGGACCGAGATGCTCCCTCAGGAGGGTTTCTCGAGGTCTGATCGTGGGCAGGACGCGCACGGCTTCAGGGCAGAGTGCGAGAGGAGGCCTCAGGAGGACGTGTTGAGGTAGCTCCCAAGGGCAGAACCTCGACTGGTTCAGTGCAGCGCCCGAGGGGCGGGCACAGGCGCATTTGCCGGTGGCTTCGGCAATTGCTTGCCGGAGCCCTGGCCGGGGCAGGGAAGGAGATGTTGGCACAGGGGCGTTGGGTGGCGCTGTGCAGCAAGGGAGGCCCCAGCCTAGGTGCGTGCCGTGGCCGCGAGGCACGCTCAGGAGGGCCTGTCGGGGGACTGACACTGGGCGGGACCCAGCCTCGTCCCGAGCAGGGACCGAGGTGTTGGGTCAGGAGTGTTTGTCAGGGTCGGGAAGAAGTGCCGGGCACCGCCCAGTTGAGGGCAGCGACCGATGCAAGCTCAGGAGTGTTTGCCGGGGGTCGGGCCAAGGGCAGGACCTAGCCTGATTGAGGGCAGGCTACCCGATGTGGGCTCAGGAATGCTTCTCGGGGCTTGAACATGGGAAGGACCCAGCCTGCTTCGGGGCAGGGACTGAGATGCGCGCTCAGGATTATGTGTCCGGGACACGAATATGCAAAGTCCAACAAACGCCTGCTTGACTGCAGGGACCGAGAGGTGGGGTCGGGAGTCTGTGCTAAGGTCCCGCACAAGGGCAGGACCTCGACTGGTTCAGTTCAGTGACAGAGACGGGGCTCGGGAGATTAGACGTGCACTTCAGGAAGGGCGGAACCCAGCCTGGTTTGGTGCAGCGCGTGAGATGAGGGCGCAGCAGTGATTCTGAGGGGTTTGAACAAGGGGAGGCCTCACCGTCGTTCGGGGCCAGGGGGCCAGGTTTGGGCTCAGGATTGTTTGTCGGGGGCCTTGGCCAGACGCAGAAACCTCCGTGGTTGAGCTCAGGGACCGAGATGAACGCTCAGGAGTGTTTTGTGTGTGTGTGTGCGGGGAGGGGGTGTTGCTCAAGGGCAGCATCCATCCGAGTTCAGGGCGGGCACGCAGCTGTGGGCTCAGGAGTGTGTGTCACGAGAATCGAAGAAGGGCAGGCCCTAAACTGCTTCTTCAGTGCGCCGACCGAGATGTATTTCTCGGGGTCTTGAAGCAGTCCAAGCCCCCGAGGCGGGTTCAGTGCCGGGAGTGAGTTGCGGGATCAGGGCTTTGTCCCGGCGAGGGACCAAGGGCAGGACACAGCGAAGTGGACGGAAGGGAGCGATCTGAAGTCTCCCGTGGTTTCTTTGCCAGGTGCTTGAAGGAAGGCAGGAGCCAGCCTACTTCAGTGCAGGGACCCGGGGTGGTCTCAGGAGTGTTTGTCAGGGTCTTGCCCGAGGGCAGGAGCCAGCCTGGTTCAGAGCAGGCACCGGGCGGTTGGCTCAGGAGTGTTTGTCAGGGTCTTGCCTGAGGGCAGGAGCCAGCCTGGGCCAGTGCAGGCACCGGGCGGCTGGCTCAGCAGTGTTTGTCAGGGTCTTGCCCGAGGGCAGGAGCCAGCCTGGTTCAGAGCAGGCACCGGGCGGTTGGCTCAGGAGTGTTTGTCAGGGTCTTGCCCGAGGGCTGGAGCCAGCCTGGTTCAGTGCAGGCACCGGGCGGTGGGCTCAGTTGTGTTTGTCGGGGCCGGGCCATGGGCGGGACCCAGCCTCCTTCAGGGCAGGCACAGAGATGGGGGCTCAGGAGTCTGTGCTGGGCGAATCGAACAAGGGCCAGACCTAAACCGGTTGAGCGCAGGGACCGAGATGCAGCTTCAGGAGGATTTCCAGGCGGTAGGAGCCCGGCCAGGTTCAGCGCAGGGACCGAGATGCGGGCTCTGAAGGGTTTCTCGAGGTCGAAAAGTGGGCAGGACGCGCTCGGCTTCAGGTTAGAGAGCTAGATGTGACCTCAGGAGGACGTGTTGAGGTAGCTCCCAAGGGCAGGATCTCGACTGGTTCAGCGCAGCGCCCGAGGGGTGGGCACAGGCGCATCTGCCGGTGTCTTCAGCAAGTGCTTGCAGTAGCCGCGGCCGGTGCAGGGAAGGAGATGTGGGCTCGGGGGCGTTGCAGGGAGCCGTGCACAAAGGGAGGCCCCAGCCTCGGTGCAAGCCATGGCTGCGAGGCAGGCTCAGGAGGGTCTGTCGGCGGACTGTCGCCGGGCGGGACCCAGCCTCGTCCAGTGCAGGGACCCAGGTGTTGGCTCCGGAGTGTTTGTCAGGGTTCGGAAGAAGCGCCGTGCATCGCCCTGTTGAGGGCAGCGACCGATGCAGGCTCAGGAGTGTTTGCCGGGGGTCGGGCCAAGGGCAGGACCTAGCCTGATTGAAGGCAGGGAACCCGATGTGGGCTCAGGAGTGCTTCACGGGGTTTGAACATGGGAAGGACACAGCCTGCTTCGGGGCATGGACTCAGATGCGCTCTCAGGATTATGTTCCAGGGACTTGAACATGGAAAATCCAACGAACACGTTCTGGACTGCAGGGACCAAGAGGTGGGGTCGGGAGTCTGTACTAGGCGCTCGCACAAGGGCAGGACCTCGACTGTTTCAGATCAGTGACCGAGACGGGGCTCAGGAGTTTAGAAGGGCACTTCTGGAAGGGCACGACCCTGCCTGGTTTGGTGCAGCACGTGAGATGAGGGTGCAGCAATGATTCCGGGGGGTTTAAACAAGGAGAGGACTCACCGTCGTTCGGGGCCAGGGGGCCAAGTTTGGGCTCAGGACTGTTTGTCGGGGGCCTTGGCCAGAGGCAGAAACCACCGTGGTTGAGCTCAGGGACCAAGATGAACGCTCAGGCGTGTTTAGTGTGTGTGTGTGGGGGGTGGGGGGGTGTGTGGGGGGGTGTGCGCAAGGGCAGCATCCATCCGAGTTCCGGGCGGGCACGCAGCTGTGGGCTCAGGAGTGTGTGTCGCGGGAATCGAAGAAGGCAGGCCCTAGACTGCTTCTTCAGTGCGCCGACCGAGATGTATTTCTCGGGGTCTTGAAGCAGGCCAAGCCCCAGAGGTGGCTTCAGTGCCGGGAGTGAGCTGCGGGATCACAGCTTTGTCCCGGAGAGGGACCAAATGCAGGACACAGCGAAGTGGACGGGCAGGGAGCGAGCTGGAGTCTCCCGGTGGTTACTTTGCCAGGTGCTTGAACGAAGGCAGGAGCCAGCCTGCTTCGGTGCAGGGATCCGGAGTGGGCTCTGGAGTGTTTGCCAGGGTCTTGACCGAGGGCAGGAGCCAGCCTGGATCAGTGCAGACACCGGGCGGGGGGCCCAGGAGTGTTTGTCATGGTATTGCCCGAGGGCAGGAGCCAGCCTGGTTTAGAGCAGGCACCGGGCGGTGGGCTCAGGAGTGTTTGTCAGGGTATTGCCCGAGGGCAGGGACCAGCCTGGTTCAGGGCAGGCACCGGGCGGTGGTCTCAGGAGTGTCTGTCGGCGCCGGGCATGGGCAGGACCCAGCCTCCTTCAGGGCAGACACAGAGATGGGGGCTCAGGAGTCTGTGCTGAGTGAATCGAACAAGGGCCAGACCTAGACCGGTTCAGGGCAGGGACAGAGATGCTGCTTCAGGAGTATTTCCTGGGGGTAGGACCCCGGCCAGGTTTAGCGCGGGGATCAAGATGCGGGCTCAGCAGCGTTTCCCGGGTGACTGAACGAGGGCACGGCCCACCCTGTCTCTGTGCGGGGACCGAGATGCTCCCTCAGGAGGGTTTCTCGAGGTCTGATCGTGGGCAGGACGCGCACGGCTTCAGGGCAGAGTGCGAGAGGAGGCCTCAGGAGGACGTGTTGAGGTAGCTCCCAAGGGCAGAACCTCGACTGGTTCAGTGCAGCGCCCGAGGGGCGGGCACAGGCGCATTTGCCGGTGGCTTCGGCAATTGCTTGCCGGAGCCCTGGCCGGGGCAGGGAAGGAGATGTTGGCACAGGGGCGTTGGGTGGCGCTGTGCAGCAAGGGAGGCCCCAGCCTAGGTGCGTGCCGTGGCCGCGAGGCACGCTCAGGAGGGCCTGTCGGGGGACTGACACTGGGCGGGACCCAGCCTCGTCCCGAGCAGGGACCGAGGTGTTGGGTCAGGAGTGTTTGTCAGGGTCGGGAAGAAGTGCCGGGCACCGCCCAGTTGAGGGCAGCGACCGATGCAAGCTCAGGAGTGTTTGCCGGGGGTCGGGCCAAGGGCAGGACCTAGCCTGATTGAGGGCAGGCTACCCGATGTGGGCTCAGGAATGCTTCTCGGGGCTTGAACATGGGAAGGACCCAGCCTGCTTCGGGGCAGGGACTGAGATGCGCGCTCAGGATTATGTGTCCGGGACACGAATATGCAAAGTCCAACAAACGCCTGCTTGACTGCAGGGACCGAGAGGTGGGGTCGGGAGTCTGTGCTAAGGTCCCGCACAAGGGCAGGACCTCGACTGGTTCAGTTCAGTGACAGAGACGGGGCTCGGGAGATTAGACGTGCACTTCAGGAAGGGCGGAACCCAGCCTGGTTTGGTGCAGCGCGTGAGATGAGGGCGCAGCAGTGATTCTGAGGGGTTTGAACAAGGGGAGGCCTCACCGTCGTTCGGGGCCAGGGGGCCAGGTTTGGGCTCAGGATTGTTTGTCGGGGGCCTTGGCCAGACGCAGAAACCTCCGTGGTTGAGCTCAGGGACCGAGATGAACGCTCAGGAGTGTTTTGTGTGTGTGTGTGCGGGGAGGGGGTGTTGCTCAAGGGCAGCATCCATCCGAGTTCAGGGCGGGCACGCAGCTGTGGGCTCAGGAGTGTGTGTCACGAGAATCGAAGAAGGGCAGGCCCTAAACTGCTTCTTCAGTGCGCCGACCGAGATGTATTTCTCGGGGTCTTGAAGCAGTCCAAGCCCCCGAGGCGGGTTCAGTGCCGGGAGTGAGTTGCGGGATCAGGGCTTTGTCCCGGCGAGGGACCAAGGGCAGGACACAGCGAAGTGGACGGAAGGGAGCGATCTGAAGTCTCCCGTGGTTTCTTTGCCAGGTGCTTGAAGGAAGGCAGGAGCCAGCCTACTTCAGTGCAGGGACCCGGGGTGGTCTCAGGAGTGTTTGTCAGGGTCTTGCCCGAGGGCAGGAGCCAGCCTGGTTCAGAGCAGGCACCGGGCGGTTGGCTCAGGAGTGTTTGTCAGGGTCTTGCCTGAGGGCAGGAGCCAGCCTGGGCCAGTGCAGGCACCGGGCGGCTGGCTCAGGAGTGTTTGTCAGGGTCTTGCCCGAGGGCAGGAGCCAGCCTGGTTCAGAGCAGGCACCGGGCGGTTGGCTCAGGAGTGTTTGTCAGGGTCTTGCCCGAGGGCTGGAGCCAGCCTGGTTCAGTGCAGGCACCGGGCGGTGGGCTCAGTTGTGTTTGTCGGGGCCGGGCCATGGGCGGGACCCAGCCTCCTTCAGGGCAGGCACAGAGATGGGGGCTCAGGAGTCTGTGCTGGGCGAATCGAACAAGGGCCAGACCTAAACCGGTTGAGCGCAGGGACCGAGATGCAGCTTCAGGAGGATTTCCAGGCGGTAGGAGCCCGGCCAGGTTCAGCGCAGGGACCGAGATGCGGGCTCAGCAGTGTTTCCCGGCTAATTGAACGAGGGCACGGCCCACCCTGTCTCTGTGCAGGGACCGAGATGCGCCCTCTGAAGGGTTTCTCGAGGTCGAAAAGTGGGCAGGACGCGCTCGGCTTCAGGTTAGAGAGCTAGATGTGACCTCAGGAGGACGTGTTGAGGTAGCTCCCAAGGGCAGGATCTCGACTGGTTCAGCGCAGCGCCCGAGGGGTGGGCACAGGCGCATCTGCCGGTGTCTTCAGCAAGTGCTTGCAGTAGCCGCGGCCGGTGCAGGGAAGGAGATGTGGGCTCGGGGGCGTTGCAGGGAGCCGTGCACAAAGGGAGGCCCCAGCCTCGGTGCAAGCCATGGCTGCGAGGCAGGCTCAGGAGGGTCTGTCGGCGGACTGTCGCCGGGCGGGACCCAGCCTCGTCCAGTGCAGGGACCCAGGTGTTGGCTCCGGAGTGTTTGTCAGGGTTCGGAAGAAGCGCCGTGCATCGCCCTGTTGAGGGCAGCGACCGATGCAGGCTCAGGAGTGTTTGCCGGGGGTCGGGCCAAGGGCAGGACCTAGCCTGATTGAAGGCAGGGAACCCGATGTGGGCTCAGGAGTGCTTCACGGGGTTTGAACATGGGAAGGACACAGCCTGCTTCGGGGCATGGACTCAGATGCGCTCTCAGGATTATGTTCCAGGGACTTGAACATGGAAAATCCAACGAACACGTTCTGGACTGCAGGGAGCAAGAGGTGGGGTCGGGAGTCTGTACTAGGCGCTCGCACAAGGGCAGGACCTCGACTGTTTCAGATCAGTGACCGAGACGGGGCTCAGGAGTTTAGAAGGGCACTTCTGGAAGGGCACGACCCTGCCTGGTTTGGTGCAGCACGTGAGATGAGGGTGCAGCAATGATTCCGGGGGGTTTAAACAAGGAGAGGACTCACCGTCGTTCGGGGCCAGGGGGCCAAGTTTGGGCTCAGGACTGTTTGTCGGGGGCCTTGGCCAGAGGCAGAAACCACCGTGGTTGAGCTCAGGGACCAAGATGAACGCTCAGGCGTGTTTAGTGTGTGTGTGTGGGGGGTGGGGGGGTGTGTGGGGGGGTGTGCGCAAGGGCAGCATCCATCCGAGTTCCGGGCGGGCACGCAGCTGTGGGCTCAGGAGTGTGTGTCGCGGGAATCGAAGAAGGCAGGCCCTAGACTGCTTCTTCAGTGCGCCGACCGAGATGTATTTCTCGGGGTCTTGAAGCAGGCCAAGCCCCAGAGGTGGCTTCAGTGCCGGGAGTGAGCTGCGGGATCACAGCTTTGTCCCGGAGAGGGACCAAATGCAGGACACAGCGAAGTGGACGGGCAGGGAGCGAGCTGGAGTCTCCCGGTGGTTACTTTGCCAGGTGCTTGAACGAAGGCAGGAGCCAGCCTGCTTTGGTGCAGGGATCCGGAGTGGGCTCTGGAGTGTTTGCCAGGGTCTTGACCGAGGGCAGGAGCCAGCCTGGATCAGTGCAGACACCGGGCGGGGGGCCCAGGAGTGTTTGTCATGGTATTGCCCGAGGGCAGGAGCCAGCCTGGTTTAGAGCAGGCACCGGGCGGTGGGCTCAGGAGTGTTTGTCAGGGTATTGCCCGAGGGCAGGGACCAGCCTGGTTCAGGGCAGGCACCGGGCGGTGGTCTCAGGAGTGTCTGTCGGCGCCGGGCATGGGCAGGACCCAGCCTCCTTCAGGGCAGACACAGAGATGGGGGCTCAGGAGTCTGTGCTGAGTGAATCGAACAAGGGCCAGACCTAGACCGGTTCAGGGCAGGGACAGAGATGCTGCTTCAGGAGTATTTCCTGGGGGTAGGACCCCGGCCAGGTTTAGCGCGGGGATCAAGATGCGGGCTCAGCAGCGTTTCCCGGGTGACTGAACGAGGGCACGGCCCACCCTGTCTCTGTGCGGGGACCGAGATGCTCCCTCAGGAGGGTTTCTCGAGGTCTGATCGTGGGCAGGACGCGCACGGCTTCAGGGCAGAGTGCGAGAGGAGGCCTCAGGAGGACGTGTTGAGGTAGCTCCCAAGGGCAGAACCTCGACTGGTTCAGTGCAGCGCCCGAGGGGCGGGCACAGGCGCATTTGCCGGTGGCTTCGGCAATTGCTTGCCGGAGCCCTGGCCGGGGCAGGGAAGGAGATGTTGGCACAGGGGCGTTGGGTGGCGCTGTGCAGCAAGGGAGGCCCCAGCCTAGGTGCGTGCCGTGGCCGCGAGGCACGCTCAGGAGGGCCTGTCGGGGGACTGACACTGGGCGGGACCCAGCCTCGTCCCGAGCAGGGACCGAGGTGTTGGGTCAGGAGTGTTTGTCAGGGTCGGGAAGAAGTGCCGGGCACCGCCCAGTTGAGGGCAGCGACCGATGCAAGCTCAGGAGTGTTTGCCGGGGGTCGGGCCAAGGGCAGGACCTAGCCTGATTGAGGGCAGGCTACCCGATGTGGGCTCAGGAATGCTTCTCGGGGCTTGAACATGGGAAGGACCCAGCCTGCTTCGGGGCAGGGACTGAGATGCGCGCTCAGGATTATGTGTCCGGGACACGAATATGCAAAGTCCAACAAACGCCTGCTTGACTGCAGGGACCGAGAGGTGGGGTCGGGAGTCTGTGCTAAGGTCCCGCACAAGGGCAGGACCTCGACTGGTTCAGTTCAGTGACAGAGACGGGGCTCGGGAGATTAGACGTGCACTTCAGGAAGGGCGGAACCCAGCCTGGTTTGGTGCAGCGCGTGAGATGAGGGCGCAGCAGTGATTCTGAGGGGTTTGAACAAGGGGAGGCCTCACCGTCGTTCGGGGCCAGGGGGCCAGGTTTGGGCTCAGGATTGTTTGTCGGGGGCCTTGGCCAGACGCAGAAACCTCCATGGTTGAGCTCAGGGACCGAGATGAACGCTCAGGAGTGTTTTGTGTGTGTGTGTGCGGGGAGGGGGTGTTGCTCAAGGGCAGCATCCATCCGAGTTCAGGGCGGGCACGCAGCTGTGGGCTCAGGAGTGTGTGTCACGAGAATCGAAGAAGGGCAGGCCCTAAACTGCTTCTTCAGTGCGCCGACCGAGATGTATTTCTCGGGGTCTTGAAGCAGTCCAAGCCCCCGAGGCGGGTTCAGTGCCGGGAGTGAGTTGCGGGATCAGGGCTTTGTCCCGGCGAGGGACCAAGGGCAGGACACAGCGAAGTGGACGGAAGGGAGCGATCTGAAGTCTCCCGTGGTTTCTTTGCCAGGTGCTTGAAGGAAGGCAGGAGCCAGCCTACTTCAGTGCAGGGACCCGGGGTGGTCTCAGGAGTGTTTGTCAGGGTCTTGCCCGAGGGCAGGAGCCAGCCTGGTTCAGAGCAGGCACCGGGCGGTTGGCTCAGGAGTGTTTGTCAGGGTCTTGCCTGAGGGCAGGAGCCAGCCTGGGCCAGTGCAGGCACCGGGCGGCTGGCTCAGGAGTGTTTGTCAGGGTCTTGCCCGAGGGCAGGAGCCAGCCTGGTTCAGAGCAGGCACCGGGCGGTTGGCTCAGGAGTGTTTGTCAGGGTCTTGCCCGAGGGCTGGAGCCAGCCTGGTTCAGTGCAGGCACCGGGCGGTGGGCTCAGTTGTGTTTGTCGGGGCCGGGCCATGGGCGGGACCCAGCCTCCTTCAGGGCAGGCACAGAGATGGGGGCTCAGGAGTCTGTGCTGGGCGAATCGAACAAGGGCCAGACCTAAACCGGTTGAGCGCAGGGACCGAGATGCAGCTTCAGGAGGATTTCCAGGCGGTAGGAGCCCGGCCAGGTTCAGCGCAGGGACCGAGATGCGGGCTCAGCAGTGTTTCCCGGCTAATTGAACGAGGGCACGGCCCACCCTGTCTCTGTGCAGGGACCGAGATGCGCCCTCTGAAGGGTTTCTCGAGGTCGAAAAGTGGGCAGGACGCGCTCGGCTTCAGGTTAGAGAGCTAGATGTGACCTCAGGAGGACGTGTTGAGGTAGCTCCCAAGGGCAGGATCTCGACTGGTTCAGCGCAGCGCCCGAGGGGTGGGCACAGGCGCATCTGCCGGTGTCTTCAGCAAGTGCTTGCAGTAGCCGCGGCCGGTGCAGGGAAGGAGATGTGGGCTCGGGGGCGTTGCAGGGAGCCGTGCACAAAGGGAGGCCCCAGCCTCGGTGCAAGCCATGGCTGCGAGGCAGGCTCAGGAGGGTCTGTCGGCGGACTGTCGCCGGGCGGGACCCAGCCTCGTCCAGTGCAGGGACCCAGGTGTTGGCTCCGGAGTGTTTGTCAGGGTTCGGAAGAAGCGCCGTGCATCGCCCTGTTGAGGGCAGCGACCGATGCAGGCTCAGGAGTGTTTGCCGGGGGTCGGGCCAAGGGCAGGACCTAGCCTGATTGAAGGCAGGGAACCCGATGTGGGCTCAGCAGTGCTTCACGGGGTTTGAACATGGGAAGGACACAGCCTGCTTCGGGGCATGGACTCAGATGCGCTCTCAGGATTATGTTCCAGGGACTTGAACATGGAAAATCCAACGAACACGTTCTGGACTGCAGGGAGCAAGAGGTGGGGTCGGGAGTCTGTACTAGGCGCTCGCACAAGGGCAGGACCTCGACTGTTTCAGATCAGTGACCGAGACGGGGCTCAGGAGTTTAGAAGGGCACTTCTGGAAGGGCACGACCCTGCCTGGTTTGGTGCAGCACGTGAGATGAGGGTGCAGCAATGATTCCGGGGGGTTTAAACAAGGAGAGGACTCACCGTCGTTCGGGGCCAGGGGGCCAAGTTTGGGCTCAGGACTGTTTGTCGGGGGCCTTGGCCAGAGGCAGAAACCACCGTGGTTGAGCTCAGGGACCAAGATGAACGCTCAGGCGTGTTTAGTGTGTGTGTGTGGGGGGTGGGGGGGTGTGTGGGGGGGTGTGCGCAAGGGCAGCATCCATCCGAGTTCCGGGCGGGCACGCAGCTGTGGGCTCAGGAGTGTGTGTCGCGGGAATCGAAGAAGGCAGGCCCTAGACTGCTTCTTCAGTGCGCCGACCGAGATGTATTTCTCGGGGTCTTGAAGCAGGCCAAGCCCCAGAGGTGGCTTCAGTGCCGGGAGTGAGCTGCGGGATCACAGCTTTGTCCCGGAGAGGGACCAAATGCAGGACACAGCGAAGTGGACGGGCAGGGAGCGAGCTGGAGTCTCCCGGTGGTTACTTTGCCAGGTGCTTGAACGAAGGCAGGAGCCAGCCTGCTTCGGTGCAGGGATCCGGAGTGGGCTCTGGAGTGTTTGCCAGGGTCTTGACCGAGGGCAGGAGCCAGCCTGGATCAGTGCAGACACCGGGCGGGGGGCCCAGGAGTGTTTGTCATGGTATTGCCCGAGGGCAGGAGCCAGCCTGGTTTAGAGCAGGCACCGGGCGGTGGGCTCAGGAGTGTTTGTCAGGGTATTGCCCGAGGGCAGGGACCAGCCTGGTTCAGGGCAGGCACCGGGCGGTGGTCTCAGGAGTGTCTGTCGGCGCCGGGCATGGGCAGGACCCAGCCTCCTTCAGGGCAGACACAGAGATGGGGGCTCAGGAGTCTGTGCTGAGTGAATCGAACAAGGGCCAGACCTAGACCGGTTCAGGGCAGGGACAGAGATGCTGCTTCAGGAGTATTTCCTGGGGGTAGGACCCCGGCCAGGTTAAGCGCGGGGATCAAGATGCGGGCTCAGCAGCGTTTCCCGGGTGACTGAACGAGGGCACGGCCCACCCTGTCTCTGTGCGGGGACCGAGATGCTCCCTCAGGAGGGTTTCTCGAGGTCTGATCGTGGGCAGGACGCGCACGGCTTCAGGGCAGAGTGCGAGAGGAGGCCTCAGGAGGACGTGTTGAGGTAGCTCCCAAGGGCAGAACCTCGACTGGTTCAGTGCAGCGCCCGAGGGGCGGTCACAGGCGCATTTGCCGGTGGCTTCGGCAATTGCTTGCCGGAGCCCTGGCCGGGGCAGGGAAGGAGATGTTGGCCCAGGGCCGTTGGGTGGCGCTGTGCAGCAAGGGAGGCCCCAGCCTAGGTGCGTGCCGTGGCCGCGAGGCACGCTCAGGAGGGCCTGTCGGGGGACTGACACTGGGCGGGACCCAGCCTCGTCCCGAGCAGGGACCGAGGTGTTGGGTCAGGAGTGTTTGTCAGGGTCGGGAAGAAGTGCCGGGCACCGCCCAGTTGAGGGCAGCGACCGATGCAAGCTCAGGAGTGTTTGCCGGGGGTCGGGCCAAGGGCAGGACCTAGCCTGATTGAGGGCAGGCTACCCGATGTGGGCTCAGGAATGCTTCTCGGGGCTTGAACATGGGAAGGACCCAGCCTGCTTCGGGGCAGGGACTGAGATGCGCGCTCAGGATTATGTGTCCGGGACACGAATATGCAAAGTCCAACAAACGCCTGCTTGACTGCAGGGACCGAGAGGTGGGGTCGGGAGTCTGTGCTAAGGTCCCGCACAAGGGCAGGACCTCGACTGGTTCAGTTCAGTGACAGAGACGGGGCTCGGGAGATTAGACGTGCACTTCAGGAAGGGCGGAACCCAGCCTGGTTTGGTGCAGCGCGTGAGATGAGGGCGCAGCAGTGATTCTGAGGGGTTTGAACAAGGGGAGGCCTCACCGTCGTTCGGGGCCAGGGGGCCAGGTTTGGGCTCAGGATTGTTTGTCGGGGGCCTTGGCCAGACGCAGAAACCTCCGTGGTTGAGCTCAGGGACCGAGATGAACGCTCAGGAGTGTTTTGTGTGTGTGTGTGCGGGGAGGGGGTGTTGCTCAAGGGCAGCATCCATCCGAGATCAGGGCGGGCACGCAGCTGTGGGCTCAGGAGTGTGTGTCACGAGAATCGAAGAAGGGCAGGCCCTAAACTGCTTCTTCAGTGCGCCGACCGAGATGTATTTCTCGGGGTGTTGAAGCAGGCCAAGCCCCCGTTGCGGGTTCAGTGCCGGGAGTGAGTTGCGGGATCAGGGCTTTGTCCCGGCGAGGGACCAAAGGCAGGACACAGCGACGTGGACGGGCACGGAGCGAGCTGGAGTCTCTCGGTGGTTACTTTGCCAGGTGCTTGCACGAAGGCAGGAGCCAGCCTGCTTCAGTGCAGAGACCCGGGGAGGTCACAGGAGTGTTTGTCAGGGTCTTGCCCTAGGGAGGGGGCCAGCCTGGTTCAGTGCAGGCACGGGGCGGTGGGCTCAGGAGTGTTTGTCCGGGTCTTGCCTGAGGGCAGGAGCCAGCCTGGTTCAATGCAGGCACCGGGCGGTGGGCTCAGGGGTGTTTGTCGGCGCCGGGCCGTGGGCGGGACCAAGCCTCCTTCAGGGCAGGCACAGAGATGGGGGCTCAGGAGCCTGTGATGTGCGTCCCGAACAAGGGCTAGACCTAGACCGGTTCAGGGCAGGGACCGAGATGCAGCTTCAGGAGTATTTCCTGGGGGTAGGAACCCGGCCAGGTTCACCGCGGGGACCAAGATGCGGGCTCTACCGTGTTTTTCGGGTGATTGAACGACGGCACGGCCCACCCTGTCTCTGTGCAGGGACCGAGATGCGCCCTCAGGAGGGTTTTTCGAGGTCGGACCATGGGCAGGACGCGCACGCCTTCAGGGCAGAGAGTGAGAGGTCACCTCAGGAGGACGTGTTGAGGTAGCGCCCAAGGGCAGGACCTCGACTGGTTCAGAGCAGCGCCCGAGGGGTGGGTAAAGGCGCATTTGCCAATGGCTTCAGCAAGTGCTTGCTGGAGCCGTGGCCGGTGCAGGGAAGGAGATGTTGACTCAGGGGCGTTGCACGGCACAGTGCCCAAAGGGAGGCCCCAGCCTAGGTGCGTGCCGTGGCCGCGAGGCAGGCTCAGGCGGGTCTGCCGGGGGACTGACGCCGGGTGGGACCCAGCCTCGTCCCGTGCAGGGACCGAGGTGTTGGCTCAGGAGTGTTGTCAGGGTCGGGAAGAAGTGCCGTGCACCGCCCAATTGAGGGAGCGACCGAGGCAGGCTCAGGAGTGCTTGCCGGGGGTCGGTCCAAGGGTAGGACCTAGCCTGATTGAGGGCAGGGAACCCGATGTGGGCTCGAGAGTGCTTCTCGGGGCTTGAACATGGGAAGGACCCAGCCTGCTTCGGGGCAGGCACTGAGACGCGCGCTCAGGATTATGTTCCCGGGACTCGAACATGGAAAGTCCAAAGAACGCCTGCTTGACTGCAGGGACCGAGAGGTTTGGGTCGGGAGTCTGTGCTAGGGGCCCGCACAAGGGCAGGACCTCGACTGGTTCAGTTCAGTGACCGAGACGGGGCCCAGGACTTTAGACGGGCACTTCAGGAAGGGCGGAACTCTGCGTGGTTTAGTGCAGCGCGTGAGATGAGGGCGCAGCAATGATTCCGGGCGTTTGAACAAGGGGAGGACTCACCGTCGTTCAGGGCCAGGGGGCCAGGTTTGGGCTCAGGATTGATTGTCGAGGGCCTTGGCCAGAGGCAGAAACCACCGTGGTTGAGCTCAGGGACCGAGATGAACGCTCAGGAGTGTTTTGTGTGAGTTTGGGGGCGGTGGGGGTGTTGCCCAAGGGCAGCATCCATCCGAATTCAGGGCGGGCACGCAGCTGTGGGCTCAGGAGTGTGTGTCACGGGAATCGAAGAAGGGCAGGCCCTAAACTGCTTCTTCAGTGCGCCGACCGAGATGTATTTCTCGGGGTCTTGAAGCAGTCCAAGCCCCCGAGGCGGGTTCAGTGCCGGGAGTGAGTTGCGGGATCAGGGCTTTGTCCCGGCGAGGGACCAAGGGCAGGACACAGCGAAGTGGACGGAAGGGAGCGATCTGAAGTCTCCCGTGGTTTCTTTGCCAGGTGCTTGAAGGAAGGCAGGAGCCAGCCTACTTCAGTGCAGGGACCCGGGGTGGTCTCAGGAGTGTTTGTCAGGGTCTTGCCCGAGGGCAGGAGCCAGCCTGGTTCAGAGCAGGCACCGGGCGGTTGGCTCAGGAGTGTTTGTCAGGGTCTTGCCTGAGGGCAGGAGCCAGCCTGGGCCAGTGCAGGCACCGGGCGGCTGGCTCAGGAGTGTTTGTCAGGGTCTTGCCCGAGGGCAGGAGCCAGCCTGGTTCAGAGCAGGCACCGGGCGGTTGGCTCAGGAGTGTTTGTCAGGGTCTTGCCCGAGGGCTGGAGCCAGCCTGGTTCAGTGCAGGCACCGGGCGGTGGGCTCAGTTGTGTTTGTCGGGGCCGGGCCATGGGCGGGACCCAGCCTCCTTCAGGGCAGGCACAGAGATGGGGGCTCAGGAGTCTGTGCTGGGCGAATCGAACAAGGGCCAGACCTAAACCGGTTGAGCGCAGGGACCGAGATGCAGCTTCAGGAGGATTTCCAGGCGGTAGGAGCCCGGCCAGGTTCAGCGCAGGGACCGAGATGCGGGCTCAGCAGTGTTTCCCGGCTAATTGAACGAGGGCACGGCCCACCCTGTCTCTGTGCAGGGACCGAGATGCGCCCTCTGAAGGGTTTCTCGAGGTCGAAAAGTGGGCAGGACGCGCTCGGCTTCAGGTTAGAGAGCTAGATGTGACCTCAGGAGGACATGTTGAGGTAGCTCCCAAGGGCAGGATCTCGACTGGTTCAGCGCAGCGCCCGAGGGGTGGGCACAGGCGCATCTGCCGGTGTCTTCAGCAAGTGCTTGCAGTAGCCGCGGCCGGTGCAGGGAAGGAGATGTGGGCTCGGGGGCGTTGCAGGGAGCCGTGCACAAAGGGAGGCCCAGCCTCGGTTCAAGCCATGGCTGCGAGGCAGGCTCAGGAGGGTCTGTCGGCGGACTGTCGCCGGGCGGGACCCAGCCTCGTCCAGTGCAGGGACCCAGGTGTTGGCTCCGGAGTGTTTGTCAGGGTTCGGAAGAAGCGCCGTGCATCGCCCTGTTGAGGGCAGCGACCGATGCAGGCTCAGGAGTGTTTGCCGGGGGTCGGGCCAAGGGCAGGACCTAGCCTGATTGAAGGCAGGGAACCCGATGTGGGCTCAGGAGTGCTTCACGGGGTTTGAACATGGGAAGGACACAGCCTGCTTCGGGGCATGGACTCAGATGCGCTCTCAGGATTATGTTCCAGGGACTTGAACATGGAAAATCCAACGAACACGTTCTGGACTGCAGGGACCAAGAGGTGGGGTCGGGAGTCTGTACTAGGCGCTCGCACAAGGGCAGGACCTCGACTGTTTCAGATCAGTGACCGAGACGGGGCTCAGGAGTTTAGAAGGGCACTTCTGGAAGGGCACGACCCTGCCTGGTTTGGTGCAGCACGTGAGATGAGGGTGCAGCAATGATTCCGGGGGGTTTAAACAAGGAGAGGACTCACCGTCGTTCGGGGCCAGGGGGCCAAGTTTGGGCTCAGGACTGTTTGTCGGGGGCCTTGGCCAGAGGCAGAAACCACCGTGGTTGAGCTCAGGGACCAAGATGAACGCTCAGGCGTGTTTAGTGTGTGTGTGTGGGGGGTGGGGGGGTGTGTGGGGGGGTGTGCGCAAGGGCAGCATCCATCCGAGTTCCGGGCGGGCACGCAGCTGTGGGCTCAGGAGTGTGTGTCGCGGGAATCGAAGAAGGCAGGCCCTAGACTGCTTCTTCAGTGCGCCGACCGAGATGTATTTCTCGGGGTCTTGAAGCAGGCCAAGCCCCAGAGGTGGCTTCAGTGCCGGGAGTGAGCTGCGGGATCACAGCTTTGTCCCGGAGAGGGACCAAATGCAGGACACAGCGAAGTGGACGGGCAGGGAGCGAGCTGGAGTCTCCCGGTGGTTACTTTGCCAGGTGCTTGAACGAAGGCAGGAGCCAGCCTGCTTCGGTGCAGGGATCCGGAGTGGGCTCTGGAGTGTTTGCCAGGGTCTTGACCGAGGGCAGGAGCCAGCCTGGATCAGTGCAGACACCGGGCGGGGGGCCCAGGAGTGTTTGTCATGGTATTGCCCGAGGGCAGGAGCCAGCCTGGTTTAGAGCAGGCACCGGGCGGTGGGCTCAGGAGTGTTTGTCATGGTATTGCCCGAGGGCAGGGACCAGCCTGGTTCAGGGCAGGCACCGGGCGGTGGTCTCAGGAGTGTCTGTCGGCGCCGGGCATGGGCAGGACCCAGCCTCCTTCAGGGCAGACACAGAGATGGGGGCTCAGGAGTCTGTGCTGAGTGAATCGAACAAGGGCCAGACCTAGACCGGTTCAGGGCAGGGACAGAGATGCTGCTTCAGGAGTATTTCCTGGGGGTAGGACCCCGGCCAGGTTTAGCGCGGGGATCAAGATGCGGGCTCAGCAGCGTTTCCCGGGTGACTGAACGAGGGCACGGCCCACCCTGTCTCTGTGCGGGGACCGAGATGCTCCCTCAGGAGGGTTTCTCGAGGTCTGATCGTGGGCAGGACGCGCACGGCTTCAGGGCAGAGTGCGAGAGGAGGCCTCAGGAGGACGTGTTGAGGTAGCTCCCAAGGGCAGAACCTCGACTGGTTCAGTGCAGCGCCCGAGGGGCGGGCACAGGCGCATTTGCCGGTGGCTTCGGCAATTGCTTGCCGGAGCCCTGGCCGGGGCAGGGAAGGAGATGTTGGCACAGGGGCGTTGGGTGGCGCTGTGCAGCAAGGGAGGCCCCAGCCTAGGTGCGTGCCGTGGCCGCGAGGCACGCTCAGGAGGGCCTGTCGGGGGACTGACACTGGGCGGGACCCAGCCTCGTCCCGAGCAGGGACCGAGGTGTTGGGTCAGGAGTGTTTGTCAGGGTCGGGAAGAAGTGCCGGGCACCGCCCAGTTGAGGGCAGCGACCGATGCAAGCTCAGGAGTGTTTGCCGGGGGTCGGGCCAAGGGCAGGACCTAGCCTGATTGAGGGCAGGCTACCCGATGTGGGCTCAGGAATGCTTCTCGGGGCTTGAACATGGGAAGGACCCAGCCTGCTTCGGGGCAGGGACTGAGATGCGCGCTCAGGATTATGTGTCCGGGACACGAATATGCAAAGTCCAACAAACGCCTGCTTGACTGCAGGGACCGAGAGGTGGGGTCGGGAGTCTGTGCTAAGGTCCCGCACAAGGGCAGGACCTCGACTGGTTCAGTTCAGTGACAGAGACGGGGCTCGGGAGATTAGACGTGCACTTCAGGAAGGGCGGAACCCAGCCTGGTTTGGTGCAGCGCGTGAGATGAGGGCGCAGCAGTGATTCTGAGGGGTTTGAACAAGGGGAGGCCTCACCGTCGTTCGGGGCCAGGGGGCCAGGTTTGGGCTCAGGATTGTTTGTCGGGGGCCTTGGCCAGACGCAGAAACCTCCGTGGTTGAGCTCAGGGACCGAGATGAACGCTCAGGAGTGTTTTGTGTGTGTGTGTGCGGGGAGGGGGTGTTGCTCAAGGGCAGCATCCATCCGAGTTCAGGGCGGGCACGCAGCTGTGGGCTCAGGAGTGTGTGTCACGAGAATCGAAGAAGGGCAGGCCCTAAACTGCTTCTTCAGTGCGCCGACCGAGATATATTTCTCGGGGTCTTGAAGCAGTCCAAGCCCCCGAGGCGGGTTCAGTGCCGGGAGTGAGTTGCGGGATCAGGGCTTTGTCCCGGCGAGGGACCAAGGGCAGGACACAGCGAAGTGGACGGAAGGGAGCGATCTGAAGTCTCCCGTGGTTTCTTTGCCAGGTGCTTGAAGGAAGGCAGGAGCCAGCCTACTTCAGTGCAGGGACCCGGGGTGGTCTCAGGAGTGTTTGTCAGGGTCTTGCCCGAGGGCAGGAGCCAGCCTGGTTCAGAGCAGGCACCGGGCGGTTGGCTCAGGAGTGTTTGTCAGGGTCTTGCCTGAGGGCAGGAGCCAGCCTGGGCCAGTGCAGGCACCGGGCGGCTGGCTCAGGAGTGTTTGTCAGGGTCTTGCCCGAGGGCAGGAGCCAGCCTGGTTCAGAGCAGGCACCGGGCGGTTGGCTCAGGAGTGTTTGTCAGGGTCTTGCCTGAGGGCAGGAGCCAGCCTGGGCCAGTGCAGGCACCGGGCGGCTGGCTCAGGAGTGTTTGTCAGGGTCTTGCCCGAGGGCAGGAGCCAGCCTGGTTCAGAGCAGGCACCGGGCGGTTGGCTCAGGAGTGTTTGTCAGGGTCTTGCCCGAGGGCTGGAGCCAGCCTGGTTCAGTGCAGGCACCGGGCGGTGGGCTCAGTTGTGTTTGTCGGGGCCGGGCCATGGGCGGGACCCAGCCTCCTTCAGGGCAGGCACAGAGATGGGGGCTCAGGAGTCTGTGCTGGGCGAATCGAACAAGGGCCAGACCTAAACCGGTTGAGCGCAGGGACCGAGATGCAGCTTCAGGAGGATTTCCAGGCGGTAGGAGCCCGGCCAGGTTCAGCGCAGGGACCGAGATGCGGGCTCAGCAGTGTTTCCCGGCTAATTGAACGAGGGCACGGCCCACCCTGTCTCTGTGCAGGGACCGAGATGCGCCCTCTGAAGGGTTTCTCGAGGTCGAAAAGTGGGCAGGACGCGCTCGGCTTCAGGTTAGAGAGCTAGATGTGACCTCAGGAGGACGTGTTGAGGTAGCTCCCAAGGGCAGGATCTCGACTGGTTCAGCGCAGCGCCCGAGGGGTGGGCACAGGCGCATCTGCCGGTGTCTTCAGCAAGTGCTTGCAGTAGCCGCGGCCGGTGCAGGGAAGGAGATGTGGGCTCGGGGGCGTTGCAGGGAGCCGTGCACAAAGGGAGGCCCCAGCCTCGGTGCAAGCCATGGCTGCGAGGCAGGCTCAGGAGGGTCTGTCGGCGGACTGTCGCCGGGCGGGACCCAGCCTCGTCCAGTGCAGGGACCCAGGTGTTGGCTCCGGAGTGTTTGTCAGGGTTCGGAAGAAGCGCCGTGCATCGCCCTGTTGAGGGCAGCGACCGATGCAGGCTCAGGAGTGTTTGCCGGGGGTCGGGCCAAGGGCAGGACCTAGCCTGATTGAAGGCAGGGAACCCGATGTGGGCTCAGGAGTGCTTCACGGGGTTTGAACATGGGAAGGACACAGCCTGCTTCGGGGCATGGACTCAGATGCGCTCTCAGGATTATGTTCCAGGGACTTGAACATGGAAAATCCAACGAACACGTTCTGGACTGCAGGGAGCAAGAGGTGGGGTCGGGAGTCTGTACTAGGCGCTCGCACAAGGGCAGGACCTCGACTGTTTCAGATCAGTGACCGAGACGGGGCTCAGGAGTTTAGAAGGGCACTTCTGGAAGGGCACGACCCTGCCTGGTTTGGTGCAGCACGTGAGATGAGGGTGCAGCAATGATTCCGGGGGGTTTAAACAAGGAGAGGACTCACCGTCGTTCGGGGCCAGGGGGCCAAGTTTGGGCTCAGGACTGTTTGTCGGGGGCCTTGGCCAGAGGCAGAAACCACCGTGGTTGAGCTCAGGGACCAAGATGAACGCTCAGGCGTGTTTAGTGTGTGTGTGGGGGGGGTGGGGGTGTGTGTGGGGGGGTGTGCGCAAGGGCAGCATCCATCCGAGTTCCGGGCGGGCACGCAGCTGTGGGCTCAGGAGTGTGTGTCGCGGGAATCGAAGAAGGCAGGCCCTAGACTGCTTCTTCAGTGCGCCGACCGAGATGTATTTCTCGGGGTCTTGAAGCAGGCCAAGCCCCAGAGGTGGCTTCAGTGCCGGGAGTGAGCTGCGGGATCACAGCTTTGTCCCGGAGAGGGACCAAATGCAGGACACAGCGAAGTGGACGGGCAGGGAGCGAGCTGGAGTCTCCCGGTGGTTACTTTGCCAGGTGCTTGAACGAAGGCAGGAGCCAGCCTGCTTCGGTGCAGGGATCCGGAGTGGGCTCTGGAGTGTTTGCCAGGGTCTTGACCGAGGGCAGGAGCCAGCCTGGATCAGTGCAGACACCGGGCGGGGGGCCCAGGAGTGTTTGTCATGGTATTGCCCGAGGGCAGGAGCCAGCCTGGTTTAGAGCAGGCACCGGGTGGTGGGCTCAGGAGTGTTTGTCAGGGTATTGCCCGAGGGCAGGGACCAGCCTGGTTCAGGGCAGGCACCGGGCGGTGGTCTCAGGAGTGTCTGTCGGCGCCGGGCATGGGCAGGACCCAGCCTCCTTCAGGGCAGACACAGAGATGGGGGCTCAGGAGTCTGTGCTGAGTGAATCGAACAAGGGCCAGACCTAGACCGGTTCAGGGCAGGGACAGAGATGCTGCTTCAGGAGTATTTCCTGGGGGTAGGACCCCGGCCAGGTTTAGCGCGGGGATCAAGATGCGGGCTCAGCAGCGTTTCCCGGGTGACTGAACGAGGGCACGGCCCACCCTGTCTCTGTGCGGGGACCGAGATGCTCCCTCAGGAGGGTTTCTCGAGGTCTGATCGTGGGCAGGACGCGCACGGCTTCAGGGCAGAGTGCGAGAGGAGGCCTCAGGAGGACGTGTTGAGGTAGCTCCCAAGGGCAGAACCTCGACTGGTTCAGTGCAGCGCCCGAGGGGCGGGCACAGGCGCATTTGCCGGTGGCTTCGGCAATTGCTTGCCGGAGCCCTGGCCGGGGCAGGGAAGGAGATGTTGGCACAGGGGCGTTGGGTGGCGCTGTGCAGCAAGGGAGGCCCCAGCCTAGGTGCGTGCCGTGGCCGCGAGGCACGCTCAGGAGGGCCTGTCGGGGGACTGACACTGGGCGGGACCCAGCCTCGTCCCGAGCAGGGACCGAGGTGTTGGGTCAGGAGTGTTTGTCAGGGTCGGGAAGAAGTGCCGGGCACCGCCCAGTTGAGGGCAGCGACCGATGCAAGCTCAGGAGTGTTTGCCGGGGGTCGGGCCAAGGGCAGGACCTAGCCTGATTGAGGGCAGGCTACCCGATGTGGGCTCAGGAATGCTTCTCGGGGCTTGAACATGGGAAGGACCCAGCCTGCTTCGGGGCAGGGACTGAGATGCGCGCTCAGGATTATGTGTCCGGGACACGAATATGCAAAGTCCAACAAACGCCTGCTTGACTGCAGGGACCGAGAGGTGGGGTCGGGAGTCTGTGCTAAGGTCCCGCACAAGGGCAGGACCTCGACTGGTTCAGTTCAGTGACAGAGACGGGGCTCGGGAGATTAGACGTGCACTTCAGGAAGGGCGGAACCCAGCCTGGTTTGGTGCAGCGCGTGAGATGAGGGCGCAGCAGTGATTCTGAGGGGTTTGAACAAGGGGAGGCCTCACCGTCGTTCGGGGCCAGGGGGCCAGGTTTGGGCTCAGGATTGTTTGTCGGGGGCCTTGGCCAGACGCAGAAACCTCCGTGGTTGAGCTCAGGGACCGAGATGAACGCTCAGGAGTGTTTTGTGTGTGTGTGTGCGGGGAGGGGGTGTTGCTCAAGGGCAGCATCCATCCGAGTTCAGGGCGGGCACGCAGCTGTGGGCTCAGGAGTGTGTGTCACGAGAATCGAAGAAGGGCAGGCCCTAAACTGCTTCTTCAGTGCGCCGACCGAGATATATTTCTCGGGGTCTTGAAGCAGTCCAAGCCCCCGAGGCGGGTTCAGTGCCGGGAGTGAGTTGCGGGATCAGGGCTTTGTCCCGGCGAGGGACCAAGGGCAGGACACAGCGAAGTGGACGGAAGGGAGCGATCTGAAGTCTCCCGTGGTTTCTTTGCCAGGTGCTTGAAGGAAGGCAGGAGCCAGCCTACTTCAGTGCAGGGACCCGGGGTGGTCTCAGGAGTGTTTGTCAGGGTCTTGCCCGAGGGCAGGAGCCAGCCTGGTTCAGAGCAGGCACCGGGCGGTTGGCTCAGGAGTGTTTGTCAGGGTCTTGCCTGAGGGCAGGAGCCAGCCTGGGCCAGTGCAGGCACCGGGCGGCTGGCTCAGGAGTGTTTGTCAGGGTCTTGCCCGAGGGCAGGAGCCAGCCTGGTTCAGAGCAGGCACCGGGCGGTTGGCTCAGGAGTGTTTGTCAGGGTCTTGCCTGAGGGCAGGAGCCAGCCTGGGCCAGTGCAGGCACCGGGCGGCTGGCTCAGGAGTGTTTGTCAGGGTCTTGCCCGAGGGCAGGAGCCAGCCTGGTTCAGAGCAGGCACCGGGCGGTTGGCTCAGGAGTGTTTGTCAGGGTCTTGCCCGAGGGCTGGAGCCAGCCTGGTTCAGTGCAGGCACCGGGCGGTGGGCTCAGTTGTGTTTGTCGGGGCCGGGCCATGGGCGGGACCCAGCCTCCTTCAGGGCAGGCACAGAGATGGGGGCTCAGGAGTCTGTGCTGGGCGAATCGAACAAGGGCCAGACCTAAACCGGTTGAGCGCAGGGACCGAGATGCAGCTTCAGGAGGATTTCCAGGCGGTAGGAGCCCGGCCAGGTTCAGCGCAGGGACCGAGATGCGGGCTCAGCAGTGTTTCCCGGCTAATTGAACGAGGGCACGGCCCACCCTGTCTCTGTGCAGGGACCGAGATGCGCCCTCTGAAGGGTTTCTCGAGGTCGAAAAGTGGGCAGGACGCGCTCGGCTTCAGGTTAGAGAGCTAGATGTGACCTCAGGAGGACGTGTTGAGGTAGCTCCCAAGGGCAGGATCTCGACTGGTTCAGCGCAGCGCCCGAGGGGTGGGCACAGGCGCATCTGCCGGTGTCTTCAGCAAGTGCTTGCAGTAGCCGCGGCCGGTGCAGGGAAGGAGATGTGGGCTCGGGGGCGTTGCAGGGAGCCGTGCACAAAGGGAGGCCCCAGCCTCGGTGCAAGCCATGGCTGCGAGGCAGGCTCAGGAGGGTCTGTCGGCGGACTGTCGCCGGGCGGGACCCAGCCTCGTCCAGTGCAGGGACCCAGGTGTTGGCTCCGGAGTGTTTGTCAGGGTTCGGAAGAAGCGCCGTGCATCGCCCTGTTGAGGGCAGCGACCGATGCAGGCTCAGGAGTGTTTGCCGGGGGTCGGGCCAAGGGCAGGACCTAGCCTGATTGAAGGCAGGGAACCCGATGTGGGCTCAGGAGTGCTTCACGGGGTTTGAACATGGGAAGGACACAGCCTGCTTCGGGGCATGGACTCAGATGCGCTCTCAGGATTATGTTCCAGGGACTTGAACATGGAAAATCCAACGAACACGTTCTGGACTGCAGGGAGCAAGAGGTGGGGTCGGGAGTCTGTACTAGGCGCTCGCACAAGGGCAGGACCTCGACTGTTTCAGATCAGTGACCGAGACGGGGCTCAGGAGTTTAGAAGGGCACTTCTGGAAGGGCACGACCCTGCCTGGTTTGGTGCAGCACGTGAGATGAGGGTGCAGCAATGATTCCGGGGGGTTTAAACAAGGAGAGGACTCACCGTCGTTCGGGGCCAGGGGGCCAAGTTTGGGCTCAGGACTGTTTGTCGGGGGCCTTGGCCAGAGGCAGAAACCACCGTGGTTGAGCTCAGGGACCAAGATGAACGCTCAGGCGTGTTTAGTGTGTGTGTGTGGGGGGTGGGGGGGTGTGTGGGGGGGTGTGCGCAAGGGCAGCATCCATCCGAGTTCCGGGCGGGCACGCAGCTGTGGGCTCAGGAGTGTGTGTCGCGGGAATCGAAGAAGGCAGGCCCTAGACTGCTTCTTCAGTGCGCCGACCGAGATGTATTTCTCGGGGTCTTGAAGCAGGCCAAGCCCCAGAGGTGGCTTCAGTGCCGGGAGTGAGCTGCGGGATCACAGCTTTGTCCCGGAGAGGGACCAAATGCAGGACACAGCGAAGTGGACGGGCAGGGAGCGAGCTGGAGTCTCCCGGTGGTTACTTTGCCAGGTGCTTGAACGAAGGCAGGAGCCAGCCTGCTTCGGTGCAGGGATCCGGAGTGGGCTCTGGAGTGTTTGCCAGGGTCTTGACCGAGGGCAGGAGCCAGCCTGGATCAGTGCAGACACCGGGCGGGGGGCCCAGGAGTGTTTGTCATGGTATTGCCCGAGGGCAGGAGCCAGCCTGGTTTAGAGCAGGCACCGGGCGGTGGGCTCAGGAGTGTTTGTCAGGGTATTGCCCGAGGGCAGGGACCAGCCTGGTTCAGGGCAGGCACCGGGCGGTGGTCTCAGGAGTGTCTGTCGGCGCCGGGCATGGGCAGGACCCAGCCTCCTTCAGGGCAGACACAGAGATGGGGGCTCAGGAGTCTGTGCTGAGTGAATCGAACAAGGGCCAGACCTAGACCGGTTCAGGGCAGGGACAGAGATGCTGCTTCAGGAGTATTTCCTGGGGGTAGGACCCCGGCCAGGTTTAGCGCGGGGATCAAGATGCGGGCTCAGCAGCGTTTCCCGGGTGACTGAACGAGGGCACGGCCCACCCTGTCTCTGTGCGGGGACCGAGATGCTCCCTCAGGAGGGTTTCTCGAGGTCTGATCGTGGGCAGGACGCGCACGGCTTCAGGGCAGAGTGCGAGAGGAGGCCTCAGGAGGACGTGTTGAGGTAGCTCCCAAGGGCAGAACCTCGACTGGTTCAGTGCAGCGCCCGAGGGGCGGGCACAGGCGCATTTGCCGGTGGCTTCGGCAATTGCTTGCCGGAGCCCTGGCCGGGGCAGGGAAGGAGATGTTGGCACAGGGGCGTTGGGTGGCGCTGTGCAGCAAGGGAGGCCCCAGCCTAGGTGCGTGCCGTGGCCGCGAGGCACGCTCAGGAGGGCCTGTCGGGGGACTGACACTGGGCGGGACCCAGCCTCGTCCCGAGCAGGGACCGAGGTGTTGGGTCAGGAGTGTTTGTCAGGGTCGGGAAGAAGTGCCGGGCACCGCCCAGTTGAGGGCAGCGACCGATGCAAGCTCAGGAGTGTTTGCCGGGGGTCGGGCCAAGGGCAGGACCTAGCCTGATTGAGGGCAGGCTACCCGATGTGGGCTCAGGAATGCTTCTCGGGGCTTGAACATGGGAAGGACCCAGCCTGCTTCGGGGCAGGGACTGAGATGCGCGCTCAGGATTATGTGTCCGGGACACGAATATGCAAAGTCCAACAAACGCCTGCTTGACTGCAGGGACCGAGAGGTGGGGTCGGGAGTCTGTGCTAAGGTCCCGCACAAGGGCAGGACCTCGACTGGTTCAGTTCAGTGACAGAGACGGGGCTCGGGAGATTAGACGTGCACTTCAGGAAGGGCGGAACCCAGCCTGGTTTGGTGCAGCGCGTGAGATGAGGGCGCAGCAGTGATTCTGAGGGGTTTGAACAAGGGGAGGCCTCACCGTCGTTCGGGGCCAGGGGGCCAGGTTTGGGCTCAGGATTGTTTGTCGGGGGCCTTGGCCAGACGCAGAAACCTCCGTGGTTGAGCTCAGGGACCGAGATGAACGCTCAGGAGTGTTTTGTGTGTGTGTGTGCGGGGAGGGGGTGTTGCTCAAGGGCAGCATCCATCCGAGTTCAGGGCGGGCACGCAGCTGTGGGCTCAGGAGTGTGTGTCACGAGAATCGAAGAAGGGCAGGCCCTAAACTGCTTCTTCAGTGCGCCGACCGAGATATATTTCTCGGGGTCTTGAAGCAGTCCAAGCCCCCGAGGCGGGTTCAGTGCCGGGAGTGAGTTGCGGGATCAGGGCTTTGTCCCGGCGAGGGACCAAGGGCAGGACACAGCGAAGTGGACGGAAGGGAGCGATCTGAAGTCTCCCGTGGTTTCTTTGCCAGGTGCTTGAAGGAAGGCAGGAGCCAGCCTACTTCAGTGCAGGGACCCGGGGTGGTCTCAGGAGTGTTTGTCAGGGTCTTGCCCGAGGGCAGGAGCCAGCCTGGTTCAGAGCAGGCACCGGGCGGTTGGCTCAGGAGTGTTTGTCAGGGTCTTGCCTGAGGGCAGGAGCCAGCCTGGGCCAGTGCAGGCACCGGGCGGCTGGCTCAGGAGTGTTTGTCAGGGTCTTGCCCGAGGGCAGGAGCCAGCCTGGTTCAGAGCAGGCACCGGGCGGTTGGCTCAGGAGTGTTTGTCAGGGTCTTGCCTGAGGGCAGGAGCCAGCCTGGGCCAGTGCAGGCACCGGGCGGCTGGCTCAGGAGTGTTTGTCAGGGTCTTGCCCGAGGGCAGGAGCCAGCCTGGTTCAGAGCAGGCACCGGGCGGTTGGCTCAGGAGTGTTTGTCAGGGTCTTGCCCGAGGGCTGGAGCCAGCCTGGTTCAGTGCAGGCACCGGGCGGTGGGCTCAGTTGTGTTTGTCGGGGCCGGGCCATGGGCGGGACCCAGCCTCCTTCAGGGCAGGCACAGAGATGGGGGCTCAGGAGTCTGTGCTGGGCGAATCGAACAAGGGCCAGACCTAAACCGGTTGAGCGCAGGGACCGAGATGCAGCTTCAGGAGGATTTCCAGGCGGTAGGAGCCCGGCCAGGTTCAGCGCAGGGACCGAGATGCGGGCTCAGCAGTGTTTCCCGGCTAATTGAACGAGGGCACGGCCCACCCTGTCTCTGTGCAGGGACCGAGATGCGCCCTCTGAAGGGTTTCTCGAGGTCGAAAAGTGGGCAGGACGCGCTCGGCTTCAGGTTAGAGAGCTAGATGTGACCTCAGGAGGACATGTTGAGGTAGCTCCCAAGGGCAGGATCTCGACTGGTTCAGCGCAGCGCCCGAGGGGTGGGCACAGGCGCATCTGCCGGTGTCTTCAGCAAGTGCTTGCAGTAGCCGCGGCCGGTGCAGGGAAGGAGATGTGGGCTCGGGGGCGTTGCAGGGAGCCGTGCACAAAGGGAGGCCCAGCCTCGGTTCAAGCCATGGCTGCGAGGCAGGCTCAGGAGGGTCTGTCGGCGGACTGTCGCCGGGCGGGACCCAGCCTCGTCCAGTGCAGGGACCCAGGTGTTGGCTCCGGAGTGTTTGTCAGGGTTCGGAAGAAGCGCCGTGCATCGCCCTGTTGAGGGCAGCGACCGATGCAGGCTCAGGAGTGTTTGCCGGGGGTCGGGCCAAGGGCAGGACCTAGCCTGATTGAAGGCAGGGAACCCGATGTGGGCTCAGGAGTGCTTCACGGGGTTTGAACATGGGAAGGACACAGCCTGCTTCGGGGCATGGACTCAGATGCGCTCTCAGGATTATGTTCCAGGGACTTGAACATGGAAAATCCAACGAACACGTTCTGGACTGCAGGGACCAAGAGGTGGGGTCGGGAGTCTGTACTAGGCGCTCGCACAAGGGCAGGACCTCGACTGTTTCAGATCAGTGACCGAGACGGGGCTCAGGAGTTTAGAAGGGCACTTCTGGAAGGGCACGACCCTGCCTGGTTTGGTGCAGCACGTGAGATGAGGGTGCAGCAATGATTCCGGGGGGTTTAAACAAGGAGAGGACTCACCGTCGTTCGGGGCCAGGGGGCCAAGTTTGGGCTCAGGACTGTTTGTCGGGGGCCTTGGCCAGAGGCAGAAACCACCGTGGTTGAGCTCAGGGACCAAGATGAACGCTCAGGCGTGTTTAGTGTGTGTGTGTGGGGGGTGGGGGGGTGTGTGGGGGGGTGTGCGCAAGGGCAGCATCCATCCGAGTTCCGGGCGGGCACGCAGCTGTGGGCTCAGGAGTGTGTGTCGCGGGAATCGAAGAAGGCAGGCCCTAGACTGCTTCTTCAGTGCGCCGACCGAGATGTATTTCTCGGGGTCTTGAAGCAGGCCAAGCCCCAGAGGTGGCTTCAGTGCCGGGAGTGAGCTGCGGGATCACAGCTTTGTCCCGGAGAGGGACCAAATGCAGGACACAGCGAAGTGGACGGGCAGGGAGCGAGCTGGAGTCTCCCGGTGGTTACTTTGCCAGGTGCTTGAACGAAGGCAGGAGCCAGCCTGCTTCGGTGCAGGGATCCGGAGTGGGCTCTGGAGTGTTTGCCAGGGTCTTGACCGAGGGCAGGAGCCAGCCTGGATCAGTGCAGACACCGGGCGGGGGGCCCAGGAGTGTTTGTCATGGTATTGCCCGAGGGCAGGAGCCAGCCTGGTTTAGAGCAGGCACCGGGCGGTGGGCTCAGGAGTGTTTGTCATGGTATTGCCCGAGGGCAGGGACCAGCCTGGTTCAGGGCAGGCACCGGGCGGTGGTCTCAGGAGTGTCTGTCGGCGCCGGGCATGGGCAGGACCCAGCCTCCTTCAGGGCAGACACAGAGATGGGGGCTCAGGAGTCTGTGCTGAGTGAATCGAACAAGGGCCAGACCTAGACCGGTTCAGGGCAGGGACAGAGATGCTGCTTCAGGAGTATTTCCTGGGGGTAGGACCCCGGCCAGGTTTAGCGCGGGGATCAAGATGCGGGCTCAGCAGCGTTTCCCGGGTGACTGAACGAGGGCACGGCCCACCCTGTCTCTGTGCGGGGACCGAGATGCTCCCTCAGGAGGGTTTCTCGAGGTCTGATCGTGGGCAGGACGCGCACGGCTTCAGGGCAGAGTGCGAGAGGAGGCCTCAGGAGGACGTGTTGAGGTAGCTCCCAAGGGCAGAACCTCGACTGGTTCAGTGCAGCGCCCGAGGGGCGGGCACAGGCGCATTTGCCGGTGGCTTCGGCAATTGCTTGCCGGAGCCCTGGCCGGGGCAGGGAAGGAGATGTTGGCACAGGGGCGTTGGGTGGCGCTGTGCAGCAAGGGAGGCCCCAGCCTAGGTGCGTGCCGTGGCCGCGAGGCACGCTCAGGAGGGCCTGTCGGGGGACTGACACTGGGCGGGACCCAGCCTCGTCCCGAGCAGGGACCGAGGTGTTGGGTCAGGAGTGTTTGTCAGGGTCGGGAAGAAGTGCCGGGCACCGCCCAGTTGAGGGCAGCGACCGATGCAAGCTCAGGAGTGTTTGCCGGGGGTCGGGCCAAGGGCAGGACCTAGCCTGATTGAGGGCAGGCTACCCGATGTGGGCTCAGGAATGCTTCTCGGGGCTTGAACATGGGAAGGACCCAGCCTGCTTCGGGGCAGGGACTGAGATGCGCGCTCAGGATTATGTGTCCGGGACACGAATATGCAAAGTCCAACAAACGCCTGCTTGACTGCAGGGACCGAGAGGTGGGGTCGGGAGTCTGTGCTAAGGTCCCGCACAAGGGCAGGACCTCGACTGGTTCAGTTCAGTGACAGAGACGGGGCTCGGGAGATTAGACGTGCACTTCAGGAAGGGCGGAACCCAGCCTGGTTTGGTGCAGCGCGTGAGATGAGGGCGCAGCAGTGATTCTGAGGGGTTTGAACAAGGGGAGGCCTCACCGTCGTTCGGGGCCAGGGGGCCAGGTTTGGGCTCAGGATTGTTTGTCGGGGGCCTTGGCCAGACGCAGAAACCTCCGTGGTTGAGCTCAGGGACCGAGATGAACGCTCAGGAGTGTTTTGTGTGTGTGTGTGCGGGGAGGGGGTGTTGCTCAAGGGCAGCATCCATCCGAGTTCAGGGCGGGCACGCAGCTGTGGGCTCAGGAGTGTGTGTCACGAGAATCGAAGAAGGGCAGGCCCTAAACTGCTTCTTCAGTGCGCCGACCGAGATATATTTCTCGGGGTCTTGAAGCAGTCCAAGCCCCCGAGGCGGGTTCAGTGCCGGGAGTGAGTTGCGGGATCAGGGCTTTGTCCCGGCGAGGGACCAAGGGCAGGACACAGCGAAGTGGACGGAAGGGAGCGATCTGAAGTCTCCCGTGGTTTCTTTGCCAGGTGCTTGAAGGAAGGCAGGAGCCAGCCTACTTCAGTGCAGGGACCCGGGGTGGTCTCAGGAGTGTTTGTCAGGGTCTTGCCCGAGGGCAGGAGCCAGCCTGGTTCAGAGCAGGCACCGGGCGGTTGGCTCAGGAGTGTTTGTCAGGGTCTTGCCTGAGGGCAGGAGCCAGCCTGGGCCAGTGCAGGCACCGGGCGGCTGGCTCAGGAGTGTTTGTCAGGGTCTTGCCCGAGGGCAGGAGCCAGCCTGGTTCAGAGCAGGCACCGGGCGGTTGGCTCAGGAGTGTTTGTCAGGGTCTTGCCTGAGGGCAGGAGCCAGCCTGGGCCAGTGCAGGCACCGGGCGGCTGGCTCAGGAGTGTTTGTCAGGGTCTTGCCCGAGGGCAGGAGCCAGCCTGGTTCAGAGCAGGCACCGGGCGGTTGGCTCAGGAGTGTTTGTCAGGGTCTTGCCCGAGGGCTGGAGCCAGCCTGGTTCAGTGCAGGCACCGGGCGGTGGGCTCAGTTGTGTTTGTCGGGGCCGGGCCATGGGCGGGACCCAGCCTCCTTCAGGGCAGGCACAGAGATGGGGGCTCAGGAGTCTGTGCTGGGCGAATCGAACAAGGGCCAGACCTAAACCGGTTGAGCGCAGGGACCGAGATGCAGCTTCAGGAGGATTTCCAGGCGGTAGGAGCCCGGCCAGGTTCAGCGCAGGGACCGAGATGCGGGCTCAGCAGTGTTTCCCGGCTAATTGAACGAGGGCACGGCCCACCCTGTCTCTGTGCAGGGACCGAGATGCGCCCTCTGAAGGGTTTCTCGAGGTCGAAAAGTGGGCAGGACGCGCTCGGCTTCAGGTTAGAGAGCTAGATGTGACCTCAGGAGGACGTGTTGAGGTAGCTCCCAAGGGCAGGATCTCGACTGGTTCAGCGCAGCGCCCGAGGGGTGGGCACAGGCGCATCTGCCGGTGTCTTCAGCAAGTGCTTGCAGTAGCCGCGGCCGGTGCAGGGAAGGAGATGTGGGCTCGGGGGCGTTGCAGGGAGCCGTGCACAAAGGGAGGCCCCAGCCTCGGTGCAAGCCATGGCTGCGAGGCAGGCTCAGGAGGGTCTGTCGGCGGACTGTCGCCGGGCGGGACCCAGCCTCGTCCAGTGCAGGGACCCAGGTGTTGGCTCCGGAGTGTTTGTCAGGGTTCGGAAGAAGCGCCGTGCATCGCCCTGTTGAGGGCAGCGACCGATGCAGGCTCAGGAGTGTTTGCCGGGGGTCGGGCCAAGGGCAGGACCTAGCCTGATTGAAGGCAGGGAACCCGATGTGGGCTCAGGAGTGCTTCACGGGGTTTGAACATGGGAAGGACACAGCCTGCTTCGGGGCATGGACTCAGATGCGCTCTCAGGATTATGTTCCAGGGACTTGAACATGGAAAATCCAACGAACACGTTCTGGACTGCAGGGAGCAAGAGGTGGGGTCGGGAGTCTGTACTAGGCGCTCGCACAAGGGCAGGACCTCGACTGTTTCAGATCAGTGACCGAGACGGGGCTCAGGAGTTTAGAAGGGCACTTCTGGAAGGGCACGACCCTGCCTGGTTTGGTGCAGCACGTGAGATGAGGGTGCAGCAATGATTCCGGGGGGTTTAAACAAGGAGAGGACTCACCGTCGTTCGGGGCCAGGGGGCCAAGTTTGGGCTCAGGACTGTTTGTCGGGGGCCTTGGCCAGAGGCAGAAACCACCGTGGTTGAGCTCAGGGACCAAGATGAACGCTCAGGCGTGTTTAGTGTGTGTGTGGGGGGGGTGGGGGTGTGTGTGGGGGGGTGTGCGCAAGGGCAGCATCCATCCGAGTTCCGGGCGGGCACGCAGCTGTGGGCTCAGGAGTGTGTGTCGCGGGAATCGAAGAAGGCAGGCCCTAGACTGCTTCTTCAGTGCGCCGACCGAGATGTATTTCTCGGGGTCTTGAAGCAGGCCAAGCCCCAGAGGTGGCTTCAGTGCCGGGAGTGAGCTGCGGGATCACAGCTTTGTCCCGGAGAGGGACCAAATGCAGGACACAGCGAAGTGGACGGGCAGGGAGCGAGCTGGAGTCTCCCGGTGGTTACTTTGCCAGGTGCTTGAACGAAGGCAGGAGCCAGCCTGCTTCGGTGCAGGGATCCGGAGTGGGCTCTGGAGTGTTTGCCAGGGTCTTGACCGAGGGCAGGAGCCAGCCTGGATCAGTGCAGACACCGGGCGGGGGGCCCAGGAGTGTTTGTCATGGTATTGCCCGAGGGCAGGAGCCAGCCTGGTTTAGAGCAGGCACCGGGTGGTGGGCTCAGGAGTGTTTGTCAGGGTATTGCCCGAGGGCAGGGACCAGCCTGGTTCAGGGCAGGCACCGGGCGGTGGTCTCAGGAGTGTCTGTCGGCGCCGGGCATGGGCAGGACCCAGCCTCCTTCAGGGCAGACACAGAGATGGGGGCTCAGGAGTCTGTGCTGAGTGAATCGAACAAGGGCCAGACCTAGACCGGTTCAGGGCAGGGACAGAGATGCTGCTTCAGGAGTATTTCCTGGGGGTAGGACCCCGGCCAGGTTTAGCGCGGGGATCAAGATGCGGGCTCAGCAGCGTTTCCCGGGTGACTGAACGAGGGCACGGCCCACCCTGTCTCTGTGCGGGGACCGAGATGCTCCCTCAGGAGGGTTTCTCGAGGTCTGATCGTGGGCAGGACGCGCACGGCTTCAGGGCAGAGTGCGAGAGGAGGCCTCAGGAGGACGTGTTGAGGTAGCTCCCAAGGGCAGAACCTCGACTGGTTCAGTGCAGCGCCCGAGGGGCGGGCACAGGCGCATTTGCCGGTGGCTTCGGCAATTGCTTGCCGGAGCCCTGGCCGGGGCAGGGAAGGAGATGTTGGCACAGGGGCGTTGGGTGGCGCTGTGCAGCAAGGGAGGCCCCAGCCTAGGTGCGTGCCGTGGCCGCGAGGCACGCTCAGGAGGGCCTGTCGGGGGACTGACACTGGGCGGGACCCAGCCTCGTCCCGAGCAGGGACCGAGGTGTTGGGTCAGGAGTGTTTGTCAGGGTCGGGAAGAAGTGCCGGGCACCGCCCAGTTGAGGGCAGCGACCGATGCAAGCTCAGGAGTGTTTGCCGGGGGTCGGGCCAAGGGCAGGACCTAGCCTGATTGAGGGCAGGCTACCCGATGTGGGCTCAGGAATGCTTCTCGGGGCTTGAACATGGGAAGGACCCAGCCTGCTTCGGGGCAGGGACTGAGATGCGCGCTCAGGATTATGTGTCCGGGACACGAATATGCAAAGTCCAACAAACGCCTGCTTGACTGCAGGGACCGAGAGGTGGGGTCGGGAGTCTGTGCTAAGGTCCCGCACAAGGGCAGGACCTCGACTGGTTCAGTTCAGTGACAGAGACGGGGCTCGGGAGATTAGACGTGCACTTCAGGAAGGGCGGAACCCAGCCTGGTTTGGTGCAGCGCGTGAGATGAGGGCGCAGCAGTGATTCTGAGGGGTTTGAACAAGGGGAGGCCTCACCGTCGTTCGGGGCCAGGGGGCCAGGTTTGGGCTCAGGATTGTTTGTCGGGGGCCTTGGCCAGACGCAGAAACCTCCGTGGTTGAGCTCAGGGACCGAGATGAACGCTCAGGAGTGTTTTGTGTGTGTGTGTGCGGGGAGGGGGTGTTGCTCAAGGGCAGCATCCATCCGAGTTCAGGGCGGGCACGCAGCTGTGGGCTCAGGAGTGTGTGTCACGAGAATCGAAGAAGGGCAGGCCCTAAACTGCTTCTTCAGTGCGCCGACCGAGATATATTTCTCGGGGTCTTGAAGCAGTCCAAGCCCCCGAGGCGGGTTCAGTGCCGGGAGTGAGTTGCGGGATCAGGGCTTTGTCCCGGCGAGGGACCAAGGGCAGGACACAGCGAAGTGGACGGAAGGGAGCGATCTGAAGTCTCCCGTGGTTTCTTTGCCAGGTGCTTGAAGGAAGGCAGGAGCCAGCCTACTTCAGTGCAGGGACCCGGGGTGGTCTCAGGAGTGTTTGTCAGGGTCTTGCCCGAGGGCAGGAGCCAGCCTGGTTCAGAGCAGGCACCGGGCGGTTGGCTCAGGAGTGTTTGTCAGGGTCTTGCCTGAGGGCAGGAGCCAGCCTGGGCCAGTGCAGGCACCGGGCGGCTGGCTCAGGAGTGTTTGTCAGGGTCTTGCCCGAGGGCAGGAGCCAGCCTGGTTCAGAGCAGGCACCGGGCGGTTGGCTCAGGAGTGTTTGTCAGGGTCTTGCCTGAGGGCAGGAGCCAGCCTGGGCCAGTGCAGGCACCGGGCGGCTGGCTCAGGAGTGTTTGTCAGGGTCTTGCCCGAGGGCAGGAGCCAGCCTGGTTCAGAGCAGGCACCGGGCGGTTGGCTCAGGAGTGTTTGTCAGGGTCTTGCCCGAGGGCTGGAGCCAGCCTGGTTCAGTGCAGGCACCGGGCGGTGGGCTCAGTTGTGTTTGTCGGGGCCGGGCCATGGGCGGGACCCAGCCTCCTTCAGGGCAGGCACAGAGATGGGGGCTCAGGAGTCTGTGCTGGGCGAATCGAACAAGGGCCAGACCTAAACCGGTTGAGCGCAGGGACCGAGATGCAGCTTCAGGAGGATTTCCAGGCGGTAGGAGCCCGGCCAGGTTCAGCGCAGGGACCGAGATGCGGGCTCAGCAGTGTTTCCCGGCTAATTGAACGAGGGCACGGCCCACCCTGTCTCTGTGCAGGGACCGAGATGCGCCCTCTGAAGGGTTTCTCGAGGTCGAAAAGTGGGCAGGACGCGCTCGGCTTCAGGTTAGAGAGCTAGATGTGACCTCAGGAGGACGTGTTGAGGTAGCTCCCAAGGGCAGGATCTCGACTGGTTCAGCGCAGCGCCCGAGGGGTGGGCACAGGCGCATCTGCCGGTGTCTTCAGCAAGTGCTTGCAGTAGCCGCGGCCGGTGCAGGGAAGGAGATGTGGGCTCGGGGGCGTTGCAGGGAGCCATGCACAAAGGGAGGCCCCAGCCTCGGTGCAAGCCATGGCTGCGAGGCAGGCTCAGGAGGGTCTGTCGGCGGACTGTCGCCGGGCGGGACCCAGCCTCGTCCAGTGCAGGGACCCAGGTGTTGGCTCCGGAGTGTTTGTCAGGGTTCGGAAGAAGCGCCGTGCATCGCCCTGTTGAGGGCAGCGACCGATGCAGGCTCAGGAGTGTTTGCCGGGGGTCGGGCCAAGGGCAGGACCTAGCCTGATTGAAGGCAGGGAACCCGATGTGGGCTCAGGAGTGCTTCACGGGGTTTGAACATGGGAAGGACACAGCCTGCTTCGGGGCATGGACTCAGATGCGCTCTCAGGATTATGTTCCAGGGACTTGAACATGGAAAATCCAACGAACACGTTCTGGACTGCAGGGAGCAAGAGGTGGGGTCGGGAGTCTGTACTAGGCGCTCGCACAAGGGCAGGACCTCGACTGTTTCAGATCAGTGACCGAGACGGGGCTCAGGAGTTTAGAAGGGCACTTCTGGAAGGGCACGACCCTGCCTGGTTTGGTGCAGCACGTGAGATGAGGGTGCAGCAATGATTCCGGGGGGTTTAAACAAGGAGAGGACTCACCGTCGTTCGGGGCCAGGGGGCCAAGTTTGGGCTCAGGACTGTTTGTCGGGGGCCTTGGCCAGAGGCAGAAACCACCGTGGTTGAGCTCAGGGACCAAGATGAACGCTCAGGCGTGTTTAGTGTGTGTGTGTGGGGGGTGGGGGGGTGTGTGGGGGGGTGTGCGCAAGGGCAGCATCCATCCGAGTTCCGGGCGGGCACGCAGCTGTGGGCTCAGGAGTGTGTGTCGCGGGAATCGAAGAAGGCAGGCCCTAGACTGCTTCTTCAGTGCGCCGACCGAGATGTATTTCTCGGGGTCTTGAAGCAGGCCAAGCCCCAGAGGTGGCTTCAGTGCCGGGAGTGAGCTGCGGGATCACAGCTTTGTCCCGGAGAGGGACCAAATGCAGGACACAGCGAAGTGGACGGGCAGGGAGCGAGCTGGAGTCTCCCGGTGGTTACTTTGCCAGGTGCTTGAACGAAGGCAGGAGCCAGCCTGCTTCGGTGCAGGGATCCGGAGTGGGCTCTGGAGTGTTTGCCAGGGTCTTGACCGAGGGCAGGAGCCAGCCTGGATCAGTGCAGACACCGGGCGGGGGGCCCAGGAGTGTTTGTCATGGTATTGCCCGAGGGCAGGAGCCAGCCTGGTTTAGAGCAGGCACCGGGCGGTGGGCTCAGGAGTGTTTGTCAGGGTATTGCCCGAGGGCAGGGACCAGCCTGGTTCAGGGCAGGCACCGGGCGGTGGTCTCAGGAGTGTCTGTCGGCGCCGGGCATGGGCAGGACCCAGCCTCCTTCAGGGCAGACACAGAGATGGGGGCTCAGGAGTCTGTGCTGAGTGAATCGAACAAGGGCCAGACCTAGACCGGTTCAGGGCAGGGACAGAGATGCTGCTTCAGGAGTATTTCCTGGGGGTAGGACCCCGGCCAGGTTTAGCGCGGGGATCAAGATGCGGGCTCAGCAGCGTTTCCCGGGTGACTGAACGAGGGCACGGCCCACCCTGTCTCTGTGCGGGGACCGAGATGCTCCCTCAGGAGGGTTTCTCGAGGTCTGATCGTGGGCAGGACGCGCACGGCTTCAGGGCAGAGTGCGAGAGGAGGCCTCAGGAGGACGTGTTGAGGTAGCTCCCAAGGGCAGAACCTCGACTGGTTCAGTGCAGCGCCCGAGGGGCGGGCACAGGCGCATTTGCCGGTGGCTTCGGCAATTGCTTGCCGGAGCCCTGGCCGGGGCAGGGAAGGAGATGTTGGCACAGGGGCGTTGGGTGGCGCTGTGCAGCAAGGGAGGCCCCAGCCTAGGTGCGTGCCGTGGCCGCGAGGCACGCTCAGGAGGGCCTGTCGGGGGACTGACACTGGGCGGGACCCAGCCTCGTCCCGAGCAGGGACCGAGGTGTTGGGTCAGGAGTGTTTGTCAGGGTCGGGAAGAAGTGCCGGGCACCGCCCAGTTGAGGGCAGCGACCGATGCAAGCTCAGGAGTGTTTGCCGGGGGTCGGGCCAAGGGCAGGACCTAGCCTGATTGAGGGCAGGCTACCCGATGTGGGCTCAGGAATGCTTCTCGGGGCTTGAACATGGGAAGGACCCAGCCTGCTTCGGGGCAGGGACTGAGATGCGCGCTCAGGATTATGTGTCCGGGACACGAATATGCAAAGTCCAACAAACGCCTGCTTGACTGCAGGGACCGAGAGGTGGGGTCGGGAGTCTGTGCTAAGGTCCCGCACAAGGGCAGGACCTCGACTGGTTCAGTTCAGTGACAGAGACGGGGCTCGGGAGATTAGACGTGCACTTCAGGAAGGGCGGAACCCAGCCTGGTTTGGTGCAGCGCGTGAGATGAGGGCGCAGCAGTGATTCTGAGGGGTTTGAACAAGGGGAGGCCTCACCGTCGTTCGGGGCCAGGGGGCCAGGTTTGGGCTCAGGATTGTTTGTCGGGGGCCTTGGCCAGACGCAGAAACCTCCGTGGTTGAGCTCAGGGACCGAGATGAACGCTCAGGAGTGTTTTGTGTGTGTGTGTGCGGGGAGGGGGTGTTGCTCAAGGGCAGCATCCATCCGAGTTCAGGGCGGGCACGCAGCTGTGGGCTCAGGAGTGTGTGTCACGAGAATCGAAGAAGGGCAGGCCCTAAACTGCTTCTTCAGTGCGCCGACCGAGATGTATTTCTCGGGGTGTTGAAGCAGGCCAAGCCCCCGTTGCGGGTTCAGTGCCGGGAGTGAGTTGCGGGATCAGGGCTTTGTCCCGGCGAGGGACCAAAGGCAGGACACAGCGACGTGGACGGGCACGGAGCGAGCTGGAGTCTCCCGGTGGTTACTTTGCCAGGTGCTTGCACGAAGGCAGGAGCCAGCCTGCTTCAGTGCAGAGACCCGGGGAGGTCACAGGAGTGTTTGTCAGGGTCTTGCCCTAGGGAGGGGGCCAGCCTGGTTCAGTGCAGGCACGGGGAGGTGGGCTCAGGAGTGTTTGTCCGGGTCTTGCCTGAGGGCAGGAGCCAGCCTGGTTCAATGCAGGCACCGGGCGGTGGGCTCAGGGGTGTTTGTCGGCGCCGGGCCGTGGGCGGGACCAAGCCTCCTTCAGGGCAGGCACAGAGATGGGGGCTCAGGAGCCTGTGATGTGCGTCCCGAACAAGGGCTAGACCTAGACCGGTTCAGGGCAGGGACCGAGATGCAGCTTCAGGAGTATTTCCTGGGGGTAGGAACCCGGCCAGGTTCACCGCGGGGACCAAGATGCGGGCTCTACCGTGTTTTTCGGGTGATTGAACGACGGCACGGCCCACCCTGTCTCTGTGCAGGGACCGAGATGCGCCCTCAGGAGGGTTTTTCGAGGTCGGACCATGGGCAGCACGCGCACGCCTTCAGGGCAGAGAGCGAGAGGTCACCTCAGGAGGACGTGTTGAGGTAGCGCCCAAGGGCAGGACCTCGACTGGTTCAGAGCAGCGCCCGAGGGGTGGGTAAAGGCGCATTTGCCAATGGCTTCAGCAAGTGCTTGCTGGAGCCGCGGCCGGTGCAGGGAAGGAGATGTTGACTCAGGGGCGTTGCACGGCACAGTGCCCAAAGGGAGGCCCCAGCCTAGGTGCGTGCCGTGGCCGCGAGGCAGGCTCAGGCGGGTCTGCCGGGGGACTGACGCCGGGTGGGACCCAGCCTCGTCCCGTGCAGGGACCGAGGTGTTGGCTCAGGAGTGTTGTCAGGGTCGGGAAGAAGTGCCGTGCACCGCCCAATTGAGGGAGCGACCGAGGCAGGCTCAGGAGTGCTTGCCGGGGGTCGGTCCAAGGGTAGGACCTAGCCTGATTGAGGGCAGGGAACCCGATGTGGGCTCGAGAGTGCTTCTCGGGGCTTGAACATGGGAAGGACCCAGCCTGCTTCGGGGCAGGCACTGAGACGCGCGCTCAGGATTATGTTCCCGGGACTCGAACATGGAAAGTCCAAAGAACGCCTGCTTGACTGCAGGGACCGAGAGGTTTGGGTCGGGAGTCTGTGCTAGGGGCCCGCACAAGGGCAGGACCTTGACTGGTTCAGTTCAGTGACCGAGACGGGGCCCAGGACTTTAGACGGGCACTTCAGGAAGGGCGGAACTCTGCGTGGTTTAGTGCAGCGCGTGAGATGAGGGCGCAGCAATGATTCCGGGCGTTTGAACAAGGGGAGGACTCACCGTCGTTCAGGGCCAGGGGGCCAGGTTTGGGCTCAGGATTGATTGTCGAGGGCCTTGGCCAGAGGCAGAAACCACCGTGGTTGAGCTCAGGGACCGAGATGAACGCTCAGGAGTGTTTTGTGTGAGTTTGGGGGCGGTGGGGGTGTTGCCCAAGGGCAGCATCCATCCGAATTCAGGGCGGGCACGCAGCTGTGGGCTCAGGAGTGTGTGTCACGGGAATCGAAGTAGGGCAGGCCCTAAACTGCTTCTTCAGTGCGCCGACCGAGATGTATTTCTCGGGGTCTTGAAGCAGTCCAAGCCCCCGAGGCGGGTTCAGTGCCGGGAGTGAGTTGCGGGATCAGGGCTTTGTCCCGGCGAGGGACCAAGGGCAGGACACAGCGAAGTGGACGGAAGGGAGCGATCTGAAGTCTCCCGTGGTTTCTTTGCCAGGTGCTTGAAGGAAGGCAGGAGCCAGCCTACTTCAGTGCAGGGACCCGGGGTGGTCTCAGGAGTGTTTGTCAGGGTCTTGCCCGAGGGCAGGAGCCAGCCTGGTTCAGAGCAGGCACCGGGCGGTTGGCTCAGGAGTGTTTGTCAGGGTCTTGCCTGAGGGCAGGAGCCAGCCTGGGCCAGTGCAGGCACCGGGCGGCTGGCTCAGGAGTGTTTGTCAGGGTCTTGCCCGAGGGCAGGAGCCAGCCTGGTTCAGAGCAGGCACCGGGCGGTTGGCTCAGGAGTGTTTGTCAGGGTCTTGCCCGAGGGCTGGAGCCAGCCTGGTTCAGTGCAGGCACCGGGCGGTGGGCTCAGTTGTGTTTGTCGGGGCCGGGCCATGGGCGGGACCCAGCCTCCTTCAGGGCAGGCACAGAGATGGGGGCTCAGGAGTCTGTGCTGGGCGAATCGAACAAGGGCCAGACCTAAACCGGTTGAGCGCAGGGACCGAGATGCAGCTTCAGGAGGATTTCCAGGCGGTAGGAGCCCGGCCAGGTTCAGCGCAGGGACCGAGATGCGGGCTCAGCAGTGTTTCCCGGCTAATTGAACGAGGGCACGGCCCACCCTGTCTCTGTGCAGGGACCGAGATGCGCCCTCTGAAGGGTTTCTCGAGGTCGAAAAGTGGGCAGGACGCGCTCGGCTTCAGGTTAGAGAGCTAGATGTGACCTCAGGAGGACGTGTTGAGGTAGCTCCCAAGGGCAGGATCTCGACTGGTTCAGCGCAGCGCCCGAGGGGTGGGCACAGGCGCATCTGCCGGTGTCTTCAGCAAGTGCTTGCAGTAGCCGCGGCCGGTGCAGGGAAGGAGATGTGGGCTCGGGGGCGTTGCAGGGAGCCGTGCACAAAGGGAGGCCCCAGCCTCGGTGCAAGCCATGGCTGCGAGGCAGGCTCAGGAGGGTCTGTCGGCGGACTGTCGCCGGGCGGGACCCAGCCTCGTCCAGTGCAGGGACCCAGGTGTTGGCTCCGGAGTGTTTGTCAGGGTTCGGAAGAAGCGCCGTGCATCGCCCTGTTGAGGGCAGCGACCGATGCAGGCTCAGGAGTGTTTGCCGGGGGTCGGGCCAAGGGCAGGACCTAGCCTGATTGAAGGCAGGGAACCCGATGTGGGCTCAGCAGTGCTTCACGGGGTTTGAACATGGGAAGGACACAGCCTGCTTCGGGGCATGGACTCAGATGCGCTCTCAGGATTATGTTCCAGGGACTTGAACATGGAAAATCCAACGAACACGTTCTGGACTGCAGGGAGCAAGAGGTGGGGTCGGGAGTCTGTACTAGGCGCTCGCACAAGGGCAGGACCTCGACTGTTTCAGATCAGTGACCGAGACGGGGCTCAGGAGTTTAGAAGGGCACTTCTGGAAGGGCACGACCCTGCCTGGTTTGGTGCAGCACGTGAGATGAGGGTGCAGCAATGATTCCGGGGGGTTTAAACAAGGGGAGGACTCACCGTCGTTCGGGGCCAGGGGGCCAAGTTTGGGCTCAGGACTGTTTGTCGGGGGCCTTGGCCAGAGGCAGAAACCACCGTGGTTGAGCTCAGGGACCAAGATGAACGCTCAGGCGTGTTTAGTGTGTGTGTGTGGGGGGTGGGGGGGTGTGTGGGGGGGTGTGCGCAAGGGCAGCATCCATCCGAGTTCCGGGCGGGCACGCAGCTGTGGGCTCAGGAGTGTGTGTCGCGGGAATCGAAGAAGGCAGGCCCTAGACTGCTTCTTCAGTGCGCCGACCGAGATGTATTTCTCGGGGTCTTGAAGCAGGCCAAGCCCCAGAGGTGGCTTCAGTGCCGGGAGTGAGCTGCGGGATCACAGCTTTGTCCCGGAGAGGGACCAAATGCAGGACACAGCGAAGTGGACGGGCAGGGAGCGAGCTGGAGTCTCCCGGTGGTTACTTTGCCAGGTGCTTGAACGAAGGCAGGAGCCAGCCTGCTTCGGTGCAGGGATCCGGAGTGGGCTCTGGAGTGTTTGCCAGGGTCTTGACCGAGGGCAGGAGCCAGCCTGGATCAGTGCAGACACCGGGCGGGGGGCCCAGGAGTGTTTGTCATGGTATTGCCCGAGGGCAGGAGCCAGCCTGGTTTAGAGCAGGCACCGGGCGGTGGGCTCAGGAGTGTTTGTCAGGGTATTGCCCGAGGGCAGGGACCAGCCTGGTTCAGGGCAGGCACCGGGCGGTGGTCTCAGGAGTGTCTGTCGGCGCCGGGCATGGGCAGGACCCAGCCTCCTTCAGGGCAGACACAGAGATGGGGGCTCAGGAGTCTGTGCTGAGTGAATCGAACAAGGGCCAGACCTAGACCGGTTCAGGGCAGGGACAGAGATGCTGCTTCAGGAGTATTTCCTGGGGGTAGGACCCCGGCCAGGTTTAGCGCGGGGATCAAGATGCGGGCTCAGCAGCGTTTCCCGGGTGACTGAACGAGGGCACGGCCCACCCTGTCTCTGTGCGGGGACCGAGATGCTCCCTCAGGAGGGTTTCTCGAGGTCTGATCGTGGGCAGGACGCGCACGGCTTCAGGGCAGAGTGCGAGAGGAGGCCTCAGGAGGACGTGTTGAGGTAGCTCCCAAGGGCAGAACCTCGACTGGTTCAGTGCAGCGCCCGAGGGGCGGGCACAGGCGCATTTGCCGGTGGCTTCGGCAATTGCTTGCCGGAGCCCTGGCCGGGGCAGGGAAGGAGATGTTGGCCCAGGGCCGTTGGGTGGCGCTGTGCAGCAAGGGAGGCCCCAGCCTAGGTGCGTGCCGTGGCCGCGAGGCACGCTCAGGAGGGCCTGTCGGGGGACTGACACTGGGCGGGACCCAGCCTCGTCCCGAGCAGGGACCGAGGTGTTGGGTCAGGAGTGTTTGTCAGGGTCGGGAAGAAGTGCCGGGCACCGCCCAGTTGAGGGCAGCGACCGATGCAAGCTCAGGAGTGTTTGCCGGGGGTCGGGCCAAGGGCAGGACCTAGCCTGATTGAGGGCAGGCTACCCGATGTGGGCTCAGGAATGCTTCTCGGGGCTTGAACATGGGAAGGACCCAGCCTGCTTCGGGGCAGGGACTGAGATGCGCGCTCAGGATTATGTGTCCGGGACACGAATATGCAAAGTCCAACAAACGCCTGCTTGACTGCAGGGACCGAGAGGTGGGGTCGGGAGTCTGTGCTAAGGTCCCGCACAAGGGCAGGACCTCGACTGGTTCAGTTCAGTGACAGAGACGGGGCTCGGGAGATTAGACGTGCACTTCAGGAAGGGCGGAACCCAGCCTGGTTTGGTGCAGCGCGTGAGATGAGGGCGCAGCAGTGATTCTGAGGGGTTTGAACAAGGGGAGGCCTCACCGTCGTTCGGGGCCAGGGGGCCAGGTTTGGGCTCAGGATTGTTTGTCGGGGGCCTTGGCCAGACGCAGAAACCTCCGTGGTTGAGCTCAGGGACCGAGATGAACGCTCAGGAGTGTTTTGTGTGTGTGTGTGCGGGGAGGGGGTGTTGCTCAAGGGCAGCATCCATCCGAGTTCAGGGCGGGCACGCAGCTGTGGGCTCAGGAGTGTGTGTCACGAGAATCGAAGAAGGGCAGGCCCTAAACTGCTTCTTCAGTGCGCCGACCGAGATGTATTTCTCGGGGTGTTGAAGCAGGCCAAGCCCCCGTTGCGGGTTCAGTGCCGGGAGTGAGTTGCGGGATCAGGGCTTTGTCCCGGCGAGGGACCAAAGGCAGGACACAGCGACGTGGACGGGCACGGAGCGAGCTGGAGTCTCCCGGTGGTTACTTTGCCAGGTGCTTGCACGAAGGCAGGAGCCAGCCTGCTTCAGTGCAGAGACCCGGGGAGGTCACAGGAGTGTTTGTCAGGGTCTTGCCCTAGGGAGGGGGCCAGCCTGGTTCAGTGCAGGCACGGGGAGGTGGGCTCAGGAGTGTTTGTCCGGGTCTTGCCTGAGGGCAGGAGCCAGCCTGGTTCAATGCAGGCACCGGGCGGTGGGCTCAGGGGTGTTTGTCGGCGCCGGGCCGTGGGCGGGACCAAGCCTCCTTCAGGGCAGGCACAGAGATGGGGGCTCAGGAGCCTGTGATGTGCGTCCCGAACAAGGGCTAGACCTAGACCGGTTCAGGGCAGGGACCGAGATGCAGCTTCAGGAGTATTTCCTGGGGGTAGGAACCCGGCCAGGTTCACCGCGGGGACCAAGATGCGGGCTCTACCGTGTTTTTCGGGTGATTGAACGACGGCACGGCCCACCCTGTCTCTGTGCAGGGACCGAGATGCGCCCTCAGGAGGGTTTTTCGAGGTCGGACCATGGGCAGCACGCGCACGCCTTCAGGGCAGAGAGCGAGAGGTCACCTCAGGAGGACGTGTTGAGGTAGCGCCCAAGGGCAGGACCTCGACTGGTTCAGAGCAGCGCCCGAGGGGTGGGTAAAGGCGCATTTGCCAATGGCTTCAGCAAGTGCTTGCTGGAGCCGCGGCCGGTGCAGGGAAGGAGATGTTGACTCAGGGGCGTTGCACGGCACAGTGCCCAAAGGGAGGCCCCAGCCTAGGTGCGTGCCGTGGCCGCGAGGCAGGCTCAGGCGGGTCTGCCGGGGGACTGACGCCGGGTGGGACCCAGCCTCGTCCCGTGCAGGGACCGAGGTGTTGGCTCAGGAGTGTTGTCAGGGTCGGGAAGAAGTGCCGTGCACCGCCCAATTGAGGGAGCGACCGAGGCAGGCTCAGGAGTGCTTGCCGGGGGTCGGTCCAAGGGTAGGACCTAGCCTGATTGAGGGCAGGGAACCCGATGTGGGCTCGAGAGTGCTTCTCGGGGCTTGAACATGGGAAGGACCCAGCCTGCTTCGGGGCAGGCACTGAGACGCGCGCTCAGGATTATGTTCCCGGGACTCGAACATGGAAAGTCCAAAGAACGCCTGCTTGACTGCAGGGACCGAGAGGTTTGGGTCGGGAGTCTGTGCTAGGGGCCCGCACAAGGGCAGGACCTTGACTGGTTCAGTTCAGTGACCGAGACGGGGCCCAGGACTTTAGACGGGCACTTCAGGAAGGGCGGAACTCTGCGTGGTTTAGTGCAGCGCGTGAGATGAGGGCGCAGCAATGATTCCGGGCGTTTGAACAAGGGGAGGACTCACCGTCGTTCAGGGCCAGGGGGCCAGGTTTGGGCTCAGGATTGATTGTCGAGGGCCTTGGCCAGAGGCAGAAACCACCGTGGTTGAGCTCAGGGACCGAGATGAACGCTCAGGAGTGTTTTGTGTGAGTTTGGGGGCGGTGGGGGTGTTGCCCAAGGGCAGCATCCATCCGAATTCAGGGCGGGCACGCAGCTGTGGGCTCAGGAGTGTGTGTCACGGGAATCGAAGTAGGGCAGGCCCTAAACTGCTTCTTCAGTGCGCCGACCGAGATGTATTTCTCGGGGTCTTGAAGCAGTCCAAGCCCCCGAGGCGGGTTCAGTGCCGGGAGTGAGTTGCGGGATCAGGGCTTTGTCCCGGCGAGGGACCAAGGGCAGGACACAGCGAAGTGGACGGAAGGGAGCGATCTGAAGTCTCCCGTGGTTTCTTTGCCAGGTGCTTGAAGGAAGGCAGGAGCCAGCCTACTTCAGTGCAGGGACCCGGGGTGGTCTCAGGAGTGTTTGTCAGGGTCTTGCCCGAGGGCAGGAGCCAGCCTGGTTCAGAGCAGGCACCGGGCGGTTGGCTCAGGAGTGTTTGTCAGGGTCTTGCCTGAGGGCAGGAGCCAGCCTGGGCCAGTGCAGGCACCGGGCGGCTGGCTCAGGAGTGTTTGTCAGGGTCTTGCCCGAGGGCAGGAGCCAGCCTGGTTCAGAGCAGGCACCGGGCGGTTGGCTCAGGAGTGTTTGTCAGGGTCTTGCCCGAGGGCTGGAGCCAGCCTGGTTCAGTGCAGGCACCGGGCGGTGGGCTCAGTTGTGTTTGTCGGGGCCGGGCCATGGGCGGGACCCAGCCTCCTTCAGGGCAGGCACAGAGATGGGGGCTCAGGAGTCTGTGCTGGGCGAATCGAACAAGGGCCAGACCTAAACCGGTTGAGCGCAGGGACCGAGATGCAGCTTCAGGAGGATTTCCAGGCGGTAGGAGCCCGGCCAGGTTCAGCGCAGGGACCGAGATGCGGGCTCAGCAGTGTTTCCCGGCTAATTGAACGAGGGCACGGCCCACCCTGTCTCTGTGCAGGGACCGAGATGCGCCCTCTGAAGGGTTTCTCGAGGTCGAAAAGTGGGCAGGACGCGCTCGGCTTCAGGTTAGAGAGCTAGATGTGACCTCAGGAGGACGTGTTGAGGTAGCTCCCAAGGGCAGGATCTCGACTGGTTCAGCGCAGCGCCCGAGGGGTGGGCACAGGCGCATCTGCCGGTGTCTTCAGCAAGTGCTTGCAGTAGCCGCGGCCGGTGCAGGGAAGGAGATGTGGGCTCGGGGGCGTTGCAGGGAGCCGTGCACAAAGGGAGGCCCCAGCCTCGGTGCAAGCCATGGCTGCGAGGCAGGCTCAGGAGGGTCTGTCGGCGGACTGTCGCCGGGCGGGACCCAGCCTCGTCCAGTGCAGGGACCCAGGTGTTGGCTCCGGAGTGTTTGTCAGGGTTCGGAAGAAGCGCCGTGCATCGCCCTGTTGAGGGCAGCGACCGATGCAGGCTCAGGAGTGTTTGCCGGGGGTCGGGCCAAGGGCAGGACCTAGCCTGATTGAAGGCAGGGAACCCGATGTGGGCTCAGCAGTGCTTCACGGGGTTTGAACATGGGAAGGACACAGCCTGCTTCGGGGCATGGACTCAGATGCGCTCTCAGGATTATGTTCCAGGGACTTGAACATGGAAAATCCAACGAACACGTTCTGGACTGCAGGGAGCAAGAGGTGGGGTCGGGAGTCTGTACTAGGCGCTCGCACAAGGGCAGGACCTCGACTGTTTCAGATCAGTGACCGAGACGGGGCTCAGGAGTTTAGAAGGGCACTTCTGGAAGGGCACGACCCTGCCTGGTTTGGTGCAGCACGTGAGATGAGGGTGCAGCAATGATTCCGGGGGGTTTAAACAAGGGGAGGACTCACCGTCGTTCGGGGCCAGGGGGCCAAGTTTGGGCTCAGGACTGTTTGTCGGGGGCCTTGGCCAGAGGCAGAAACCACCGTGGTTGAGCTCAGGGACCAAGATGAACGCTCAGGCGTGTTTAGTGTGTGTGTGTGGGGGGTGGGGGGGTGTGTGGGGGGGTGTGCGCAAGGGCAGCATCCATCCGAGTTCCGGGCGGGCACGCAGCTGTGGGCTCAGGAGTGTGTGTCGCGGGAATCGAAGAAGGCAGGCCCTAGACTGCTTCTTCAGTGCGCCGACCGAGATGTATTTCTCGGGGTCTTGAAGCAGGCCAAGCCCCAGAGGTGGCTTCAGTGCCGGGAGTGAGCTGCGGGATCACAGCTTTGTCCCGGAGAGGGACCAAATGCAGGACACAGCGAAGTGGACGGGCAGGGAGCGAGCTGGAGTCTCCCGGTGGTTACTTTGCCAGGTGCTTGAACGAAGGCAGGAGCCAGCCTGCTTCGGTGCAGGGATCCGGAGTGGGCTCTGGAGTGTTTGCCAGGGTCTTGACCGAGGGCAGGAGCCAGCCTGGATCAGTGCAGACACCGGGCGGGGGGCCCAGGAGTGTTTGTCATGGTATTGCCCGAGGGCAGGAGCCAGCCTGGTTTAGAGCAGGCACCGGGCGGTGGGCTCAGGAGTGTTTGTCAGGGTATTGCCCGAGGGCAGGGACCAGCCTGGTTCAGGGCAGGCACCGGGCGGTGGTCTCAGGAGTGTCTGTCGGCGCCGGGCATGGGCAGGACCCAGCCTCCTTCAGGGCAGACACAGAGATGGGGGCTCAGGAGTCTGTGCTGAGTGAATCGAACAAGGGCCAGACCTAGACCGGTTCAGGGCAGGGACAGAGATGCTGCTTCAGGAGTATTTCCTGGGGGTAGGACCCCGGCCAGGTTTAGCGCGGGGATCAAGATGCGGGCTCAGCAGCGTTTCCCGGGTGACTGAACGAGGGCACGGCCCACCCTGTCTCTGTGCGGGGACCGAGATGCTCCCTCAGGAGGGTTTCTCGAGGTCTGATCGTGGGCAGGACGCGCACGGCTTCAGGGCAGAGTGCGAGAGGAGGCCTCAGGAGGACGTGTTGAGGTAGCTCCCAAGGGCAGAACCTCGACTGGTTCAGTGCAGCGCCCGAGGGGCGGGCACAGGCGCATTTGCCGGTGGCTTCGGCAATTGCTTGCCGGAGCCCTGGCCGGGGCAGGGAAGGAGATGTTGGCCCAGGGCCGTTGGGTGGCGCTGTGCAGCAAGGGAGGCCCCAGCCTAGGTGCGTGCCGTGGCCGCGAGGCACGCTCAGGAGGGCCTGTCGGGGGACTGACACTGGGCGGGACCCAGCCTCGTCCCGAGCAGGGACCGAGGTGTTGGGTCAGGAGTGTTTGTCAGGGTCGGGAAGAAGTGCCGGGCACCGCCCAGTTGAGGGCAGCGACCGATGCAAGCTCAGGAGTGTTTGCCGGGGGTCGGGCCAAGGGCAGGACCTAGCCTGATTGAGGGCAGGCTACCCGATGTGGGCTCAGGAATGCTTCTCGGGGCTTGAACATGGGAAGGACCCAGCCTGCTTCGGGGCAGGGACTGAGATGCGCGCTCAGGATTATGTGTCCGGGACACGAATATGCAAAGTCCAACAAACGCCTGCTTGACTGCAGGGACCGAGAGGTGGGGTCGGGAGTCTGTGCTAAGGTCCCGCACAAGGGCAGGACCTCGACTGGTTCAGTTCAGTGACAGAGACGGGGCTCGGGAGATTAGACGTGCACTTCAGGAAGGGCGGAACCCAGCCTGGTTTGGTGCAGCGCGTGAGATGAGGGCGCAGCAGTGATTCTGAGGGGTTTGAACAAGGGGAGGCCTCACCGTCGTTCGGGGCCAGGGGGCCAGGTTTGGGCTCAGGATTGTTTGTCGGGGGCCTTGGCCAGACGCAGAAACCTCCGTGGTTGAGCTCAGGGACCGAGATGAACGCTCAGGAGTGTTTTGTGTGTGTGTGTGCGGGGAGGGGGTGTTGCTCAAGGGCAGCATCCATCCGAGTTCAGGGCGGGCACGCAGCTGTGGGCTCAGGAGTGTGTGTCACGAGAATCGAAGAAGGGCAGGCCCTAAACTGCTTCTTCAGTGCGCCGACCGAGATGTATTTCTCGGGGTGTTGAAGCAGGCCAAGCCCCCGTTGCGGGTTCAGTGCCGGGAGTGAGTTGCGGGATCAGGGCTTTGTCCCGGCGAGGGACCAAAGGCAGGACACAGCGACGTGGACGGGCACGGAGCGAGCTGGAGTCTCCCGGTGGTTACTTTGCCAGGTGCTTGCACGAAGGCAGGAGCCAGCCTGCTTCAGTGCAGAGACCCGGGGAGGTCACAGGAGTGTTTGTCAGGGTCTTGCCCTAGGGAGGGGGCCAGCCTGGTTCAGTGCAGGCACGGGGAGGTGGGCTCAGGAGTGTTTGTCCGGGTCTTGCCTGAGGGCAGGAGCCAGCCTGGTTCAATGCAGGCACCGGGCGGTGGGCTCAGGGGTGTTTGTCGGCGCCGGGCCGTGGGCGGGACCAAGCCTCCTTCAGGGCAGGCACAGAGATGGGGGCTCAGGAGCCTGTGATGTGCGTCCCGAACAAGGGCTAGACCTAGACCGGTTCAGGGCAGGGACCGAGATGCAGCTTCAGGAGTATTTCCTGGGGGTAGGAACCCGGCCAGGTTCACCGCGGGGACCAAGATGCGGGCTCTACCGTGTTTTTCGGGTGATTGAACGACGGCACGGCCCACCCTGTCTCTGTGCAGGGACCGAGATGCGCCCTCAGGAGGGTTTTTCGAGGTCGGACCATGGGCAGCACGCGCACGCCTTCAGGGCAGAGAGCGAGAGGTCACCTCAGGAGGACGTGTTGAGGTAGCGCCCAAGGGCAGGACCTCGACTGGTTCAGAGCAGCGCCCGAGGGGTGGGTAAAGGCGCATTTGCCAATGGCTTCAGCAAGTGCTTGCTGGAGCCGCGGCCGGTGCAGGGAAGGAGATGTTGACTCAGGGGCGTTGCACGGCACAGTGCCCAAAGGGAGGCCCCAGCCTAGGTGCGTGCCGTGGCCGCGAGGCAGGCTCAGGCGGGTCTGCCGGGGGACTGACGCCGGGTGGGACCCAGCCTCGTCCCGTGCAGGGACCGAGGTGTTGGCTCAGGAGTGTTGTCAGGGTCGGGAAGAAGTGCCGTGCACCGCCCAATTGAGGGAGCGACCGAGGCAGGCTCAGGAGTGCTTGCCGGGGGTCGGTCCAAGGGTAGGACCTAGCCTGATTGAGGGCAGGGAACCCGATGTGGGCTCGAGAGTGCTTCTCGGGGCTTGAACATGGGAAGGACCCAGCCTGCTTCGGGGCAGGCACTGAGACGCGCGCTCAGGATTATGTTCCCGGGACTCGAACATGGAAAGTCCAAAGAACGCCTGCTTGACTGCAGGGACCGAGAGGTTTGGGTCGGGAGTCTGTGCTAGGGGCCCGCACAAGGGCAGGACCTTGACTGGTTCAGTTCAGTGACCGAGACGGGGCCCAGGACTTTAGACGGGCACTTCAGGAAGGGCGGAACTCTGCGTGGTTTAGTGCAGCGCGTGAGATGAGGGCGCAGCAATGATTCCGGGCGTTTGAACAAGGGGAGGACTCACCGTCGTTCAGGGCCAGGGGGCCAGGTTTGGGCTCAGGATTGATTGTCGAGGGCCTTGGCCAGAGGCAGAAACCACCGTGGTTGAGCTCAGGGACCGAGATGAACGCTCAGGAGTGTTTTGTGTGAGTTTGGGGGCGGTGGGGGTGTTGCCCAAGGGCAGCATCCATCCGAATTCAGGGCGGGCACGCAGCTGTGGGCTCAGGAGTGTGTGTCACGGGAATCGAAGTAGGGCAGGCCCTAAACTGCTTCTTCAGTGCGCCGACCGAGATGTATTTCTCGGGGTCTTGAAGCAGTCCAAGCCCCCGAGGCGGGTTCAGTGCCGGGAGTGAGTTGCGGGATCAGGGCTTTGTCCCGGCGAGGGACCAAGGGCAGGACACAGCGAAGTGGACGGAAGGGAGCGATCTGAAGTCTCCCGTGGTTTCTTTGCCAGGTGCTTGAAGGAAGGCAGGAGCCAGCCTACTTCAGTGCAGGGACCCGGGGTGGTCTCAGGAGTGTTTGTCAGGGTCTTGCCCGAGGGCAGGAGCCAGCCTGGTTCAGAGCAGGCACCGGGCGGTTGGCTCAGGAGTGTTTGTCAGGGTCTTGCCTGAGGGCAGGAGCCAGCCTGGGCCAGTGCAGGCACCGGGCGGCTGGCTCAGGAGTGTTTGTCAGGGTCTTGCCCGAGGGCAGGAGCCAGCCTGGTTCAGAGCAGGCACCGGGCGGTTGGCTCAGGAGTGTTTGTCAGGGTCTTGCCCGAGGGCTGGAGCCAGCCTGGTTCAGTGCAGGCACCGGGCGGTGGGCTCAGTTGTGTTTGTCGGGGCCGGGCCATGGGCGGGACCCAGCCTCCTTCAGGGCAGGCACAGAGATGGGGGCTCAGGAGTCTGTGCTGGGCGAATCGAACAAGGGCCAGACCTAAACCGGTTGAGCGCAGGGACCGAGATGCAGCTTCAGGAGGATTTCCAGGCGGTAGGAGCCCGGCCAGGTTCAGCGCAGGGACCGAGATGCGGGCTCAGCAGTGTTTCCCGGCTAATTGAACGAGGGCACGGCCCACCCTGTCTCTGTGCAGGGACCGAGATGCGCCCTCTGAAGGGTTTCTCGAGGTCGAAAAGTGGGCAGGACGCGCTCGGCTTCAGGTTAGAGAGCTAGATGTGACCTCAGGAGGACGTGTTGAGGTAGCTCCCAAGGGCAGGATCTCGACTGGTTCAGCGCAGCGCCCGAGGGGTGGGCACAGGCGCATCTGCCGGTGTCTTCAGCAAGTGCTTGCAGTAGCCGCGGCCGGTGCAGGGAAGGAGATGTGGGCTCGGGGGCGTTGCAGGGAGCCGTGCACAAAGGGAGGCCCCAGCCTCGGTGCAAGCCATGGCTGCGAGGCAGGCTCAGGAGGGTCTGTCGGCGGACTGTCGCCGGGCGGGACCCAGCCTCGTCCAGTGCAGGGACCCAGGTGTTGGCTCCGGAGTGTTTGTCAGGGTTCGGAAGAAGCGCCGTGCATCGCCCTGTTGAGGGCAGCGACCGATGCAGGCTCAGGAGTGTTTGCCGGGGGTCGGGCCAAGGGCAGGACCTAGCCTGATTGAAGGCAGGGAACCCGATGTGGGCTCAGCAGTGCTTCACGGGGTTTGAACATGGGAAGGACACAGCCTGCTTCGGGGCATGGACTCAGATGCGCTCTCAGGATTATGTTCCAGGGACTTGAACATGGAAAATCCAACGAACACGTTCTGGACTGCAGGGAGCAAGAGGTGGGGTCGGGAGTCTGTACTAGGCGCTCGCACAAGGGCAGGACCTCGACTGTTTCAGATCAGTGACCGAGACGGGGCTCAGGAGTTTAGAAGGGCACTTCTGGAAGGGCACGACCCTGCCTGGTTTGGTGCAGCACGTGAGATGAGGGTGCAGCAATGATTCCGGGGGGTTTAAACAAGGGGAGGACTCACCGTCGTTCGGGGCCAGGGGGCCAAGTTTGGGCTCAGGACTGTTTGTCGGGGGCCTTGGCCAGAGGCAGAAACCACCGTGGTTGAGCTCAGGGACCAAGATGAACGCTCAGGCGTGTTTAGTGTGTGTGTGTGGGGGGTGGGGGGGTGTGTGGGGGGGTGTGCGCAAGGGCAGCATCCATCCGAGTTCCGGGCGGGCACGCAGCTGTGGGCTCAGGAGTGTGTGTCGCGGGAATCGAAGAAGGCAGGCCCTAGACTGCTTCTTCAGTGCGCCGACCGAGATGTATTTCTCGGGGTCTTGAAGCAGGCCAAGCCCCAGAGGTGGCTTCAGTGCCGGGAGTGAGCTGCGGGATCACAGCTTTGTCCCGGAGAGGGACCAAATGCAGGACACAGCGAAGTGGACGGGCAGGGAGCGAGCTGGAGTCTCCCGGTGGTTACTTTGCCAGGTGCTTGAACGAAGGCAGGAGCCAGCCTGCTTCGGTGCAGGGATCCGGAGTGGGCTCTGGAGTGTTTGCCAGGGTCTTGACCGAGGGCAGGAGCCAGCCTGGATCAGTGCAGACACCGGGCGGGGGGCCCAGGAGTGTTTGTCATGGTATTGCCCGAGGGCAGGAGCCAGCCTGGTTTAGAGCAGGCACCGGGCGGTGGGCTCAGGAGTGTTTGTCAGGGTATTGCCCGAGGGCAGGGACCAGCCTGGTTCAGGGCAGGCACCGGGCGGTGGTCTCAGGAGTGTCTGTCGGCGCCGGGCATGGGCAGGACCCAGCCTCCTTCAGGGCAGACACAGAGATGGGGGCTCAGGAGTCTGTGCTGAGTGAATCGAACAAGGGCCAGACCTAGACCGGTTCAGGGCAGGGACAGAGATGCTGCTTCAGGAGTATTTCCTGGGGGTAGGACCCCGGCCAGGTTTAGCGCGGGGATCAAGATGCGGGCTCAGCAGCGTTTCCCGGGTGACTGAACGAGGGCACGGCCCACCCTGTCTCTGTGCGGGGACCGAGATGCTCCCTCAGGAGGGTTTCTCGAGGTCTGATCGTGGGCAGGACGCGCACGGCTTCAGGGCAGAGTGCGAGAGGAGGCCTCAGGAGGACGTGTTGAGGTAGCTCCCAAGGGCAGAACCTCGACTGGTTCAGTGCAGCGCCCGAGGGGCGGGCACAGGCGCATTTGCCGGTGGCTTCGGCAATTGCTTGCCGGAGCCCTGGCCGGGGCAGGGAAGGAGATGTTGGCCCAGGGCCGTTGGGTGGCGCTGTGCAGCAAGGGAGGCCCCAGCCTAGGTGCGTGCCGTGGCCGCGAGGCACGCTCAGGAGGGCCTGTCGGGGGACTGACACTGGGCGGGACCCAGCCTCGTCCCGAGCAGGGACCGAGGTGTTGGGTCAGGAGTGTTTGTCAGGGTCGGGAAGAAGTGCCGGGCACCGCCCAGTTGAGGGCAGCGACCGATGCAAGCTCAGGAGTGTTTGCCGGGGGTCGGGCCAAGGGCAGGACCTAGCCTGATTGAGGGCAGGCTACCCGATGTGGGCTCAGGAATGCTTCTCGGGGCTTGAACATGGGAAGGACCCAGCCTGCTTCGGGGCAGGGACTGAGATGCGCGCTCAGGATTATGTGTCCGGGACACGAATATGCAAAGTCCAACAAACGCCTGCTTGACTGCAGGGACCGAGAGGTGGGGTCGGGAGTCTGTGCTAAGGTCCCGCACAAGGGCAGGACCTCGACTGGTTCAGTTCAGTGACAGAGACGGGGCTCGGGAGATTAGACGTGCACTTCAGGAAGGGCGGAACCCAGCCTGGTTTGGTGCAGCGCGTGAGATGAGGGCGCAGCAGTGATTCTGAGGGGTTTGAACAAGGGGAGGCCTCACCGTCGTTCGGGGCCAGGGGGCCAGGTTTGGGCTCAGGATTGTTTGTCGGGGGCCTTGGCCAGACGCAGAAACCTCCGTGGTTGAGCTCAGGGACCGAGATGAACGCTCAGGAGTGTTTTGTGTGTGTGTGTGCGGGGAGGGGGTGTTGCTCAAGGGCAGCATCCATCCGAGATCAGGGCGGGCACGCAGCTGTGGGCTCAGGAGTGTGTGTCACGAGAATCGAAGAAGGGCAGGCCCTAAACTGCTTCTTCAGTGCGCCGACCGAGATGTATTTCTCGGGGTGTTGAAGCAGGCCAAGCCCCCGTTGCGGGTTCAGTGCCGGGAGTGAGTTGCGGGATCAGGGCTTTGTCCCGGCGAGGGACCAAAGGCAGGACACAGCGACGTGGACGGGCACGGAGCGAGCTGGAGTCTCCCGGTGGTTACTTTGCCAGGTGCTTGCACGAAGGCAGGAGCCAGCCTGCTTCAGTGCAGAGACCCGGGGAGGTCACAGGAGTGTTTGTCAGGGTCTTGCCCTAGGGAGGGGGCCAGCCTGGTTCAGTGCAGGCACGGGGCGGTGGGCTCAGGAGTGTTTGTCCGGGTCTTGCCTGAGGGCAGGAGCCAGCCTGGTTCAATGCAGGCACCGGGCGGTGGGCTCAGGGGTGTTTGTCGGCGCCGGGCCGTGGGCGGGACCAAGCCTCCTTCAGGGCAGGCACAGAGATGGGGGCTCAGGAGCCTGTGATGTGCGTCCCGAACAAGGGCTAGACCTAGACCGGTTCAGGGCAGGGACCGAGATGCAGCTTCAGGAGTATTTCCTGGGGGTAGGAACCCGGCCAGGTTCACCGCGGGGACCAAGATGCGGGCTCTACCGTGTTTTTCGGGTGATTGAACGACGGCACGGCCCACCCTGTCTCTGTGCAGGGACCGAGATGCGCCCTCAGGAGGGTTTTTCGAGGTCGGACCATGGGCAGGACGCGCACGCCTTCAGGGCAGAGAGTGAGAGGTCACCTCAGGAGGACGTGTTGAGGTAGCGCCCAAGGGCAGGACCTCGACTGGTTCAGAGCAGCGCCCGAGGGGTGGGTAAAGGCGCATTTGCCAATGGCTTCAGCAAGTGCTTGCTGGAGCCGTGGCCGGTGCAGGGAAGGAGATGTTGACTCAGGGGCGTTGCACGGCACAGTGCCCAAAGGGAGGCCCCAGCCTAGGTGCGTGCCGTGGCCGCGAGGCAGGCTCAGGCGGGTCTGCCGGGGGACTGACGCCGGGTGGGACCCAGCCTCGTCCCGTGCAGGGACCGAGGTGTTGGCTCAGGAGTGTTGTCAGGGTCGGGAAGAAGTGCCGTGCACCGCCCAATTGAGGGAGCGACCGAGGCAGGCTCAGGAGTGCTTGCCGGGGGTCGGTCCAAGGGTAGGACCTAGCCTGATTGAGGGCAGGGAACCCGATGTGGGCTCGAGAGTGCTTCTCGGGGCTTGAACATGGGAAGGACCCAGCCTGCTTCGGGGCAGGCACTGAGACGCGCGCTCAGGATTATGTTCCCGGGACTCGAACATGGAAAGTCCAAAGAACGCCTGCTTGACTGCAGGGACCGAGAGGTTTGGGTCGGGAGTCTGTGCTAGGGGCCCGCACAAGGGCAGGACCTCGACTGGTTCAGTTCAGTGACCGAGACGGGGCCCAGGACTTTAGACGGGCACTTCAGGAAGGGCGGAACTCTGCGTGGTTTAGTGCAGCGCGTGAGATGAGGGCGCAGCAATGATTCCGGGCGTTTGAACAAGGGGAGGACTCACCGTCGTTCAGGGCCAGGGGGCCAGGTTTGGGCTCAGGATTGATTGTCGAGGGCCTTGGCCAGAGGCAGAAACCACCGTGGTTGAGCTCAGGGACCGAGATGAACGCTCAGGAGTGTTTTGTGTGAGTTTGGGGGCGGTGGGGGTGTTGCCCAAGGGCAGCATCCATCCGAATTCAGGGCGGGCACGCAGCTGTGGGCTCAGGAGTGTGTGTCACGGGAATCGAAGAAGGGCAGGCCCTAAACTGCTTCTTCAGTGCGCCGACCGAGATGTATTTCTCGGGGTCTTGAAGCAGTCCAAGCCCCCGAGGCGGGTTCAGTGCCGGGAGTGAGTTGCGGGATCAGGGCTTTGTCCCGGCGAGGGACCAAGGGCAGGACACAGCGAAGTGGACGGAAGGGAGCGATCTGAAGTCTCCCGTGGTTTCTTTGCCAGGTGCTTGAAGGAAGGCAGGAGCCAGCCTACTTCAGTGCAGGGACCCGGGGTGGTCTCAGGAGTGTTTGTCAGGGTCTTGCCCGAGGGCAGGAGCCAGCCTGGTTCAGAGCAGGCACCGGGCGGTTGGCTCAGGAGTGTTTGTCAGGGTCTTGCCTGAGGGCAGGAGCCAGCCTGGGCCAGTGCAGGCACCGGGCGGCTGGCTCAGGAGTGTTTGTCAGGGTCTTGCCCGAGGGCAGGAGCCAGCCTGGTTCAGAGCAGGCACCGGGCGGTTGGCTCAGGAGTGTTTGTCAGGGTCTTGCCCGAGGGCTGGAGCCAGCCTGGTTCAGTGCAGGCACCGGGCGGTGGGCTCAGTTGTGTTTGTCGGGGCCGGGCCATGGGCGGGACCCAGCCTCCTTCAGGGCAGGCACAGAGATGGGGGCTCAGGAGTCTGTGCTGGGCGAATCGAACAAGGGCCAGACCTAAACCGGTTGAGCGCAGGGACCGAGATGCAGCTTCAGGAGGATTTCCAGGCGGTAGGAGCCCGGCCAGGTTCAGCGCAGGGACCGAGATGCGGGCTCAGCAGTGTTTCCCGGCTAATTGAACGAGGGCACGGCCCACCCTGTCTCTGTGCAGGGACCGAGATGCGCCCTCTGAAGGGTTTCTCGAGGTCGAAAAGTGGGCAGGACGCGCTCGGCTTCAGGTTAGAGAGCTAGATGTGACCTCAGGAGGACATGTTGAGGTAGCTCCCAAGGGCAGGATCTCGACTGGTTCAGCGCAGCGCCCGAGGGGTGGGCACAGGCGCATCTGCCGGTGTCTTCAGCAAGTGCTTGCAGTAGCCGCGGCCGGTGCAGGGAAGGAGATGTGGGCTCGGGGGCGTTGCAGGGAGCCGTGCACAAAGGGAGGCCCCAGCCTCGGTTCAAGCCATGGCTGCGAGGCAGGCTCAGGAGGGTCTGTCGGCGGACTGTCGCCGGGCGGGACCCAGCCTCGTCCAGTGCAGGGACCCAGGTGTTGGCTCCGGAGTGTTTGTCAGGGTTCGGAAGAAGCGCCGTGCATCGCCCTGTTGAGGGCAGCGACCGATGCAGGCTCAGGAGTGTTTGCCGGGGGTCGGGCCAAGGGCAGGACCTAGCCTGATTGAAGGCAGGGAACCCGATGTGGGCTCAGGAGTGCTTCACGGGGTTTGAACATGGGAAGGACACAGCCTGCTTCGGGGCATGGACTCAGATGCGCTCTCAGGATTATGTTCCAGGGACTTGAACATGGAAAATCCAACGAACACGTTCTGGACTGCAGGGACCAAGAGGTGGGGTCGGGAGTCTGTACTAGGCGCTCGCACAAGGGCAGGACCTCGACTGTTTCAGATCAGTGACCGAGACGGGGCTCAGGAGTTTAGAAGGGCACTTCTGGAAGGGCACGACCCTGCCTGGTTTGGTGCAGCACGTGAGATGAGGGTGCAGCAATGATTCCGGGGGGTTTAAACAAGGAGAGGACTCACCGTCGTTCGGGGCCAGGGGGCCAAGTTTGGGCTCAGGACTGTTTGTCGGGGGCCTTGGCCAGAGGCAGAAACCACCGTGGTTGAGCTCAGGGACCAAGATGAACGCTCAGGCGTGTTTAGTGTGTGTGTGTGGGGGGTGGGGGGGTGTGTGGGGGGGTGTGCGCAAGGGCAGCATCCATCCGAGTTCCGGGCGGGCACGCAGCTGTGGGCTCAGGAGTGTGTGTCGCGGGAATCGAAGAAGGCAGGCCCTAGACTGCTTCTTCAGTGCGCCGACCGAGATGTATTTCTCGGGGTCTTGAAGCAGGCCAAGCCCCAGAGGTGGCTTCAGTGCCGGGAGTGAGCTGCGGGATCACAGCTTTGTCCCGGAGAGGGACCAAATGCAGGACACAGCGAAGTGGACGGGCAGGGAGCGAGCTGGAGTCTCCCGGTGGTTACTTTGCCAGGTGCTTGAACGAAGGCAGGAGCCAGCCTGCTTCGGTGCAGGGATCCGGAGTGGGCTCTGGAGTGTTTGCCAGGGTCTTGACCGAGGGCAGGAGCCAGCCTGGATCAGTGCAGACACCGGGCGGGGGGCCCAGGAGTGTTTGTCATGGTATTGCCCGAGGGCAGGGACCAGCCTGGTTCAGGGCAGGCACCGGGCGGTGGTCTCAGGAGTGTCTGTCGGCGCCGGGCATGGGCAGGACCCAGCCTCCTTCAGGGCAGACACAGAGATGGGGGCTCAGGAGTCTGTGCTGAGTGAATCGAACAAGGGCCAGACCTAGACCGGTTCAGGGCAGGGACAGAGATGCTGCTTCAGGAGTATTTCCTGGGGGTAGGACCCCGGCCAGGTTTAGCGCGGGGATCAAGATGCGGGCTCAGCAGCGTTTCCCGGGTGACTGAACGAGGGCACGGCCCACCCTGTCTCTGTGCGGGGACCGAGATGCTCCCTCAGGAGGGTTTCTCGAGGTCTGATCGTGGGCAGGACGCGCACGGCTTCAGGGCAGAGTGCGAGAGGAGGCCTCAGGAGGACGTGTTGAGGTAGCTCCCAAGGGCAGAACCTCGACTGGTTCAGTGCAGCGCCCGAGGGGCGGGCACAGGCGCATTTGCCGGTGGCTTCGGCAATTGCTTGCCGGAGCCCTGGCCGGGGCAGGGAAGGAGATGTTGGCACAGGGGCGTTGGGTGGCGCTGTGCAGCAAGGGAGGCCCCAGCCTAGGTGCGTGCCGTGGCCGCGAGGCACGCTCAGGAGGGCCTGTCGGGGGACTGACACTGGGCGGGACCCAGCCTCGTCCCGAGCAGGGACCGAGGTGTTGGGTCAGGAGTGTTTGTCAGGGTCGGGAAGAAGTGCCGGGCACCGCCCAGTTGAGGGCAGCGACCGATGCAAGCTCAGGAGTGTTTGCCGGGGGTCGGGCCAAGGGCAGGACCTAGCCTGATTGAGGGCAGGCTACCCGATGTGGGCTCAGGAATGCTTCTCGGGGCTTGAACATGGGAAGGACCCAGCCTGCTTCGGGGCAGGGACTGATATGCGCGCTCAGGATTATGTGTCCGGGACACGAATATGCAAAGTCCAACAAACGCCTGCTTGACTGCAGGGACCGAGAGGTGGGGTCGGGAGTCTGTGCTAAGGTCCCGCACAAGGGCAGGACCTCGACTGGTTCAGTTCAGTGACAGAGACGGGGCTCGGGAGATTAGACGTGCACTTCAGGAAGGGCGGAACCCAGCCTGGTTTGGTGCAGCGCGTGAGATGAGGGCGCAGCAGTGATTCTGAGGGGTTTGAACAAGGGGAGGCCTCACCGTCGTTCGGGGCCAGGGGGCCAGGTTTGGGCTCAGGATTGTTTGTCGGGGGCCTTGGCCAGACGCAGAAACCTCCGTGGTTGAGCTCAGGGACCGAGATGAACGCTCAGGAGTGTTTTGTGTGTGTGTGTGCGGGGAGGGGGTGTTGCTCAAGGGCAGCATCCATCCGAGTTCAGGGCGGGCACGCAGCTGTGGGCTCAGGAGTGTGTGTCACGAGAATCGAAGAAGGGCAGGCCCTAAACTGCTTCTTCAGTGCGCCGACCGAGATATATTTCTCGGGGTCTTGAAGCAGTCCAAGCCCCCGAGGCGGGTTCAGTGCCGGGAGTGAGTTGCGGGATCAGGGCTTTGTCCCGGCGAGGGACCAAGGGCAGGACACAGCGAAGTGGACGGAAGGGAGCGATCTGAAGTCTCCCGTGGTTTCTTTGCCAGGTGCTTGAAGGAAGGCAGGAGCCAGCCTACTTCAGTGCAGGGACCCGGGGTGGTCTCAGGAGTGTTTGTCAGGGTCTTGCCCGAGGGCAGGAGCCAGCCTGGTTCAGAGCAGGCACCGGGCGGTTGGCTCAGGAGTGTTTGTCAGGGTCTTGCCTGAGGGCAGGAGCCAGCCTGGGCCAGTGCAGGCACCGGGCGGCTGGCTCAGGAGTGTTTGTCAGGGTCTTGCCCGAGGGCAGGAGCCAGCCTGGTTCAGAGCAGGCACCGGGCGGTTGGCTCAGGAGTGTTTGTCAGGGTCTTGCCTGAGGGCAGGAGCCAGCCTGGGCCAGTGCAGGCACCGGGCGGCTGGCTCAGGAGTGTTTGTCAGGGTCTTGCCCGAGGGCAGGAGCCAGCCTGGTTCAGAGCAGGCACCGGGCGGTTGGCTCAGGAGTGTTTGTCAGGGTCTTGCCCGAGGGCTGGAGCCAGCCTGGTTCAGTGCAGGCACCGGGCGGTGGGCTCAGTTGTGTTTGTCGGGGCCGGGCCATGGGCGGGACCCAGCCTCCTTCAGGGCAGGCACAGAGATGGGGGCTCAGGAGTCTGTGCTGGGCGAATCGAACAAGGGCCAGACCTAAACCGGTTGAGCGCAGGGACCGAGATGCAGCTTCAGGAGGATTTCCAGGCGGTAGGAGCCCGGCCAGGTTCAGGGCAGGGACCGAGATGCGGGCTCAGCAGTGTTTCCCGGCTAATTGAACGAGGGCACGGCCCACCCTGTCTCTGTGCAGGGACCGAGATGCGCCCTCTGAAGGGTTTCTCGAGGTCGAAAAGTGGGCAGGACGCGCTCGGCTTCAGGTTAGAGAGCTAGATGTGACCTCAGGAGGACGTGTTGAGGTAGCTCCCAAGGGCAGGATCTCGACTGGTTCAGCGCAGCGCCCGAGGGGTGGGCACAGGCGCATCTGCCGGTGTCTTCAGCAAGTGCTTGCAGTAGCCGCGGCCGGTGCAGGGAAGGAGATGTGGGCTCGGGGGCGTTGCAGGGAGCCGTGCACAAAGGGAGGCCCCAGCCTCGGTGCAAGCCATGGCTGCGAGGCAGGCTCAGGAGGGTCTGTCGGCGGACTGTCGCCGGGCGGGACCCAGCCTCGTCCAGTGCAGGGACCCAGGTGTTGGCTCCGGAGTGTTTGTCAGGGTTCGGAAGAAGCGCCGTGCATCGCCCTGTTGAGGGCAGCGACCGATGCAGGCTCAGGAGTGTTTGCCGGGGGTCGGGCCAAGGGCAGGACCTAGCCTGATTGAAGGCAGGGAACCCGATGTGGGCTCAGGAGTGCTTCACGGGGTTTGAACATGGGAAGGACACAGCCTGCTTCGGGGCATGGACTCAGATGCGCTCTCAGGATTATGTTCCAGGGACTTGAACATGGAAAATCCAACGAACACGTTCTGGACTGCAGGGAGCAAGAGGTGGGGTCGGGAGTCTGTACTAGGCGCTCGCACAAGGGCAGGACCTCGACTGTTTCAGATCAGTGACCGAGACGGGGCTCAGGAGTTTAGAAGGGCACTTCTGGAAGGGCACGACCCTGCCTGGTTTGGTGCAGCACGTGAGATGAGGGTGCAGCAATGATTCCGGGGGGTTTAAACAAGGAGAGGACTCACCGTCGTTCGGGGCCAGGGGGCCAAGTTTGGGCTCAGGACTGTTTGTCGGGGGCCTTGGCCAGAGGCAGAAACCACCGTGGTTGAGCTCAGGGACCAAGATGAACGCTCAGGCGTGTTTAGTGTGTGTGTGGGGGGGGGTGGGGGTGTGTGTGGGGGGGTGTGCGCAAGGGCAGCATCCATCCGAGTTCCGGGCGGGCACGCAGCTGTGGGCTCAGGAGTGTGTGTCGCGGGAATCGAAGAAGGCAGGCCCTAGACTGCTTCTTCAGTGCGCCGACCGAGATGTATTTCTCGGGGTCTTGAAGCAGGCCAAGCCCCAGAGGTGGCTTCAGTGCCGGGAGTGAGCTGCGGGATCACAGCTTTGTCCCGGAGAGGGACCAAATGCAGGACACAGCGAAGTGGACGGGCAGGGAGCGAGCTGGAGTCTCCCGGTGGTTACTTTGCCAGGTGCTTGAACGAAGGCAGGAGCCAGCCTGCTTCGGTGCAGGGATCCGGAGTGGGCTCTGGAGTGTTTGCCAGGGTCTTGACCGAGGGCAGGAGCCAGCCTGGATCAGTGCAGACACCGGGCGGGGGGCCCAGGAGTGTTTGTCATGGTATTGCCCGAGGGCAGGGACCAGCCTGGTTCAGGGCAGGCACCGGGCGGTGGTCTCAGGAGTGTCTGTCGGCGCCGGGCATGGGCAGGACCCAGCCTCCTTCAGGGCAGACACAGAGATGGGGGCTCAGGAGTCTGTGCTGAGTGAATCGAACAAGGGCCAGACCTAGACCGGTTCAGGGCAGGGACAGAGATGCTGCTTCAGGAGTATTTCCTGGGGGTAGGACCCCGGCCAGGTTTAGCGCGGGGATCAAGATGCGGGCTCAGCAGCGTTTCCCGGGTGACTGAACGAGGGCACGGCCCACCCTGTCTCTGTGCGGGGACCGAGATGCTCCCTCAGGAGGGTTTCTCGAGGTCTGATCGTGGGCAGGACGCGCACGGCTTCAGGGCAGAGTGCGAGAGGAGGCCTCAGGAGGACGTGTTGAGGTAGCTCCCAAGGGCAGAACCTCGACTGGTTCAGTGCAGCGCCCGAGGGGCGGGCACAGGCGCATTTGCCGGTGGCTTCGGCAATTGCTTGCCGGAGCCCTGGCCGGGGCAGGGAAGGAGATGTTGGCACAGGGGCGTTGGGTGGCGCTGTGCAGCAAGGGAGGCCCCAGCCTAGGTGCGTGCCGTGGCCGCGAGGCACGCTCAGGAGGGCCTGTCGGGGGACTGACACTGGGCGGGACCCAGCCTCGTCCCGAGCAGGGACCGAGGTGTTGGGTCAGGAGTGTTTGTCAGGGTCGGGAAGAAGTGCCGGGCACCGCCCAGTTGAGGGCAGCGACCGATGCAAGCTCAGGAGTGTTTGCCGGGGGTCGGGCCAAGGGCAGGACCTAGCCTGATTGAGGGCAGGCTACCCGATGTGGGCTCAGGAATGCTTCTCGGGGCTTGAACATGGGAAGGACCCAGCCTGCTTCGGGGCAGGGACTGAGATGCGCGCTCAGGATTATGTGTCCGGGACACGAATATGCAAAGTCCAACAAACGCCTGCTTGACTGCAGGGACCGAGAGGTGGGGTCGGGAGTCTGTGCTAAGGTCCCGCACAAGGGCAGGACCTCGACTGGTTCAGTTCAGTGACAGAGACGGGGCTCGGGAGATTAGACGTGCACTTCAGGAAGGGCGGAACCCAGCCTGGTTTGGTGCAGCGCGTGAGATGAGGGCGCAGCAGTGATTCTGAGGGGTTTGAACAAGGGGAGGCCTCACCGTCGTTCGGGGCCAGGGGGCCAGGTTTGGGCTCAGGATTGTTTGTCGGGGGCCTTGGCCAGACGCAGAAACCTCCGTGGTTGAGCTCAGGGACCGAGATGAACGCTCAGGAGTGTTTTGTGTGTGTGTGTGCGGGGAGGGGGTGTTGCTCAAGGGCAGCATCCATCCGAGTTCAGGGCGGGCACGCAGCTGTGGGCTCAGGAGTGTGTGTCACGAGAATCGAAGAAGGGCAGGCCCTAAACTGCTTCTTCAGTGCGCCGACCGAGATGTATTTCTCGGGGTCTTGAAGCAGTCCAAGCCCCCGAGGCGGGTTCAGTGCCGGGAGTGAGTTGCGGGATCAGGGCTTTGTCCCGGCGAGGGACCAAGGGCAGGACACAGCGAAGTGGACGGAAGGGAGCGATCTGAAGTCTCCCGTGGTTTCTTTGCCAGGTGCTTGAAGGAAGGCAGGAGCCAGCCTACATCAGTGCAGGGACCCGGGGTGGTCTCAGGAGTGTTTGTCAGGGTCTTGCCCGAGGGCAGGAGCCAGCCTGGTTCAGAGCAGGCACCGGGCGGTTGGCTCAGGAGTGTTTGTCAGGGTCTTGCCTGAGGGCAGGAGCCAGCCTGGGCCAGTGCAGGCACCGGGCGGCTGGCTCAGGAGTGTTTGTCAGGGTCTTGCCCGAGGGCAGGAGCCAGCCTGGTTCAGAGCAGGCACCGGGCGGTTGGCTCAGGAGTGTTTGTCAGGGTCTTGCCTGAGGGCAGGAGCCAGCCTGGGCCAGTGCAGGCACCGGGCGGCTGGCTCAGGAGTGTTTGTCAGGGTCTTGCCCGAGGGCAGGAGCCAGCCTGGTTCAGAGCAGGCACCGGGCGGTTGGCTCAGGAGTGTTTGTCAGGGTCTTGCCCGAGGGCTGGAGCCAGCCTGGTTCAGTGCAGGCACCGGGCGGTGGGCTCAGTTGTGTTTGTCGGGGCCGGGCCATGGGCGGGACCCAGCCTCCTTCAGGGCAGGCACAGAGATGGGGGCTCAGGAGTCTGTGCTGGGCGAATCGAACAAGGGCCAGACCTAAACCGGTTGAGCGCAGGGACCGAGATGCAGCTTCAGGAGGATTTCCAGGCGGTAGGAGCCCGGCCAGGTTCAGCGCAGGGACCGAGATGCGGGCTCAGCAGTGTTTCCCGGCTAATTGAACGAGGGCACGGCCCACCCTGTCTCTGTGCAGGGACCGAGATGCGCCCTCTGAAGGGTTTCTTGAGGTCGAAAAGTGGGCAGGACGCGCTCGGCTTCAGGTTAGAGAGCTAGATGTGACCTCAGGAGGACGTGTTGAGGTAGCTCCCAAGGGCAGGATCTCGACTGGTTCAGCGCAGCGCCCGAGGGGTGGGCACAGGCGCATCTGCCGGTGTCTTCAGCAAGTGCTTGCAGTAGCCGCGGCCGGTGCAGGGAAGGAGATGTGGGCTCGGGGGCGTTGCAGGGAGCCGTGCACAAAGGGAGGCCCCAGCCTCGGTGCAAGCCATGGCTGCGAGGCAGGCTCAGGAGGGTCTGTCGGCGGACTGTCGCCGGGCGGGACCCAGCCTCGTCCAGTGCAGGGACCCAGGTGTTGGCTCCGGAGTGTTTGTCAGGGTTCGGAAGAAGCGCCGTGCATCGCCCTGTTGAGGGCAGCGACCGATGCAGGCTCAGGAGTGTTTGCCGGGGGTCGGGCCAAGGGCAGGACCTAGCCTGATTGAAGGCAGGGAACCCGATGTGGGCTCAGGAGTGCTTCACGGGGTTTGAACATGGGAAGGACACAGCCTGCTTCGGGGCATGGACTCAGATGCGCTCTCAGGATTATGTTCCAGGGACTTGAACATGGAAAATCCAACGAACACGTTCTGGACTGCAGGGAGCAAGAGGTGGGGTCGGGAGTCTGTACTAGGCGCTCGCACAAGGGCAGGACCTCGACTGTTTCAGATCAGTGACCGAGACGGGGCTCAGGAGTTTAGAAGGGCACTTCTGGAAGGGCACGACCCTGCCTGGTTTGGTGCAGCACGTGAGATGAGGGTGCAGCAATGATTCCGGGGGGTTTAAACAAGGAGAGGACTCACCGTCGTTCGGGGCCAGGGGGCCAAGTTTGGGCTCAGGACTGTTTGTCGGGGGCCTTGGCCAGAGGCAGAAACCACCGTGGTTGAGCTCAGGGACCAAGATGAACGCTCAGGCGTGTTTAGTGTGTGTGTGTGGGGGGTGGGGGGGTGTGTGGGGGGGTGTGCGCAAGGGCAGCATCCATCCGAGTTCCGGGCGGGCACGCAGCTGTGGGCTCAGGAGTGTGTGTCGCGGGAATCGAAGAAGGCAGGCCCTAGACTGCTTCTTCAGTGCGCCGACCGAGATGTATTTCTCGGGGTCTTGAAGCAGGCCAAGCCCCAGAGGTGGCTTCAGTGCCGGGAGTGAGCTGCGGGATCACAGCTTTGTCCCGGAGAGGGACCAAATGCAGGACACAGCGAAGTGGACGGGCAGGGAGCGAGCTGGAGTCTCCCGGTGGTTACTTTGCCAGGTGCTTGAACGAAGGCAGGAGCCAGCCTGCTTCGGTGCAGGGATCCGGAGTGGGCTCTGGAGTGTTTGCCAGGGTCTTGACCGAGGGCAGGAGCCAGCCTGGATCAGTGCAGACACCGGGCGGGGGGCCCAGGAGTGTTTGTCATGGTATTGCCCGAGGGCAGGAGCCAGCCTGGTTTAGAGCAGGCACCGGGCGGTGGGCTCAGGAGTGTTTGTCAGGGTATTGCCCGAGGGCAGGGACCAGCCTGGTTCAGGGCAGGCACCGGGCGGTGGTCTCAGGAGTGTCTGTCGGCGCCGGGCATGGGCAGGACCCAGCCTCCTTCAGGGCAGACACAGAGATGGGGGCTCAGGAGTCTGTGCTGAGTGAATCGAACAAGGGCCAGACCTAGACCGGTTCAGGGCAGGGACAGAGATGCTGCTTCAGGAGTATTTCCTGGGGGTAGGACCCCGGCCAGGTTTAGCGCGGGGATCAAGATGCGGGCTCAGCAGCGTTTCCCGGGTGACTGAACGAGGGCACGGCCCACCCTGTCTCTGTGCGGGGACCGAGATGCTCCCTCAGGAGGGTTTCTCGAGGTCTGATCGTGGGCAGGACGCGCACGGCTTCAGGGCAGAGTGCGAGAGGAGGCCTCAGGAGGACGTGTTGAGGTAGCTCCCAAGGGCAGAACCTCGACTGGTTCAGTGCAGCGCCCGAGGGGCGGGCACAGGCGCATTTGCCGGTGGCTTCGGCAATTGCTTGCCGGAGCCCTGGCCGGGGCAGGGAAGGAGATGTTGGCACAGGGGCGTTGGGTGGCGCTGTGCAGCAAGGGAGGCCCCAGCCTAGGTGCGTGCCGTGGCCGCGAGGCACGCTCAGGAGGGCCTGTCGGGGGACTGACACTGGGCGGGACCCAGCCTCGTCCCGAGCAGGGACCGAGGTGTTGGGTCAGGAGTGTTTGTCAGGGTCGGGAAGAAGTGCCGGGCACCGCCCAGTTGAGGGCAGCGACCGATGCAAGCTCAGGAGTGTTTGCCGGGGGTCGGGCCAAGGGCAGGACCTAGCCTGATTGAGGGCAGGCTACCCGATGTGGGCTCAGGAATGCTTCTCGGGGCTTGAACGTGGGAAGGACCCAGCCTGCTTCGGGGCAGGGACTGAGATGCGCGCTCAGGATTATGTGTCCGGGACACGAATATGCAAAGTCCAACAAACGCCTGCTTGACTGCAGGGACCGAGAGGTGGGGTCGGGAGTCTGTGCTAAGGTCCCGCACAAGGGCAGGACCTCGACTGGTTCAGTTCAGTGACAGAGACGGGGCTCGGGAGATTAGACGTGCACTTCAGGAAGGGCGGAACCCAGCCTGGTTTGGTGCAGCGCGTGAGATGAGGGCGCAGCAGTGATTCTGAGGGGTTTGAACAAGGGGAGGCCTCACCGTCGTTCGGGGCCAGGGGGCCAGGTTTGGGCTCAGGATTGTTTGTCGGGGGCCTTGGCCAGACGCAGAAACCTCCGTGGTTGAGCTCAGGGACCGAGATGAACGCTCAGGAGTGTTTTGTGTGTGTGTGTGCGGGGAGGGGGTGTTGCTCAAGGGCAGCATCCATCCGAGTTCAGGGCAGGCACGCAGCTGTGGGCTCAGGAGTGTGTGTCACGAGAATCGAAGAAGGGCAGGCCCTAAACTGCTTCTTCAGTGCGCCGACCGAGATGTATTTCTCGGGGTCTTGAAGCAGTCCAAGCCCCCGAGGCGGGTTCAGTGCCGGGAGTGAGTTGCGGGATCAGGGCTTTGTCCCGGCGAGGGACCAAGGGCAGGACACAGCGAAGTGGACGGAAGGGAGCGATCTGAAGTCTCCCGTGGTTTCTTTGCCAGGTGCTTGAAGGAAGGCAGGAGCCAGCCTACTTCAGTGCAGGGACCCGGGGTGGTCTCAGGAGTGTTTGTCAGGGTCTTGCCCGAGGGCAGGAGCCAGCCTGGTTCAGAGCAGGCACCGGGCGGTTGGCTCAGGAGTGTTTGTCAGGGTCTTGCCTGAGGGCAGGAGCCAGCCTGGGCCAGTGCAGGCACCGGGCGGCTGGCTCAGGAGTGTTTGTCAGGGTCTTGCCCGAGGGCAGGAGCCAGCCTGGTTCAGAGCAGGCACCGGGCGGTTGGCTCAGGAGTGTTTGTCAGGGTCTTGCCTGAGGGCAGGAGCCAGCCTGGGCCAGTGCAGGCACCGGGCGGCTGGCTCAGGAGTGTTTGTCAGGGTCTTGCCCGAGGGCAGGAGCCAGCCTGGTTCAGAGCAGGCACCGGGCGGTTGGCTCAGGAGTGTTTGTCAGGGTCTTGCCCGAGGGCTGGAGCCAGCCTGGTTCAGTGCAGGCACCGGGCGGTGGGCTCAGTTGTGTTTGTCGGGGCCGGGCCATGGGCGGGACCCAGCCTCCTTCAGGGCAGGCACAGAGATGGGGGCTCAGGAGTCTGTGCTGGGCGAATCGAACAAGGGCCAGACCTAAACCGGTTGAGCGCAGGGACCGAGATGCAGCTTCAGGAGGATTTCCAGGCGGTAGGAGCCCGGCCAGGTTCAGCGCAGGGACCGAGATGCGGGCTCAGCAGTGTTTCCCGGCTAATTGAACGAGGGCACGGCCCACCCTGTCTCTGTGCAGGGACCGAGATGCGCCCTCTGAAGGGTTTCTCGAGGTCGAAAAGTGGGCAGGACGCGCTCGGCTTCAGGTTAGAGAGCTAGATGTGACCTCAGGAGGACGTGTTGAGGTAGCTCCCAAGGGCAGGATCTCGACTGGTTCAGCGCAGCGCCCGAGGGGTGGGCACAGGCGCATCTGCCGGTGTCTTCAGCAAGTGCTTGCAGTAGCCGCGGCCGGTGCAGGGAAGGAGATGTGGGCTCGGGGGCGTTGCAGGGAGCCGTGCACAAAGGGAGGCCCCAGCCTCGGTGCAAGCCATGGCTGCGAGGCAGGCTCAGGAGGGTCTGTCGGCGGACTGTCGCCGGGCGGGACCCAGCCTCGTCCAGTGCAGGGACCCAGGTGTTGGCTCCGGAGTGTTTGTCAGGGTTCGGAAGAAGCGCCGTGCATCGCCCTGTTGAGGGCAGCGACCGATGCAGGCTCAGGAGTGTTTGCCGGGGGTCGGGCCAAGGGCAGGACCTAGCCTGATTGAAGGCAGGGAACCCGATGTGGGCTCAGGAGTGCTTCACGGGGTTTGAACATGGGAAGGACACAGCCTGCTTCGGGGCATGGACTCAGATGCGCTCTCAGGATTATGTTCCAGGGACTTGAACATGGAAAATCCAACGAACACGTTCTGGACTGCAGGGAGCAAGAGGTGGGGTCGGGAGTCTGTACTAGGCGCTCGCACAAGGGCAGGACCTCGACTGTTTCAGATCAGTGACCGAGACGGGGCTCAGGAGTTTAGAAGGGCACTTCTGGAAGGGCACGACCCTGCCTGGTTTGGTGCAGCACGTGAGATGAGGGTGCAGCAATGATTCCGGGGGGTTTAAACAAGGAGAGGACTCACCGTCGTTCGGGGCCAGGGGGCCAAGTTTGGGCTCAGGACTGTTTGTCGGGGGCCTTGGCCAGAGGCAGAAACCACCGTGGTTGAGCTCAGGGACCAAGATGAACGCTCAGGCGTGTTTAGTGTGTGTGTGTGGGGGGTGGGGGGGTGTGTGGGGGGGTGTGCGCAAGGGCAGCATCCATCCGAGTTCCGGGCGGGCACGCAGCTGTGGGCTCAGGAGTGTGTGTCGCGGGAATCGAAGAAGGCAGGCCCTAGACTGCTTCTTCAGTGCGCCGACCGAGATGTATTTCTCGGGGTCTTGAAGCAGGCCAAGCCCCAGAGGTGGCTTCAGTGCCGGGAGTGAGCTGCGGGATCACAGCTTTGTCCCGGAGAGGGACCAAATGCAGGACACAGCGAAGTGGACGGGCAGGGAGCGAGCTGGAGTCTCCCGGTGGTTACTTTGCCAGGTGCTTGAACGAAGGCAGGAGCCAGCCTGCTTCGGTGCAGGGATCCGGAGTGGGCTCTGGAGTGTTTCCCAGGGTCTTGACCGAGGGCAGGAGCCAGCCTGGATCAGTGCAGACACCGGGCGGGGGGCCCAGGAGTGTTTGTCATGGTATTGCCCGAGGGCAGGAGCCAGCCTGGTTTAGAGCAGGCACCGGGCGGTGGGCTCAGGAGTGTTTGTCAGGGTATTGCCCGAGGGCAGGGACCAGCCTGGTTCAGGGCAGGCACCGGGCGGTGGTCTCAGGAGTGTCTGTCGGCGCCGGGCATGGGCAGGACCCAGCCTCCTTCAGGGCAGACACAGAGATGGGGGCTCAGGAGTCTGTGCTGAGTGAATCGAACAAGGGCCAGACCTAGACCGGTTCAGGGCAGGGACAGAGATGCTGCTTCAGGAGTATTTCCTGGGGGTAGGACCCCGGCCAGGTTTAGCGCGGGGATCAAGATGCGGGCTCAGCAGCGTTTCCCGGGTGACTGAACGAGGGCACGGCCCACCCTGTCTCTGTGCGGGGACCGAGATGCTCCCTCAGGAGGGTTTCTCGAGGTCTGATCGTGGGCAGGACGCGCACGGCTTCAGGGCAGAGTGCGAGAGGAGGCCTCAGGAGGACGTGTTGAGGTAGCTCCCAAGGGCAGAACCTCGACTGGTTCAGTGCAGCGCCCGAGGGGCGGGCACAGGCGCATTTGCCGGTGGCTTCGGCAATTGCTTGCCGGAGCCCTGGCCGGGGCAGGGAAGGAGATGTTGGCACAGGGGCGTTGGGTGGCGCTGTGCAGCAAGGGAGGCCCCAGCCTAGGTGCGTGCCGTGGCCGCGAGGCACGCTCAGGAGGGCCTGTCGGGGGACTGACACTGGGCGGGACCCAGCCTCGTCCCGAGCAGGGACCGAGGTGTTGGGTCAGGAGTGTTTGTCAGGGTCGGGAAGAAGTGCCGGGCACCGCCCAGTTGAGGGCAGCGACCGATGCAAGCTCAGGAGTGTTTGCCGGGGGTCGGGCCAAGGGCAGGACCTAGCCTGATTGAGGGCAGGCTACCCGATGTGGGCTCAGGAATGCTTCTCGGGGCTTGAACATGGGAAGGACCCAGCCTGCTTCGGGGCAGGGACTGAGATGCGCGCTCAGGATTATGTGTCCGGGACACGAATATGCAAAGTCCAACAAACGCCTGCTTGACTGCAGGGACCGAGAGGTGGGGTCGGGAGTCTGTGCTAAGGTCCCGCACAAGGGCAGGACCTCGACTGGTTCAGTTCAGTGACAGAGACGGGGCTCGGGAGATTAGACGTGCACTTCAGGAAGGGCGGAACCCAGCCTGGTTTGGTGCAGCGCGTGAGATGAGGGCGCAGCAGTGATTCTGAGGGGTTTGAACAAGGGGAGGCCTCACCGTCGTTCGGGGCCAGGGGGCCAGGTTTGGGCTCAGGATTGTTTGTCGGGGGCCTTGGCCAGACGCAGAAACCTCCGTGGTTGAGCTCAGGGACCGAGATGAACGCTCAGGAGTGTTTTGTGTGTGTGTGTGCGGGGAGGGGGTGTTGCTCAAGGGCAGCATCCATCCGAGTTCAGGGCGGGCACGCAGCTGTGGGCTCAGGAGTGTGTGTCACGAGAATCGAAGAAGGGCAGGCCCTAAACTGCTTCTTCAGTGCGCCGACCGAGATGTATTTCTCGGGGTGTTGAAGCAGGCCAAGCCCCCGTTGCGGGTTCAGTGCCGGGAGTGAGTTGCGGGATCAGGGCTTTGTCCCGGCGAGGGACCAAAGGCAGGACACAGCGACGTGGACGGGCACGGAGCGAGCTGGAGTCTCCCGGTGGTTACTTTGCCAGGTGCTTGCACGAAGGCAGGAGCCAGCCTGCTTCAGTGCAGAGACCCGGGGAGGTCACAGGAGTGTTTGTCAGGGTCTTGCCCTAGGGAGGGGGCCAGCCTGGTTCAGTGCAGGCACGGGGAGGTGGGCTCAGGAGTGTTTGTCCGGGTCTTGCCTGAGGGCAGGAGCCAGCCTGGTTCAATGCAGGCACCGGGCGGTGGGCTCAGGGGTGTTTGTCGGCGCCGGGCCGTGGGCGGGACCAAGCCTCCTTCAGGGCAGGCACAGAGATGGGGGCTCAGGAGCCTGTGATGTGCGTCCCGAACAAGGGCTAGACCTAGACCGGTTCAGGGCAGGGACCGAGATGCAGCTTCAGGAGTATTTCCTGGGGGTAGGAACCCGGCCAGGTTCACCGCGGGGACCAAGATGCGGGCTCTACCGTGTTTTTCGGGTGATTGAACGACGGCACGGCCCACCCTGTCTCTGTGCAGGGACCGAGATGCGCCCTCAGGAGGGTTTTTCGAGGTCGGACCATGGGCAGCACGCGCACGCCTTCAGGGCAGAGAGCGAGAGGTCACCTCAGGAGGACGTGTTGAGGTAGCGCCCAAGGGCAGGACCTCGACTGGTTCAGAGCAGCGCCCGAGGGGTGGGTAAAGGCGCATTTGCCAATGGCTTCAGCAAGTGCTTGCTGGAGCCGCGGCCGGTGCAGGGAAGGAGATGTTGACTCAGGGGCGTTGCACGGCACAGTGCCCAAAGGGAGGCCCGAGCCTAGGTGCGTGCCGTGGCCGCGAGGCAGGCTCAGGCGGGTCTGCCGGGGGACTGACGCCGGGTGGGACCCAGCCTCGTCCCGTGCAGGGACCGAGGTGTTGGCTCAGGAGTGTTGTCAGGGTCGGGAAGAAGTGCCGTGCACCGCCCAATTGAGGGAGCGACCGAGGCAGGCTCAGGAGTGCTTGCCGGGGGTCGGTCCAAGGGTAGGACCTAGCCTGATTGAGGGCAGGGAACCCGATGTGGGCTCGAGAGTGCTTCTCGGGGCTTGAACATGGGAAGGACCCAGCCTGCTTCGGGGCAGGCACTGAGACGCGCGCTCAGGATTATGTTCCCGGGACTCGAACATGGAAAGTCCAAAGAACGCCTGCTTGACTGCAGGGACCGAGAGGTTTGGGTCGGGAGTCTGTGCTAGGGGCCCGCACAAGGGCAGGACCTTGACTGGTTCAGTTCAGTGACCGAGACGGGGCCCAGGACTTTAGACGGGCACTTCAGGAAGGGCGGAACTCTGCGTGGTTTAGTGCAGCGCGTGAGATGAGGGCGCAGCAATGATTCCGGGCGTTTGAACAAGGGGAGGACTCACCGTCGTTCAGGGCCAGGGGGCCAGGTTTGGGCTCAGGATTGATTGTCGAGGGCCTTGGCCAGAGGCAGAAACCACCGTGGTTGAGCTCAGGGACCGAGATGAACGCTCAGGAGTGTTTTGTGTGAGTTTGGGGGCGGTGGGGGTGTTGCCCAAGGGCAGCATCCATCCGAATTCAGGGCGGGCACGCAGCTGTGGGCTCAGGAGTGTGTGTCACGGGAATCGAAGTAGGGCAGGCCCTAAACTGCTTCTTCAGTGCGCCGACCGAGATGTATTTCTCGGGGTCTTGAAGCAGTCCAAGCCCCCGAGGCGGGTTCAGTGCCGGGAGTGAGTTGCGGGATCAGGGCTTTGTCCCGGCGAGGGACCAAGGGCAGGACACAGCGAAGTGGACGGAAGGGAGCGATCTGAAGTCTCCCGTGGTTTCTTTGCCAGGTGCTTGAAGGAAGGCAGGAGCCAGCCTACTTCAGTGCAGGGACCCGGGGTGGTCTCAGGAGTGTTTGTCAGGGTCTTGCCCGAGGGCAGGAGCCAGCCTGGTTCAGAGCAGGCACCGGGCGGTTGGCTCAGGAGTGTTTGTCAGGGTCTTGCCTGAGGGCAGGAGCCAGCCTGGGCCAGTGCAGGCACCGGGCGGCTGGCTCAGCAGTGTTTGTCAGGGTCTTGCCCGAGGGCAGGAGCCAGCCTGGTTCAGAGCAGGCACCGGGCGGTTGGCTCAGGAGTGTTTGTCAGGGTCTTGCCCGAGGGCTGGAGCCAGCCTGGTTCAGTGCAGGCACCGGGCGGTGGGCTCAGTTGTGTTTGTCGGGGCCGGGCCATGGGCGGGACCCAGCCTCCTTCAGGGCAGGCACAGAGATGGGGGCTCAGGAGTCTGTGCTGGGCGAATCGAACAAGGGCCAGACCTAAACCGGTTGAGCGCAGGGACCGAGATGCAGCTTCAGGAGGATTTCCAGGCGGTAGGAGCCCGGCCAGGTTCAGCGCAGGGACCGAGATGCGGGCTCAGCAGTGTTTCCCGGCTAATTGAACGAGGGCACGGCCCACCCTGTCTCTGTGCAGGGACCGAGATGCGCCCTCTGAAGGGTTTCTCGAGGTCGAAAAGTGGGCAGGACGCGCTCGGCTTCAGGTTAGAGAGCTAGATGTGACCTCAGGAGGACATGTTGAGGTAGCTCCCAAGGGCAGGATCTCGACTGGTTCAGCGCAGCGCCCGAGGGGTGGGCACAGGCGCATCTGCCGGTGTCTTCAGCAAGTGCTTGCAGTAGCCGCGGCCGGTGCAGGGAAGGAGATGTGGGCTCGGGGGCGTTGCAGGGAGCCGTGCACAAAGGGAGGCCCCAGCCTCGGTTCAAGCCATGGCTGCGAGGCAGGCTCAGGAGGGTCTGTCGGCGGACTGTCGCCGGGCGGGACCCAGCCTCGTCCAGTGCAGGGACCCAGGTGTTGGCTCCGGAGTGTTTGTCAGGGTTCGGAAGAAGCGCCGTGCATCGCCCTGTTGAGGGCAGCGACCGATGCAGGCTCAGGAGTGTTTGCCGGGGGTCGGGCCAAGGGCAGGACCTAGCCTGATTGAAGGCAGGGAACCCGATGTGGGCTCAGGAGTGCTTCACGGGGTTTGAACATGGGAAGGACACAGCCTGCTTCGGGGCATGGACTCAGATGCGCTCTCAGGATTATGTTCCAGGGACTTGAACATGGAAAATCCAACGAACACGTTCTGGACTGCAGGGACCAAGAGGTGGGGTCGGGAGTCTGTACTAGGCGCTCGCACAAGGGCAGGACCTCGACTGTTTCAGATCAGTGACCGAGACGGGGCTCAGGAGTTTAGAAGGGCACTTCTGGAAGGGCACGACCCTGCCTGGTTTGGTGCAGCACGTGAGATGAGGGTGCAGCAATGATTCCGGGGGGTTTAAACAAGGAGAGGACTCACCGTCGTTCGGGGCCAGGGGGCCAAGTTTGGGCTCAGGACTGTTTGTCGGGGGCCTTGGCCAGAGGCAGAAACCACCGTGGTTGAGCTCAGGGACCAAGATGAACGCTCAGGCGTGTTTAGTGTGTGTGTGTGGGGGGTGGGGGGGTGTGTGGGGGGGTGTGCGCAAGGGCAGCATCCATCCGAGTTCCGGGCGGGCACGCAGCTGTGGGCTCAGGAGTGTGTGTCGCGGGAATCGAAGAAGGCAGGCCCTAGACTGCTTCTTCAGTGCGCCGACCGAGATGTATTTCTCGGGGTCTTGAAGCAGGCCAAGCCCCAGAGGTGGCTTCAGTGCCGGGAGTGAGCTGCGGGATCACAGCTTTGTCCCGGAGAGGGACCAAATGCAGGACACAGCGAAGTGGACGGGCAGGGAGCGAGCTGGAGTCTCCCGGTGGTTACTTTGCCAGGTGCTTGAACGAAGGCAGGAGCCAGCCTGCTTCGGTGCAGGGATCCGGAGTGGGCTCTGGAGTGTTTGCCAGGGTCTTGACCGAGGGCAGGAGCCAGCCTGGATCAGTGCAGACACCGGGCGGGGGGCCCAGGAGTGTTTGTCATGGTATTGCCCGAGGGCAGGGACCAGCCTGGTTCAGGGCAGGCACCGGGCGGTGGTCTCAGGAGTGTCTGTCGGCGCCGGGCATGGGCAGGACCCAGCCTCCTTCAGGGCAGACACAGAGATGGGGGCTCAGGAGTCTGTGCTGAGTGAATCGAACAAGGGCCAGACCTAGACCGGTTCAGGGCAGGGACAGAGATGCTGCTTCAGGAGTATTTCCTGGGGGTAGGACCCCGGCCAGGTTTAGCGCGGGGATCAAGATGCGGGCTCAGCAGCGTTTCCCGGGTGACTGAACGAGGGCACGGCCCACCCTGTCTCTGTGCGGGGACCGAGATGCTCCCTCAGGAGGGTTTCTCGAGGTCTGATCGTGGGCAGGACGCGCACGGCTTCAGGGCAGAGTGCGAGAGGAGGCCTCAGGAGGACGTGTTGAGGTAGCTCCCAAGGGCAGAACCTCGACTGGTTCAGTGCAGCGCCCGAGGGGCGGGCACAGGCGCATTTGCCGGTGGCTTCGGCAATTGCTTGCCGGAGCCCTGGCCGGGGCAGGGAAGGAGATGTTGGCACAGGGGCGTTGGGTGGCGCTGTGCAGCAAGGGAGGCCCCAGCCTAGGTGCGTGCCGTGGCCGCGAGGCACGCTCAGGAGGGCCTGTCGGGGGACTGACACTGGGCGGGACCCAGCCTCGTCCCGAGCAGGGACCGAGGTGTTGGGTCAGGAGTGTTTGTCAGGGTCGGGAAGAAGTGCCGGGCACCGCCCAGTTGAGGGCAGCGACCGATGCAAGCTCAGGAGTGTTTGCCGGGGGTCGGGCCAAGGGCAGGACCTAGCCTGATTGAGGGCAGGCTACCCGATGTGGGCTCAGGAATGCTTCTCGGGGCTTGAACATGGGAAGGACCCAGCCTGCTTCGGGGCAGGGACTGAGATGCGCGCTCAGGATTATGTGTCCGGGACACGAATATGCAAAGTCCAACAAACGCCTGCTTGACTGCAGGGACCGAGAGGTGGGGTCGGGAGTCTGTGCTAAGGTCCCGCACAAGGGCAGGACCTCGACTGGTTCAGTTCAGTGACAGAGACGGGGCTCGGGAGATTAGACGTGCACTTCAGGAAGGGCGGAACCCAGCCTGGTTTGGTGCAGCGCGTGAGATGAGGGCGCAGCAGTGATTCTGAGGGGTTTGAACAAGGGGAGGCCTCACCGTCGTTCGGGGCCAGGGGGCCAGGTTTGGGCTCAGGATTGTTTGTCGGGGGCCTTGGCCAGACGCAGAAACCTCCGTGGTTGAGCTCAGGGACCGAGATGAACGCTCAGGAGTGTTTTGTGTGTGTGTGTGCGGGGAGGGGGTGTTGCTCAAGGGCAGCATCCATCCGAGTTCAGGGCGGGCACGCAGCTGTGGGCTCAGGAGTGTGTGTCACGAGAATCGAAGAAGGGCAGGCCCTAAACTGCTTCTTCAGTGCGCCGACCGAGATGTATTTCTCGGGGTCTTGAAGCAGTCCAAGCCCCCGAGGCGGGTTCAGTGCCGGGAGTGAGTTGCGGGATCAGGGCTTTGTCCCGGCGAGGGACCAAGGGCAGGACACAGCGAAGTGGACGGAAGGGAGCGATCTGAAGTCTCCCGTGGTTTCTTTGCCAGGTGCTTGAAGGAAGGCAGGAGCCAGCCTACTTCAGTGCAGGGACCCGGGGTGGTCTCAGGAGTGTTTGTCAGGGTCTTGCCCGAGGGCAGGAGCCAGCCTGGTTCAGAGCAGGCACCGGGCGGTTGGCTCAGGAGTGTTTGTCAGGGTCTTGCCTGAGGGCAGGAGCCAGCCTGGGCCAGTGCAGGCACCGGGCGGCTGGCTCAGGAGTGTTTGTCAGGGTCTTGCCCGAGGGCAGGAGCCAGCCTGGTTCAGAGCAGGCACCGGGCGGTTGGCTCAGGAGTGTTTGTCAGGGTCTTGCCCGAGGGCTGGAGCCAGCCTGGTTCAGTGCAGGCACCGGGCGGTGGGCTCAGTTGTGTTTGTCGGGGCCGGGCCATGGGCGGGACCCAGCCTCCTTCAGGGCAGGCACAGAGATGGGGGCTCAGGAGTCTGTGCTGGGCGAATCGAACAAGGGCCAGACCTAAACCGGTTGAGCGCAGGGACCGAGATGCAGCTTCAGGAGGATTTCCAGGCGGTAGGAGCCCGGCCAGGTTCAGCGCAGGGACCGAGATGCGGGCTCAGCAGTGTTTCCCGGCTAATTGAACGAGGGCACGGCCCACCCTGTCTCTGTGCAGGGACCGAGATGCGCCCTCTGAAGGGTTTCTCGAGGTCGAAAAGTGGGCAGGACGCGCTCGGCTTCAGGTTAGAGAGCTAGATGTGACCTCAGGAGGACGTGTTGAGGTAGCTCCCAAGGGCAGGATCTCGACTGGTTCAGCGCAGCGCCCGAGGGGTGGGCACAGGCGCATCTGCCGGTGTCTTCAGCAAGTGCTTGCAGTAGCCGCGGCCGGTGCAGGGAAGGAGATGTGGGCTCGGGGGCGTTGCAGGGAGCCGTGCACAAAGGGAGGCCCCAGCCTCGGTGCAAGCCATGGCTGCGAGGCAGGCTCAGGAGGGTCTGTCGGCGGACTGTCGCCGGGCGGGACCCAGCCTCGTCCAGTGCAGGGACCCAGGTGTTGGCTCCGGAGTGTTTGTCAGGGTTCGGAAGAAGCGCCGTGCATCGCCCTGTTGAGGGCAGCGACCGATGCAGGCTCAGGAGTGTTTGCCGGGGGTCGGGCCAAGGGCAGGACCTAGCCTGATTGAAGGCAGGGAACCCGATGTGGGCTCAGGAGTGCTTCACGGGGTTTGAACATGGGAAGGACACAGCCTGCTTCGGGGCATGGACTCAGATGCGCTCTCAGGATTATGTTCCAGGGACTTGAACATGGAAAATCCAACGAACACGTTCTGGACTGCAGGGACCAAGAGGTGAGGTCGGGAGTCTGTACTAGGCGCTCGCACAAGGGCAGGACCTCGACTGTTTCAGATCAGTGACCGAGACGGGGCTCAGGAGTTTAGAAGGGCACTTCTGGAAGGGCACGACCCTGCCTGGTTTGGTGCAGCACGTGAGATGAGGGTGCAGCAATGATTCCGGGGGGTTTAAACAAGGAGAGGACTCACCGTCGTTCGGGGCCAGGGGGCCAAGTTTGGGCTCAGGACTGTTTGTCGGGGGCCTTGGCCAGAGGCAGAAACCACCGTGGTTGAGCTCAGGGACCAAGATGAACGCTCAGGCGTGTTTAGTGTGTGTGTGTGGGGGGTGGGGGGGTGTGTGGGGGGGTGTGCGCAAGGGCAGCATCCATCCGAGTTCCGGGCGGGCACGCAGCTGTGGGCTCAGGAGTGTGTGTCGCGGGAATCGAAGAAGGCAGGCCCTAGACTGCTTCTTCAGTGCGCCGACCGAGATGTATTTCTCGGGGTCTTGAAGCAGGCCAAGCCCCAGAGGTGGCTTCAGTGCCGGGAGTGAGCTGCGGGATCACAGCTTTGTCCCGGAGAGGGACCAAATGCAGGACACAGCGAAGTGGACGGGCAGGGAGCGAGCTGGAGTCTCCCGGTGGTTACTTTGCCAGGTGCTTGAACGAAGGCAGGAGCCAGCCTGCTTCGGTGCAGGGATCCGGAGTGGGCTCTGGAGTGTTTGCCAGGGTCTTGACCGAGGGCAGGAGCCAGCCTGGATCAGTGCAGACACCGGGCGGGGGGCCCAGGAGTGTTTGTCATGGTATTGCCCGAGGGCAGGGACCAGCCTGGTTCAGGGCAGGCACCGGGCGGTGGTCTCAGGAGTGTCTGTCGGCGCCGGGCATGGGCAGGACCCAGCCTCCTTCAGGGCAGACACAGAGATGGGGGCTCAGGAGTCTGTGCTGAGTGAATCGAACAAGGGCCAGACCTAGACCGGTTCAGGGCAGGGACAGAGATGCTGCTTCAGGAGTATTTCCTGGGGGTAGGACCCCGGCCAGGTTTAGCGCGGGGATCAAGATGCGGGCTCAGCAGCGTTTCCCGGGTGACTGAACGAGGGCACGGCCCACCCTGTCTCTGTGCGGGGACCGAGATGCTCCCTCAGGAGGGTTTCTCGAGGTCTGATCGTGGGCAGGACGCGCACGGCTTCAGGGCAGAGTGCGAGAGGAGGCCTCAGGAGGACGTGTTGAGGTAGCTCCCAAGGGCAGAACCTCGACTGGTTCAGTGCAGCGCCCGAGGGGCGGGCACAGGCGCATTTGCCGGTGGCTTCGGCAATTGCTTGCCGGAGCCCTGGCCGGGGCAGGGAAGGAGATGTTGGCACAGGGGCGTTGGGTGGCGCTGTGCAGCAAGGGAGGCCCCAGCCTAGGTGCGTGCCGTGGCCGCGAGGCACGCTCAGGAGGGCCTGTCGGGGGACTGACACTGGGCGGGACCCAGCCTCGTCCCGAGCAGGGACCGAGGTGTTGGGTCAGGAGTGTTTGTCAGGGTCGGGAAGAAGTGCCGGGCACCGCCCAGTTGAGGGCAGCGACCGATGCAAGCTCAGGAGTGTTTGCCGGGGGTCGGGCCAAGGGCAGGACCTAGCCTGATTGAGGGCAGGCTACCCGATGTGGGCTCAGGAATGCTTCTCGGGGCTTGAACATGGGAAGGACCCAGCCTGCTTCGGGGCAGGGACTGAGATGCGCGCTCAGGATTATGTGTCCGGGACACGAATATGCAAAGTCCAACAAACGCCTGCTTGACTGCAGGGACCGAGAGGTGGGGTCGGGAGTCTGTGCTAAGGTCCCGCACAAGGGCAGGACCTCGACTGGTTCAGTTCAGTGACAGAGACGGGGCTCGGGAGATTAGACGTGCACTTCAGGAAGGGCGGAACCCAGCCTGGTTTGGTGCAGCGCGTGAGATGAGGGCGCAGCAGTGATTCTGAGGGGTTTGAACAAGGGGAGGCCTCACCGTCGTTCGGGGCCAGGGGGCCAGGTTTGGGCTCAGGATTGTTTGTCGGGGGCCTTGGCCAGACGCAGAAACCTCCGTGGTTGAGCTCAGGGACCGAGATGAACGCTCAGGAGTGTTTTGTGTGTGTGTGTGCGGGGAGGGGGTGTTGCTCAAGGGCAGCATCCATCCGAGTTCAGGGCGGGCACGCAGCTGTGGGCTCAGGAGTGTGTGTCACGAGAATCGAAGAAGGGCAGGCCCTAAACTGCTTCTTCAGTGCGCCGACCGAGATGTATTTCTCGGGGTCTTGAAGCAGTCCAAGCCCCCGAGGCGGGTTCAGTGCCGGGAGTGAGTTGCGGGATCAGGGCTTTGTCCCGGCGAGGGACCAAGGGCAGGACACAGCGAAGTGGACGGAAGGGAGCGATCTGAAGTCTCCCGTGGTTTCTTTGCCAGGTGCTTGAAGGAAGGCAGGAGCCAGCCTACTTCAGTGCAGGGACCCGGGGTGGTCTCAGGAGTGTTTGTCAGGGTCTTGCCCGAGGGCAGGAGCCAGCCTGGTTCAGAGCAGGCACCGGGCGGTTGGCTCAGGAGTGTTTGTCAGGGTCTTGCCTGAGGGCAGGAGCCAGCCTGGGCCAGTGCAGGCACCGGGCGGCTGGCTCAGCAGTGTTTGTCAGGGTCTTGCCCGAGGGCAGGAGCCAGCCTGGTTCAGAGCAGGCACCGGGCGGTTGGCTCAGGAGTGTTTGTCAGGGTCTTGCCCGAGGGCTGGAGCCAGCCTGGTTCAGTGCAGGCACCGGGCGGTGGGCTCAGTTGTGTTTGTCGGGGCCGGGCCATGGGCGGGACCCAGCCTCCTTCAGGGCAGGCACAGAGATGGGGGCTCAGGAGTCTGTGCTGGGCGAATCGAACAAGGGCCAGACCTAAACCGGTTGAGCGCAGGGACCGAGATGCAGCTTCAGGAGGATTTCCAGGCGGTAGGAGCCCGGCCAGGTTCAGCGCAGGGACCGAGATGCGGGCTCAGCAGTGTTTCCCGGCTAATTGAACGAGGGCACGGCCCACCCTGTCTCTGTGCAGGGACCGAGATGCGCCCTCTGAAGGGTTTCTCGAGGTCGAAAAGTGGGCAGGACGCGCTCGGCTTCAGGTTAGAGAGCTAGATGTGACCTCAGGAGGACATGTTGAGGTAGCTCCCAAGGGCAGGATCTCGACTGGTTCAGCGCAGCGCCCGAGGGGTGGGCACAGGCGCATCTGCCGGTGTCTTCAGCAAGTGCTTGCAGTAGCCGCGGCCGGTGCAGGGAAGGAGATGTGGGCTCGGGGGCGTTGCAGGGAGCCGTGCACAAAGGGAGGCCCCAGCCTCGGTGCAAGCCATGGCTGCGAGGCAGGCTCAGGAGGGTCTGTCGGCGGACTGTCGCCGGGCGGGACCCAGCCTCGTCCAGTGCAGGGACCCAGGTGTTGGCTCCGGAGTGTTTGTCAGGGTTCGGAAGAAGCGCCGTGCATCGCCCTGTTGAGGGCAGCGACCGATGCAGGCTCAGGAGTGTTTGCCGGGGGTCGGGCCAAGGGCAGGACCTAGCCTGATTGAAGGCAGGGAACCCGATGTGGGCTCAGCAGTGCTTCACGGGGTTTGAACATGGGAAGGACACAGCCTGCTTCGGGGCATGGACTCAGATGCGCTCTCAGGATTATGTTCCAGGGACTTGAACATGGAAAATCCAACGAACACGTTCTGGACTGCAGGGACCAAGAGGTGGGGTCGGGAGTCTGTACTAGGCGCTCGCACAAGGGCAGGACCTCGACTGTTTCAGATCAGTGACCGAGACGGGGCTCAGGAGTTTAGAAGGGCACTTCTGGAAGGGCACGACCCTGCCTGGTTTGGTGCAGCACGTGAGATGAGGGTGCAGCAATGATTCCGGGGGGTTTAAACAAGGAGAGGACTCACCGTCGTTCGGGGCCAGGGGGCCAAGTTTGGGCTCAGGACTGTTTGTCGGGGGCCTTGGCCAGAGGCAGAAACCACCGTGGTTGAGCTCAGGGACCAAGATGAACGCTCAGGCGTGTTTAGTGTGTGTGTGTGGGGGGTGGGGGGGTGTGTGGGGGGGTGTGCGCAAGGGCAGCATCCATCCGAGTTCCGGGCGGGCACGCAGCTGTGGGCTCAGGAGTGTGTGTCGCGGGAATCGAAGAAGGCAGGCCCTAGACTGCTTCTTCAGTGCGCCGACCGAGATGTATTTCTCGGGGTCTTGAAGCAGGCCAAGCCCCAGAGGTGGCTTCAGTGCCGGGAGTGAGCTGCGGGATCACAGCTTTGTCCCGGAGAGGGACCAAATGCAGGACACAGCGAAGTGGACGGGCAGGGAGCGAGCTGGAGTCTCCCGGTGGTTACTTTGCCAGGTGCTTGAACGAAGGCAGGAGCCAGCCTGCTTCGGTGCAGGGATCCGGAGTGGGCTCTGGAGTGTTTGCCAGGGTCTTGACCGAGGGCAGGAGCCAGCCTGGATCAGTGCAGACACCGGGCGGGGGGCCCAGGAGTGTTTGTCATGGTATTGCCCGAGGGCAGGGACCAGCCTGGTTCAGGGCAGGCACCGGGCGGTGGTCTCAGGAGTGTCTGTCGGCGCCGGGCATGGGCAGGACCCAGCCTCCTTCAGGGCAGACACAGAGATGGGGGCTCAGGAGTCTGTGCTGAGTGAATCGAACAAGGGCCAGACCTAGACCGGTTCAGGGCAGGGACAGAGATGCAGCTTCAGGAGTATTTCCTGGGGGTAGGACCCCGGCCAGGTTTAGCGCGGGGATCAAGATGCGGGCTCAGCAGCGTTTCCCGGGTGACTGAACGAGGGCACGGCCCACCCTGTCTCTGTGCGGGGACCGAGATGCTCCCTCAGGAGGGTTTCTCGAGGTCTGATCGTGGGCAGGACGCGCACGGCTTCAGGGCAGAGTGCGAGAGGAGGCCTCAGGAGGACGTGTTGAGGTAGCTCCCAAGGGCAGAACCTCGACTGGTTCAGTGCAGCGCCCGAGGGGCGGGCACAGGCGCATTTGCCGGTGGCTTCGGCAATTGCTTGCCGGAGCCCTGGCCGGGGCAGGGAAGGAGATGTTGGCACAGGGGCGTTGGGTGGCGCTGTGCAGCAAGGGAGGCCCCAGCCTAGGTGCGTGCCGTGGCCGCGAGGCACGCTCAGGAGGGCCTGTCGGGGGACTGACACTGGGCGGGACCCAGCCTCGTCCCGAGCAGGGACCGAGGTGTTGGGTCAGGAGTGTTTGTCAGGGTCGGGAAGAAGTGCCGGGCACCGCCCAGTTGAGGGCAGCGACCGATGCAAGCTCAGGAGTGTTTGCCGGGGGTCGGGCCAAGGGCAGGACCTAGCCTGATTGAGGGCAGGCTACCCGATGTGGGCTCAGGAATGCTTCTCGGGGCTTGAACATGGGAAGGACCCAGCCTGCTTCGGGGCAGGGACTGAGATGCGCGCTCAGGATTATGTGTCCGGGACACGAATATGCAAAGTCCAACAAACGCCTGCTTGACTGCAGGGACCGAGAGGTGGGGTCGGGAGTCTGTGCTAAGGTCCCGCACAAGGGCAGGACCTCGACTGGTTCAGTTCAGTGACAGAGACGGGGCTCGGGAGATTAGACGTGCACTTCAGGAAGGGCGGAACCCAGCCTGGTTTGGTGCAGCGCGTGAGATGAGGGCGCAGCAGTGATTCTGAGGGGTTTGAACAAGGGGAGGCCTCACCGTCGTTCGGGGCCAGGGGGCCAGGTTTGGGCTCAGGATTGTTTGTCGGGGGCCTTGGCCAGACGCAGAAACCTCCGTGGTTGAGCTCAGGGACCGAGATGAACGCTCAGGAGTGTTTTGTGTGTGTGTGTGCGGGGAGGGGGTGTTGCTCAAGGGCAGCATCCATCCGAGTTCAGGGCGGGCACGCAGCTGTGGGCTCAGGAGTGTGTGTCACGAGAATCGAAGAAGGGCAGGCCCTAAACTGCTTCTTCAGTGCGCCGACCGAGATGTATTTCTCGGGGTCTTGAAGCAGTCCAAGCCCCCGAGGCGGGTTCAGTGCCGGGAGTGAGTTGCGGGATCAGGGCTTTGTCCCGGCGAGGGACCAAGGGCAGGACACAGCGAAGTGGACGGAAGGGAGCGATCTGAAGTCTCCCGTGGTTTCTTTGCCAGGTGCTTGAAGGAAGGCAGGAGCCAGCCTACTTCAGTGCAGGGACCCGGGGTGGTCTCAGGAGTGTTTGTCAGGGTCTTGCCCGAGGGCAGGAGCCAGCCTGGTTCAGAGCAGGCACCGGGCGGTTGGCTCAGGAGTGTTTGTCAGGGTCTTGCCTGAGGGCAGGAGCCAGCCTGGGCCAGTGCAGGCACCGGGCGGCTGGCTCAGCAGTGTTTGTCAGGGTCTTGCCCGAGGGCAGGAGCCAGCCTGGTTCAGAGCAGGCACCGGGCGGTTGGCTCAGGAGTGTTTGTCAGGGTCTTGCCCGAGGGCTGGAGCCAGCCTGGTTCAGTGCAGGCACCGGGCGGTGGGCTCAGTTGTGTTTGTCGGGGCCGGGCCATGGGCGGGACCCAGCCTCCTTCAGGGCAGGCACAGAGATGGGGGCTCAGGAGTCTGTGCTGGGCGAATCGAACAAGGGCCAGACCTAAACCGGTTGAGCGCAGGGACCGAGATGCAGCTTCAGGAGGATTTCCAGGCGGTAGGAGCCCGGCCAGGTTCAGCGCAGGGACCGAGATGCGGGCTCAGCAGTGTTTCCCGGCTAATTGAACGAGGGCACGGCCCACCCTGTCTCTGTGCAGGGACCGAGATGCGCCCTCTGAAGGGTTTCTCGAGGTCGAAAAGTGGGCAGGACGCGCTCGGCTTCAGGTTAGAGAGCTAGATGTGACCTCAGGAGGACATGTTGAGGTAGCTCCCAAGGGCAGGATCTCGACTGGTTCAGCGCAGCGCCCGAGGGGTGGGCACAGGCGCATCTGCCGGTGTCTTCAGCAAGTGCTTGCAGTAGCCGCGGCCGGTGCAGGGAAGGAGATGTGGGCTCGGGGGCGTTGCAGGGAGCCGTGCACAAAGGGAGGCCCCAGCCTCGGTGCAAGCCATGGCTGCGAGGCAGGCTCAGGAGGGTCTGTCGGCGGACTGTCGCCGGGCGGGACCCAGCCTCGTCCAGTGCAGGGACCCAGGTGTTGGCTCCGGAGTGTTTGTCAGGGTTCGGAAGAAGCGCCGTGCATCGCCCTGTTGAGGGCAGCGACCGATGCAGGCTCAGGAGTGTTTGCCGGGGGTCGGGCCAAGGGCAGGACCTAGCCTGATTGAAGGCAGGGAACCCGATGTGGGCTCAGCAGTGCTTCACGGGGTTTGAACATGGGAAGGACACAGCCTGCTTCGGGGCATGGACTCAGATGCGCTCTCAGGATTATGTTCCAGGGACTTGAACATGGAAAATCCAACGAACACGTTCTGGACTGCAGGGACCAAGAGGTGGGGTCGGGAGTCTGTACTAGGCGCTCGCACAAGGGCAGGACCTCGACTGTTTCAGATCAGTGACCGAGACGGGGCTCAGGAGTTTAGAAGGGCACTTCTGGAAGGGCACGACCCTGCCTGGTTTGGTGCAGCACGTGAGATGAGGGTGCAGCAATGATTCCGGGGGGTTTAAACAAGGAGAGGACTCACCGTCGTTCGGGGCCAGGGGGCCAAGTTTGGGCTCAGGACTGTTTGTCGGGGGCCTTGGCCAGAGGCAGAAACCACCGTGGTTGAGCTCAGGGACCAAGATGAACGCTCAGGCGTGTTTAGTGTGTGTGTGTGGGGGGTGGGGGGGTGTGTGGGGGGGTGTGCGCAAGGGCAGCATCCATCCGAGTTCCGGGCGGGCACGCAGCTGTGGGCTCAGGAGTGTGTGTCGCGGGAATCGAAGAAGGCAGGCCCTAGACTGCTTCTTCAGTGCGCCGACCGAGATGTATTTCTCGGGGTCTTGAAGCAGGCCAAGCCCCAGAGGTGGCTTCAGTGCCGGGAGTGAGCTGCGGGATCACAGCTTTGTCCCGGAGAGGGACCAAATGCAGGACACAGCGAAGTGGACGGGCAGGGAGCGAGCTGGAGTCTCCCGGTGGTTACTTTGCCAGGTGCTTGAACGAAGGCAGGAGCCAGCCTGCTTCGGTGCAGGGATCCGGAGTGGGCTCTGGAGTGTTTGCCAGGGTCTTGACCGAGGGCAGGAGCCAGCCTGGATCAGTGCAGACACCGGGCGGGGGGCCCAGGAGTGTTTGTCATGGTATTGCCCGAGGGCAGGGACCAGCCTGGTTCAGGGCAGGCACCGGGCGGTGGTCTCAGGAGTGTCTGTCGGCGCCGGGCATGGGCAGGACCCAGCCTCCTTCAGGGCAGACACAGAGATGGGGGCTCAGGAGTCTGTGCTGAGTGAATCGAACAAGGGCCAGACCTAGACCGGTTCAGGGCAGGGACAGAGATGCAGCTTCAGGAGTATTTCCTGGGGGTAGGACCCCGGCCAGGTTTAGCGCGGGGATCAAGATGCGGGCTCAGCAGCGTTTCCCGGGTGACTGAACGAGGGCACGGCCCACCCTGTCTCTGTGCGGGGACCGAGATGCTCCCTCAGGAGGGTTTCTCGAGGTCTGATCGTGGGCAGGACGCGCACGGCTTCAGGGCAGAGTGCGAGAGGAGGCCTCAGGAGGACGTGTTGAGGTAGCTCCCAAGGGCAGAACCTCGACTGGTTCAGTGCAGCGCCCGAGGGGCGGGCACAGGCGCATTTGCCGGTGGCTTCGGCAATTGCTTGCCGGAGCCCTGGCCGGGGCAGGGAAGGAGATGTTGGCACAGGGGCGTTGGGTGGCGCTGTGCAGCAAGGGAGGCCCCAGCCTAGGTGCGTGCCGTGGCCGCGAGGCACGCTCAGGAGGGCCTGTCGGGGGACTGACACTGGGCGGGACCCAGCCTCGTCCCGAGCAGGGACCGAGGTGTTGGGTCAGGAGTGTTTGTCAGGGTCGGGAAGAAGTGCCGGGCACCGCCCAGTTGAGGGCAGCGACCGATGCAAGCTCAGGAGTGTTTGCCGGGGGTCGGGCCAAGGGCAGGACCTAGCCTGATTGAGGGCAGGCTACCCGATGTGGGCTCAGGAATGCTTCTCGGGGCTTGAACATGGGAAGGACCCAGCCTGCTTCGGGGCAGGGACTGAGATGCGCGCTCAGGATTATGTGTCCGGGACACGAATATGCAAAGTCCAACAAACGCCTGCTTGACTGCAGGGACCGAGAGGTGGGGTCGGGAGTCTGTGCTAAGGTCCCGCACAAGGGCAGGACCTCGACTGGTTCAGTTCAGTGACAGAGACGGGGCTCGGGAGATTAGACGTGCACTTCAGGAAGGGCGGAACCCAGCCTGGTTTGGTGCAGCGCGTGAGATGAGGGCGCAGCAGTGATTCTGAGGGGTTTGAACAAGGGGAGGCCTCACCGTCGTTCGGGGCCAGGGGGCCAGGTTTGGGCTCAGGATTGTTTGTCGGGGGCCTTGGCCAGACGCAGAAACCTCCGTGGTTGAGCTCAGGGACCGAGATGAACGCTCAGGAGTGTTTTGTGTGTGTGTGTGCGGGGAGGGGGTGTTGCTCAAGGGCAGCATCCATCCGAGTTCAGGGCGGGCACGCAGCTGTGGGCTCAGGAGTGTGTGTCACGAGAATCGAAGAAGGGCAGGCCCTAAACTGCTTCTTCAGTGCGCCGACCGAGATGTATTTCTCGGGGTCTTGAAGCAGTCCAAGCCCCCGAGGCGGGTTCAGTGCCGGGAGTGAGTTGCGGGATCAGGGCTTTGTCCCGGCGAGGGACCAAGGGCAGGACACAGCGAAGTGGACGGAAGGGAGCGATCTGAAGTCTCCCGTGGTTTCTTTGCCAGGTGCTTGAAGGAAGGCAGGAGCCAGCCTACTTCAGTGCAGGGACCCGGGGTGGTCTCAGGAGTGTTTGTCAGGGTCTTGCCCGAGGGCAGGAGCCAGCCTGGTTCAGAGCAGGCACCGGGCGGTTGGCTCAGGAGTGTTTGTCAGGGTCTTGCCTGAGGGCAGGAGCCAGCCTGGGCCAGTGCAGGCACCGGGCGGCTGGCTCAGCAGTGTTTGTCAGGGTCTTGCCCGAGGGCAGGAGCCAGCCTGGTTCAGAGCAGGCACCGGGCGGTTGGCTCAGGAGTGTTTGTCAGGGTCTTGCCCGAGGGCTGGAGCCAGCCTGGTTCAGTGCAGGCACCGGGCGGTGGGCTCAGTTGTGTTTGTCGGGGCCGGGCCATGGGCGGGACCCAGCCTCCTTCAGGGCAGGCACAGAGATGGGGGCTCAGGAGTCTGTGCTGGGCGAATCGAACAAGGGCCAGACCTAAACCGGTTGAGCGCAGGGACCGAGATGCAGCTTCAGGAGGATTTCCAGGCGGTAGGAGCCCGGCCAGGTTCAGCGCAGGGACCGAGATGCGGGCTCAGCAGTGTTTCCCGGCTAATTGAACGAGGGCACGGCCCACCCTGTCTCTGTGCAGGGACCGAGATGCGCCCTCTGAAGGGTTTCTCGAGGTCGAAAAGTGGGCAGGACGCGCTCGGCTTCAGGTTAGAGAGCTAGATGTGACCTCAGGAGGACGTGTTGAGGTAGCTCCCAAGGGCAGGATCTCGACTGGTTCAGCGCAGCGCCCGAGGGGTGGGCACAGGCGCATCTGCCGGTGTCTTCAGCAAGTGCTTGCAGTAGCCGCGGCCGGTGCAGGGAAGGAGATGTGGGCTCGGGGGCGTTGCAGGGAGCCGTGCACAAAGGGAGGCCCCAGCCTCGGTGCAAGCCATGGCTGCGAGGCAGGCTCAGGAGGGTCTGTCGGCGGACTGTCGCCGGGCGGGACCCAGCCTCGTCCAGTGCAGGGACCCAGGTGTTGGCTCCGGAGTGTTTGTCAGGGTTCGGAAGAAGCGCCGTGCATCGCCCTGTTGAGGGCAGCGACCGATGCAGGCTCAGGAGTGTTTGCCGGGGGTCGGGCCAAGGGCAGGACCTAGCCTGATTGAAGGCAGGGAACCCGATGTGGGCTCAGGAGTGCTTCACGGGGTTTGAACATGGGAAGGACACAGCCTGCTTCGGGGCATGGACTCAGATGCGCTCTCAGGATTATGTTCCAGGGACTTGAACATGGAAAATCCAACGAACACGTTCTGGACTGCAGGGACCGAGAGGTGGGGTCGGGAGTCTGTACTAGGCGCTCGCACAAGGGCAGGACCTCGACTGTTTCAGATCAGTGACCGAGACGGGGCTCAGGAGTTTAGAAGGGCACTTCTGGAAGGGCACGACCCTGCCTGGTTTGGTGCAGCACGTGAGATGAGGGTGCAGCAATGATTCCGGGGGGTTTAAACAAGGAGAGGACTCACCGTCGTTCGGGGCCAGGGGGCCAAGTTTGGGCTCAGGACTGTTTGTCGGGGGCCTTGGCCAGAGGCAGAAACCACCGTGGTTGAGCTCAGGGACCAAGATGAACGCTCAGGCGTGTTTAGTGTGTGTGTGTGGGGGGTGGGGGGGTGTGTGGGGGGGTGTGCGCAAGGGCAGCATCCATCCGAGTTCCGGGCGGGCACGCAGCTGTGGGCTCAGGAGTGTGTGTCGCGGGAATCGAAGAAGGCAGGCCCTAGACTGCTTCTTCAGTGCGCCGACCGAGATGTATTTCTCGGGGTCTTGAAGCAGGCCAAGCCCCAGAGGTGGCTTCAGTGCCGGGAGTGAGCTGCGGGATCACAGCTTTGTCCCGGAGAGGGACCAAATGCAGGACACAGCGAAGTGGACGGGCAGGGAGCGAGCTGGAGTCTCCCGGTGGTTACTTTGCCAGGTGCTTGAACGAAGGCAGGAGCCAGCCTGCTTCGGTGCAGGGATCCGGAGTGGGCTCTGGAGTGTTTGCCAGGGTCTTGACCGAGGGCAGGAGCCAGCCTGGATCAGTGCAGACACCGGGCGGGGGGCCCAGGAGTGTTTGTCATGGTATTGCCCGAGGGCAGGGACCAGCCTGGTTCAGGGCAGGCACCGGGCGGTGGTCTCAGGAGTGTCTGTCGGCGCCGGGCATGGGCAGGACCCAGCCTCCTTCAGGGCAGACACAGAGATGGGGGCTCAGGAGTCTGTGCTGAGTGAATCGAACAAGGGCCAGACCTAGACCGGTTCAGGGCAGGGACAGAGATGCTGCTTCAGGAGTATTTCCTGGGGGTAGGACCCCGGCCAGGTTTAGCGCGGGGATCAAGATGCGGGCTCAGCAGCGTTTCCCGGGTGACTGAACGAGGGCACGGCCCACCCTGTCTCTGTGCGGGGACCGAGATGCTCCCTCAGGAGGGTTTCTCGAGGTCTGATCGTGGGCAGGACGCGCACGGCTTCAGGGCAGAGTGCGAGAGGAGGCCTCAGGAGGACGTGTTGAGGTAGCTCCCAAGGGCAGAACCTCGACTGGTTCAGTGCAGCGCCCGAGGGGCGGGCACAGGCGCATTTGCCGGTGGCTTCGGCAATTGCTTGCCGGAGCCCTGGCCGGGGCAGGGAAGGAGATGTTGGCACAGGGGCGTTGGGTGGCGCTGTGCAGCAAGGGAGGCCCCAGCCTAGGTGCGTGCCGTGGCCGCGAGGCACGCTCAGGAGGGCCTGTCGGGGGACTGACACTGGGCGGGACCCAGCCTCGTCCCGAGCAGGGACCGAGGTGTTGGGTCAGGAGTGTTTGTCAGGGTCGGGAAGAAGTGCCGGGCACCGCCCAGTTGAGGGCAGCGACCGATGCAAGCTCAGGAGTGTTTGCCGGGGGTCGGGCCAAGGGCAGGACCTAGCCTGATTGAGGGCAGGCTACCCGATGTGGGCTCAGGAATGCTTCTCGGGGCTTGAACATGGGAAGGACCCAGCCTGCTTCGGGGCAGGGACTGAGATGCGCGCTCAGGATTATGTGTCCGGGACACGAATATGCAAAGTCCAACAAACGCCTGCTTGACTGCAGGGACCGAGAGGTGGGGTCGGGAGTCTGTGCTAAGGTCCCGCACAAGGGCAGGACCTCGACTGGTTCAGTTCAGTGACAGAGACGGGGCTCGGGAGATTAGACGTGCACTTCAGGAAGGGCGGAACCCAGCCTGGTTTGGTGCAGCGCGTGAGATGAGGGCGCAGCAGTGATTCTGAGGGGTTTGAACAAGGGGAGGCCTCACCGTCGTTCGGGGCCAGGGGGCCAGGTTTGGGCTCAGGATTGTTTGTCGGGGGCCTTGGCCAGACGCAGAAACCTCCGTGGTTGAGCTCAGGGACCGAGATGAACGCTCAGGAGTGTTTTGTGTGTGTGTGTGCGGGGAGGGGGTGTTGCTCAAGGGCAGCATCCATCCGAGTTCAGGGCGGGCACGCAGCTGTGGGCTCAGGAGTGTGTGTCACGAGAATCGAAGAAGGGCAGGCCCTAAACTGCTTCTTCAGTGCGCCGACCGAGATGTATTTCTCGGGGTCTTGAAGCAGTCCAAGCCCCCGAGGCGGGTTCAGTGCCGGGAGTGAGTTGCGGGATCAGGGCTTTGTCCCGGCGAGGGACCAAGGGCAGGACACAGCGAAGTGGACGGAAGGGAGCGATCTGAAGTCTCCCGTGGTTTCTTTGCCAGGTGCTTGAAGGAAGGCAGGAGCCAGCCTACTTCAGTGCAGGGACCCGGGGTGGTCTCAGGAGTGTTTGTCAGGGTCTTGCCCGAGGGCAGGAGCCAGCCTGGTTCAGAGCAGGCACCGGGCGGTTGGCTCAGGAGTGTTTGTCAGGGTCTTGCCTGAGGGCAGGAGCCAGCCTGGGCCAGTGCAGGCACCGGGCGGCTGGCTCAGCAGTGTTCGTCAGGGTCTTGCCCGAGGGCAGGAGCCAGCCTGGTTCAGAGCAGGCACCGGGCGGTTGGCTCAGGAGTGTTTGTCAGGGTCTTGCCCGAGGGCTGGAGCCAGCCTGGTTCAGTGCAGGCACCGGGCGGTGGGCTCAGTTGTGTTTGTCGGGGCCGGGCCATGGGCGGGACCCAGCCTCCTTCAGGGCAGGCACAGAGATGGGGGCTCAGGAGTCTGTGCTGGGCGAATCGAACAAGGGCCAGACCTAAACCGGTTGAGCGCAGGGACCGAGATGCAGCTTCAGGAGGATTTCCAGGCGGTAGGAGCCCGGCCAGGTTCAGCGCAGGGACCGAGATGCGGGCTCAGCAGTGTTTCCCGGCTAATTGAACGAGGGCACGGCCCACCCTGTCTCTGTGCAGGGACCGAGATGCGCCCTCTGAAGGGTTTCTCGAGGTCGAAAAGTGGGCAGGACGCGCTCGGCTTCAGGTTAGAGAGCTAGATGTGACCTCAGGAGGACATGTTGAGGTAGCTCCCAAGGGCAGGATCTCGACTGGTTCAGCGCAGCGCCCGAGGGGTGGGCACAGGCGCATCTGCCGGTGTCTTCAGCAAGTGCTTGCAGTAGCCGCGGCCGGTGCAGGGAAGGAGATGTGGGCTCGGGGGCGTTGCAGGGAGCCGTGCACAAAGGGAGGCCCCAGCCTCGGTGCAAGCCATGGCTGCGAGGCAGGCTCAGGAGGGTCTGTCGGCGGACTGTCGCCGGGCGGGACCCAGCCTCGTCCAGTGCAGGGACCCAGGTGTTGGCTCCGGAGTGTTTGTCAGGGTTCGGAAGAAGCGCCGTGCATCGCCCTGTTGAGGGCAGCGACCGATGCAGGCTCAGGAGTGTTTGCCGGGGGTCGGGCCAAGGGCAGGACCTAGCCTGATTGAAGGCAGGGAACCCGATGTGGGCTCAGCAGTGCTTCACGGGGTTTGAACATGGGAAGGACACAGCCTGCTTCGGGGCATGGACTCAGATGCGCTCTCAGGATTATGTTCCAGGGACTTGAACATGGAAAATCCAACGAACACGTTCTGGACTGCAGGGACCAAGAGGTGGGGTCGGGAGTCTGTACTAGGCGCTCGCACAAGGGCAGGACCTCGACTGTTTCAGATCAGTGACCGAGACGGGGCTCAGGAGTTTAGAAGGGCACTTCTGGAAGGGCACGACCCTGCCTGGTTTGGTGCAGCACGTGAGATGAGGGTGCAGCAATGATTCCGGGGGGTTTAAACAAGGAGAGGACTCACCGTCGTTCGGGGCCAGGGGGCCAAGTTTGGGCTCAGGACTGTTTGTCGGGGGCCTTGGCCAGAGGCAGAAACCACCGTGGTTGAGCTCAGGGACCAAGATGAACGCTCAGGCGTGTTTAGTGTGTGTGTGTGGGGGGTGGGGGGGTGTGTGGGGGGGTGTGCGCAAGGGCAGCATCCATCCGAGTTCCGGGCGGGCACGCAGCTGTGGGCTCAGGAGTGTGTGTCGCGGGAATCGAAGAAGGCAGGCCCTAGACTGCTTCTTCAGTGCGCCGACCGAGATGTATTTCTCGGGGTCTTGAAGCAGGCCAAGCCCCAGAGGTGGCTTCAGTGCCGGGAGTGAGCTGCGGGATCACAGCTTTGTCCCGGAGAGGGACCAAATGCAGGACACAGCGAAGTGGACGGGCAGGGAGCGAGCTGGAGTCTCCCGGTGGTTACTTTGCCAGGTGCTTGAACGAAGGCAGGAGCCAGCCTGCTTCGGTGCAGGGATCCGGAGTGGGCTCTGGAGTGTTTGCCAGGGTCTTGACCGAGGGCAGGAGCCAGCCTGGATCAGTGCAGACACCGGGCGGGGGGCCCAGGAGTGTTTGTCATGGTATTGCCCGAGGGCAGGGACCAGCCTGGTTCAGGGCAGGCACCGGGCGGTGGTCTCAGGAGTGTCTGTCGGCGCCGGGCATGGGCAGGACCCAGCCTCCTTCAGGGCAGACACAGAGATGGGGGCTCAGGAGTCTGTGCTGAGTGAATCGAACAAGGGCCAGACCTAGACCGGTTCAGGGCAGGGACAGAGATGCAGCTTCAGGAGTATTTCCTGGGGGTAGGACCCCGGCCAGGTTTAGCGCGGGGATCAAGATGCGGGCTCAGCAGCGTTTCCCGGGTGACTGAACGAGGGCACGGCCCACCCTGTCTCTGTGCGGGGACCGAGATGCTCCCTCAGGAGGGTTTCTCGAGGTCTGATCGTGGGCAGGACGCGCACGGCTTCAGGGCAGAGTGCGAGAGGAGGCCTCAGGAGGACGTGTTGAGGTAGCTCCCAAGGGCAGAACCTCGACTGGTTCAGTGCAGCGCCCGAGGGGCGGGCACAGGCGCATTTGCCGGTGGCTTCGGCAATTGCTTGCCGGAGCCCTGGCCGGGGCAGGGAAGGAGATGTTGGCACAGGGGCGTTGGGTGGCGCTGTGCAGCAAGGGAGGCCCCAGCCTAGGTGCGTGCCGTGGCCGCGAGGCACGCTCAGGAGGGCCTGTCGGGGGACTGACACTGGGCGGGACCCAGCCTCGTCCCGAGCAGGGACCGAGGTGTTGGGTCAGGAGTGTTTGTCAGGGTCGGGAAGAAGTGCCGGGCACCGCCCAGTTGAGGGCAGCGACCGATGCAAGCTCAGGAGTGTTTGCCGGGGGTCGGGCCAAGGGCAGGACCTAGCCTGATTGAGGGCAGGCTACCCGATGTGGGCTCAGGAATGCTTCTCGGGGCTTGAACATGGGAAGGACCCAGCCTGCTTCGGGGCAGGGACTGAGATGCGCGCTCAGGATTATGTGTCCGGGACACGAATATGCAAAGTCCAACAAACGCCTGCTTGACTGCAGGGACCGAGAGGTGGGGTCGGGAGTCTGTGCTAAGGTCCCGCACAAGGGCAGGACCTCGACTGGTTCAGTTCAGTGACAGAGACGGGGCTCGGGAGATTAGACGTGCACTTCAGGAAGGGCGGAACCCAGCCTGGTTTGGTGCAGCGCGTGAGATGAGGGCGCAGCAGTGATTCTGAGGGGTTTGAACAAGGGGAGGCCTCACCGTCGTTCGGGGCCAGGGGGCCAGGTTTGGGCTCAGGATTGTTTGTCGGGGGCCTTGGCCAGACGCAGAAACCTCCGTGGTTGAGCTCAGGGACCGAGATGAACGCTCAGGAGTGTTTTGTGTGTGTGTGTGCGGGGAGGGGGTGTTGCTCAAGGGCAGCATCCATCCGAGTTCAGGGCGGGCACGCAGCTGTGGGCTCAGGAGTGTGTGTCACGAGAATCGAAGAAGGGCAGGCCCTAAACTGCTTCTTCAGTGCGCCGACCGAGATGTATTTCTCGGGGTCTTGAAGCAGTCCAAGCCCCCGAGGCGGGTTCAGTGCCGGGAGTGAGTTGCGGGATCAGGGCTTTGTCCCGGCGAGGGACCAAGGGCAGGACACAGCGAAGTGGACGGAAGGGAGCGATCTGAAGTCTCCCGTGGTTTCTTTGCCAGGTGCTTGAAGGAAGGCAGGAGCCAGCCTACTTCAGTGCAGGGACCCGGGGTGGTCTCAGGAGTGTTTGTCAGGGTCTTGCCCGAGGGCAGGAGCCAGCCTGGTTCAGAGCAGGCACCGGGCGGTTGGCTCAGGAGTGTTTGTCAGGGTCTTGCCTGAGGGCAGGAGCCAGCCTGGGCCAGTGCAGGCACCGGGCGGCTGGCTCAGCAGTGTTTGTCAGGGTCTTGCCCGAGGGCAGGAGCCAGCCTGGTTCAGAGCAGGCACCGGGCGGTTGGCTCAGGAGTGTTTGTCAGGGTCTTGCCCGAGGGCTGGAGCCAGCCTGGTTCAGTGCAGGCACCGGGCGGTGGGCTCAGTTGTGTTTGTCGGGGCCGGGCCATGGGCGGGACCCAGCCTCCTTCAGGGCAGGCACAGAGATGGGGGCTCAGGAGTCTGTGCTGGGCGAATCGAACAAGGGCCAGACCTAAACCGGTTGAGCGCAGGGACCGAGATGCAGCTTCAGGAGGATTTCCAGGCGGTAGGAGCCCGGCCAGGTTCAGCGCAGGGACCGAGATGCGGGCTCAGCAGTGTTTCCCGGCTAATTGAACGAGGGCACGGCCCACCCTGTCTCTGTGCAGGGACCGAGATGCGCCCTCTGAAGGGTTTCTCGAGGTCGAAAAGTGGGCAGGACGCGCTCGGCTTCAGGTTAGAGAGCTAGATGTGACCTCAGGAGGACGTGTTGAGGTAGCTCCCAAGGGCAGGATCTCGACTGGTTCAGCGCAGCGCCCGAGGGGTGGGCACAGGCGCATCTGCCGGTGTCTTCAGCAAGTGCTTGCAGTAGCCGCGGCCGGTGCAGGGAAGGAGATGTGGGCTCGGGGGCGTTGCAGGGAGCCGTGCACAAAGGGAGGCCCCAGCCTCGGTGCAAGCCATGGCTGCGAGGCAGGCTCAGGAGGGTCTGTCGGCGGACTGTCGCCGGGCGGGACCCAGCCTCGTCCAGTGCAGGGACCCAGGTGTTGGCTCCGGAGTGTTTGTCAGGGTTCGGAAGAAGCGCCGTGCATCGCCCTGTTGAGGGCAGCGACCGATGCAGGCTCAGGAGTGTTTGCCGGGGGTCGGGCCAAGGGCAGGACCTAGCCTGATTGAAGGCAGGGAACCCGATGTGGGCTCAGGAGTGCTTCACGGGGTTTGAACATGGGAAGGACACAGCCTGCTTCGGGGCATGGACTCAGATGCGCTCTCAGGATTATGTTCCAGGGACTTGAACATGGAAAATCCAACGAACACGTTCTGGACTGCAGGGACCGAGAGGTGGGGTCGGGAGTCTGTACTAGGCGCTCGCACAAGGGCAGGACCTCGACTGTTTCAGATCAGTGACCGAGACGGGGCTCAGGAGTTTAGAAGGGCACTTCTGGAAGGGCACGACCCTGCCTGGTTTGGTGCAGCACGTGAGATGAGGGTGCAGCAATGATTCCGGGGGGTTTAAACAAGGAGAGGACTCACCGTCGTTCGGGGCCAGGGGGCCAAGTTTGGGCTCAGGACTGTTTGTCGGGGGCCTTGGCCAGAGGCAGAAACCACCGTGGTTGAGCTCAGGGACCAAGATGAACGCTCAGGCGTGTTTAGTGTGTGTGTGTGGGGGGTGGGGGGGTGTGTGGGGGGGTGTGCGCAAGGGCAGCATCCATCCGAGTTCCGGGCGGGCACGCAGCTGTGGGCTCAGGAGTGTGTGTCGCGGGAATCGAAGAAGGCAGGCCCTAGACTGCTTCTTCAGTGCGCCGACCGAGATGTATTTCTCGGGGTCTTGAAGCAGGCCAAGCCCCAGAGGTGGCTTCAGTGCCGGGAGTGAGCTGCGGGATCACAGCTTTGTCCCGGAGAGGGACCAAATGCAGGACACAGCGAAGTGGACGGGCAGGGAGCGAGCTGGAGTCTCCCGGTGGTTACTTTGCCAGGTGCTTGAACGAAGGCAGGAGCCAGCCTGCTTCGGTGCAGGGATCCGGAGTGGGCTCTGGAGTGTTTGCCAGGGTCTTGACCGAGGGCAGGAGCCAGCCTGGATCAGTGCAGACACCGGGCGGGGGGCCCAGGAGTGTTTGTCATGGTATTGCCCGAGGGCAGGGACCAGCCTGGTTCAGGGCAGGCACCGGGCGGTGGTCTCAGGAGTGTCTGTCGGCGCCGGGCATGGGCAGGACCCAGCCTCCTTCAGGGCAGACACAGAGATGGGGGCTCAGGAGTCTGTGCTGAGTGAATCGAACAAGGGCCAGACCTAGACCGGTTCAGGGCAGGGACAGAGATGCAGCTTCAGGAGTATTTCCTGGGGGTAGGACCCCGGCCAGGTTTAGCGCGGGGATCAAGATGCGGGCTCAGCAGCGTTTCCCGGGTGACTGAACGAGGGCACGGCCCACCCTGTCTCTGTGCGGGGACCGAGATGCTCCCTCAGGAGGGTTTCTCGAGGTCTGATCGTGGGCAGGACGCGCACGGCTTCAGGGCAGAGTGCGAGAGGAGGCCTCAGGAGGACGTGTTGAGGTAGCTCCCAAGGGCAGAACCTCGACTGGTTCAGTGCAGCGCCCGAGGGGCGGGCACAGGCGCATTTGCCGGTGGCTTCGGCAATTGCTTGCCGGAGCCCTGGCCGGGGCAGGGAAGGAGATGTTGGCACAGGGGCGTTGGGTGGCGCTGTGCAGCAAGGGAGGCCCCAGCCTAGGTGCGTGCCGTGGCCGCGAGGCACGCTCAGGAGGGCCTGTCGGGGGACTGACACTGGGCGGGACCCAGCCTCGTCCCGAGCAGGGACCGAGGTGTTGGGTCAGGAGTGTTTGTCAGGGTCGGGAAGAAGTGCCGGGCACCGCCCAGTTGAGGGCAGCGACCGATGCAAGCTCAGGAGTGTTTGCCGGGGGTCGGGCCAAGGGCAGGACCTAGCCTGATTGAGGGCAGGCTACCCGATGTGGGCTCAGGAATGCTTCTCGGGGCTTGAACATGGGAAGGACCCAGCCTGCTTCGGGGCAGGGACTGAGATGCGCGCTCAGGATTATGTGTCCGGGACACGAATATGCAAAGTCCAACAAACGCCTGCTTGACTGCAGGGACCGAGAGGTGGGGTCGGGAGTCTGTGCTAAGGTCCCGCACAAGGGCAGGACCTCGACTGGTTCAGTTCAGTGACAGAGACGGGGCTCGGGAGATTAGACGTGCACTTCAGGAAGGGCGGAACCCAGCCTGGTTTGGTGCAGCGCGTGAGATGAGGGCGCAGCAGTGATTCTGAGGGGTTTGAACAAGGGGAGGCCTCACCGTCGTTCGGGGCCAGGGGGCCAGGTTTGGGCTCAGGATTGTTTGTCGGGGGCCTTGGCCAGACGCAGAAACCTCCGTGGTTGAGCTCAGGGACCGAGATGAACGCTCAGGAGTGTTTTGTGTGTGTGTGTGCGGGGAGGGGGTGTTGCTCAAGGGCAGCATCCATCCGAGTTCAGGGCGGGCACGCAGCTGTGGGCTCAGGAGTGTGTGTCACGAGAATCGAAGAAGGGCAGGCCCTAAACTGCTTCTTCAGTGCGCCGACCGAGATGTATTTCTCGGGGTCTTGAAGCAGTCCAAGCCCCCGAGGCGGGTTCAGTGCCGGGAGTGAGTTGCGGGATCAGGGCTTTGTCCCGGCGAGGGACCAAGGGCAGGACACAGCGAAGTGGACGGAAGGGAGCGATCTGAAGTCTCCCGTGGTTTCTTTGCCAGGTGCTTGAAGGAAGGCAGGAGCCAGCCTACTTCAGTGCAGGGACCCGGGGTGGTCTCAGGAGTGTTTGTCAGGGTCTTGCCCGAGGGCAGGAGCCAGCCTGGTTCAGAGCAGGCACCGGGCGGTTGGCTCAGGAGTGTTTGTCAGGGTCTTGCCTGAGGGCAGGAGCCAGCCTGGGCCAGTGCAGGCACCGGGCGGCTGGCTCAGCAGTGTTTGTCAGGGTCTTGCCCGAGGGCAGGAGCCAGCCTGGTTCAGAGCAGGCACCGGGCGGTTGGCTCAGGAGTGTTTGTCAGGGTCTTGCCCGAGGGCTGGAGCCAGCCTGGTTCAGTGCAGGCACCGGGCGGTGGGCTCAGTTGTGTTTGTCGGGGCCGGGCCATGGGCGGGACCCAGCCTCCTTCAGGGCAGGCACAGAGATGGGGGCTCAGGAGTCTGTGCTGGGCGAATCGAACAAGGGCCAGACCTAAACCGGTTGAGCGCAGGGACCGAGATGCAGCTTCAGGAGGATTTCCAGGCGGTAGGAGCCCGGCCAGGTTCAGCGCAGGGACCGAGATGCGGGCTCAGCAGTGTTTCCCGGCTAATTGAACGAGGGCACGGCCCACCCTGTCTCTGTGCAGGGACCGAGATGCGCCCTCTGAAGGGTTTCTCGAGGTCGAAAAGTGGGCAGGACGCGCTCGGCTTCAGGTTAGAGAGCTAGATGTGACCTCAGGAGGACGTGTTGAGGTAGCTCCCAAGGGCAGGATCTCGACTGGTTCAGCGCAGCGCCCGAGGGGTGGGCACAGGCGCATCTGCCGGTGTCTTCAGCAAGTGCTTGCAGTAGCCGCGGCCGGTGCAGGGAAGGAGATGTGGGCTCGGGGGCGTTGCAGGGAGCCGTGCACAAAGGGAGGCCCCAGCCTCGGTGCAAGCCATGGCTGCGAGGCAGGCTCAGGAGGGTCTGTCGGCGGACTGTCGCCGGGCGGGACCCAGCCTCGTCCAGTGCAGGGACCCAGGTGTTGGCTCCGGAGTGTTTGTCAGGGTTCGGAAGAAGCGCCGTGCATCGCCCTGTTGAGGGCAGCGACCGATGCAGGCTCAGGAGTGTTTGCCGGGGGTCGGGCCAAGGGCAGGACCTAGCCTGATTGAAGGCAGGGAACCCGATGTGGGCTCAGGAGTGCTTCACGGGGTTTGAACATGGGAAGGACACAGCCTGCTTCGGGGCATGGACTCAGATGCGCTCTCAGGATTATGTTCCAGGGACTTGAACATGGAAAATCCAACGAACACGTTCTGGACTGCAGGGACCGAGAGGTGGGGTCGGGAGTCTGTACTAGGCGCTCGCACAAGGGCAGGACCTCGACTGTTTCAGATCAGTGACCGAGACGGGGCTCAGGAGTTTAGAAGGGCACTTCTGGAAGGGCACGACCCTGCCTGGTTTGGTGCAGCACGTGAGATGAGGGTGCAGCAATGATTCCGGGGGGTTTAAACAAGGAGAGGACTCACCGTCGTTCGGGGCCAGGGGGCCAAGTTTGGGCTCAGGACTGTTTGTCGGGGGCCTTGGCCAGAGGCAGAAACCACCGTGGTTGAGCTCAGGGACCAAGATGAACGCTCAGGCGTGTTTAGTGTGTGTGTGTGGGGGGTGGGGGGGTGTGTGGGGGGGTGTGCGCAAGGGCAGCATCCATCCGAGTTCCGGGCGGGCACGCAGCTGTGGGCTCAGGAGTGTGTGTCGCGGGAATCGAAGAAGGCAGGCCCTAGACTGCTTCTTCAGTGCGCCGACCGAGATGTATTTCTCGGGGTCTTGAAGCAGGCCAAGCCCCAGAGGTGGCTTCAGTGCCGGGAGTGAGCTGCGGGATCACAGCTTTGTCCCGGAGAGGGACCAAATGCAGGACACAGCGAAGTGGACGGGCAGGGAGCGAGCTGGAGTCTCCCGGTGGTTACTTTGCCAGGTGCTTGAACGAAGGCAGGAGCCAGCCTGCTTCGGTGCAGGGATCCGGAGTGGGCTCTGGAGTGTTTGCCAGGGTCTTGACCGAGGGCAGGAGCCAGCCTGGATCAGTGCAGACACCGGGCGGGGGGCCCAGGAGTGTTTGTCATGGTATTGCCCGAGGGCAGGGACCAGCCTGGTTCAGGGCAGGCACCGGGCGGTGGTCTCAGGAGTGTCTGTCGGCGCCGGGCATGGGCAGGACCCAGCCTCCTTCAGGGCAGACACAGAGATGGGGGCTCAGGAGTCTGTGCTGAGTGAATCGAACAAGGGCCAGACCTAGACCGGTTCAGGGCAGGGACAGAGATGCTGCTTCAGGAGTATTTCCTGGGGGTAGGACCCCGGCCAGGTTTAGCGCGGGGATCAAGATGCGGGCTCAGCAGCGTTTCCCGGGTGACTGAACGAGGGCACGGCCCACCCTGTCTCTGTGCGGGGACCGAGATGCTCCCTCAGGAGGGTTTCTCGAGGTCTGATCGTGGGCAGGACGCGCACGGCTTCAGGGCAGAGTGCGAGAGGAGGCCTCAGGAGGACGTGTTGAGGTAGCTCCCAAGGGCAGAACCTCGACTGGTTCAGTGCAGCGCCCGAGGGGCGGGCACAGGCGCATTTGCCGGTGGCTTCGGCAATTGCTTGCCGGAGCCCTGGCCGGGGCAGGGAAGGAGATGTTGGCACAGGGGCGTTGGGTGGCGCTGTGCAGCAAGGGAGGCCCCAGCCTAGGTGCGTGCCGTGGCCGCGAGGCACGCTCAGGAGGGCCTGTCGGGGGACTGACACTGGGCGGGACCCAGCCTCGTCCCGAGCAGGGACCGAGGTGTTGGGTCAGGAGTGTTTGTCAGGGTCGGGAAGAAGTGCCGGGCACCGCCCAGTTGAGGGCAGCGACCGATGCAAGCTCAGGAGTGTTTGCCGGGGGTCGGGCCAAGGGCAGGACCTAGCCTGATTGAGGGCAGGCTACCCGATGTGGGCTCAGGAATGCTTCTCGGGGCTTGAACATGGGAAGGACCCAGCCTGCTTCGGGGCAGGGACTGAGATGCGCGCTCAGGATTATGTGTCCGGGACACGAATATGCAAAGTCCAACAAACGCCTGCTTGACTGCAGGGACCGAGAGGTGGGGTCGGGAGTCTGTGCTAAGGTCCCGCACAAGGGCAGGACCTCGACTGGTTCAGTTCAGTGACAGAGACGGGGCTCGGGAGATTAGACGTGCACTTCAGGAAGGGCGGAACCCAGCCTGGTTTGGTGCAGCGCGTGAGATGAGGGCGCAGCAGTGATTCTGAGGGGTTTGAACAAGGGGAGGCCTCACCGTCGTTCGGGGCCAGGGGGCCAGGTTTGGGCTCAGGATTGTTTGTCGGGGGCCTTGGCCAGACGCAGAAACCTCCGTGGTTGAGCTCAGGGACCGAGATGAACGCTCAGGAGTGTTTTGTGTGTGTGTGTGCGGGGAGGGGGTGTTGCTCAAGGGCAGCATCCATCCGAGTTCAGGGCGGGCACGCAGCTGTGGGCTCAGGAGTGTGTGTCACGAGAATCGAAGAAGGGCAGGCCCTAAACTGCTTCTTCAGTGCGCCGACCGAGATGTATTTCTCGGGGTCTTGAAGCAGTCCAAGCCCCCGAGGCGGGTTCAGTGCCGGGAGTGAGTTGCGGGATCAGGGCTTTGTCCCGGCGAGGGACCAAGGGCAGGACACAGCGAAGTGGACGGAAGGGAGCGATCTGAAGTCTCCCGTGGTTTCTTTGCCAGGTGCTTGAAGGAAGGCAGGAGCCAGCCTACTTCAGTGCAGGGACCCGGGGTGGTCTCAGGAGTGTTTGTCAGGGTCTTGCCCGAGGGCAGGAGCCAGCCTGGTTCAGAGCAGGCACCGGGCGGTTGGCTCAGGAGTGTTTGTCAGGGTCTTGCCTGAGGGCAGGAGCCAGCCTGGGCCAGTGCAGGCACCGGGCGGCTGGCTCAGCAGTGTTTGTCAGGGTCTTGCCCGAGGGCAGGAGCCAGCCTGGTTCAGAGCAGGCACCGGGCGGTTGGCTCAGGAGTGTTTGTCAGGGTCTTGCCCGAGGGCTGGAGCCAGCCTGGTTCAGTGCAGGCACCGGGCGGTGGGCTCAGTTGTGTTTGTCGGGGCCGGGCCATGGGCGGGACCCAGCCTCCTTCAGGGCAGGCACAGAGATGGGGGCTCAGGAGTCTGTGCTGGGCGAATCGAACAAGGGCCAGACCTAAACCGGTTGAGCGCAGGGACCGAGATGCAGCTTCAGGAGGATTTCCAGGCGGTAGGAGCCCGGCCAGGTTCAGCGCAGGGACCGAGATGCGGGCTCAGCAGTGTTTCCCGGCTAATTGAACGAGGGCACGGCCCACCCTGTCTCTGTGCAGGGACCGAGATGCGCCCTCTGAAGGGTTTCTCGAGGTCGAAAAGTGGGCAGGACGCGCTCGGCTTCAGGTTAGAGAGCTAGATGTGACCTCAGGAGGACGTGTTGAGGTAGCTCCCAAGGGCAGGATCTCGACTGGTTCAGCGCAGCGCCCGAGGGGTGGGCACAGGCGCATCTGCCGGTGTCTTCAGCAAGTGCTTGCAGTAGCCGCGGCCGGTGCAGGGAAGGAGATGTGGGCTCGGGGGCGTTGCAGGGAGCCGTGCACAAAGGGAGGCCCCAGCCTCGGTGCAAGCCATGGCTGCGAGGCAGGCTCAGGAGGGTCTGTCGGCGGACTGTCGCCGGGCGGGACCCAGCCTCGTCCAGTGCAGGGACCCAGGTGTTGGCTCCGGAGTGTTTGTCAGGGTTCGGAAGAAGCGCCGTGCATCGCCCTGTTGAGGGCAGCGACCGATGCAGGCTCAGGAGTGTTTGCCGGGGGTCGGGCCAAGGGCAGGACCTAGCCTGATTGAAGGCAGGGAACCCGATGTGGGCTCAGGAGTGCTTCACGGGGTTTGAACATGGGAAGGACACAGCCTGCTTCGGGGCATGGACTCAGATGCGCTCTCAGGATTATGTTCCAGGGACTTGAACATGGAAAATCCAACGAACACGTTCTGGACTGCAGGGACCGAGAGGTGGGGTCGGGAGTCTGTACTAGGCGCTCGCACAAGGGCAGGACCTCGACTGTTTCAGATCAGTGACCGAGACGGGGCTCAGGAGTTTAGAAGGGCACTTCTGGAAGGGCACGACCCTGCCTGGTTTGGTGCAGCACGTGAGATGAGGGTGCAGCAATGATTCCGGGGGGTTTAAACAAGGAGAGGACTCACCGTCGTTCGGGGCCAGGGGGCCAAGTTTGGGCTCAGGATTGTTTGTCGGGGGCCTTGTCCAGAGGCAGAAACCACCGTGGTTGAGCTCAGGGACCAAGATGAACGCTCAGGCGTGTTTAGTGTGTGTGTGTGGGGGGTGGGGGGGTGTGTGGGGGGTGTGCGCAAGGGCAGCATCCATCCGAGTTCCGGGCGGGCACGCAGCTGTGGGCTCAGGAGTGTGTGTCGCGGGAATCGAAGAAGGCAGGCCCTAGACTGCTTCTTCAGTGCGCCGACCGAGATGTATTTCTCGGGGTCTTGAAGCAGGCCAAGCCCCAGAGGTGGCTTCAGTGCCGGGAGTGAGCTGCGGGATCACAGCTTTGTCCCGGAGAGGGACCAAATGCAGGACACAGCGAAGTGGACGGGCAGGGAGCGAGCTGGAGTCTCCCGGTGGTTACTTTGCCAGGTGCTTGAACGAAGGCAGGAGCCAGCCTGCTTCGGTGCAGGGATCCGGAGTGGGCTCTGGAGTGTTTGCCAGGGTCTTGACCGAGGGCAGGAGCCAGCCTGGATCAGTGCAGACACCGGGCGGGGGGCCCAGGAGTGTTTGTCATGGTATTGCCCGAGGGCAGGGACCAGCCTGGTTCAGGGCAGGCACCGGGCGGTGGTCTCAGGAGTGTCTGTCGGCGCCGGGCATGGGCAGGACCCAGCCTCCTTCAGGGCAGACACAGAGATGGGGGCTCAGGAGTCTGTGCTGAGTGAATCGAACAAGGGCCAGACCTAGACCGGTTCAGGGCAGGGACAGAGATGCTGCTTCAGGAGTATTTCCTGGGGGTAGGACCCCGGCCAGGTTTAGCGCGGGGATCAAGATGCGGGCTCAGCAGCGTTTCCCGGGTGACTGAACGAGGGCACGGCCCACCCTGTCTCTGTGCGGGGACCGAGATGCTCCCTCAGGAGGGTTTCTCGAGGTCTGATCGTGGGCAGGACGCGCACGGCTTCAGGGCAGAGTGCGAGAGGAGGCCTCAGGAGGACGTGTTGAGGTAGCTCCCAAGGGCAGAACCTCGACTGGTTCAGTGCAGCGCCCGAGGGGCGGGCACAGGCGCATTTGCCGGTGGCTTCGGCAATTGCTTGCCGGAGCCCTGGCCGGGGCAGGGAAGGAGATGTTGGCACAGGGGCGTTGGGTGGCGCTGTGCAGCAAGGGAGGCCCCAGCCTAGGTGCGTGCCGTGGCCGCGAGGCACGCTCAGGAGGGCCTGTCGGGGGACTGACACTGGGCGGGACCCAGCCTCGTCCCGAGCAGGGACCGAGGTGTTGGGTCAGGAGTGTTTGTCAGGGTCGGGAAGAAGTGCCGGGCACCGCCCAGTTGAGGGCAGCGACCGATGCAAGCTCAGGAGTGTTTGCCGGGGGTCGGGCCAAGGGCAGGACCTAGCCTGATTGAGGGCAGGCTACCCGATGTGGGCTCAGGAATGCTTCTCGGGGCTTGAACATGGGAAGGACCCAGCCTGCTTCGGGGCAGGGACTGAGATGCGCGCTCAGGATTATGTGTCCGGGACACGAATATGCAAAGTCCAACAAACGCCTGCTTGACTGCAGGGACCGAGAGGTGGGGTCGGGAGTCTGTGCTAAGGTCCCGCACAAGGGCAGGACCTCGACTGGTTCAGTTCAGTGACAGAGACGGGGCTCGGGAGATTAGACGTGCACTTCAGGAAGGGCGGAACCCAGCCTGGTTTGGTGCAGCGCGTGAGATGAGGGCGCAGCAGTGATTCTGAGGGGTTTGAACAAGGGGAGGCCTCACCGTCGTTCGGGGCCAGGGGGCCAGGTTTGGGCTCAGGATTGTTTGTCGGGGGCCTTGGCCAGACGCAGAAACCTCCGTGGTTGAGCTCAGGGACCGAGATGAACGCTCAGGAGTGTTTTGTGTGTGTGTGTGCGGGGAGGGGGTGTTGCTCAAGGGCAGCATCCATCCGAGTTCAGGGCGGGCACGCAGCTGTGGGCTCAGGAGTGTGTGTCACGAGAATCGAAGAAGGGCAGGCCCTAAACTGCTTCTTCAGTGCGCCGACCGAGATGTATTTCTCGGGGTCTTGAAGCAGTCCAAGCCCCCGAGGCGGGTTCAGTGCCGGGAGTGAGTTGCGGGATCAGGGCTTTGTCCCGGCGAGGGACCAAGGGCAGGACACAGCGAAGTGGACGGAAGGGAGCGATCTGAAGTCTCCCGTGGTTTCTTTGCCAGGTGCTTGAAGGAAGGCAGGAGCCAGCCTACTTCAGTGCAGGGACCCGGGGTGGTCTCAGGAGTGTTTGTCAGGGTCTTGCCCGAGGGCAGGAGCCAGCCTGGTTCAGAGCAGGCACCGGGCGGTTGGCTCAGGAGTGTTTGTCAGGGTCTTGCCTGAGGGCAGGAGCCAGCCTGGGCCAGTGCAGGCACCGGGCGGCTGGCTCAGCAGTGTTTGTCAGGGTCTTGCCCGAGGGCAGGAGCCAGCCTGGTTCAGAGCAGGCACCGGGCGGTTGGCTCAGGAGTGTTTGTCAGGGTCTTGCCCGAGGGCTGGAGCCAGCCTGGTTCAGTGCAGGCACCGGGCGGTGGGCTCAGTTGTGTTTGTCGGGGCCGGGCCATGGGCGGGACCCAGCCTCCTTCAGGGCAGGCACAGAGATGGGGGCTCAGGAGTCTGTGCTGGGCGAATCGAACAAGGGCCAGACCTAAACCGGTTGAGCGCAGGGACCGAGATGCAGCTTCAGGAGGATTTCCAGGCGGTAGGAGCCCGGCCAGGTTCAGCGCAGGGACCGAGATGCGGGCTCAGCAGTGTTTCCCGGCTAATTGAACGAGGGCACGGCCCACCCTGTCTCTGTGCAGGGACCGAGATGCGCCCTCTGAAGGGTTTCTCGAGGTCGAAAAGTGGGCAGGACGCGCTCGGCTTCAGGTTAGAGAGCTAGATGTGACCTCAGGAGGACGTGTTGAGGTAGCTCCCAAGGGCAGGATCTCGACTGGTTCAGCGCAGCGCCCGAGGGGTGGGCACAGGCGCATCTGCCGGTGTCTTCAGCAAGTGCTTGCAGTAGCCGCGGCCGGTGCAGGGAAGGAGATGTGGGCTCGGGGGCGTTGCAGGGAGCCGTGCACAAAGGGAGGCCCCAGCCTCGGTGCAAGCCATGGCTGCGAGGCAGGCTCAGGAGGGTCTGTCGGCGGACTGTCGCCGGGCGGGACCCAGCCTCGTCCAGTGCAGGGACCCAGGTGTTGGCTCCGGAGTGTTTGTCAGGGTTCGGAAGAAGCGCCGTGCATCGCCCTGTTGAGGGCAGCGACCGATGCAGGCTCAGGAGTGTTTGCCGGGGGTCGGGCCAAGGGCAGGACCTAGCCTGATTGAAGGCAGGGAACCCGATGTGGGCTCAGGAGTGCTTCACGGGGTTTGAACATGGGAAGGACACAGCCTGCTTCGGGGCATGGACTCAGATGCGCTCTCAGGATTATGTTCCAGGGACTTGAACATGGAAAATCCAACGAACACGTTCTGGACTGCAGGGACCGAGAGGTGGGGTCGGGAGTCTGTACTAGGCGCTCGCACAAGGGCAGGACCTCGACTGTTTCAGATCAGTGACCGAGACGGGGCTCAGGAGTTTAGAAGGGCACTTCTGGAAGGGCACGACCCTGCCTGGTTTGGTGCAGCACGTGAGATGAGGGTGCAGCAATGATTCCGGGGGGTTTAAACAAGGAGAGGACTCACCGTCGTTCGGGGCCAGGGGGCCAAGTTTGGGCTCAGGACTGTTTGTCGGGGGCCTTGGCCAGAGGCAGAAACCACCGTGGTTGAGCTCAGGGACCAAGATGAACGCTCAGGCGTGTTTAGTGTGTGTGTGTGGGGGGTGGGGGGGTGTGTGGGGGGGTGTGCGCAAGGGCAGCATCCATCCGAGTTCCGGGCGGGCACGCAGCTGTGGGCTCAGGAGTGTGTGTCGCGGGAATCGAAGAAGGCAGGCCCTAGACTGCTTCTTCAGTGCGCCGACCGAGATGTATTTCTCGGGGTCTTGAAGCAGGCCAAGCCCCAGAGGTGGCTTCAGTGCCGGGAGTGAGCTGCGGGATCACAGCTTTGTCCCGGAGAGGGACCAAATGCAGGACACAGCGAAGTGGACGGGCAGGGAGCGAGCTGGAGTCTCCCGGTGGTTACTTTGCCAGGTGCTTGAACGAAGGCAGGAGCCAGCCTGCTTCGGTGCAGGGATCCGGAGTGGGCTCTGGAGTGTTTGCCAGGGTCTTGACCGAGGGCAGGAGCCAGCCTGGATCAGTGCAGACACCGGGCGGGGGGCCCAGGAGTGTTTGTCATGGTATTGCCCGAGGGCAGGAGCCAGCCTGGTTTAGAGCAGGCACCGGGCGGTGGGCTCAGGAGTGTTTGTCAGGGTATTGCCCGAGGGCAGGGACCAGCCTGGTTCAGGGCAGGCACCGGGCGGTGGTCTCAGGAGTGTCTGTCGGCGCCGGGCATGGGCAGGACCCAGCCTCCTTCAGGGCAGACACAGAGATGGGGGCTCAGGAGTCTGTGCTGAGTGAATCGAACAAGGGCCAGACCTAGACCGGTTCAGGGCAGGGACAGAGATGCTGCTTCAGGAGTATTTCCTGGGGGTAGGACCCCGGCCAGGTTTAGCGCGGGGATCAAGATGCGGGCTCAGCAGCGTTTCCCGGGTGACTGAACGAGGGCACGGCCCACCCTGTCTCTGTGCGGGGACCGAGATGCTCCCTCAGGAGGGTTTCTCGAGGTCTGATCGTGGGCAGGACGCGCACGGCTTCAGGGCAGAGTGCGAGAGGAGGCCTCAGGAGGACGTGTTGAGGTAGCTCCCAAGGGCAGAACCTCGACTGGTTCAGTGCAGCGCCCGAGGGGCGGGCACAGGCGCATTTGCCGGTGGCTTCGGCAATTGCTTGCCGGAGCCCTGGCCGGGGCAGGGAAGGAGATGTTGGCACAGGGGCGTTGGGTGGCGCTGTGCAGCAAGGGAGGCCCCAGCCTAGGTGCGTGCCGTGGCCGCGAGGCACGCTCAGGAGGGCCTGTCGGGGGACTGACACTGGGCGGGACCCAGCCTCGTCCCGAGCAGGGACCGAGGTGTTGGGTCAGGAGTGTTTGTCAGGGTCGGGAAGAAGTGCCGGGCACCGCCCAGTTGAGGGCAGCGACCGATGCAAGCTCAGGAGTGTTTGCCGGGGGTCGGGCCAAGGGCAGGACCTAGCCTGATTGAGGGCAGGCTACCCGATGTGGGCTCAGGAATGCTTCTCGGGGCTTGAACATGGGAAGGACCCAGCCTGCTTCGGGGCAGGGACTGAGATGCGCGCTCAGGATTATGTGTCCGGGACACGAATATGCAAAGTCCAACAAACGCCTGCTTGACTGCAGGGACCGAGAGGTGGGGTCGGGAGTCTGTGCTAAGGTCCCGCACAAGGGCAGGACCTCGACTGGTTCAGTTCAGTGACAGAGACGGGGCTCGGGAGATTAGACGTGCACTTCAGGAAGGGCGGAACCCAGCCTGGTTTGGTGCAGCGCGTGAGATGAGGGCGCAGCAGTGATTCTGAGGGGTTTGAACAAGGGGAGGCCTCACCGTCGTTCGGGGCCAGGGGGCCAGGTTTGGGCTCAGGATTGTTTGTCGGGGGCCTTGGCCAGACGCAGAAACCTCCGTGGTTGAGCTCAGGGACCGAGATGAACGCTCAGGAGTGTTTTGTGTGTGTGTGTGCGGGGAGGGGGTGTTGCTCAAGGGCAGCATCCATCCGAGTTCAGGGCGGGCACGCAGCTGTGGGCTCAGGAGTGTGTGTCACGAGAATCGAAGAAGGGCAGGCCCTAAACTGCTTCTTCAGTGCGCCGACCGAGATGTATTTCTCGGGGTCTTGAAGCAGTCCAAGCCCCCGAGGCGGGTTCAGTGCCGGGAGTGAGTTGCGGGATCAGGGCTTTGTCCCGGCGAGGGACCAAGGGCAGGACACAGCGAAGTGGACGGAAGGGAGCGATCTGAAGTCTCCCGTGGTTTCTTTGCCAGGTGCTTGAAGGAAGGCAGGAGCCAGCCTACTTCAGTGCAGGGACCCGGGGTGGTCTCAGGAGTGTTTGTCAGGGTCTTGCCCGAGGGCAGGAGCCAGCCTGGTTCAGAGCAGGCACCGGGCGGTTGGCTCAGGAGTGTTTGTCAGGGTCTTGCCTGAGGGCAGGAGCCAGCCTGGGCCAGTGCAGGCACCGGGCGGCTGGCTCAGCAGTGTTTGTCAGGGTCTTGCCCGAGGGCAGGAGCCAGCCTGGTTCAGAGCAGGCACCGGGCGGTTGGCTCAGGAGTGTTTGTCAGGGTCTTGCCCGAGGGCTGGAGCCAGCCTGGTTCAGTGCAGGCACCGGGCGGTGGGCTCAGTTGTGTTTGTCGGGGCCGGGCCATGGGCGGGACCCAGCCTCCTTCAGGGCAGGCACAGAGATGGGGGCTCAGGAGTCTGTGCTGGGCGAATCGAACAAGGGCCAGACCTAAACCGGTTGAGCGCAGGGACCGAGATGCAGCTTCAGGAGGATTTCCAGGCGGTAGGAGCCCGGCCAGGTTCAGCGCAGGGACCGAGATGCGGGCTCAGCAGTGTTTCCCGGCTAATTGAACGAGGGCACGGCCCACCCTGTCTCTGTGCAGGGACCGAGATGCGCCCTCTGAAGGGTTTCTCGAGGTCGAAAAGTGGGCAGGACGCGCTCGGCTTCAGGTTAGAGAGCTAGATGTGACCTCAGGAGGACGTGTTGAGGTAGCTCCCAAGGGCAGGATCTCGACTGGTTCAGCGCAGCGCCCGAGGGGTGGGCACAGGCGCATCTGCCGGTGTCTTCAGCAAGTGCTTGCAGTAGCCGCGGCCGGTGCAGGGAAGGAGATGTGGGCTCGGGGGCGTTGCAGGGAGCCGTGCACAAAGGGAGGCCCCAGCCTCGGTGCAAGCCATGGCTGCGAGGCAGGCTCAGGAGGGTCTGTCGGCGGACTGTCGCCGGGCGGGACCCAGCCTCGTCCAGTGCAGGGACCCAGGTGTTGGCTCCGGAGTGTTTGTCAGGGTTCGGAAGAAGCGCCGTGCATCGCCCTGTTGAGGGCAGCGACCGATGCAGGCTCAGGAGTGTTTGCCGGGGGTCGGGCCAAGGGCAGGACCTAGCCTGATTGAAGGCAGGGAACCCGATGTGGGCTCAGGAGTGCTTCACGGGGTTTGAACATGGGAAGGACACAGCCTGCTTCGGGGCATGGACTCAGATGCGCTCTCAGGATTATGTTCCAGGGACTTGAACATGGAAAATCCAACGAACACGTTCTGGACTGCAGGGACCAAGAGGTGGGGTCGGGAGTCTGTACTAGGCGCTCGCACAAGGGCAGGACCTCGACTGTTTCAGATCAGTGACCGAGACGGGGCTCAGGAGTTTAGAAGGGCACTTCTGGAAGGGCACGACCCTGCCTGGTTTGGTGCAGCACGTGAGATGAGGGTGCAGCAATGATTCCGGGGGGTTTAAACAAGGAGAGGACTCACCGTCGTTCGGGGCCAGGGGGCCAAGTTTGGGCTCAGGACTGTTTGTCGGGGGCCTTGGCCAGAGGCAGAAACCACCGTGGTTGAGCTCAGGGACCAAGATGAACGCTCAGGCGTGTTTAGTGTGTGTGTGGGGGGGGTGGGGGGGTGTGTGGGGGGGTGTGCGCAAGGGCAGCATCCATCCGAGTTCCGGGCGGGCACGCAGCTGTGGGCTCAGGAGTGTGTGTCGCGGGAATCGAAGAAGGCAGGCCCTAGACTGCTTCTTCAGTGCGCCGACCGAGATGTATTTCTCGGGGTCTTGAAGCAGGCCAAGCCCCAGAGGTGGCTTCAGTGCCGGGAGTGAGCTGCGGGATCACAGCTTTGTCCCGGAGAGGGACCAAATGCAGGACACAGCGAAGTGGACGGGCAGGGAGCGAGCTGGAGTCTCCCGGTGGTTACTTTGCCAGGTGCTTGAACGAAGGCAGGAGCCAGCCTGCTTCGGTGCAGGGATCCGGAGTGGGCTCTGGAGTGTTTGCCAGGGTCTTGACCGAGGGCAGGAGCCAGCCTGGATCAGTGCAGACACCGGGCGGGGGGCCCAGGAGTGTTTGTCATGGTATTGCCCGAGGGCAGGAGCCAGCCTGGTTTAGAGCAGGCACCGGGCGGTGGGCTCAGGAGTGTTTGTCAGGGTATTGCCCGAGGGCAGGGACCAGCCTGGTTCAGGGCAGGCACCGGGCGGTGGTCTCAGGAGTGTCTGTCGGCGCCGGGCATGGGCAGGACCCAGCCTCCTTCAGGGCAGACACAGAGATGGGGGCTCAGGAGTCTGTGCTGAGTGAATCGAACAAGGGCCAGACCTAGACCGGTTCAGGGCAGGGACAGAGATGCTGCTTCAGGAGTATTTCCTGGGGGTAGGACCCCGGCCAGGTTTAGCGCGGGGATCAAGATGCGGGCTCAGCAGCGTTTCCCGGGTGACTGAACGAGGGCACGGCCCACCCTGTCTCTGTGCGGGGACCGAGATGCTCCCTCAGGAGGGTTTCTCGAGGTCTGATCGTGGGCAGGACGCGCACGGCTTCAGGGCAGAGTGCGAGAGGAGGCCTCAGGAGGACGTGTTGAGGTAGCTCCCAAGGGCAGAACCTCGACTGGTTCAGTGCAGCGCCCGAGGGGCGGGCACAGGCGCATTTGCCGGTGGCTTCGGCAATTGCTTGCCGGAGCCCTGGCCGGGGCAGGGAAGGAGATGTTGGCACAGGGGCGTTGGGTGGCGCTGTGCAGCAAGGGAGGCCCCAGCCTAGGTGCGTGCCGTGGCCGCGAGGCACGCTCAGGAGGGCCTGTCGGGGGACTGACACTGGGCGGGACCCAGCCTCGTCCCGAGCAGGGACCGAGGTGTTGGGTCAGGAGTGTTTGTCAGGGTCGGGAAGAAGTGCCGGGCACCGCCCAGTTGAGGGCAGCGACCGATGCAAGCTCAGGAGTGTTTGCCGGGGGTCGGGCCAAGGGCAGGACCTAGCCTGATTGAGGGCAGGCTACCCGATGTGGGCTCAGGAATGCTTCTCGGGGCTTGAACATGGGAAGGACCCAGCCTGCTTCGGGGCAGGGACTGAGATGCGCGCTCAGGATTATGTGTCCGGGACACGAATATGCAAAGTCCAACAAACGCCTGCTTGACTGCAGGGACCGAGAGGTGGGGTCGGGAGTCTGTGCTAAGGTCCCGCACAAGGGCAGGACCTCGACTGGTTCAGTTCAGTGACAGAGACGGGGCTCGGGAGATTAGACGTGCACTTCAGGAAGGGCGGAACCCAGCCTGGTTTGGTGCAGCGCGTGAGATGAGGGCGCAGCAGTGATTCTGAGGGGTTTGAACAAGGGGAGGCCTCACCGTCGTTCGGGGCCAGGGGGCCAGGTTTGGGCTCAGGATTGTTTGTCGGGGGCCTTGGCCAGACGCAGAAACCTCCGTGGTTGAGCTCAGGGACCGAGATGAACGCTCAGGAGTGTTTTGTGTGTGTGTGTGCGGGGAGGGGGTGTTGCTCAAGGGCAGCATCCATCCGAGTTCAGGGCGGGCACGCAGCTGTGGGCTCAGGAGTGTGTGTCACGAGAATCGAAGAAGGGCAGGCCCTAAACTGCTTCTTCAGTGCGCCGACCGAGATGTATTTCTCGGGGTCTTGAAGCAGTCCAAGCCCCCGAGGCGGGTTCAGTGCCGGGAGTGAGTTGCGGGATCAGGGCTTTGTCCCGGCGAGGGACCAAGGGCAGGACACAGCGAAGTGGACGGAAGGGAGCGATCTGAAGTCTCCCGTGGTTTCTTTGCCAGGTGCTTGAAGGAAGGCAGGAGCCAGCCTACTTCAGTGCAGGGACCCGGGGTGGTCTCAGGAGTGTTTGTCAGGGTCTTGCCCGAGGGCAGGAGCCAGCCTGGTTCAGAGCAGGCACCGGGCGGTTGGCTCAGGAGTGTTTGTCAGGGTCTTGCCTGAGGGCAGGAGCCAGCCTGGGCCAGTGCAGGCACCGGGCGGCTGGCTCAGCAGTGTTTGTCAGGGTCTTGCCCGAGGGCAGGAGCCAGCCTGGTTCAGAGCAGGCACCGGGCGGTTGGCTCAGGAGTGTTTGTCAGGGTCTTGCCCGAGGGCTGGAGCCAGCCTGGTTCAGTGCAGGCACCGGGCGGTGGGCTCAGTTGTGTTTGTCGGGGCCGGGCCATGGGCGGGACCCAGCCTCCTTCAGGGCAGGCACAGAGATGGGGGCTCAGGAGTCTGTGCTGGGCGAATCGAACAAGGGCCAGACCTAAACCGGTTGAGCGCAGGGACCGAGATGCAGCTTCAGGAGGATTTCCAGGCGGTAGGAGCCCGGCCAGGTTCAGCGCAGGGACCGAGATGCGGGCTCAGCAGTGTTTCCCGGCTAATTGAACGAGGGCACGGCCCACCCTGTCTCTGTGCAGGGACCGAGATGCGCCCTCTGAAGGGTTTCTCGAGGTCGAAAAGTGGGCAGGACGCGCTCGGCTTCAGGTTAGAGAGCTAGATGTGACCTCAGGAGGACGTGTTGAGGTAGCTCCCAAGGGCAGGATCTCGACTGGTTCAGCGCAGCGCCCGAGGGGTGGGCACAGGCGCATCTGCCGGTGTCTTCAGCAAGTGCTTGCAGTAGCCGCGGCCGGTGCAGGGAAGGAGATGTGGGCTCGGGGGCGTTGCAGGGAGCCGTGCACAAAGGGAGGCCCCAGCCTCGGTGCAAGCCATGGCTGCGAGGCAGGCTCAGGAGGGTCTGTCGGCGGACTGTCACCGGGCGGGACCCAGCCTCATCCAGTGCAGGGACCCAGGTGTTGGCTCCGGAGTGTTTGTCAGGGTTCGGAAGAAGCGCCATGCATCGCCCTGTTGAGGGCAGCGACCGATGCAGGCTCAGGAGTGTTTGCCGGGGGTCGGGCCAAGGGCAGGACCTAGCCTGATTGAAGGCAGGGAACCCGATGTGGGCTCAGGAGTGCTTCACGGGGTTTGAACATGGGAAGGACACAGCCTGCTTCGGGGCATGGACTCAGATGCGCTCTCAGGATTATGTTCCAGGGACTTGAACATGGAAAATCCAACGAACACGTTCTGGACTGCAGGGACCAAGAGGTGGGGTCGGGAGTCTGTACTAGGCGCTCGCACAAGGGCAGGACCTCGACTGTTTCAGATCAGTGACCGAGACGGGGCTCAGGAGTTTAGAAGGGCACTTCTGGAAGGGCACGACCCTGCCTGGTTTGGTGCAGCACGTGAGATGAGGGTGCAGCAATGATTCCGGGGGGTTTAAACAAGGAGAGGACTCACCGTCGTTCGGGGCCAGGGGGCCAAGTTTGGGCTCAGGATTGTTTGTCGGGGGCCTTGGCCAGAGGCAGAAACCACCGTGGTTGAGCTCAGGGACCAAGATGAACGCTCAGGCGTGTTTAGTGTGTGTGTGTGGGGGGTGGGGGGGTGTGTGGGGGGTGTGCGCAAGGGCAGCATCCATCCGAGTTCCGGGCGGGCACGCAGCTGTGGGCTCAGGAGTGTGTGTCGCGGGAATCGAAGAAGGCAGGCCCTAGACTGCTTCTTCAGTGCGCCGACCGAGATGTATTTCTCGGGGTCTTGAAGCAGGCCAAGCCCCAGAGGTGGCTTCAGTGCCGGGAGTGAGCTGCGGGATCACAGCTTTGTCCCGGAGAGGGACCAAATGCAGGACACAGCGAAGTGGACGGGCAGGGAGCGAGCTGGAGTCTCCCGGTGGTTACTTTGCCAGGTGCTTGAACGAAGGCAGGAGCCAGCCTGCTTCGGTGCAGGGATCCGGAGTGGGCTCTGGAGTGTTTGCCAGGGTCTTGACCGAGGGCAGGAGCCAGCCTGGATCAGTGCAGACACCGGGCGGGGGGCCCAGGAGTGTTTGTCATGGTATTGCCCGAGGGCAGGGACCAGCCTGGTTCAGGGCAGGCACCGGGCGGTGGTCTCAGGAGTGTCTGTCGGCGCCGGGCATGGGCAGGACCCAGCCTCCTTCAGGGCAGACACAGAGATGGGGGCTCAGGAGTCTGTGCTGAGTGAATCGAACAAGGGCCAGACCTAGACCGGTTCAGGGCAGGGACAGAGATGCTGCTTCAGGAGTATTTCCTGGGGGTAGGACCCCGGCCAGGTTTAGCGCGGGGATCAAGATGCGGGCTCAGCAGCGTTTCCCGGGTGACTGAACGAGGGCACGGCCCACCCTGTCTCTGTGCGGGGACCGAGATGCTCCCTCAGGAGGGTTTCTCGAGGTCTGATCGTGGGCAGGACGCGCACGGCTTCAGGGCAGAGTGCGAGAGGAGGCCTCAGGAGGACGTGTTGAGGTAGCTCCCAAGGGCAGAACCTCGACTGGTTCAGTGCAGCGCCCGAGGGGCGGGCACAGGCGCATTTGCCGGTGGCTTCGGCAATTGCTTGCCGGAGCCCTGGCCGGGGCAGGGAAGGAGATGTTGGCACAGGGGCGTTGGGTGGCGCTGTGCAGCAAGGGAGGCCCCAGCCTAGGTGCGTGCCGTGGCCGCGAGGCACGCTCAGGAGGGCCTGTCGGGGGACTGACACTGGGCGGGACCCAGCCTCGTCCCGAGCAGGGACCGAGGTGTTGGGTCAGGAGTGTTTGTCAGGGTCGGGAAGAAGTGCCGGGCACCGCCCAGTTGAGGGCAGCGACCGATGCAAGCTCAGGAGTGTTTGCCGGGGGTCGGGCCAAGGGCAGGACCTAGCCTGATTGAGGGCAGGCTACCCGATGTGGGCTCAGGAATGCTTCTCGGGGCTTGAACATGGGAAGGACCCAGCCTGCTTCGGGGCAGGGACTGAGATGCGCGCTCAGGATTATGTGTCCGGGACACGAATATGCAAAGTCCAACAAACGCCTGCTTGACTGCAGGGACCGAGAGGTGGGGTCGGGAGTCTGTGCTAAGGTCCCGCACAAGGGCAGGACCTCGACTGGTTCAGTTCAGTGACAGAGACGGGGCTCGGGAGATTAGACGTGCACTTCAGGAAGGGCGGAACCCAGCCTGGTTTGGTGCAGCGCGTGAGATGAGGGCGCAGCAGTGATTCTGAGGGGTTTGAACAAGGGGAGGCCTCACCGTCGTTCGGGGCCAGGGGGCCAGGTTTGGGCTCAGGATTGTTTGTCGGGGGCCTTGGCCAGACGCAGAAACCTCCGTGGTTGAGCTCAGGGACCGAGATGAACGCTCAGGAGTGTTTTGTGTGTGTGTGTGCGGGGAGGGGGTGTTGCTCAAGGGCAGCATCCATCCGAGTTCAGGGCGGGCACGCAGCTGTGGGCTCAGGAGTGTGTGTCACGAGAATCGAAGAAGGGCAGGCCCTAAACTGCTTCTTCAGTGCGCCGACCGAGATGTATTTCTCGGGGTCTTGAAGCAGTCCAAGCCCCCGAGGCGGGTTCAGTGCCGGGAGTGAGTTGCGGGATCAGGGCTTTGTCCCGGCGAGGGACCAAGGGCAGGACACAGCGAAGTGGACGGAAGGGAGCGATCTGAAGTCTCCCGTGGTTTCTTTGCCAGGTGCTTGAAGGAAGGCAGGAGCCAGCCTACTTCAGTGCAGGGACCCGGGGTGGTCTCAGGAGTGTTTGTCAGGGTCTTGCCCGAGGGCAGGAGCCAGCCTGGTTCAGAGCAGGCACCGGGCGGTTGGCTCAGGAGTGTTTGTCAGGGTCTTGCCTGAGGGCAGGAGCCAGCCTGGGCCAGTGCAGGCACCGGGCGGCTGGCTCAGCAGTGTTTGTCAGGGTCTTGCCCGAGGGCAGGAGCCAGCCTGGTTCAGAGCAGGCACCGGGCGGTTGGCTCAGGAGTGTTTGTCAGGGTCTTGCCCGAGGGCTGGAGCCAACCTGGTTCAGTGCAGGCACCGGGCGGTGGGCTCAGTTGTGTTTGTCGGGGCCGGGCCATGGGCGGGACCCAGCCTCCTTCAGGGCAGGCACAGAGATGGGGGCTCAGGAGTCTGTGCTGGGCGAATCGAACAAGGGCCAGACCTAAACCGGTTGAGCGCAGGGACCGAGATGCAGCTTCAGGAGGATTTCCAGGCGGTAGGAGCCCGGCCAGGTTCAGCGCAGGGACCGAGATGCGGGCTCAGCAGTGTTTCCCGGCTAATTGAACGAGGGCACGGCCCACCCTGTCTCTGTGCAGGGACCGAGATGCGCCCTCTGAAGGGTTTCTCGAGGTCGAAAAGTGGGCAGGACGCGCTCGGCTTCAGGTTAGAGAGCTAGATGTGACCTCAGGAGGACGTGTTGAGGTAGCTCCCAAGGGCAGGATCTCGACTGGTTCAGCGCAGCGCCCGAGGGGTGGGCACAGGCGCATCTGCCGGTGTCTTCAGCAAGTGCTTGCAGTAGCCGCGGCCGGTGCAGGGAAGGAGATGTGGGCTCGGGGGCGTTGCAGGGAGCCGTGCACAAAGGGAGGCCCCAGCCTCGGTGCAAGCCATGGCTGCGAGGCAGGCTCAGGAGGGTCTGTCGGCGGACTGTCACCGGGCGGGACCCAGCCTCATCCAGTGCAGGGACCCAGGTGTTGGCTCCGGAGTGTTTGTCAGGGTTCGGAAGAAGCGCCGTGCATCGCCCTGTTGAGGGCAGCGACCGATGCAGGCTCAGGAGTGTTTGCCGGGGGTCGGGCCAAGGGCAGGACCTAGCCTGATTGAAGGCAGGGAACCCGATGTGGGCTCAGGAGTGCTTCACGGGGTTTGAACATGGGAAGGACACAGCCTGCTTCGGGGCATGGACTCAGATGCGCTCTCAGGATTATGTTCCAGGGACTTGAACATGGAAAATCCAACGAACACGTTCTGGACTGCAGGGACCGAGAGGTGGGGTCGGGAGTCTGTACTAGGCGCTCGCACAAGGGCAGGACCTCGACTGTTTCAGATCAGTGACCGAGACGGGGCTCAGGAGTTTAGAAGGGCACTTCTGGAAGGGCACGACCCTGCCTGGTTTGGTGCAGCACGTGAGATGAGGGTGCAGCAATGATTCCGGGGGGTTTAAACAAGGAGAGGACTCACCGTCGTTCGGGGCCAGGGGGCCAAGTTTGGGCTCAGGATTGTTTGTCGGGGGCCTTGGCCAGAGGCAGAAACCACCGTGGTTGAGCTCAGGGACCAAGATGAACGCTCAGGCGTGTTTAGTGTGTGTGTGTCGGGGGTGGGGGGGTGTGTGGGGGGGTGTGCGCAAGGGCAGCATCCATCCGAGTTCCGGGCGGGCACGCAGCTGTGGGCTCAGGAGTGTGTGTCGCGGGAATCGAAGAAGGCAGGCCCTAGACTGCTTCTTCAGTGCGCCGACCGAGATGTATTTCTCGGGGTCTTGAAGCAGGCCAAGCCCCAGAGGTGGCTTCAGTGCCGGGAGTGAGCTGCGGGATCACAGCTTTGTCCCGGAGAGGGACCAAATGCAGGACACAGCGAAGTGGACGGGCAGGGAGCGAGCTGGAGTCTCCCGGTGGTTACTTTGCCAGGTGCTTGAACGAAGGCAGGAGCCAGCCTGCTTCGGTGCAGGGATCCGGAGTGGGCTCTGGAGTGTTTGCCAGGGTCTTGACCGAGGGCAGGAGCCAGCCTGGATCAGTGCAGACACCGGGCGGGGGGCCCAGGAGTGTTTGTCATGGTATTGCCCGAGGGCAGGAGCCAGCCTGGTTTAGAGCAGGCACCGGGCGGTGGGCTCAGGAGTGTTTGTCAGGGTATTGCCCGAGGGCAGGGACCAGCCTGGTTCAGGGCAGGCACCGGGCGGTGGTCTCAGGAGTGTCTGTCGGCGCCGGGCATGGGCAGGACCCAGCCTCCTTCAGGGCAGACACAGAGATGGGGGCTCAGGAGTCTGTGCTGAGTGAATCGAACAAGGGCCAGACCTAGACCGGTTCAGGGCAGGGACAGAGATGCTGCTTCAGGAGTATTTCCTGGGGGTAGGACCCCGGCCAGGTTTAGCGCGGGGATCAAGATGCGGGCTCAGCAGCGTTTCCCGGGTGACTGAACGAGGGCACGGCCCACCCTGTCTCTGTGCGGGGACCGAGATGCTCCCTCAGGAGGGTTTCTCGAGGTCTGATCGTGGGCAGGACGCGCACGGCTTCAGGGCAGAGTGCGAGAGGAGGCCTCAGGAGGACGTGTTGAGGTAGCTCCCAAGGGCAGAACCTCGACTGGTTCAGTGCAGCGCCCGAGGGGCGGGCACAGGCGCATTTGCCGGTGGCTTCGGCAATTGCTTGCCGGAGCCCTGGCCGGGGCAGGGAAGGAGATGTTGGCACAGGGGCGTTGGGTGGCGCTGTGCAGCAAGGGAGGCCCCAGCCTAGGTGCGTGCCGTGGCCGCGAGGCACGCTCAGGAGGGCCTGTCGGGGGACTGACACTGGGCGGGACCCAGCCTCGTCCCGAGCAGGGACCGAGGTGTTGGGTCAGGAGTGTTTGTCAGGGTCGGGAAGAAGTGCCGGGCACCGCCCAGTTGAGGGCAGCGACCGATGCAAGCTCAGGAGTGTTTGCCGGGGGTCGGGCCAAGGGCAGGACCTAGCCTGATTGAGGGCAGGCTACCCGATGTGGGCTCAGGAATGCTTCTCGGGGCTTGAACATGGGAAGGACCCAGCCTGCTTCGGGGCAGGGACTGAGATGCGCGCTCAGGATTATGTGTCCGGGACACGAATATGCAAAGTCCAACAAACGCCTGCTTGACTGCAGGGACCGAGAGGTGGGGTCGGGAGTCTGTGCTAAGGTCCCGCACAAGGGCAGGACCTCGACTGGTTCAGTTCAGTGACAGAGACGGGGCTCGGGAGATTAGACGTGCACTTCAGGAAGGGCGGAACCCAGCCTGGTTTGGTGCAGCGCGTGAGATGAGGGCGCAGCAGTGATTCTGAGGGGTTTGAACAAGGGGAGGCCTCACCGTCGTTCGGGGCCAGGGGGCCAGGTTTGGGCTCAGGATTGTTTGTCGGGGGCCTTGGCCAGACGCAGAAACCTCCGTGGTTGAGCTCAGGGACCGAGATGAACGCTCAGGAGTGTTTTGTGTGTGTGTGTGCGGGGAGGGGGTGTTGCTCAAGGGCAGCATCCATCCGAGTTCAGGGCGGGCACGCAGCTGTGGGCTCAGGAGTGTGTGTCACGAGAATCGAAGAAGGGCAGGCCCTAAACTGCTTCTTCAGTGCGCCGACCGAGATGTATTTCTCGGGGTCTTGAAGCAGTCCAAGCCCCCGAGGCGGGTTCAGTGCCGGGAGTGAGTTGCGGGATCAGGGCTTTGTCCCGGCGAGGGACCAAGGGCAGGACACAGCGAAGTGGACGGAAGGGAGCGATCTGAAGTCTCCCGTGGTTTCTTTGCCAGGTGCTTGAAGGAAGGCAGGAGCCAGCCTACTTCAGTGCAGGGACCCGGGGTGGTCTCAGGAGTGTTTGTCAGGGTCTTGCCCGAGGGCAGGAGCCAGCCTGGTTCAGAGCAGGCACCGGGCGGTTGGCTCAGGAGTGTTTGTCAGGGTCTTGCCTGAGGGCAGGAGCCAGCCTGGGCCAGTGCAGGCACCGGGCGGCTGGCTCAGCAGTGTTTGTCAGGGTCTTGCCCGAGGGCAGGAGCCAGCCTGGTTCAGAGCAGGCACCGGGCGGTTGGCTCAGGAGTGTTTGTCAGGGTCTTGCCCGAGGGCTGGAGCCAGCCTGGTTCAGTGCAGGCACCGGGCGGTGGGCTCAGTTGTGTTTGTCGGGGCCGGGCCATGGGCGGGACCCAGCCTCCTTCAGGGCAGGCACAGAGATGGGGGCTCAGGAGTCTGTGCTGGGCGAATCGAACAAGGGCCAGACCTAAACCGGTTGAGCGCAGGGACCGAGATGCAGCTTCAGGAGGATTTCCAGGCGGTAGGAGCCCGGCCAGGTTCAGCGCAGGGACCGAGATGCGGGCTCAGCAGTGTTTCCCGGCTAATTGAACGAGGGCACGGCCCACCCTGTCTCTGTGCAGGGACCGAGATGCGCCCTCTGAAGGGTTTCTCGAGGTCGAAAAGTGGGCAGGACGCGCTCGGCTTCAGGTTAGAGAGCTAGATGTGACCTCAGGAGGACGTGTTGAGGTAGCTCCCAAGGGCAGGATCTCGACTGGTTCAGCGCAGCGCCCGAGGGGTGGGCACAGGCGCATCTGCCGGTGTCTTCAGCAAGTGCTTGCAGTAGCCGCGGCCGGTGCAGGGAAGGAGATGTGGGCTCGGGGGCGTTGCAGGGAGCCGTGCACAAAGGGAGGCCCCAGCCTCGGTGCAAGCCATGGCTGCGAGGCAGGCTCAGGAGGGTCTGTCGGCGGACTGTCGCCGGGCGGGACCCAGCCTCGTCCAGTGCAGGGACCCAGGTGTTGGCTCCGGAGTGTTTGTCAGGGTTCGGAAGAAGCGCCGTGCATCGCCCTGTTGAGGGCAGCGACCGATGCAGGCTCAGGAGTGTTTGCCGGGGGTCGGGCCAAGGGCAGGACCTAGCCTGATTGAAGGCAGGGAACCCGATGTGGGCTCAGGAGTGCTTCACGGGGTTTGAACATGGGAAGGACACAGCCTGCTTCGGGGCATGGACTCAGATGCGCTCTCAGGATTATGTTCCAGGGACTTGAACATGGAAAATCCAACGAACACGTTCTGGACTGCAGGGACCAAGAGGTGGGGTCGGGAGTCTGTACTAGGCGCTCGCACAAGGGCAGGACCTCGACTGTTTCAGATCAGTGACCGAGACGGGGCTCAGGAGTTTAGAAGGGCACTTCTGGAAGGGCACGACCCTGCCTGGTTTGGTGCAGCACGTGAGATGAGGGTGCAGCAATGATTCCGGGGGGTTTAAACAAGGAGAGGACTCACCGTCGTTCGGGGCCAGGGGGCCAAGTTTGGGCTCAGGACTGTTTGTCGGGGGCCTTGGCCAGAGGCAGAAACCACCGTGGTTGAGCTCAGGGACCAAGATGAACGCTCAGGCGTGTTTAGTGTGTGTGTGGGGGGGGTGGGGGGGTGTGTGGGGGGGTGTGCGCAAGGGCAGCATCCATCCGAGTTCCGGGCGGGCACGCAGCTGTGGGCTCAGGAGTGTGTGTCGCGGGAATCGAAGAAGGCAGGCCCTAGACTGCTTCTTCAGTGCGCCGACCGAGATGTATTTCTCGGGGTCTTGAAGCAGGCCAAGCCCCAGAGGTGGCTTCAGTGCCGGGAGTGAGCTGCGGGATCACAGCTTTGTCCCGGAGAGGGACCAAATGCAGGACACAGCGAAGTGGACGGGCAGGGAGCGAGCTGGAGTCTCCCGGTGGTTACTTTGCCAGGTGCTTGAACGAAGGCAGGAGCCAGCCTGCTTCGGTGCAGGGATCCGGAGTGGGCTCTGGAGTGTTTGCCAGGGTCTTGACCGAGGGCAGGAGCCAGCCTGGATCAGTGCAGACACCGGGCGGGGGGCCCAGGAGTGTTTGTCATGGTATTGCCCGAGGGCAGGAGCCAGCCTGGTTTAGAGCAGGCACCGGGCGGTGGGCTCAGGAGTGTTTGTCAGGGTATTGCCCGAGGGCAGGGACCAGCCTGGTTCAGGGCAGGCACCGGGCGGTGGTCTCAGGAGTGTCTGTCGGCGCCGGGCATGGGCAGGACCCAGCCTCCTTCAGGGCAGACACAGAGATGGGGGCTCAGGAGTCTGTGCTGAGTGAATCGAACAAGGGCCAGACCTAGACCGGTTCAGGGCAGGGACAGAGATGCTGCTTCAGGAGTATTTCCTGGGGGTAGGACCCCGGCCAGGTTTAGCGCGGGGATCAAGATGCGGGCTCAGCAGCGTTTCCCGGGTGACTGAACGAGGGCACGGCCCACCCTGTCTCTGTGCGGGGACCGAGATGCTCCCTCAGGAGGGTTTCTCGAGGTCTGATCGTGGGCAGGACGCGCACGGCTTCAGGGCAGAGTGCGAGAGGAGGCCTCAGGAGGACGTGTTGAGGTAGCTCCCAAGGGCAGAACCTCGACTGGTTCAGTGCAGCGCCCGAGGGGCGGGCACAGGCGCATTTGCCGGTGGCTTCGGCAATTGCTTGCCGGAGCCCTGGCCGGGGCAGGGAAGGAGATGTTGGCACAGGGGCGTTGGGTGGCGCTGTGCAGCAAGGGAGGCCCCAGCCTAGGTGCGTGCCGTGGCCGCGAGGCACGCTCAGGAGGGCCTGTCGGGGGACTGACACTGGGCGGGACCCAGCCTCGTCCCGAGCAGGGACCGAGGTGTTGGGTCAGGAGTGTTTGTCAGGGTCGGGAAGAAGTGCCGGGCACCGCCCAGTTGAGGGCAGCGACCGATGCAAGCTCAGGAGTGTTTGCCGGGGGTCGGGCCAAGGGCAGGACCTAGCCTGATTGAGGGCAGGCTACCCGATGTGGGCTCAGGAATGCTTCTCGGGGCTTGAACATGGGAAGGACCCAGCCTGCTTCGGGGCAGGGACTGAGATGCGCGCTCAGGATTATGTGTCCGGGACACGAATATGCAAAGTCCAACAAACGCCTGCTTGACTGCAGGGACCGAGAGGTGGGGTCGGGAGTCTGTGCTAAGGTCCCGCACAAGGGCAGGACCTCGACTGGTTCAGTTCAGTGACAGAGACGGGGCTCGGGAGATTAGACGTGCACTTCAGGAAGGGCGGAACCCAGCCTGGTTTGGTGCAGCGCGTGAGATGAGGGCGCAGCAGTGATTCTGAGGGGTTTGAACAAGGGGAGGCCTCACCGTCGTTCGGGGCCAGGGGGCCAGGTTTGGGCTCAGGATTGTTTGTCGGGGGCCTTGGCCAGACGCAGAAACCTCCGTGGTTGAGCTCAGGGACCGAGATGAACGCTCAGGAGTGTTTTGTGTGTGTGTGTGCGGGGAGGGGGTGTTGCTCAAGGGCAGCATCCATCCGAGTTCAGGGCGGGCACGCAGCTGTGGGCTCAGGAGTGTGTGTCACGAGAATCGAAGAAGGGCAGGCCCTAAACTGCTTCTTCAGTGCGCCGACCGAGATGTATTTCTCGGGGTCTTGAAGCAGTCCAAGCCCCCGAGGCGGGTTCAGTGCCGGGAGTGAGTTGCGGGATCAGGGCTTTGTCCCGGCGAGGGACCAAGGGCAGGACACAGCGAAGTGGACGGAAGGGAGCGATCTGAAGTCTCCCGTGGTTTCTTTGCCAGGTGCTTGAAGGAAGGCAGGAGCCAGCCTACTTCAGTGCAGGGACCCGGGGTGGTCTCAGGAGTGTTTGTCAGGGTCTTGCCCGAGGGCAGGAGCCAGCCTGGTTCAGAGCAGGCACCGGGCGGTTGGCTCAGGAGTGTTTGTCAGGGTCTTGCCTGAGGGCAGGAGCCAGCCTGGGCCAGTGCAGGCACCGGGCGGCTGGCTCAGCAGTGTTTGTCAGGGTCTTGCCCGAGGGCAGGAGCCAGCCTGGTTCAGAGCAGGCACCGGGCGGTTGGCTCAGGAGTGTTTGTCAGGGTCTTGCCCGAGGGCTGGAGCCAGCCTGGTTCAGTGCAGGCACCGGGCGGTGGGCTCAGTTGTGTTTGTCGGGGCCGGGCCATGGGCGGGACCCAGCCTCCTTCAGGGCAGGCACAGAGATGGGGGCTCAGGAGTCTGTGCTGGGCGAATCGAACAAGGGCCAGACCTAAACCGGTTGAGCGCAGGGACCGAGATGCAGCTTCAGGAGGATTTCCAGGCGGTAGGAGCCCGGCCAGGTTCAGCGCAGGGACCGAGATGCGGGCTCAGCAGTGTTTCCCGGCTAATTGAACGAGGGCACGGCCCACCCTGTCTCTGTGCAGGGACCGAGATGCGCCCTCTGAAGGGTTTCTCGAGGTCGAAAAGTGGGCAGGACGCGCTCGGCTTCAGGTTAGAGAGCTAGATGTGACCTCAGGAGGACGTGTTGAGGTAGCTCCCAAGGGCAGGATCTCGACTGGTTCAGCGCAGCGCCCGAGGGGTGGGCACAGGCGCATCTGCCGGTGTCTTCAGCAAGTGCTTGCAGTAGCCGCGGCCGGTGCAGGGAAGGAGATGTGGGCTCGGGGGCGTTGCAGGGAGCCGTGCACAAAGGGAGGCCCCAGCCTCGGTGCAAGCCATGGCTGCGAGGCAGGCTCAGGAGGGTCTGTCGGCGGACTGTCGCCGGGCGGGACCCAGCCTCGTCCAGTGCAGGGACCCAGGTGTTGGCTCCGGAGTGTTTGTCAGGGTTCGGAAGAAGCGCCGTGCATCGCCCTGTTGAGGGCAGCGACCGATGCAGGCTCAGGAGTGTTTGCCGGGGGTCGGGCCAAGGGCAGGACCTAGCCTGATTGAAGGCAGGGAACCCGATGTGGGCTCAGGAGTGCTTCACGGGGTTTGAACATGGGAAGGACACAGCCTGCTTCGGGGCATGGACTCAGATGCGCTCTCAGGATTATGTTCCAGGGACTTGAACATGGAAAATCCAACGAACACGTTCTGGACTGCAGGGACCAAGAGGTGGGGTCGGGAGTCTGTACTAGGCGCTCGCACAAGGGCAGGACCTCGACTGTTTCAGATCAGTGACCGAGACGGGGCTCAGGAGTTTAGAAGGGCACTTCTGGAAGGGCACGACCCTGCCTGGTTTGGTGCAGCACGTGAGATGAGGGTGCAGCAATGATTCCGGGGGGTTTAAACAAGGAGAGGACTCACCGTCGTTCGGGGCCAGGGGGCCAAGTTTGGGCTCAGGATTGTTTGTCGGGGGCCTTGGCCAGAGGCAGAAACCACCGTGGTTGAGCTCAGGGACCAAGATGAACGCTCAGGCGTGTTTAGTGTGTGTGTGTGGGGGGTGGGGGGGTGTGTGGGGGGTGTGCGCAAGGGCAGCATCCATCCGAGTTCCGGGCGGGCACGCAGCTGTGGGCTCAGGAGTGTGTGTCGCGGGAATCGAAGAAGGCAGGCCCTAGACTGCTTCTTCAGTGCGCCGACCGAGATGTATTTCTCGGGGTCTTGAAGCAGGCCAAGCCCCAGAGGTGGCTTCAGTGCCGGGAGTGAGCTGCGGGATCACAGCTTTGTCCCGGAGAGGGACCAAATGCAGGACACAGCGAAGTGGACGGGCAGGGAGCGAGCTGGAGTCTCCCGGTGGTTACTTTGCCAGGTGCTTGAACGAAGGCAGGAGCCAGCCTGCTTCGGTGCAGGGATCCGGAGTGGGCTCTGGAGTGTTTGCCAGGGTCTTGACCGAGGGCAGGAGCCAGCCTGGATCAGTGCAGACACCGGGCGGGGGGCCCAGGAGTGTTTGTCATGGTATTGCCCGAGGGCAGGGACCAGCCTGGTTCAGGGCAGGCACCGGGCGGTGGTCTCAGGAGTGTCTGTCGGCGCCGGGCATGGGCAGGACCCAGCCTCCTTCAGGGCAGACACAGAGATGGGGGCTCAGGAGTCTGTGCTGAGTGAATCGAACAAGGGCCAGACCTAGACCGGTTCAGGGCAGGGACAGAGATGCTGCTTCAGGAGTATTTCCTGGGGGTAGGACCCCGGCCAGGTTTAGCGCGGGGATCAAGATGCGGGCTCAGCAGCGTTTCCCGGGTGACTGAACGAGGGCACGGCCCACCCTGTCTCTGTGCGGGGACCGAGATGCTCCCTCAGGAGGGTTTCTCGAGGTCTGATCGTGGGCAGGACGCGCACGGCTTCAGGGCAGAGTGCGAGAGGAGGCCTCAGGAGGACGTGTTGAGGTAGCTCCCAAGGGCAGAACCTCGACTGGTTCAGTGCAGCGCCCGAGGGGCGGGCACAGGCGCATTTGCCGGTGGCTTCGGCAATTGCTTGCCGGAGCCCTGGCCGGGGCAGGGAAGGAGATGTTGGCACAGGGGCGTTGGGTGGCGCTGTGCAGCAAGGGAGGCCCCAGCCTAGGTGCGTGCCGTGGCCGCGAGGCACGCTCAGGAGGGCCTGTCGGGGGACTGACACTGGGCGGGACCCAGCCTCGTCCCGAGCAGGGACCGAGGTGTTGGGTCAGGAGTGTTTGTCAGGGTCGGGAAGAAGTGCCGGGCACCGCCCAGTTGAGGGCAGCGACCGATGCAAGCTCAGGAGTGTTTGCCGGGGGTCGGGCCAAGGGCAGGACCTAGCCTGATTGAGGGCAGGCTACCCGATGTGGGCTCAGGAATGCTTCTCGGGGCTTGAACATGGGAAGGACCCAGCCTGCTTCGGGGCAGGGACTGAGATGCGCGCTCAGGATTATGTGTCCGGGACACGAATATGCAAAGTCCAACAAACGCCTGCTTGACTGCAGGGACCGAGAGGTGGGGTCGGGAGTCTGTGCTAAGGTCCCGCACAAGGGCAGGACCTCGACTGGTTCAGTTCAGTGACAGAGACGGGGCTCGGGAGATTAGACGTGCACTTCAGGAAGGGCGGAACCCAGCCTGGTTTGGTGCAGCGCGTGAGATGAGGGCGCAGCAGTGATTCTGAGGGGTTTGAACAAGGGGAGGCCTCACCGTCGTTCGGGGCCAGGGGGCCAGGTTTGGGCTCAGGATTGTTTGTCGGGGGCCTTGGCCAGACGCAGAAACCTCCGTGGTTGAGCTCAGGGACCGAGATGAACGCTCAGGAGTGTTTTGTGTGTGTGTGTGCGGGGAGGGGGTGTTGCTCAAGGGCAGCATCCATCCGAGTTCAGGGCGGGCACGCAGCTGTGGGCTCAGGAGTGTGTGTCACGAGAATCGAAGAAGGGCAGGCCCTAAACTGCTTCTTCAGTGCGCCGACCGAGATGTATTTCTCGGGGTCTTGAAGCAGTCCAAGCCCCCGAGGCGGGTTCAGTGCCGGGAGTGAGTTGCGGGATCAGGGCTTTGTCCCGGCGAGGGACCAAGGGCAGGACACAGCGAAGTGGACGGAAGGGAGCGATCTGAAGTCTCCCGTGGTTTCTTTGCCAGGTGCTTGAAGGAAGGCAGGAGCCAGCCTACTTCAGTGCAGGGACCCGGGGTGGTCTCAGGAGTGTTTGTCAGGGTCTTGCCCGAGGGCAGGAGCCAGCCTGGTTCAGAGCAGGCACCGGGCGGTTGGCTCAGGAGTGTTTGTCAGGGTCTTGCCTGAGGGCAGGAGCCAGCCTGGGCCAGTGCAGGCACCGGGCGGCTGGCTCAGCAGTGTTTGTCAGGGTCTTGCCCGAGGGCAGGAGCCAGCCTGGTTCAGAGCAGGCACCGGGCGGTTGGCTCAGGAGTGTTTGTCAGGGTCTTGCCCGAGGGCTGGAGCCAGCCTGGTTCAGTGCAGGCACCGGGCGGTGGGCTCAGTTGTGTTTGTCGGGGCCGGGCCATGGGCGGGACCCAGCCTCCTTCAGGGCAGGCACAGAGATGGGGGCTCAGGAGTCTGTGCTGGGCGAATCGAACAAGGGCCAGACCTAAACCGGTTGAGCGCAGGGACCGAGATGCAGCTTCAGGAGGATTTCCAGGCGGTAGGAGCCCGGCCAGGTTCAGCGCAGGGACCGAGATGCGGGCTCAGCAGTGTTTCCCGGCTAATTGAACGAGGGCACGGCCCACCCTGTCTCTGTGCAGGGACCGAGATGCGCCCTCTGAAGGGTTTCTCGAGGTCGAAAAGTGGGCAGGACGCGCTCGGCTTCAGGTTAGAGAGCTAGATGTGACCTCAGGAGGACGTGTTGAGGTAGCTCCCAAGGGCAGGATCTCGACTGGTTCAGCGCAGCGCCCGAGGGGTGGGCACAGGCGCATCTGCCGGTGTCTTCAGCAAGTGCTTGCAGTAGCCGCGGCCGGTGCAGGGAAGGAGATGTGGGCTCGGGGGCGTTGCAGGGAGCCGTGCACAAAGGGAGGCCCCAGCCTCGGTGCAAGCCATGGCTGCGAGGCAGGCTCAGGAGGGTCTGTCGGCGGACTGTCGCCGGGCGGGACCCAGCCTCGTCCAGTGCAGGGACCCAGGTGTTGGCTCCGGAGTGTTTGTCAGGGTTCGGAAGAAGCGCCGTGCATCGCCCTGTTGAGGGCAGCGACCGATGCAGGCTCAGGAGTGTTTGCCGGGGGTCGGGCCAAGGGCAGGACCTAGCCTGATTGAAGGCAGGGAACCCGATGTGGGCTCAGGAGTGCTTCACGGGGTTTGAACATGGGAAGGACACAGCCTGCTTCGGGGCATGGACTCAGATGCGCTCTCAGGATTATGTTCCAGGGACTTGAACATGGAAAATCCAACGAACACGTTCTGGACTGCAGGGACCAAGAGGTGGGGTCGGGAGTCTGTACTAGGCGCTCGCACAAGGGCAGGACCTCGACTGTTTCAGATCAGTGACCGAGACGGGGCTCAGGAGTTTAGAAGGGCACTTCTGGAAGGGCACGACCCTGCCTGGTTTGGTGCAGCACGTGAGATGAGGGTGCAGCAATGATTCCGGGGGGTTTAAACAAGGAGAGGACTCACCGTCGTTCGGGGCCAGGGGGCCAAGTTTGGGCTCAGGATTGTTTGTCGGGGGCCTTGGCCAGAGGCAGAAACCACCGTGGTTGAGCTCAGGGACCAAGATGAACGCTCAGGCGTGTTTAGTGTGTGTGTGTCGGGGGTGGGGGGGTGTGTGGGGGGGTGTGCGCAAGGGCAGCATCCATCCGAGTTCCGGGCGGGCACGCAGCTGTGGGCTCAGGAGTGTGTGTCGCGGGAATCGAAGAAGGCAGGCCCTAGACTGCTTCTTCAGTGCGCCGACCGAGATGTATTTCTCGGGGTCTTGAAGCAGGCCAAGCCCCAGAGGTGGCTTCAGTGCCGGGAGTGAGCTGCGGGATCACAGCTTTGTCCCGGAGAGGGACCAAATGCAGGACACAGCGAAGTGGACGGGCAGGGAGCGAGCTGGAGTCTCCCGGTGGTTACTTTGCCAGGTGCTTGAACGAAGGCAGGAGCCAGCCTGCTTCGGTGCAGGGATCCGGAGTGGGCTCTGGAGTGTTTGCCAGGGTCTTGACCGAGGGCAGGAGCCAGCCTGGATCAGTGCAGACACCGGGCGGGGGGCCCAGGAGTGTTTGTCATGGTATTGCCCGAGGGCAGGAGCCAGCCTGGTTTAGAGCAGGCACCGGGCGGTGGGCTCAGGAGTGTTTGTCAGGGTATTGCCCGAGGGCAGGGACCAGCCTGGTTCAGGGCAGGCACCGGGCGGTGGTCTCAGGAGTGTCTGTCGGCGCCGGGCATGGGCAGGACCCAGCCTCCTTCAGGGCAGACACAGAGATGGGGGCTCAGGAGTCTGTGCTGAGTGAATCGAACAAGGGCCAGACCTAGACCGGTTCAGGGCAGGGACAGAGATGCTGCTTCAGGAGTATTTCCTGGGGGTAGGACCCCGGCCAGGTTTAGCGCGGGGATCAAGATGCGGGCTCAGCAGCGTTTCCCGGGTGACTGAACGAGGGCACGGCCCACCCTGTCTCTGTGCGGGGACCGAGATGCTCCCTCAGGAGGGTTTCTCGAGGTCTGATCGTGGGCAGGACGCGCACGGCTTCAGGGCAGAGTGCGAGAGGAGGCCTCAGGAGGACGTGTTGAGGTAGCTCCCAAGGGCAGAACCTCGACTGGTTCAGTGCAGCGCCCGAGGGGCGGGCACAGGCGCATTTGCCGGTGGCTTCGGCAATTGCTTGCCGGAGCCCTGGCCGGGGCAGGGAAGGAGATGTTGGCACAGGGGCGTTGGGTGGCGCTGTGCAGCAAGGGAGGCCCCAGCCTAGGTGCGTGCCGTGGCCGCGAGGCACGCTCAGGAGGGCCTGTCGGGGGACTGACACTGGGCGGGACCCAGCCTCGTCCCGAGCAGGGACCGAGGTGTTGGGTCAGGAGTGTTTGTCAGGGTCGGGAAGAAGTGCCGGGCACCGCCCAGTTGAGGGCAGCGACCGATGCAAGCTCAGGAGTGTTTGCCGGGGGTCGGGCCAAGGGCAGGACCTAGCCTGATTGAGGGCAGGCTACCCGATGTGGGCTCAGGAATGCTTCTCGGGGCTTGAACATGGGAAGGACCCAGCCTCCTTCGGGGCAGGGACTGAGATGCGCGCTCAGGATTATGTGTCCGGGACACGAATATGCAAAGTCCAACAAACGCCTGCTTGACTGCAGGGACCGAGAGGTGGGGTCGGGAGTCTGTGCTAAGGTCCCGCACAAGGGCAGGACCTCGACTGGTTCAGTTCAGTGACAGAGACGGGGCTCGGGAGATTAGACGTGCACTTCAGGAAGGGCGGAACCCAGCCTGGTTTGGTGCAGCGCGTGAGATGAGGGCGCAGCAGTGATTCTGAGGGGTTTGAACAAGGGGAGGCCTCACCGTCGTTCGGGGCCAGGGGGCCAGGTTTGGGCTCAGGATTGTTTGTCGGGGGCCTTGGCCAGACGCAGAAACCTCCGTGGTTGAGCTCAGGGACCGAGATGAACGCTCAGGAGTGTTTTGTGTGTGTGTGTGCGGGGAGGGGGTGTTGCTCAAGGGCAGCATCCATCCGAGTTCAGGGCGGGCACGCAGCTGTGGGCTCAGGAGTGTGTGTCACGAGAATCGAAGAAGGGCAGGCCCTAAACTGCTTCTTCAGTGCGCCGACCGAGATGTATTTCTCGGGGTCTTGAAGCAGTCCAAGCCCCCGAGGCGGGTTCAGTGCCGGGAGTGAGTTGCGGGATCAGGGCTTTGTCCCGGCGAGGGACCAAGGGCAGGACACAGCGAAGTGGACGGAAGGGAGCGATCTGAAGTCTCCCGTGGTTTCTTTGCCAGGTGCTTGAAGGAAGGCAGGAGCCAGCCTACTTCAGTGCAGGGACCCGGGGTGGTCTCAGGAGTGTTTGTCAGGGTCTTGCCCGAGGGCAGGAGCCAGCCTGGTTCAGAGCAGGCACCGGGCGGTTGGCTCAGGAGTGTTTGTCAGGGTCTTGCCTGAGGGCAGGAGCCAGCCTGGGCCAGTGCAGGCACCGGGCGGCTGGCTCAGCAGTGTTTGTCAGGGTCTTGCCCGAGGGCAGGAGCCAGCCTGGTTCAGAGCAGGCACCGGGCGGTTGGCTCAGGAGTGTTTGTCAGGGTCTTGCCCGAGGGCTGGAGCCAGCCTGGTTCAGTGCAGGCACCGGGCGGTGGGCTCAGTTGTGTTTGTCGGGGCCGGGCCATGGGCGGGACCCAGCCTCCTTCAGGGCAGGCACAGAGATGGGGGCTCAGGAGTCTGTGCTGGGCGAATCGAACAAGGGCCAGACCTAAACCGGTTGAGCGCAGGGACCGAGATGCAGCTTCAGGAGGATTTCCAGGCGGTAGGAGCCCGGCCAGGTTCAGCGCAGGGACCGAGATGCGGGCTCAGCAGTGTTTCCCGGCTAATTGAACGAGGGCACGGCCCACCCTGTCTCTGTGCAGGGACCGAGATGCGCCCTCTGAAGGGTTTCTCGAGGTCGAAAAGTGGGCAGGACGCGCTCGGCTTCAGGTTAGAGAGCTAGATGTGACCTCAGGAGGACGTGTTGAGGTAGCTCCCAAGGGCAGGATCTCGACTGGTTCAGCGCAGCGCCCGAGGGGTGGGCACAGGCGCATCTGCCGGTGTCTTCAGCAAGTGCTTGCAGTAGCCGCGGCCGGTGCAGGGAAGGAGATGTGGGCTCGGGGGCGTTGCAGGGAGCCGTGCACAAAGGGAGGCCCCAGCCTCGGTGCAAGCCATGGCTGCGAGGCAGGCTCAGGAGGGTCTGTCGGCGGACTGTCGCCGGGCGGGACCCAGCCTCGTCCAGTGCAGGGACCCAGGTGTTGGCTCCGGAGTGTTTGTCAGGGTTCGGAAGAAGCGCCGTGCATCGCCCTGTTGAGGGCAGCGACCGATGCAGGCTCAGGAGTGTTTGCCGGGGGTCGGGCCAAGGGCAGGACCTAGCCTGATTGAAGGCAGGGAACCCGATGTGGGCTCAGGAGTGCTTCACGGGGTTTGAACATGGGAAGGACACAGCCTGCTTCGGGGCATGGACTCAGATGCGCTCTCAGGATTATGTTCCAGGGACTTGAACATGGAAAATCCAACGAACACGTTCTGGACTGCAGGGACCGAGAGGTGGGGTCGGGAGTCTGTACTAGGCGCTCGCACAAGGGCAGGACCTCGACTGTTTCAGATCAGTGACCGAGACGGGGCTCAGGAGTTTAGAAGGGCACTTCTGGAAGGGCACGACCCTGCCTGGTTTGGTGCAGCACGTGAGATGAGGGTGCAGCAATGATTCCGGGGGGTTTAAACAAGGAGAGGACTCACCGTCGTTCGGGGCCAGGGGGCCAAGTTTGGGCTCAGGACTGTTTGTCGGGGGCCTTGGCCAGAGGCAGAAACCACCGTGGTTGAGCTCAGGGACCAAGATGAACGCTCAGGCGTGTTTAGTGTGTGTGTGTGGGGGGTGGGGGGGTGTGTGGGGGGTGTGCGCAAGGGCAGCATCCATCCGAGTTCCGGGCGGGCACGCAGCTGTGGGCTCAGGAGTGTGTGTCGCGGGAATCGAAGAAGGCAGGCCCTAGACTGCTTCTTCAGTGCGCCGACCGAGATGTATTTCTCGGGGTCTTGAAGCAGGCCAAGCCCCAGAGGTGGCTTCAGTGCCGGGAGTGAGCTGCGGGATCACAGCTTTGTCCCGGAGAGGGACCAAATGCAGGACACAGCGAAGTGGACGGGCAGGGAGCGAGCTGGAGTCTCCCGGTGGTTACTTTGCCAGGTGCTTGAACGAAGGCAGGAGCCAGCCTGCTTCGGTGCAGGGATCCGGAGTGGGCTCTGGAGTGTTTGCCAGGGTCTTGACCGAGGGCAGGAGCCAGCCTGGATCAGTGCAGACACCGGGCGGGGGGCCCAGGAGTGTTTGTCATGGTATTGCCCGAGGGCAGGAGCCAGCCTGGTTTAGAGCAGGCACCGGGCGGTGGGCTCAGGAGTGTTTGTCAGGGTATTGCCCGAGGGCAGGGACCAGCCTGGTTCAGGGCAGGCACCGGGCGGTGGTCTCAGGAGTGTCTGTCGGCGCCGGGCATGGGCAGGACCCAGCCTCCTTCAGGGCAGACACAGAGATGGGGGCTCAGGAGTCTGTGCTGAGTGAATCGAACAAGGGCCAGACCTAGACCGGTTCAGGGCAGGGACAGAGATGCTGCTTCAGGAGTATTTCCTGGGGGTAGGACCCCGGCCAGGTTTAGCGCGGGGATCAAGATGCGGGCTCAGCAGCGTTTCCCGGGTGACTGAACGAGGGCACGGCCCACCCTGTCTCTGTGCGGGGACCGAGATGCTCCCTCAGGAGGGTTTCTCGAGGTCTGATCGTGGGCAGGACGCGCACGGCTTCAGGGCAGAGTGCGAGAGGAGGCCTCAGGAGGACGTGTTGAGGTAGCTCCCAAGGGCAGAACCTCGACTGGTTCAGTGCAGCGCCCGAGGGGCGGGCACAGGCGCATTTGCCGGTGGCTTCGGCAATTGCTTGCCGGAGCCCTGGCCGGGGCAGGGAAGGAGATGTTGGCACAGGGGCGTTGGGTGGCGCTGTGCAGCAAGGGAGGCCCCAGCCTAGGTGCGTGCCGTGGCCGCGAGGCACGCTCAGGAGGGCCTGTCGGGGGACTGACACTGGGCGGGACCCAGCCTCGTCCCGAGCAGGGACCGAGGTGTTGGGTCAGGAGTGTTTGTCAGGGTCGGGAAGAAGTGCCGGGCACCGCCCAGTTGAGGGCAGCGACCGATGCAAGCTCAGGAGTGTTTGCCGGGGGTCGGGCCAAGGGCAGGACCTAGCCTGATTGAGGGCAGGCTACCCGATGTGGGCTCAGGAATGCTTCTCGGGGCTTGAACATGGGAAGGACCCAGCCTGCTTCGGGGCAGGGACTGAGATGCGCGCTCAGGATTATGTGTCCGGGACACGAATATGCAAAGTCCAACAAACGCCTGCTTGACTGCAGGGACCGAGAGGTGGGGTCGGGAGTCTGTGCTAAGGTCCCGCACAAGGGCAGGACCTCGACTGGTTCAGTTCAGTGACAGAGACGGGGCTCGGGAGATTAGACGTGCACTTCAGGAAGGGCGGAACCCAGCCTGGTTTGGTGCAGCGCGTGAGATGAGGGCGCAGCAGTGATTCTGAGGGGTTTGAACAAGGGGAGGCCTCACCGTCGTTCGGGGCCAGGGGGCCAGGTTTGGGCTCAGGATTGTTTGTCGGGGGCCTTGGCCAGACGCAGAAACCTCCGTGGTTGAGCTCAGGGACCGAGATGAACGCTCAGGAGTGTTTTGTGTGTGTGTGTGCGGGGAGGGGGTGTTGCTCAAGGGCAGCATCCATCCGAGTTCAGGGCGGGCACGCAGCTGTGGGCTCAGGAGTGTGTGTCACGAGAATCGAAGAAGGGCAGGCCCTAAACTGCTTCTTCAGTGCGCCGACCGAGATGTATTTCTCGGGGTCTTGAAGCAGTCCAAGCCCCCGAGGCGGGTTCAGTGCCGGGAGTGAGTTGCGGGATCAGGGCTTTGTCCCGGCGAGGGACCAAGGGCAGGACACAGCGAAGTGGACGGAAGGGAGCGATCTGAAGTCTCCCGTGGTTTCTTTGCCAGGTGCTTGAAGGAAGGCAGGAGCCAGCCTACTTCAGTGCAGGGACCCGGGGTGGTCTCAGGAGTGTTTGTCAGGGTCTTGCCCGAGGGCAGGAGCCAGCCTGGTTCAGAGCAGGCACCGGGCGGTTGGCTCAGGAGTGTTTGTCAGGGTCTTGCCTGAGGGCAGGAGCCAGCCTGGGCCAGTGCAGGCACCGGGCGGCTGGCTCAGCAGTGTTTGTCAGGGTCTTGCCCGAGGGCAGGAGCCAGCCTGGTTCAGAGCAGGCACCGGGCGGTTGGCTCAGGAGTGTTTGTCAGGGTCTTGCCCGAGGGCTGGAGCCAGCCTGGTTCAGTGCAGGCACCGGGCGGTGGGCTCAGTTGTGTTTGTCGGGGCCGGGCCATGGGCGGGACCCAGCCTCCTTCAGGGCAGGCACAGAGATGGGGGCTCAGGAGTCTGTGCTGGGCGAATCGAACAAGGGCCAGACCTAAACCGGTTGAGCGCAGGGACCGAGATGCAGCTTCAGGAGGATTTCCAGGCGGTAGGAGCCCGGCCAGGTTCAGCGCAGGGACCGAGATGCGGGCTCAGCAGTGTTTCCCGGCTAATTGAACGAGGGCACGGCCCACCCTGTCTCTGTGCAGGGACCGAGATGCGCCCTCTGAAGGGTTTCTCGAGGTCGAAAAGTGGGCAGGACGCGCTCGGCTTCAGGTTAGAGAGCTAGATGTGACCTCAGGAGGACGTGTTGAGGTAGCTCCCAAGGGCAGGATCTCGACTGGTTCAGCGCAGCGCCCGAGGGGTGGGCACAGGCGCATCTGCCGGTGTCTTCAGCAAGTGCTTGCAGTAGCCGCGGCCGGTGCAGGGAAGGAGATGTGGGCTCGGGGGCGTTGCAGGGAGCCGTGCACAAAGGGAGGCCCCAGCCTCGGTGCAAGCCATGGCTGCGAGGCAGGCTCAGGAGGGTCTGTCGGCGGACTGTCGCCGGGCGGGACCCAGCCTCGTCCAGTGCAGGGACCCAGGTGTTGGCTCCGGAGTGTTTGTCAGGGTTCGGAAGAAGCGCCGTGCATCGCCCTGTTGAGGGCAGCGACCGATGCAGGCTCAGGAGTGTTTGCCGGGGGTCGGGCCAAGGGCAGGACCTAGCCTGATTGAAGGCAGGGAACCCGATGTGGGCTCAGGAGTGCTTCACGGGGTTTGAACATGGGAAGGACACAGCCTGCTTCGGGGCATGGACTCAGATGCGCTCTCAGGATTATGTTCCAGGGACTTGAACATGGAAAATCCAACGAACACGTTCTGGACTGCAGGGACCGAGAGGTGGGGTCGGGAGTCTGTACTAGGCGCTCGCACAAGGGCAGGACCTCGACTGTTTCAGATCAGTGACCGAGACGGGGCTCAGGAGTTTAGAAGGGCACTTCTGGAAGGGCACGACCCTGCCTGGTTTGGTGCAGCACGTGAGATGAGGGTGCAGCAATGATTCCGGGGGGTTTAAACAAGGAGAGGACTCACCGTCGTTCGGGGCCAGGGGGCCAAGTTTGGGCTCAGGATTGTTTGTCGGGGGCCTTGTCCAGAGGCAGAAACCACCGTGGTTGAGCTCAGGGACCAAGATGAACGCTCAGGCGTGTTTAGTGTGTGTGTGTGGGGGGTGGGGGGGTGTGTGGGGGGTGTGCGCAAGGGCAGCATCCATCCGAGTTCCGGGCGGGCACGCAGCTGTGGGCTCAGGAGTGTGTGTCGCGGGAATCGAAGAAGGCAGGCCCTAGACTGCTTCTTCAGTGCGCCGACCGAGATGTATTTCTCGGGGTCTTGAAGCAGGCCAAGCCCCAGAGGTGGCTTCAGTGCCGGGAGTGAGCTGCGGGATCACAGCTTTGTCCCGGAGAGGGACCAAATGCAGGACACAGCGAAGTGGACGGGCAGGGAGCGAGCTGGAGTCTCCCGGTGGTTACTTTGCCAGGTGCTTGAACGAAGGCAGGAGCCAGCCTGCTTCGGTGCAGGGATCCGGAGTGGGCTCTGGAGTGTTTGCCAGGGTCTTGACCGAGGGCAGGAGCCAGCCTGGATCAGTGCAGACACCGGGCGGGGGGCCCAGGAGTGTTTGTCATGGTATTGCCCGAGGGCAGGAGCCAGCCTGGTTTAGAGCAGGCACCGGGCGGTGGGCTCAGGAGTGTTTGTCAGGGTATTGCCCGAGGGCAGGGACCAGCCTGGTTCAGGGCAGGCACCGGGCGGTGGTCTCAGGAGTGTCTGTCGGCGCCGGGCATGGGCAGGACCCAGCCTCCTTCAGGGCAGACACAGAGATGGGGGCTCAGGAGTCTGTGCTGAGTGAATCGAACAAGGGCCAGACCTAGACCGGTTCAGGGCAGGGACAGAGATGCTGCTTCAGGAGTATTTCCTGGGGGTAGGACCCCGGCCAGGTTTAGCGCGGGGATCAAGATGCGGGCTCAGCAGCGTTTCCCGGGTGACTGAACGAGGGCACGGCCCACCCTGTCTCTGTGCGGGGACCGAGATGCTCCCTCAGGAGGGTTTCTCGAGGTCTGATCGTGGGCAGGACGCGCACGGCTTCAAGGCAGAGTGCGAGAGGAGGCCTCAGGAGGACGTGTTGAGGTAGCTCCCAAGGGCAGAACCTCGACTGGTTCAGTGCAGCGCCCGAGGGGCGGGCACAGGCGCATTTGCCGGTGGCTTCGGCAATTGCTTGCCGGAGCCCTGGCCGGGGCAGGGAAGGAGATGTTGGCACAGGGGCGTTGGGTGGCGCTGTGCAGCAAGGGAGGCCCCAGCCTAGGTGCGTGCCGTGGCCGCGAGGCACGCTCAGGAGGGCCTGTCGGGGGACTGACACTGGGCGGGACCCAGCCTCGTCCCGAGCAGGGACCGAGGTGTTGGGTCAGGAGTGTTTGTCAGGGTCGGGAAGAAGTGCCGGGCACCGCCCAGTTGAGGGCAGCGACCGATGCAAGCTCAGGAGTGTTTGCCGGGGGTCGGGCCAAGGGCAGGACCTAGCCTGATTGAGGGCAGGCTACCCGATGTGGGCTCAGGAATGCTTCTCGGGGCTTGAACATGGGAAGGACCCAGCCTGCTTCGGGGCAGGGACTGAGATGCGCGCTCAGGATTATGTGTCCGGGACACGAATATGCAAAGTCCAACAAACGCCTGCTTGACTGCAGGGACCGAGAGGTGGGGTCGGGAGTCTGTGCTAAGGTCCCGCACAAGGGCAGGACCTCGACTGGTTCAGTTCAGTGACAGAGACGGGGCTCGGGAGATTAGACGTGCACTTCAGGAAGGGCGGAACCCAGCCTGGTTTGGTGCAGCGCGTGAGATGAGGGCGCAGCAGTGATTCTGAGGGGTTTGAACAAGGGGAGGCCTCACCGTCGTTCGGGGCCAGGGGGCCAGGTTTGGGCTCAGGATTGTTTGTCGGGGGCCTTGGCCAGACGCAGAAACCTCCGTGGTTGAGCTCAGGGACCGAGATGAACGCTCAGGAGTGTTTTGTGTGTGTGTGTGCGGGGAGGGGGTGTTGCTCAAGGGCAGCATCCATCCGAGTTCAGGGCGGGCACGCAGCTGTGGGCTCAGGAGTGTGTGTCACGAGAATCGAAGAAGGGCAGGCCCTAAACTGCTTCTTCAGTGCGCCGACCGAGATGTATTTCTCGGGGTCTTGAAGCAGTCCAAGCCCCCGAGGCGGGTTCAGTGCCGGGAGTGAGTTGCGGGATCAGGGCTTTGTCCCGGCGAGGGACCAAGGGCAGGACACAGCGAAGTGGACGGAAGGGAGCGATCTGAAGTCTCCCGTGGTTTCTTTGCCAGGTGCTTGAAGGAAGGCAGGAGCCAGCCTACTTCAGTGCAGGGACCCGGGGTGGTCTCAGGAGTGTTTGTCAGGGTCTTGCCCGAGGGCAGGAGCCAGCCTGGTTCAGAGCAGGCACCGGGCGGTTGGCTCAGGAGTGTTTGTCAGGGTCTTGCCTGAGGGCAGGAGCCAGCCTGGGCCAGTGCAGGCACCGGGCGGCTGGCTCAGCAGTGTTTGTCAGGGTCTTGCCCGAGGGCAGGAGCCAGCCTGGTTCAGAGCAGGCACCGGGCGGTTGGCTCAGGAGTGTTTGTCAGGGTCTTGCCCGAGGGCTGGAGCCAGCCTGGTTCAGTGCAGGCACCGGGCGGTGGGCTCAGTTGTGTTTGTCGGGGCCGGGCCATGGGCGGGACCCAGCCTCCTTCAGGGCAGGCACAGAGATGGGGGCTCAGGAGTCTGTGCTGGGCGAATCGAACAAGGGCCAGACCTAAACCGGTTGAGCGCAGGGACCGAGATGCAGCTTCAGGAGGATTTCCAGGCGGTAGGAGCCCGGCCAGGTTCAGCGCAGGGACCGAGATGCGGGCTCAGCAGTGTTTCCCGGCTAATTGAACGAGGGCACGGCCCACCCTGTCTCTGTGCAGGGACCGAGATGCGCCCTCTGAAGGGTTTCTCGAGGTCGAAAAGTGGGCAGGACGCGCTCGGCTTCAGGTTAGAGAGCTAGATGTGACCTCAGGAGGACGTGTTGAGGTAGCTCCCAAGGGCAGGATCTCGACTGGTTCAGCGCAGCGCCCGAGGGGTGGGCACAGGCGCATCTGCCGGTGTCTTCAGCAAGTGCTTGCAGTAGCCGCGGCCGGTGCAGGGAAGGAGATGTGGGCTCGGGGGCGTTGCAGGGAGCCGTGCACAAAGGGAGGCCCCAGCCTCGGTGCAAGCCATGGCTGCGAGGCAGGCTCAGGAGGGTCTGTCGGCGGACTGTCGCCGGGCGGGACCCAGCCTCGTCCAGTGCAGGGACCCAGGTGTTGGCTCCGGAGTGTTTGTCAGGGTTCGGAAGAAGCGCCGTGCATCGCCCTGTTGAGGGCAGCGACCGATGCAGGCTCAGGAGTGTTTGCCGGGGGTCGGGCCAAGGGCAGGACCTAGCCTGATTGAAGGCAGGGAACCCGATGTGGGCTCAGGAGTGCTTCACGGGGTTTGAACATGGGAAGGACACAGCCTGCTTCGGGGCATGGACTCAGATGCGCTCTCAGGATTATGTTCCAGGGACTTGAACATGGAAAATCCAACGAACACGTTCTGGACTGCAGGGACCGAGAGGTGGGGTCGGGAGTCTGTACTAGGCGCTCGCACAAGGGCAGGACCTCGACTGTTTCAGATCAGTGACCGAGACGGGGCTCAGGAGTTTAGAAGGGCACTTCTGGAAGGGCACGACCCTGCCTGGTTTGGTGCAGCACGTGAGATGAGGGTGCAGCAATGATTCCGGGGGGTTTAAACAAGGAGAGGACTCACCGTCGTTCGGGGCCAGGGGGCCAAGTTTGGGCTCAGGACTGTTTGTCGGGGGCCTTGGCCAGAGGCAGAAACCACCGTGGTTGAGCTCAGGGACCAAGATGAACGCTCAGGCGTGTTTAGTGTGTGTGTGTGGGGGGTGGGGGGGTGTGTGGGGGGTGTGCGCAAGGGCAGCATCCATCCGAGTTCCGGGCGGGCACGCAGCTGTGGGCTCAGGAGTGTGTGTCGCGGGAATCGAAGAAGGCAGGCCCTAGACTGCTTCTTCAGTGCGCCGACCGAGATGTATTTCTCGGGGTCTTGAAGCAGGCCAAGCCCCAGAGGTGGCTTCAGTGCCGGGAGTGAGCTGCGGGATCACAGCTTTGTCCCGGAGAGGGACCAAATGCAGGACACAGCGAAGTGGACGGGCAGGGAGCGAGCTGGAGTCTCCCGGTGGTTACTTTGCCAGGTGCTTGAACGAAGGCAGGAGCCAGCCTGCTTCGGTGCAGGGATCCGGAGTGGGCTCTGGAGTGTTTGCCAGGGTCTTGACCGAGGGCAGGAGCCAGCCTGGATCAGTGCAGACACCGGGCGGGGGGCCCAGGAGTGTTTGTCATGGTATTGCCCGAGGGCAGGAGCCAGCCTGGTTTAGAGCAGGCACCGGGCGGTGGGCTCAGGAGTGTTTGTCAGGGTATTGCCCGAGGGCAGGGACCAGCCTGGTTCAGGGCAGGCACCGGGCGGTGGTCTCAGGAGTGTCTGTCGGCGCCGGGCATGGGCAGGACCCAGCCTCCTTCAGGGCAGACACAGAGATGGGGGCTCAGGAGTCTGTGCTGAGTGAATCGAACAAGGGCCAGACCTAGACCGGTTCAGGGCAGGGACAGAGATGCTGCTTCAGGAGTATTTCCTGGGGGTAGGACCCCGGCCAGGTTTAGCGCGGGGATCAAGATGCGGGCTCAGCAGCGTTTCCCGGGTGACTGAACGAGGGCACGGCCCACCCTGTCTCTGTGCGGGGACCGAGATGCTCCCTCAGGAGGGTTTCTCGAGGTCTGATCGTGGGCAGGACGCGCACGGCTTCAGGGCAGAGTGCGAGAGGAGGCCTCAGGAGGACGTGTTGAGGTAGCTCCCAAGGGCAGAACCTCGACTGGTTCAGTGCAGCGCCCGAGGGGCGGGCACAGGCGCATTTGCCGGTGGCTTCGGCAATTGCTTGCCGGAGCCCTGGCCGGGGCAGGGAAGGAGATGTTGGCACAGGGGCGTTGGGTGGCGCTGTGCAGCAAGGGAGGCCCCAGCCTAGGTGCGTGCCGTGGCCGCGAGGCACGCTCAGGAGGGCCTGTCGGGGGACTGACACTGGGCGGGACCCAGCCTCGTCCCGAGCAGGGACCGAGGTGTTGGGTCAGGAGTGTTTGTCAGGGTCGGGAAGAAGTGCCGGGCACCGCCCAGTTGAGGGCAGCGACCGATGCAAGCTCAGGAGTGTTTGCCGGGGGTCGGGCCAAGGGCAGGACCTAGCCTGATTGAGGGCAGGCTACCCGATGTGGGCTCAGGAATGCTTCTCGGGGCTTGAACATGGGAAGGACCCAGCCTGCTTCGGGGCAGGGACTGAGATGCGCGCTCAGGATTATGTGTCCGGGACACGAATATGCAAAGTCCAACAAACGCCTGCTTGACTGCAGGGACCGAGAGGTGGGGTCGGGAGTCTGTGCTAAGGTCCCGCACAAGGGCAGGACCTCGACTGGTTCAGTTCAGTGACAGAGACGGGGCTCGGGAGATTAGACGTGCACTTCAGGAAGGGCGGAACCCAGCCTGGTTTGGTGCAGCGCGTGAGATGAGGGCGCAGCAGTGATTCTGAGGGGTTTGAACAAGGGGAGGCCTCACCGTCGTTCGGGGCCAGGGGGCCAGGTTTGGGCTCAGGATTGTTTGTCGGGGGCCTTGGCCAGACGCAGAAACCTCCGTGGTTGAGCTCAGGGACCGAGATGAACGCTCAGGAGTGTTTTGTGTGTGTGTGTGCGGGGAGGGGGTGTTGCTCAAGGGCAGCATCCATCCGAGTTCAGGGCGGGCACGCAGCTGTGGGCTCAGGAGTGTGTGTCACGAGAATCGAAGAAGGGCAGGCCCTAAACTGCTTCTTCAGTGCGCCGACCGAGATGTATTTCTCGGGGTCTTGAAGCAGTCCAAGCCCCCGAGGCGGGTTCAGTGCCGGGAGTGAGTTGCGGGATCAGGGCTTTGTCCCGGCGAGGGACCAAGGGCAGGACACAGCGAAGTGGACGGAAGGGAGCGATCTGAAGTCTCCCGTGGTTTCTTTGCCAGGTGCTTGAAGGAAGGCAGGAGCCAGCCTACTTCAGTGCAGGGACCCGGGGTGGTCTCAGGAGTGTTTGTCAGGGTCTTGCCCGAGGGCAGGAGCCAGCCTGGTTCAGAGCAGGCACCGGGCGGTTGGCTCAGGAGTGTTTGTCAGGGTCTTGCCTGAGGGCAGGAGCCAGCCTGGGCCAGTGCAGGCACCGGGCGGCTGGCTCAGCAGTGTTTGTCAGGGTCTTGCCCGAGGGCAGGAGCCAGCCTGGTTCAGAGCAGGCACCGGGCGGTTGGCTCAGGAGTGTTTGTCAGGGTCTTGCCCGAGGGCTGGAGCCAGCCTGGTTCAGTGCAGGCACCGGGCGGTGGGCTCAGTTGTGTTTGTCGGGGCCGGGCCATGGGCGGGACCCAGCCTCCTTCAGGGCAGGCACAGAGATGGGGGCTCAGGAGTCTGTGCTGGGCGAATCGAACAAGGGCCAGACCTAAACCGGTTGAGCGCAGGGACCGAGATGCAGCTTCAGGAGGATTTCCAGGCGGTAGGAGCCCGGCCAGGTTCAGCGCAGGGACCGAGATGCGGGCTCAGCAGTGTTTCCCGGCTAATTGAACGAGGGCACGGCCCACCCTGTCTCTGTGCAGGGACCGAGATGCGCCCTCTGAAGGGTTTCTCGAGGTCGAAAAGTGGGCAGGACGCGCTCGGCTTCAGGTTAGAGAGCTAGATGTGACCTCAGGAGGACGTGTTGAGGTAGCTCCCAAGGGCAGGATCTCGACTGGTTCAGCGCAGCGCCCGAGGGGTGGGCACAGGCGCATCTGCCGGTGTCTTCAGCAAGTGCTTGCAGTAGCCGCGGCCGGTGCAGGGAAGGAGATGTGGGCTCGGGGGCGTTGCAGGGAGCCGTGCACAAAGGGAGGCCCCAGCCTCGGTGCAAGCCATGGCTGCGAGGCAGGCTCAGGAGGGTCTGTCGGCGGACTGTCGCCGGGCGGGACCCAGCCTCGTCCAGTGCAGGGACCCAGGTGTTGGCTCCGGAGTGTTTGTCAGGGTTCGGAAGAAGCGCCGTGCATCGCCCTGTTGAGGGCAGCGACCGATGCAGGCTCAGGAGTGTTTGCTGGGGGTCGGGCCAAGGGCAGGACCTAGCCTGATTGAAGGCAGGGAACCCGATGTGGGCTCAGGAGTGCTTCACGGGGTTTGAACATGGGAAGGACACAGCCTGCTTCGGGGCATGGACTCAGATGCGCTCTCAGGATTATGTTCCAGGGACTTGAACATGGAAAATCCAACGAACACGTTCTGGACTGCAGGGACCGAGAGGTGGGGTGGGGAGTCTGTACTAGGCGCTCGCACAAGGGCAGGACCTCGACTGTTTCAGATCAGTGACCGAGACGGGGCTCAGGAGTTTAGAAGGGCACTTCTGGAAGGGCACGACCCTGCCTGGTTTGGTGCAGCACGTGAGATGAGGGTGCAGCAATGATTCCGGGGGGTTTAAACAAGGAGAGGACTCACCGTCGTTCGGGGCCAGGGGGCCAAGTTTGGGCTCAGGACTGTTTGTCGGGGGCCTTGTCCAGAGGCAGAAACCACCGTGGTTGAGCTCAGGGACCAAGATGAACGCTCAGGCGTGTTTAGTGTGTGTGTGTGGGGGGTGGGGGGGTGTGTGGGGGGTGTGCGCAAGGGCAGCATCCATCCGAGTTCCGGGCGGGCACGCAGCTGTGGGCTCAGGAGTGTGTGTCGCGGGAATCGAAGAAGGCAGGCCCTAGACTGCTTCTTCAGTGCGCCGACCGAGATGTATTTCTCGGGGTCTTGAAGCAGGCCAAGCCCCAAAGGTGGCTTCAGTGCCGGGAGTGAGCTGCGGGATCACAGCTTTGTCCCGGAGAGGGACCAAATGCAGGACACAGCGAAGTGGACGGGCAGGGAGCGAGCTGGAGTCTCCCGGTGGTTACTTTGCCAGGTGCTTGAACGAAGGCAGGAGCCAGCCTGCTTCGGTGCAGGGATCCGGAGTGGGCTCTGGAGTGTTTGCCAGGGTCTTGACCGAGGGCAGGAGCCAGCCTGGATCAGTGCAGACACCGGGCGGGGGGCCCAGGAGTGTTTGTCATGGTATTGCCCGAGGGCAGGAGCCAGCCTGGTTTAGAGCAGGCACCGGGCGGTGGGCTCAGGAGTGTTTGTCAGGGTATTGCCCGAGGGCAGGGACCAGCCTGGTTCAGGGCAGGCACCGGGCGGTGGTCTCAGGAGTGTCTGTCGGCGCCGGGCATGGGCAGGACCCAGCCTCCTTCAGGGCAGACACAGAGATGGGGGCTCAGGAGTCTGTGCTGAGTGAATCGAACAAGGGCCAGACCTAGACCGGTTCAGGGCAGGGACAGAGATGCTGCTTCAGGAGTATTTCCTGGGGGTAGGACCCCGGCCAGGTTTAGCGCGGGGATCAAGATGCGGGCTCAGCAGCGTTTCCCGGGTGACTGAACGAGGGCACGGCCCACCCTGTCTCTGTGCGGGGACCGAGATGCTCCCTCAGGAGGGTTTCTCGAGGTCTGATCGTGGGCAGGACGCGCACGGCTTCAGGGCAGAGTGCGAGAGGAGGCCTCAGGAGGACGTGTTGAGGTAGCTCCCAAGGGCAGAACCTCGACTGGTTCAGTGCAGCGCCCGAGGGGCGGGCACAGGCGCATTTGCCGGTGGCTTCGGCAATTGCTTGCCGGAGCCCTGGCCGGGGCAGGGAAGGAGATGTTGGCACAGGGGCGTTGGGTGGCGCTGTGCAGCAAGGGAGGCCCCAGCCTAGGTGCGTGCCGTGGCCGCGAGGCACGCTCAGGAGGGCCTGTCGGGGGACTGACACTGGGCGGGACCCAGCCTCGTCCCGAGCAGGGACCGAGGTGTTGGGTCAGGAGTGTTTGTCAGGGTCGGGAAGAAGTGCCGGGCACCGCCCAGTTGAGGGCAGCGACCGATGCAAGCTCAGGAGTGTTTGCCGGGGGTCGGGCCAAGGGCAGGACCTAGCCTGATTGAGGGCAGGCTACCCGATGTGGGCTCAGGAATGCTTCTCGGGGCTTGAACATGGGAAGGACCCAGCCTGCTTCGGGGCAGGGACTGAGATGCGCGCTCAGGATTATGTGTCCGGGACACGAATATGCAAAGTCCAACAAACGCCTGCTTGACTGCAGGGACCGAGAGGTGGGGTCGGGAGTCTGTGCTAAGGTCCCGCACAAGGGCAGGACCTCGACTGGTTCAGTTCAGTGACAGAGACGGGGCTCGGGAGATTAGACGTGCACTTCAGGAAGGGCGGAACCCAGCCTGGTTTGGTGCAGCGCGTGAGATGAGGGCGCAGCAGTGATTCTGAGGGGTTTGAACAAGGGGAGGCCTCACCGTCGTTCGGGGCCAGGGGGCCAGGTTTGGGCTCAGGATTGTTTGTCGGGGGCCTTGGCCAGACGCAGAAACCTCCGTGGTTGAGCTCAGGGACCGAGATGAACGCTCAGGAGTGTTTTGTGTGTGTGTGTGCGGGGAGGGGGTGTTGCTCAAGGGCAGCATCCATCCGAGTTCAGGGCGGGCACGCAGCTGTGGGCTCAGGAGTGTGTGTCACGAGAATCGAAGAAGGGCAGGCCCTAAACTGCTTCTTCAGTGCGCCGACCGAGATGTATTTCTCGGGGTCTTGAAGCAGTCCAAGCCCCCGAGGCGGGTTCAGTGCCGGGAGTGAGTTGCGGGATCAGGGCTTTGTCCCGGCGAGGGACCAAGGGCAGGACACAGCGAAGTGGACGGAAGGGAGCGATCTGAAGTCTCCCGTGGTTTCTTTGCCAGGTGCTTGAAGGAAGGCAGGAGCCAGCCTACTTCAGTGCAGGGACCCGGGGTGGTCTCAGGAGTGTTTGTCAGGGTCTTGCCCGAGGGCAGGAGCCAGCCTGGTTCAGAGCAGGCACCGGGCGGTTGGCTCAGGAGTGTTTGTCAGGGTCTTGCCTGAGGGCAGGAGCCAGCCTGGGCCAGTGCAGGCACCGGGCGGCTGGCTCAGCAGTGTTCGTCAGGGTCTTGCCCGAGGGCAGGAGCCAGCCTGGTTCAGAGCAGGCACCGGGCGGTTGGCTCAGGAGTGTTTGTCAGGGTCTTGCCCGAGGGCTGGAGCCAGCCTGGTTCAGTGCAGGCACCGGGCGGTGGGCTCAGTTGTGTTTGTCGGGGCCGGGCCATGGGCGGGACCCAGCCTCCTTCAGGGCAGGCACAGAGATGGGGGCTCAGGAGTCTGTGCTGGGCGAATCGAACAAGGGCCAGACCTAAACCGGTTGAGCGCAGGGACCGAGATGCAGCTTCAGGAGGATTTCCAGGCGGTAGGAGCCCGGCCAGGTTCAGCGCAGGGACCGAGATGCGGGCTCAGCAGTGTTTCCCGGCTAATTGAACGAGGGCACGGCCCACCCTGTCTCTGTGCAGGGACCGAGATGCGCCCTCTGAAGGGTTTCTCGAGGTCGAAAAGTGGGCAGGACGCGCTCGGCTTCAGGTTAGAGAGCTAGATGTGACCTCAGGAGGACGTGTTGAGGTAGCTCCCAAGGGCAGGATCTCGACTGGTTCAGCGCAGCGCCCGAGGGGTGGGCACAGGCGCATCTGCCGGTGTCTTCAGCAAGTGCTTGCAGTAGCCGCGGCCGGTGCAGGGAAGGAGATGTGGGCTCGGGGGCGTTGCAGGGAGCCGTGCACAAAGGGAGGCCCCAGCCTCGGTGCAAGCCATGGCTGCGAGGCAGGCTCAGGAGGGTCTGTCGGCGGACTGTCGCCGGGCGGGACCCAGCCTCGTCCAGTGCAGGGACCCAGGTGTTGGCTCCGGAGTGTTTGTCAGGGTTCGGAAGAAGCGCCGTGCATCGCCCTGTTGAGGGCAGCGACCGATGCAGGCTCAGGAGTGTTTGCCGGGGGTCGGGCCAAGGGCAGGACCTAGCCTGATTGAAGGCAGGGAACCCGATGTGGGCTCAGGAGTGCTTCACGGGGTTTGAACATGGGAAGGACACAGCCTGCTTCGGGGCATGGACTCAGATGCGCTCTCAGGATTATGTTCCAGGGACTTGAACATGGAAAATCCAACGAACACGTTCTGGACTGCAGGGACCAAGAGGTGGGGTCGGGAGTCTGTACTAGGCGCTCGCACAAGGGCAGGACCTCGACTGTTTCAGATCAGTGACCGAGACGGGGCTCAGGAGTTTAGAAGGGCACTTCTGGAAGGGCACGACCCTGCCTGGTTTGGTGCAGCACGTGAGATGAGGGTGCAGCAATGATTCCGGGGGGTTTAAACAAGGAGAGGACTCACCGTCGTTCGGGGCCAGGGGGCCAAGTTTGGGCTCAGGACTGTTTGTCGGGGGCCTTGGCCAGAGGCAGAAACCACCGTGGTTGAGCTCAGGGACCAAGATGAACGCTCAGGCGTGTTTAGTGTGTGTGTGGGGGGGGTGGGGGGGTGTGTGGGGGGGTGTGCGCAAGGGCAGCATCCATCCGAGTTCCGGGCGGGCACGCAGCTGTGGGCTCAGGAGTGTGTGTCGCGGGAATCGAAGAAGGCAGGCCCTAGACTGCTTCTTCAGTGCGCCGACCGAGATGTATTTCTCGGGGTCTTGAAGCAGGCCAAGCCCCAGAGGTGGCTTCAGTGCCGGGAGTGAGCTGCGGGATCACAGCTTTGTCCCGGAGAGGGACCAAATGCAGGACACAGCGAAGTGGACGGGCAGGGAGCGAGCTGGAGTCTCCCGGTGGTTACTTTGCCAGGTGCTTGAACGAAGGCAGGAGCCAGCCTGCTTCGGTGCAGGGATCCGGAGTGGGCTCTGGAGTGTTTGCCAGGGTCTTGACCGAGGGCAGGAGCCAGCCTGGATCAGTGCAGACACCGGGCGGGGGGCCCAGGAGTGTTTGTCATGGTATTGCCCGAGGGCAGGAGCCAGCCTGGTTTAGAGCAGGCACCGGGCGGTGGGCTCAGGAGTGTTTGTCAGGGTATTGCCCGAGGGCAGGGACCAGCCTGGTTCAGGGCAGGCACCGGGCGGTGGTCTCAGGAGTGTCTGTCGGCGCCGGGCATGGGCAGGACCCAGCCTCCTTCAGGGCAGACACAGAGATGGGGGCTCAGGAGTCTGTGCTGAGTGAATCGAACAAGGGCCAGACCTAGACCGGTTCAGGGCAGGGACAGAGATGCTGCTTCAGGAGTATTTCCTGGGGGTAGGACCCCGGCCAGGTTTAGCGCGGGGATCAAGATGCGGGCTCAGCAGCGTTTCCCGGGTGACTGAACGAGGGCACGGCCCACCCTGTCTCTGTGCGGGGACCGAGATGCTCCCTCAGGAGGGTTTCTCGAGGTCTGATCGTGGGCAGGACGCGCACGGCTTCAGGGCAGAGTGCGAGAGGAGGCCTCAGGAGGACGTGTTGAGGTAGCTCCCAAGGGCAGAACCTCGACTGGTTCAGTGCAGCGCCCGAGGGGCGGGCACAGGCGCATTTGCCGGTGGCTTCGGCAATTGCTTGCCGGAGCCCTGGCCGGGGCAGGGAAGGAGATGTTGGCACAGGGGCGTTGGGTGGCGCTGTGCAGCAAGGGAGGCCCCAGCCTAGGTGCGTGCCGTGGCCGCGAGGCACGCTCAGGAGGGCCTGTCGGGGGACTGACACTGGGCGGGACCCAGCCTCGTCCCGAGCAGGGACCGAGGTGTTGGGTCAGGAGTGTTTGTCAGGGTCGGGAAGAAGTGCCGGGCACCGCCCAGTTGAGGGCAGCGACCGATGCAAGCTCAGGAGTGTTTGCCGGGGGTCGGGCCAAGGGCAGGACCTAGCCTGATTGAGGGCAGGCTACCCGATGTGGGCTCAGGAATGCTTCTCGGGGCTTGAACATGGGAAGGACCCAGCCTGCTTCGGGGCAGGGACTGAGATGCGCGCTCAGGATTATGTGTCCGGGACACGAATATGCAAAGTCCAACAAACGCCTGCTTGACTGCAGGGACCGAGAGGTGGGGTCGGGAGTCTGTGCTAAGGTCCCGCACAAGGGCAGGACCTCGACTGGTTCAGTTCAGTGACAGAGACGGGGCTCGGGAGATTAGACGTGCACTTCAGGAAGGGCGGAACCCAGCCTGGTTTGGTGCAGCGCGTGAGATGAGGGCGCAGCAGTGATTCTGAGGGGTTTGAACAAGGGGAGGCCTCACCGTCGTTCGGGGCCAGGGGGCCAGGTTTGGGCTCAGGATTGTTTGTCGGGGGCCTTGGCCAGACGCAGAAACCTCCGTGGTTGAGCTCAGGGACCGAGATGAACGCTCAGGAGTGTTTTGTGTGTGTGTGTGCGGGGAGGGGGTGTTGCTCAAGGGCAGCATCCATCCGAGTTCAGGGCGGGCACGCAGCTGTGGGCTCAGGAGTGTGTGTCACGAGAATCGAAGAAGGGCAGGCCCTAAACTGCTTCTTCAGTGCGCCGACCGAGATGTATTTCTCGGGGTCTTGAAGCAGTCCAAGCCCCCGAGGCGGGTTCAGTGCCGGGAGTGAGTTGCGGGATCAGGGCTTTGTCCCGGCGAGGGACCAAGGGCAGGACACAGCGAAGTGGACGGAAGGGAGCGATCTGAAGTCTCCCGTGGTTTCTTTGCCAGGTGCTTGAAGGAAGGCAGGAGCCAGCCTACTTCAGTGCAGGGACCCGGGGTGGTCTCAGGAGTGTTTGTCAGGGTCTTGCCCGAGGGCAGGAGCCAGCCTGGTTCAGAGCAGGCACCGGGCGGTTGGCTCAGGAGTGTTTGTCAGGGTCTTGCCTGAGGGCAGGAGCCAGCCTGGGCCAGTGCAGGCACCGGGCGGCTGGCTCAGCAGTGTTTGTCAGGGTCTTGCCCGAGGGCAGGAGCCAGCCTGGTTCAGAGCAGGCACCGGGCGGTTGGCTCAGGAGTGTTTGTCAGGGTCTTGCCCGAGGGCTGGAGCCAGCCTGGTTCAGTGCAGGCACCGGGCGGTGGGCTCAGTTGTGTTTGTCGGGGCCGGGCCATGGGCGGGACCCAGCCTCCTTCAGGGCAGGCACAGAGATGGGGGCTCAGGAGTCTGTGCTGGGCGAATCGAACAAGGGCCAGACCTAAACCGGTTGAGCGCAGGGACCGAGATGCAGCTTCAGGAGGATTTCCAGGCGGTAGGAGCCCGGCCAGGTTCAGCGCAGGGACCGAGATGCGGGCTCAGCAGTGTTTCCCGGCTAATTGAACGAGGGCACGGCCCACCCTGTCTCTGTGCAGGGACCGAGATGCGCCCTCTGAAGGGTTTCTCGAGGTCGAAAAGTGGGCAGGACGCGCTCGGCTTCAGGTTAGAGAGCTAGATGTGACCTCAGGAGGACGTGTTGAGGTAGCTCCCAAGGGCAGGATCTCGACTGGTTCAGCGCAGCGCCCGAGGGGTGGGCACAGGCGCATCTGCCGGTGTCTTCAGCAAGTGCTTGCAGTAGCCGCGGCCGGTGCAGGGAAGGAGATGTGGGCTCGGGGGCGTTGCAGGGAGCCGTGCACAAAGGGAGGCCCCAGCCTCGGTGCAAGCCATGGCTGCGAGGCAGGCTCAGGAGGGTCTGTCGGCGGACTGTCGCCGGGCGGGACCCAGCCTCGTCCAGTGCAGGGACCCAGGTGTTGGCTCCGGAGTGTTTGTCAGGGTTCGGAAGAAGCGCCGTGCATCGCCCTGTTGAGGGCAGCGACCGATGCAGGCTCAGGAGTGTTTGCCGGGGGTCGGGCCAAGGGCAGGACCTAGCCTGATTGAAGGCAGGGAACCCGATGTGGGCTCAGGAGTGCTTCACGGGGTTTGAACATGGGAAGGACACAGCCTGCTTCGGGGCATGGACTCAGATGCGCTCTCAGGATTATGTTCCAGGGACTTGAACATGGAAAATCCAACGAACACGTTCTGGACTGCAGGGACCAAGAGGTGGGGTCGGGAGTCTGTACTAGGCGCTCGCACAAGGGCAGGACCTCGACTGTTTCAGATCAGTGACCGAGACGGGGCTCAGGAGTTTAGAAGGGCACTTCTGGAAGGGCACGACCCTGCCTGGTTTGGTGCAGCACGTGAGATGAGGGTGCAGCAATGATTCCGGGGGGTTTAAACAAGGAGAGGACTCACCGTCGTTCGGGGCCAGGGGGCCAAGTTTGGGCTCAGGATTGTTTGTCGGGGGCCTTGGCCAGAGGCAGAAACCACCGTGGTTGAGCTCAGGGACCAAGATGAACGCTCAGGCGTGTTTAGTGTGTGTGTGTGGGGGGTGGGGGGGTGTGTGGGGGGTGTGCGCAAGGGCAGCATCCATCCGAGTTCCGGGCGGGCACGCAGCTGTGGGCTCAGGAGTGTGTGTCGCGGGAATCGAAGAAGGCAGGCCCTAGACTGCTTCTTCAGTGCGCCGACCGAGATGTATTTCTCGGGGTCTTGAAGCAGGCCAAGCCCCAGAGGTGGCTTCAGTGCCGGGAGTGAGCTGCGGGATCACAGCTTTGTCCCGGAGAGGGACCAAATGCAGGACACAGCGAAGTGGACGGGCAGGGAGCGAGCTGGAGTCTCCCGGTGGTTACTTTGCCAGGTGCTTGAACGAAGGCAGGAGCCAGCCTGCTTCGGTGCAGGGATCCGGAGTGGGCTCTGGAGTGTTTGCCAGGGTCTTGACCGAGGGCAGGAGCCAGCCTGGATCAGTGCAGACACCGGGCGGGGGGCCCAGGAGTGTTTGTCATGGTATTGCCCGAGGGCAGGGACCAGCCTGGTTCAGGGCAGGCACCGGGCGGTGGTCTCAGGAGTGTCTGTCGGCGCCGGGCATGGGCAGGACCCAGCCTCCTTCAGGGCAGACACAGAGATGGGGGCTCAGGAGTCTGTGCTGAGTGAATCGAACAAGGGCCAGACCTAGACCGGTTCAGGGCAGGGACAGAGATGCTGCTTCAGGAGTATTTCCTGGGGGTAGGACCCCGGCCAGGTTTAGCGCGGGGATCAAGATGCGGGCTCAGCAGCGTTTCCCGGGTGACTGAACGAGGGCACGGCCCACCCTGTCTCTGTGCGGGGACCGAGATGCTCCCTCAGGAGGGTTTCTCGAGGTCTGATCGTGGGCAGGACGCGCACGGCTTCAGGGCAGAGTGCGAGAGGAGGCCTCAGGAGGACGTGTTGAGGTAGCTCCCAAGGGCAGAACCTCGACTGGTTCAGTGCAGCGCCCGAGGGGCGGGCACAGGCGCATTTGCCGGTGGCTTCGGCAATTGCTTGCCGGAGCCCTGGCCGGGGCAGGGAAGGAGATGTTGGCACAGGGGCGTTGGGTGGCGCTGTGCAGCAAGGGAGGCCCCAGCCTAGGTGCGTGCCGTGGCCGCGAGGCACGCTCAGGAGGGCCTGTCGGGGGACTGACACTGGGCGGGACCCAGCCTCGTCCCGAGCAGGGACCGAGGTGTTGGGTCAGGAGTGTTTGTCAGGGTCGGGAAGAAGTGCCGGGCACCGCCCAGTTGAGGGCAGCGACCGATGCAAGCTCAGGAGTGTTTGCCGGGGGTCGGGCCAAGGGCAGGACCTAGCCTGATTGAGGGCAGGCTACCCGATGTGGGCTCAGGAATGCTTCTCGGGGCTTGAACATGGGAAGGACCCAGCCTGCTTCGGGGCAGGGACTGAGATGCGCGCTCAGGATTATGTGTCCGGGACACGAATATGCAAAGTCCAACAAACGCCTGCTTGACTGCAGGGACCGAGAGGTGGGGTCGGGAGTCTGTGCTAAGGTCCCGCACAAGGGCAGGACCTCGACTGGTTCAGTTCAGTGACAGAGACGGGGCTCGGGAGATTAGACGTGCACTTCAGGAAGGGCGGAACCCAGCCTGGTTTGGTGCAGCGCGTGAGATGAGGGCGCAGCAGTGATTCTGAGGGGTTTGAACAAGGGGAGGCCTCACCGTCGTTCGGGGCCAGGGGGCCAGGTTTGGGCTCAGGATTGTTTGTCGGGGGCCTTGGCCAGACGCAGAAACCTCCGTGGTTGAGCTCAGGGACCGAGATGAACGCTCAGGAGTGTTTTGTGTGTGTGTGTGCGGGGAGGGGGTGTTGCTCAAGGGCAGCATCCATCCGAGTTCAGGGCGGGCACGCAGCTGTGGGCTCAGGAGTGTGTGTCACGAGAATCGAAGAAGGGCAGGCCCTAAACTGCTTCTTCAGTGCGCCGACCGAGATGTATTTCTCGGGGTCTTGAAGCAGTCCAAGCCCCCGAGGCGGGTTCAGTGCCGGGAGTGAGTTGCGGGATCAGGGCTTTGTCCCGGCGAGGGACCAAGGGCAGGACACAGCGAAGTGGACGGAAGGGAGCGATCTGAAGTCTCCCGTGGTTTCTTTGCCAGGTGCTTGAAGGAAGGCAGGAGCCAGCCTACTTCAGTGCAGGGACCCGGGGTGGTCTCAGGAGTGTTTGTCAGGGTCTTGCCCGAGGGCAGGAGCCAGCCTGGTTCAGAGCAGGCACCGGGCGGTTGGCTCAGGAGTGTTTGTCAGGGTCTTGCCTGAGGGCAGGAGCCAGCCTGGGCCAGTGCAGGCACCGGGCGGCTGGCTCAGCAGTGTTTGTCAGGGTCTTGCCCGAGGGCAGGAGCCAGCCTGGTTCAGAGCAGGCACCGGGCGGTTGGCTCAGGAGTGTTTGTCAGGGTCTTGCCCGAGGGCTGGAGCCAGCCTGGTTCAGTGCAGGCACCGGGCGGTGGGCTCAGTTGTGTTTGTCGGGGCCGGGCCATGGGCGGGACCCAGCCTCCTTCAGGGCAGGCACAGAGATGGGGGCTCAGGAGTCTGTGCTGGGCGAATCGAACAAGGGCCAGACCTAAACCGGTTGAGCGCAGGGACCGAGATGCAGCTTCAGGAGGATTTCCAGGCGGTAGGAGCCCGGCCAGGTTCAGCGCAGGGACCGAGATGCGGGCTCAGCAGTGTTTCCCGGCTAATTGAACGAGGGCACGGCCCACCCTGTCTCTGTGCAGGGACCGAGATGCGCCCTCTGAAGGGTTTCTCGAGGTCGAAAAGTGGGCAGGACGCGCTCGGCTTCAGGTTAGAGAGCTAGATGTGACCTCAGGAGGACGTGTTGAGGTAGCTCCCAAGGGCAGGATCTCGACTGGTTCAGCGCAGCGCCCGAGGGGTGGGCACAGGCGCATCTGCCGGTGTCTTCAGCAAGTGCTTGCAGTAGCCGCGGCCGGTGCAGGGAAGGAGATGTGGGCTCGGGGGCGTTGCAGGGAGCCGTGCACAAAGGGAGGCCCCAGCCTCGGTGCAAGCCATGGCTGCGAGGCAGGCTCAGGAGGGTCTGTCGGCGGACTGTCGCCGGGCGGGACCCAGCCTCGTCCAGTGCAGGGACCCAGGTGTTGGCTCCGGAGTGTTTGTCAGGGTTCGGAAGAAGCGCCGTGCATCGCCCTGTTGAGGGCAGCGACCGATGCAGGCTCAGGAGTGTTTGCCGGGGGTCGGGCCAAGGGCAGGACCTAGCCTGATTGAAGGCAGGGAACCCGATGTGGGCTCAGGAGTGCTTCACGGGGTTTGAACATGGGAAGGACACAGCCTGCTTCGGGGCATGGACTCAGATGCGCTCTCAGGATTATGTTCCAGGGACTTGAACATGGAAAATCCAACGAACACGTTCTGGACTGCAGGGACCAAGAGGTGGGGTCGGGAGTCTGTACTAGGCGCTCGCACAAGGGCAGGACCTCGACTGTTTCAGATCAGTGACCGAGACGGGGCTCAGGAGTTTAGAAGGGCACTTCTGGAAGGGCACGACCCTGCCTGGTTTGGTGCAGCACGTGAGATGAGGGTGCAGCAATGATTCCGGGGGGTTTAAACAAGGAGAGGACTCACCGTCGTTCGGGGCCAGGGGGCCAAGTTTGGGCTCAGGATTGTTTGTCGGGGGCCTTGGCCAGAGGCAGAAACCACCGTGGTTGAGCTCAGGGACCAAGATGAACGCTCAGGCGTGTTTAGTGTGTGTGTGTCGGGGGTGGGGGGGTGTGTGGGGGGGTGTGCGCAAGGGCAGCATCCATCCGAGTTCCGGGCGGGCACGCAGCTGTGGGCTCAGGAGTGTGTGTCGCGGGAATCGAAGAAGGCAGGCCCTAGACTGCTTCTTCAGTGCGCCGACCGAGATGTATTTCTCGGGGTCTTGAAGCAGGCCAAGCCCCAGAGGTGGCTTCAGTGCCGGGAGTGAGCTGCGGGATCACAGCTTTGTCCCGGAGAGGGACCAAATGCAGGACACAGCGAAGTGGACGGGCAGGGAGCGAGCTGGAGTCTCCCGGTGGTTACTTTGCCAGGTGCTTGAACGAAGGCAGGAGCCAGCCTGCTTCGGTGCAGGGATCCGGAGTGGGCTCTGGAGTGTTTGCCAGGGTCTTGACCGAGGGCAGGAGCCAGCCTGGATCAGTGCAGACACCGGGCGGGGGGCCCAGGAGTGTTTGTCATGGTATTGCCCGAGGGCAGGAGCCAGCCTGGTTTAGAGCAGGCACCGGGCGGTGGGCTCAGGAGTGTTTGTCAGGGTATTGCCCGAGGGCAGGGACCAGCCTGGTTCAGGGCAGGCACCGGGCGGTGGTCTCAGGAGTGTCTGTCGGCGCCGGGCATGGGCAGGACCCAGCCTCCTTCAGGGCAGACACAGAGATGGGGGCTCAGGAGTCTGTGCTGAGTGAATCGAACAAGGGCCAGACCTAGACCGGTTCAGGGCAGGGACAGAGATGCTGCTTCAGGAGTATTTCCTGGGGGTAGGACCCCGGCCAGGTTTAGCGCGGGGATCAAGATGCGGGCTCAGCAGCGTTTCCCGGGTGACTGAACGAGGGCACGGCCCACCCTGTCTCTGTGCGGGGACCGAGATGCTCCCTCAGGAGGGTTTCTCGAGGTCTGATCGTGGGCAGGACGCGCACGGCTTCAGGGCAGAGTGCGAGAGGAGGCCTCAGGAGGACGTGTTGAGGTAGCTCCCAAGGGCAGAACCTCGACTGGTTCAGTGCAGCGCCCGAGGGGCGGGCACAGGCGCATTTGCCGGTGGCTTCGGCAATTGCTTGCCGGAGCCCTGGCCGGGGCAGGGAAGGAGATGTTGGCACAGGGGCGTTGGGTGGCGCTGTGCAGCAAGGGAGGCCCCAGCCTAGGTGCGTGCCGTGGCCGCGAGGCACGCTCAGGAGGGCCTGTCGGGGGACTGACACTGGGCGGGACCCAGCCTCGTCCCGAGCAGGGACCGAGGTGTTGGGTCAGGAGTGTTTGTCAGGGTCGGGAAGAAGTGCCGGGCACCGCCCAGTTGAGGGCAGCGACCGATGCAAGCTCAGGAGTGTTTGCCGGGGGTCGGGCCAAGGGCAGGACCTAGCCTGATTGAGGGCAGGCTACCCAATGTGGGCTCAGGAATGCTTCTCGGGGCTTGAACATGGGAAGGACCCAGCCTGCTTCGGGGCAGGGACTGAGATGCGCGCTCAGGATTATGTGTCCGGGACACGAATATGCAAAGTCCAACAAACGCCTGCTTGACTGCAGGGACCGAGAGGTGGGGTCGGGAGTCTGTGCTAAGGTCCCGCACAAGGGCAGGACCTCGACTGGTTCAGTTCAGTGACAGAGACGGGGCTCGGGAGATTAGACGTGCACTTCAGGAAGGGCGGAACCCAGCCTGGTTTGGTGCAGCGCGTGAGATGAGGGCGCAGCAGTGATTCTGAGGGGTTTGAACAAGGGGAGGCCTCACCGTCGTTCGGGGCCAGGGGGCCAGGTTTGGGCTCAGGATTGTTTGTCGGGGGCCTTGGCCAGACGCAGAAACCTCCGTGGTTGAGCTCAGGGACCGAGATGAACGCTCAGGAGTGTTTTGTGTGTGTGTGTGCGGGGAGGGGGTGTTGCTCAAGGGCAGCATCCATCCGAGTTCAGGGCGGGCACGCAGCTGTGGGCTCAGGAGTGTGTGTCACGAGAATCGAAGAAGGGCAGGCCCTAAACTGCTTCTTCAGTGCGCCGACCGAGATGTATTTCTCGGGGTCTTGAAGCAGTCCAAGCCCCCGAGGCGGGTTCAGTGCCGGGAGTGAGTTGCGGGATCAGGGCTTTGTCCCGGCGAGGGACCAAGGGCAGGACACAGCGAAGTGGACGGAAGGGAGCGATCTGAAGTCTCCCGTGGTTTCTTTGCCAGGTGCTTGAAGGAAGGCAGGAGCCAGCCTACTTCAGTGCAGGGACCCGGGGTGGTCTCAGGAGTGTTTGTCAGGGTCTTGCCCGAGGGCAGGAGCCAGCCTGGTTCAGAGCAGGCACCGGGCGGTTGGCTCAGGAGTGTTTGTCAGGGTCTTGCCTGAGGGCAGGAGCCAGCCTGGGCCAGTGCAGGCACCGGGCGGCTGGCTCAGCAGTGTTTGTCAGGGTCTTGCCCGAGGGCAGGAGCCAGCCTGGTTCAGAGCAGGCACCGGGCGGTTGGCTCAGGAGTGTTTGTCAGGGTCTTGCCCGAGGGCTGGAGCCAGCCTGGTTCAGTGCAGGCACCGGGCGGTGGGCTCAGTTGTGTTTGTCGGGGCCGGGCCATGGGCGGGACCCAGCCTCCTTCAGGGCAGGCACAGAGATGGGGGCTCAGGAGTCTGTGCTGGGCGAATCGAACAAGGGCCAGACCTAAACCGGTTGAGCGCAGGGACCGAGATGCAGCTTCAGGAGGATTTCCAGGCGGTAGGAGCCCGGCCAGGTTCAGCGCAGGGACCGAGATGCGGGCTCAGCAGTGTTTCCCGGCTAATTGAACGAGGGCACGGCCCACCCTGTCTCTGTGCAGGGACCGAGATGCGCCCTCTGAAGGGTTTCTCGAGGTCGAAAAGTGGGCAGGACGCGCTCGGCTTCAGGTTAGAGAGCTAGATGTGACCTCAGGAGGACGTGTTGAGGTAGCTCCCAAGGGCAGGATCTCGACTGGTTCAGCGCAGCGCCCGAGGGGTGGGCACAGGCGCATCTGCCGGTGTCTTCAGCAAGTGCTTGCAGTAGCCGCGGCCGGTGCAGGGAAGGAGATGTGGGCTCGGGGGCGTTGCAGGGAGCCGTGCACAAAGGGAGGCCCCAGCCTCGGTGCAAGCCATGGCTGCGAGGCAGGCTCAGGAGGGTCTGTCGGCGGACTGTCGCCGGGCGGGACCCAGCCTCGTCCAGTGCAGGGACCCAGGTGTTGGCTCCGGAGTGTTTGTCAGGGTTCGGAAGAAGCGCCGTGCATCGCCCTGTTGAGGGCAGCGACCGATGCAGGCTCAGGAGTGTTTGCCGGGGGTCGGGCCAAGGGCAGGACCTAGCCTGATTGAAGGCAGGGAACCCGATGTGGGCTCAGGAGTGCTTCACGGGGTTTGAACATGGGAAGGACACAGCCTGCTTCGGGGCATGGACTCAGATGCGCTCTCAGGATTATGTTCCAGGGACTTGAACATGGAAAATCCAACGAACACGTTCTGGACTGCAGGGACCGAGAGGTGGGGTCGGGAGTCTGTACTAGGCGCTCGCACAAGGGCAGGACCTCGACTGTTTCAGATCAGTGACCGAGACGGGGCTCAGGAGTTTAGAAGGGCACTTCTGGAAGGGCACGACCCTGCCTGGTTTGGTGCAGCACGTGAGATGAGGGTGCAGCAATGATTCCGGGGGGTTTAAACAAGGAGAGGACTCACCGTCGTTCGGGGCCAGGGGGCCAAGTTTGGGCTCAGGACTGTTTGTCGGGGGCCTTGGCCAGAGGCAGAAACCACCGTGGTTGAGCTCAGGGACCAAGATGAACGCTCAGGCGTGTTTAGTGTGTGTGTGTGGGGGGTGGGGGGGTGTGTGGGGGGTGTGCGCAAGGGCAGCATCCATCCGAGTTCCGGGCGGGCACGCAGCTGTGGGCTCAGGAGTGTGTGTCGCGGGAATCGAAGAAGGCAGGCCCTAGACTGCTTCTTCAGTGCGCCGACCGAGATGTATTTCTCGGGGTCTTGAAGCAGGCCAAGCCCCAGAGGTGGCTTCAGTGCCGGGAGTGAGCTGCGGGATCACAGCTTTGTCCCGGAGAGGGACCAAATGCAGGACACAGCGAAGTGGACGGGCAGGGAGCGAGCTGGAGTCTCCCGGTGGTTACTTTGCCAGGTGCTTGAACGAAGGCAGGAGCCAGCCTGCTTCGGTGCAGGGATCCGGAGTGGGCTCTGGAGTGTTTGCCAGGGTCTTGACCGAGGGCAGGAGCCAGCCTGGATCAGTGCAGACACCGGGCGGGGGGCCCAGGAGTGTTTGTCATGGTATTGCCCGAGGGCAGGAGCCAGCCTGGTTTAGAGCAGGCACCGGGCGGTGGGCTCAGGAGTGTTTGTCAGGGTATTGCCCGAGGGCAGGGACCAGCCTGGTTCAGGGCAGGCACCGGGCGGTGGTCTCAGGAGTGTCTGTCGGCGCCGGGCATGGGCAGGACCCAGCCTCCTTCAGGGCAGACACAGAGATGGGGGCTCAGGAGTCTGTGCTGAGTGAATCGAACAAGGGCCAGACCTAGACCGGTTCAGGGCAGGGACAGAGATGCTGCTTCAGGAGTATTTCCTGGGGGTAGGACCCCGGCCAGGTTTAGCGCGGGGATCAAGATGCGGGCTCAGCAGCGTTTCCCGGGTGACTGAACGAGGGCACGGCCCACCCTGTCTCTGTGCGGGGACCGAGATGCTCCCTCAGGAGGGTTTCTCGAGGTCTGATCGTGGGCAGGACGCGCACGGCTTCAGGGCAGAGTGCGAGAGGAGGCCTCAGGAGGACGTGTTGAGGTAGCTCCCAAGGGCAGAACCTCGACTGGTTCAGTGCAGCGCCCGAGGGGCGGGCACAGGCGCATTTGCCGGTGGCTTCGGCAATTGCTTGCCGGAGCCCTGGCCGGGGCAGGGAAGGAGATGTTGGCACAGGGGCGTTGGGTGGCGCTGTGCAGCAAGGGAGGCCCCAGCCTAGGTGCGTGCCGTGGCCGCGAGGCACGCTCAGGAGGGCCTGTCGGGGGACTGACACTGGGCGGGACCCAGCCTCGTCCCGAGCAGGGACCGAGGTGTTGGGTCAGGAGTGTTTGTCAGGGTCGGGAAGAAGTGCCGGGCACCGCCCAGTTGAGGGCAGCGACCGATGCAAGCTCAGGAGTGTTTGCCGGGGGTCGGGCCAAGGGCAGGACCTAGCCTGATTGAGGGCAGGCTACCCGATGTGGGCTCAGGAATGCTTCTCGGGGCTTGAACATGGGAAGGACCCAGCCTGCTTCGGGGCAGGGACTGAGATGCGCGCTCAGGATTATGTGTCCGGGACACGAATATGCAAAGTCCAACAAACGCCTGCTTGACTGCAGGGACCGAGAGGTGGGGTCGGGAGTCTGTGCTAAGGTCCCGCACAAGGGCAGGACCTCGACTGGTTCAGTTCAGTGACAGAGACGGGGCTCGGGAGATTAGACGTGCACTTCAGGAAGGGCGGAACCCAGCCTGGTTTGGTGCAGCGCGTGAGATGAGGGCGCAGCAGTGATTCTGAGGGGTTTGAACAAGGGGAGGCCTCACCGTCGTTCGGGGCCAGGGGGCCAGGTTTGGGCTCAGGATTGTTTGTCGGGGGCCTTGGCCAGACGCAGAAACCTCCGTGGTTGAGCTCAGGGACCGAGATGAACGCTCAGGAGTGTTTTGTGTGTGTGTGTGCGGGGAGGGGGTGTTGCTCAAGGGCAGCATCCATCCGAGTTCAGGGCGGGCACGCAGCTGTGGGCTCAGGAGTGTGTGTCACGAGAATCGAAGAAGGGCAGGCCCTAAACTGCTTCTTCAGTGCGCCGACCGAGATGTATTTCTCGGGGTCTTGAAGCAGTCCAAGCCCCCGAGGCGGGTTCAGTGCCGGGAGTGAGTTGCGGGATCAGGGCTTTGTCCCGGCGAGGGACCAAGGGCAGGACACAGCGAAGTGGACGGAAGGGAGCGATCTGAAGTCTCCCGTGGTTTCTTTGCCAGGTGCTTGAAGGAAGGCAGGAGCCAGCCTACTTCAGTGCAGGGACCCGGGGTGGTCTCAGGAGTGTTTGTCAGGGTCTTGCCCGAGGGCAGGAGCCAGCCTGGTTCAGAGCAGGCACCGGGCGGTTGGCTCAGGAGTGTTTGTCAGGGTCTTGCCTGAGGGCAGGAGCCAGCCTGGGCCAGTGCAGGCACCGGGCGGCTGGCTCAGCAGTGTTTGTCAGGGTCTTGCCCGAGGGCAGGAGCCAGCCTGGTTCAGAGCAGGCACCGGGCGGTTGGCTCAGGAGTGTTTGTCAGGGTCTTGCCCGAGGGCTGGAGCCAGCCTGGTTCAGTGCAGGCACCGGGCGGTGGGCTCAGTTGTGTTTGTCGGGGCCGGGCCATGGGCGGGACCCAGCCTCCTTCAGGGCAGGCACAGAGATGGGGGCTCAGGAGTCTGTGCTGGGCGAATCGAACAAGGGCCAGACCTAAACCGGTTGAGCGCAGGGACCGAGATGCAGCTTCAGGAGGATTTCCAGGCGGTAGGAGCCCGGCCAGGTTCAGCGCAGGGACCGAGATGCGGGCTCAGCAGTGTTTCCCGGCTAATTGAACGAGGGCACGGCCCACCCTGTCTCTGTGCAGGGACCGAGATGCGCCCTCTGAAGGGTTTCTCGAGGTCGAAAAGTGGGCAGGACGCGCTCGGCTTCAGGTTAGAGAGCTAGATGTGACCTCAGGAGGACGTGTTGAGGTAGCTCCCAAGGGCAGGATCTCGACTGGTTCAGCGCAGCGCCCGAGGGGTGGGCACAGGCGCATCTGCCGGTGTCTTCAGCAAGTGCTTGCAGTAGCCGCGGCCGGTGCAGGGAAGGAGATGTGGGCTCGGGGGCGTTGCAGGGAGCCGTGCACAAAGGGAGGCCCCAGCCTCGGTGCAAGCCATGGCTGCGAGGCAGGCTCAGGAGGGTCTGTCGGCGGACTGTCGCCGGGCGGGACCCAGCCTCGTCCAGTGCAGGGACCCAGGTGTTGGCTCCGGAGTGTTTGTCAGGGTTCGGAAGAAGCGCCGTGCATCGCCCTGTTGAGGGCAGCGACCGATGCAGGCTCAGGAGTGTTTGCCGGGGGTCGGGCCAAGGGCAGGACCTAGCCTGATTGAAGGCAGGGAACCCGATGTGGGCTCAGGAGTGCTTCACGGGGTTTGAACATGGGAAGGACACAGCCTGCTTCGGGGCATGGACTCAGATGCGCTCTCAGGATTATGTTCCAGGGACTTGAACATGGAAAATCCAACGAACACGTTCTGGACTGCAGGGACCGAGAGGTGGGGTCGGGAGTCTGTACTAGGCGCTCGCACAAGGGCAGGACCTCGACTGTTTCAGATCAGTGACCGAGACGGGGCTCAGGAGTTTAGAAGGGCACTTCTGGAAGGGCACGACCCTGCCTGGTTTGGTGCAGCACGTGAGATGAGGGTGCAGCAATGATTCCGGGGGGTTTAAACAAGGAGAGGACTCACCGTCGTTCGGGGCCAGGGGGCCAAGTTTGGGCTCAGGATTGTTTGTCGGGGGCCTTGTCCAGAGGCAGAAACCACCGTGGTTGAGCTCAGGGACCAAGATGAACGCTCAGGCGTGTTTAGTGTGTGTGTGTGGGGGGTGGGGGGGTGTGTGGGGGGTGTGCGCAAGGGCAGCATCCATCCGAGTTCCGGGCGGGCACGCAGCTGTGGGCTCAGGAGTGTGTGTCGCGGGAATCGAAGAAGGCAGGCCCTAGACTGCTTCTTCAGTGCGCCGACCGAGATGTATTTCTCGGGGTCTTGAAGCAGGCCAAGCCCCAGAGGTGGCTTCAGTGCCGGGAGTGAGCTGCGGGATCACAGCTTTGTCCCGGAGAGGGACCAAATGCAGGACACAGCGAAGTGGACGGGCAGGGAGCGAGCTGGAGTCTCCCGGTGGTTACTTTGCCAGGTGCTTGAACGAAGGCAGGAGCCAGCCTGCTTCGGTGCAGGGATCCGGAGTGGGCTCTGGAGTGTTTGCCAGGGTCTTGACCGAGGGCAGGAGCCAGCCTGGATCAGTGCAGACACCGGGCGGGGGGCCCAGGAGTGTTTGTCATGGTATTGCCCGAGGGCAGGAGCCAGCCTGGTTTAGAGCAGGCACCGGGCGGTGGGCTCAGGAGTGTTTGTCAGGGTATTGCCCGAGGGCAGGGACCAGCCTGGTTCAGGGCAGGCACCGGGCGGTGGTCTCAGGAGTGTCTGTCGGCGCCGGGCATGGGCAGGACCCAGCCTCCTTCAGGGCAGACACAGAGATGGGGGCTCAGGAGTCTGTGCTGAGTGAATCGAACAAGGGCCAGACCTAGACCGGTTCAGGGCAGGGACAGAGATGCTGCTTCAGGAGTATTTCCTGGGGGTAGGACCCCGGCCAGGTTTAGCGCGGGGATCAAGATGCGGGCTCAGCAGCGTTTCCCGGGTGACTGAACGAGGGCACGGCCCACCCTGTCTCTGTGCGGGGACCGAGATGCTCCCTCAGGAGGGTTTCTCGAGGTCTGATCGTGGGCAGGACGCGCACGGCTTCAAGGCAGAGTGCGAGAGGAGGCCTCAGGAGGACGTGTTGAGGTAGCTCCCAAGGGCAGAACCTCGACTGGTTCAGTGCAGCGCCCGAGGGGCGGGCACAGGCGCATTTGCCGGTGGCTTCGGCAATTGCTTGCCGGAGCCCTGGCCGGGGCAGGGAAGGAGATGTTGGCACAGGGGCGTTGGGTGGCGCTGTGCAGCAAGGGAGGCCCCAGCCTAGGTGCGTGCCGTGGCCGCGAGGCACGCTCAGGAGGGCCTGTCGGGGGACTGACACTGGGCGGGACCCAGCCTCGTCCCGAGCAGGGACCGAGGTGTTGGGTCAGGAGTGTTTGTCAGGGTCGGGAAGAAGTGCCGGGCACCGCCCAGTTGAGGGCAGCGACCGATGCAAGCTCAGGAGTGTTTGCCGGGGGTCGGGCCAAGGGCAGGACCTAGCCTGATTGAGGGCAGGCTACCCGATGTGGGCTCAGGAATGCTTCTCGGGGCTTGAACATGGGAAGGACCCAGCCTGCTTCGGGGCAGGGACTGAGATGCGCGCTCAGGATTATGTGTCCGGGACACGAATATGCAAAGTCCAACAAACGCCTGCTTGACTGCAGGGACCGAGAGGTGGGGTCGGGAGTCTGTGCTAAGGTCCCGCACAAGGGCAGGACCTCGACTGGTTCAGTTCAGTGACAGAGACGGGGCTCGGGAGATTAGACGTGCACTTCAGGAAGGGCGGAACCCAGCCTGGTTTGGTGCAGCGCGTGAGATGAGGGCGCAGCAGTGATTCTGAGGGGTTTGAACAAGGGGAGGCCTCACCGTCGTTCGGGGCCAGGGGGCCAGGTTTGGGCTCAGGATTGTTTGTCGGGGGCCTTGGCCAGACGCAGAAACCTCCGTGGTTGAGCTCAGGGACCGAGATGAACGCTCAGGAGTGTTTTGTGTGTGTGTGTGCGGGGAGGGGGTGTTGCTCAAGGGCAGCATCCATCCGAGTTCAGGGCGGGCACGCAGCTGTGGGCTCAGGAGTGTGTGTCACGAGAATCGAAGAAGGGCAGGCCCTAAACTGCTTCTTCAGTGCGCCGACCGAGATGTATTTCTCGGGGTCTTGAAGCAGTCCAAGCCCCCGAGGCGGGTTCAGTGCCGGGAGTGAGTTGCGGGATCAGGGCTTTGTCCCGGCGAGGGACCAAGGGCAGGACACAGCGAAGTGGACGGAAGGGAGCGATCTGAAGTCTCCCGTGGTTTCTTTGCCAGGTGCTTGAAGGAAGGCAGGAGCCAGCCTACTTCAGTGCAGGGACCCGGGGTGGTCTCAGGAGTGTTTGTCAGGGTCTTGCCCGAGGGCAGGAGCCAGCCTGGTTCAGAGCAGGCACCGGGCGGTTGGCTCAGGAGTGTTTGTCAGGGTCTTGCCTGAGGGCAGGAGCCAGCCTGGGCCAGTGCAGGCACCGGGCGGCTGGCTCAGCAGTGTTTGTCAGGGTCTTGCCCGAGGGCAGGAGCCAGCCTGGTTCAGAGCAGGCACCGGGCGGTTGGCTCAGGAGTGTTTGTCAGGGTCTTGCCCGAGGGCTGGAGCCAGCCTGGTTCAGTGCAGGCACCGGGCGGTGGGCTCAGTTGTGTTTGTCGGGGCCGGGCCATGGGCGGGACCCAGCCTCCTTCAGGGCAGGCACAGAGATGGGGGCTCAGGAGTCTGTGCTGGGCGAATCGAACAAGGGCCAGACCTAAACCGGTTGAGCGCAGGGACCGAGATGCAGCTTCAGGAGGATTTCCAGGCGGTAGGAGCCCGGCCAGGTTCAGCGCAGGGACCGAGATGCGGGCTCAGCAGTGTTTCCCGGCTAATTGAACGAGGGCACGGCCCACCCTGTCTCTGTGCAGGGACCGAGATGCGCCCTCTGAAGGGTTTCTCGAGGTCGAAAAGTGGGCAGGACGCGCTCGGCTTCAGGTTAGAGAGCTAGATGTGACCTCAGGAGGACGTGTTGAGGTAGCTCCCAAGGGCAGGATCTCGACTGGTTCAGCGCAGCGCCCGAGGGGTGGGCACAGGCGCATCTGCCGGTGTCTTCAGCAAGTGCTTGCAGTAGCCGCGGCCGGTGCAGGGAAGGAGATGTGGGCTCGGGGGCGTTGCAGGGAGCCGTGCACAAAGGGAGGCCCCAGCCTCGGTGCAAGCCATGGCTGCGAGGCAGGCTCAGGAGGGTCTGTCGGCGGACTGTCGCCGGGCGGGACCCAGCCTCGTCCAGTGCAGGGACCCAGGTGTTGGCTCCGGAGTGTTTGTCAGGGTTCGGAAGAAGCGCCGTGCATCGCCCTGTTGAGGGCAGCGACCGATGCAGGCTCAGGAGTGTTTGCCGGGGGTCGGGCCAAGGGCAGGACCTAGCCTGATTGAAGGCAGGGAACCCGATGTGGGCTCAGGAGTGCTTCACGGGGTTTGAACATGGGAAGGACACAGCCTGCTTCGGGGCATGGACTCAGATGCGCTCTCAGGATTATGTTCCAGGGACTTGAACATGGAAAATCCAACGAACACGTTCTGGACTGCAGGGACCGAGAGGTGGGGTCGGGAGTCTGTACTAGGCGCTCGCACAAGGGCAGGACCTCGACTGTTTCAGATCAGTGACCGAGACGGGGCTCAGGAGTTTAGAAGGGCACTTCTGGAAGGGCACGACCCTGCCTGGTTTGGTGCAGCACGTGAGATGAGGGTGCAGCAATGATTCCGGGGGGTTTAAACAAGGAGAGGACTCACCGTCGTTCGGGGCCAGGGGGCCAAGTTTGGGCTCAGGACTGTTTGTCGGGGGCCTTGGCCAGAGGCAGAAACCACCGTGGTTGAGCTCAGGGACCAAGATGAACGCTCAGGCGTGTTTAGTGTGTGTGTGTGGGGGGTGGGGGGGTGTGTGGGGGGTGTGCGCAAGGGCAGCATCCATCCGAGTTCCGGGCGGGCACGCAGCTGTGGGCTCAGGAGTGTGTGTCGCGGGAATCGAAGAAGGCAGGCCCTAGACTGCTTCTTCAGTGCGCCGACCGAGATGTATTTCTCGGGGTCTTGAAGCAGGCCAAGCCCCAGAGGTGGCTTCAGTGCCGGGAGTGAGCTGCGGGATCACAGCTTTGTCCCGGAGAGGGACCAAATGCAGGACACAGCGAAGTGGACGGGCAGGGAGCGAGCTGGAGTCTCCCGGTGGTTACTTTGCCAGGTGCTTGAACGAAGGCAGGAGCCAGCCTGCTTCGGTGCAGGGATCCGGAGTGGGCTCTGGAGTGTTTGCCAGGGTCTTGACCGAGGGCAGGAGCCAGCCTGGATCAGTGCAGACACCGGGCGGGGGGCCCAGGAGTGTTTGTCATGGTATTGCCCGAGGGCAGGAGCCAGCCTGGTTTAGAGCAGGCACCGGGCGGTGGGCTCAGGAGTGTTTGTCAGGGTATTGCCCGAGGGCAGGGACCAGCCTGGTTCAGGGCAGGCACCGGGCGGTGGTCTCAGGAGTGTCTGTCGGCGCCGGGCATGGGCAGGACCCAGCCTCCTTCAGGGCAGACACAGAGATGGGGGCTCAGGAGTCTGTGCTGAGTGAATCGAACAAGGGCCAGACCTAGACCGGTTCAGGGCAGGGACAGAGATGCTGCTTCAGGAGTATTTCCTGGGGGTAGGACCCCGGCCAGGTTTAGCGCGGGGATCAAGATGCGGGCTCAGCAGCGTTTCCCGGGTGACTGAACGAGGGCACGGCCCACCCTGTCTCTGTGCGGGGACCGAGATGCTCCCTCAGGAGGGTTTCTCGAGGTCTGATCGTGGGCAGGACGCGCACGGCTTCAGGGCAGAGTGCGAGAGGAGGCCTCAGGAGGACGTGTTGAGGTAGCTCCCAAGGGCAGAACCTCGACTGGTTCAGTGCAGCGCCCGAGGGGCGGGCACAGGCGCATTTGCCGGTGGCTTCGGCAATTGCTTGCCGGAGCCCTGGCCGGGGCAGGGAAGGAGATGTTGGCACAGGGGCGTTGGGTGGCGCTGTGCAGCAAGGGAGGCCCCAGCCTAGGTGCGTGCCGTGGCCGCGAGGCACGCTCAGGAGGGCCTGTCGGGGGACTGACACTGGGCGGGACCCAGCCTCGTCCCGAGCAGGGACCGAGGTGTTGGGTCAGGAGTGTTTGTCAGGGTCGGGAAGAAGTGCCGGGCACCGCCCAGTTGAGGGCAGCGACCGATGCAAGCTCAGGAGTGTTTGCCGGGGGTCGGGCCAAGGGCAGGACCTAGCCTGATTGAGGGCAGGCTACCCGATGTGGGCTCAGGAATGCTTCTCGGGGCTTGAACATGGGAAGGACCCAGCCTGCTTCGGGGCAGGGACTGAGATGCGCGCTCAGGATTATGTGTCCGGGACACGAATATGCAAAGTCCAACAAACGCCTGCTTGACTGCAGGGACCGAGAGGTGGGGTCGGGAGTCTGTGCTAAGGTCCCGCACAAGGGCAGGACCTCGACTGGTTCAGTTCAGTGACAGAGACGGGGCTCGGGAGATTAGACGTGCACTTCAGGAAGGGCGGAACCCAGCCTGGTTTGGTGCAGCGCGTGAGATGAGGGCGCAGCAGTGATTCTGAGGGGTTTGAACAAGGGGAGGCCTCACCGTCGTTCGGGGCCAGGGGGCCAGGTTTGGGCTCAGGATTGTTTGTCGGGGGCCTTGGCCAGACGCAGAAACCTCCGTGGTTGAGCTCAGGGACCGAGATGAACGCTCAGGAGTGTTTTGTGTGTGTGTGTGCGGGGAGGGGGTGTTGCTCAAGGGCAGCATCCATCCGAGTTCAGGGCGGGCACGCAGCTGTGGGCTCAGGAGTGTGTGTCACGAGAATCGAAGAAGGGCAGGCCCTAAACTGCTTCTTCAGTGCGCCGACCGAGATGTATTTCTCGGGGTCTTGAAGCAGTCCAAGCCCCCGAGGCGGGTTCAGTGCCGGGAGTGAGTTGCGGGATCAGGGCTTTGTCCCGGCGAGGGACCAAGGGCAGGACACAGCGAAGTGGACGGAAGGGAGCGATCTGAAGTCTCCCGTGGTTTCTTTGCCAGGTGCTTGAAGGAAGGCAGGAGCCAGCCTACTTCAGTGCAGGGACCCGGGGTGGTCTCAGGAGTGTTTGTCAGGGTCTTGCCCGAGGGCAGGAGCCAGCCTGGTTCAGAGCAGGCACCGGGCGGTTGGCTCAGGAGTGTTTGTCAGGGTCTTGCCTGAGGGCAGGAGCCAGCCTGGGCCAGTGCAGGCACCGGGCGGCTGGCTCAGCAGTGTTTGTCAGGGTCTTGCCCGAGGGCAGGAGCCAGCCTGGTTCAGAGCAGGCACCGGGCGGTTGGCTCAGGAGTGTTTGTCAGGGTCTTGCCCGAGGGCTGGAGCCAGCCTGGTTCAGTGCAGGCACCGGGCGGTGGGCTCAGTTGTGTTTGTCGGGGCCGGGCCATGGGCGGGACCCAGCCTCCTTCAGGGCAGGCACAGAGATGGGGGCTCAGGAGTCTGTGCTGGGCGAATCGAACAAGGGCCAGACCTAAACCGGTTGAGCGCAGGGACCGAGATGCAGCTTCAGGAGGATTTCCAGGCGGTAGGAGCCCGGCCAGGTTCAGCGCAGGGACCGAGATGCGGGCTCAGCAGTGTTTCCCGGCTAATTGAACGAGGGCACGGCCCACCCTGTCTCTGTGCAGGGACCGAGATGCGCCCTCTGAAGGGTTTCTCGAGGTCGAAAAGTGGGCAGGACGCGCTCGGCTTCAGGTTAGAGAGCTAGATGTGACCTCAGGAGGACGTGTTGAGGTAGCTCCCAAGGGCAGGATCTCGACTGGTTCAGCGCAGCGCCCGAGGGGTGGGCACAGGCGCATCTGCCGGTGTCTTCAGCAAGTGCTTGCAGTAGCCGCGGCCGGTGCAGGGAAGGAGATGTGGGCTCGGGGGCGTTGCAGGGAGCCGTGCACAAAGGGAGGCCCCAGCCTCGGTGCAAGCCATGGCTGCGAGGCAGGCTCAGGAGGGTCTGTCGGCGGACTGTCGCCGGGCGGGACCCAGCCTCGTCCAGTGCAGGGACCCAGGTGTTGGCTCCGGAGTGTTTGTCAGGGTTCGGAAGAAGCGCCGTGCATCGCCCTGTTGAGGGCAGCGACCGATGCAGGCTCAGGAGTGTTTGCTGGGGGTCGGGCCAAGGGCAGGACCTAGCCTGATTGAAGGCAGGGAACCCGATGTGGGCTCAGGAGTGCTTCACGGGGTTTGAACATGGGAAGGACACAGCCTGCTTCGGGGCATGGACTCAGATGCGCTCTCAGGATTATGTTCCAGGGACTTGAACATGGAAAATCCAACGAACACGTTCTGGACTGCAGGGACCGAGAGGTGGGGTGGGGAGTCTGTACTAGGCGCTCGCACAAGGGCAGGACCTCGACTGTTTCAGATCAGTGACCGAGACGGGGCTCAGGAGTTTAGAAGGGCACTTCTGGAAGGGCACGACCCTGCCTGGTTTGGTGCAGCACGTGAGATGAGGGTGCAGCAATGATTCCGGGGGGTTTAAACAAGGAGAGGACTCACCGTCGTTCGGGGCCAGGGGGCCAAGTTTGGGCTCAGGACTGTTTGTCGGGGGCCTTGTCCAGAGGCAGAAACCACCGTGGTTGAGCTCAGGGACCAAGATGAACGCTCAGGCGTGTTTAGTGTGTGTGTGTGGGGGGTGGGGGGGTGTGTGGGGGGTGTGCGCAAGGGCAGCATCCATCCGAGTTCCGGGCGGGCACGCAGCTGTGGGCTCAGGAGTGTGTGTCGCGGGAATCGAAGAAGGCAGGCCCTAGACTGCTTCTTCAGTGCGCCGACCGAGATGTATTTCTCGGGGTCTTGAAGCAGGCCAAGCCCCAGAGGTGGCTTCAGTGCCGGGAGTGAGCTGCGGGATCACAGCTTTGTCCCGGAGAGGGACCAAATGCAGGACACAGCGAAGTGGACGGGCAGGGAGCGAGCTGGAGTCTCCCGGTGGTTACTTTGCCAGGTGCTTGAACGAAGGCAGGAGCCAGCCTGCTTCGGTGCAGGGATCCGGAGTGGGCTCTGGAGTGTTTGCCAGGGTCTTGACCGAGGGCAGGAGCCAGCCTGGATCAGTGCAGACACCGGGCGGGGGGCCCAGGAGTGTTTGTCATGGTATTGCCCGAGGGCAGGAGCCAGCCTGGTTTAGAGCAGGCACCGGGCGGTGGGCTCAGGAGTGTTTGTCAGGGTATTGCCCGAGGGCAGGGACCAGCCTGGTTCAGGGCAGGCACCGGGCGGTGGTCTCAGGAGTGTCTGTCGGCGCCGGGCATGGGCAGGACCCAGCCTCCTTCAGGGCAGACACAGAGATGGGGGCTCAGGAGTCTGTGCTGAGTGAATCGAACAAGGGCCAGACCTAGACCGGTTCAGGGCAGGGACAGAGATGCTGCTTCAGGAGTATTTCCTGGGGGTAGGACCCCGGCCAGGTTTAGCGCGGGGATCAAGATGCGGGCTCAGCAGCGTTTCCCGGGTGACTGAACGAGGGCACGGCCCACCCTGTCTCTGTGCGGGGACCGAGATGCTCCCTCAGGAGGGTTTCTCGAGGTCTGATCGTGGGCAGGACGCGCACGGCTTCAGGGCAGAGTGCGAGAGGAGGCCTCAGGAGGACGTGTTGAGGTAGCTCCCAAGGGCAGAACCTCGACTGGTTCAGTGCAGCGCCCGAGGGGCGGGCACAGGCGCATTTGCCGGTGGCTTCGGCAATTGCTTGCCGGAGCCCTGGCCGGGGCAGGGAAGGAGATGTTGGCACAGGGGCGTTGGGTGGCGCTGTGCAGCAAGGGAGGCCCCAGCCTAGGTGCGTGCCGTGGCCGCGAGGCACGCTCAGGAGGGCCTGTCGGGGGACTGACACTGGGCGGGACCCAGCCTCGTCCCGAGCAGGGACCGAGGTGTTGGGTCAGGAGTGTTTGTCAGGGTCGGGAAGAAGTGCCGGGCACCGCCCAGTTGAGGGCAGCGACCGATGCAAGCTCAGGAGTGTTTGCCGGGGGTCGGGCCAAGGGCAGGACCTAGCCTGATTGAGGGCAGGCTACCCGATGTGGGCTCAGGAATGCTTCTCGGGGCTTGAACATGGGAAGGACCCAGCCTGCTTCGGGGCAGGGACTGAGATGCGCGCTCAGGATTATGTGTCCGGGACACGAATATGCAAAGTCCAACAAACGCCTGCTTGACTGCAGGGACCGAGAGGTGGGGTCGGGAGTCTGTGCTAAGGTCCCGCACAAGGGCAGGACCTCGACTGGTTCAGTTCAGTGACAGAGACGGGGCTCGGGAGATTAGACGTGCACTTCAGGAAGGGCGGAACCCAGCCTGGTTTGGTGCAGCGCGTGAGATGAGGGCGCAGCAGTGATTCTGAGGGGTTTGAACAAGGGGAGGCCTCACCGTCGTTCGGGGCCAGGGGGCCAGGTTTGGGCTCAGGATTGTTTGTCGGGGGCCTTGGCCAGACGCAGAAACCTCCGTGGTTGAGCTCAGGGACCGAGATGAACGCTCAGGAGTGTTTTGTGTGTGTGTGTGCGGGGAGGGGGTGTTGCTCAAGGGCAGCATCCATCCGAGTTCAGGGCGGGCACGCAGCTGTGGGCTCAGGAGTGTGTGTCACGAGAATCGAAGAAGGGCAGGCCCTAAACTGCTTCTTCAGTGCGCCGACCGAGATGTATTTCTCGGGGTCTTGAAGCAGTCCAAGCCCCCGAGGCGGGTTCAGTGCCGGGAGTGAGTTGCGGGATCAGGGCTTTGTCCCGGCGAGGGACCAAGGGCAGGACACAGCGAAGTGGACGGAAGGGAGCGATCTGAAGTCTCCCGTGGTTTCTTTGCCAGGTGCTTGAAGGAAGGCAGGAGCCAGCCTACTTCAGTGCAGGGACCCGGGGTGGTCTCAGGAGTGTTTGTCAGGGTCTTGCCCGAGGGCAGGAGCCAGCCTGGTTCAGAGCAGGCACCGGGCGGTTGGCTCAGGAGTGTTTGTCAGGGTCTTGCCTGAGGGCAGGAGCCAGCCTGGGCCAGTGCAGGCACCGGGCGGCTGGCTCAGCAGTGTTCGTCAGGGTCTTGCCCGAGGGCAGGAGCCAGCCTGGTTCAGAGCAGGCACCGGGCGGTTGGCTCAGGAGTGTTTGTCAGGGTCTTGCCCGAGGGCTGGAGCCAGCCTGGTTCAGTGCAGGCACCGGGCGGTGGGCTCAGTTGTGTTTGTCGGGGCCGGGCCATGGGCGGGACCCAGCCTCCTTCAGGGCAGGCACAGAGATGGGGGCTCAGGAGTCTGTGCTGGGCGAATCGAACAAGGGCCAGACCTAAACCGGTTGAGCGCAGGGACCGAGATGCAGCTTCAGGAGGATTTCCAGGCGGTAGGAGCCCGGCCAGGTTCAGCGCAGGGACCGAGATGCGGGCTCAGCAGTGTTTCCCGGCTAATTGAACGAGGGCACGGCCCACCCTGTCTCTGTGCAGGGACCGAGATGCGCCCTCTGAAGGGTTTCTCGAGGTCGAAAAGTGGGCAGGACGCGCTCGGCTTCAGGTTAGAGAGCTAGATGTGACCTCAGGAGGACATGTTGAGGTAGCTCCCAAGGGCAGGATCTCGACTGGTTCAGCGCAGCGCCCGAGGGGTGGGCACAGGCGCATCTGCCGGTGTCTTCAGCAAGTGCTTGCAGTAGCCGCGGCCGGTGCAGGGAAGGAGATGTGGGCTCGGGGGCGTTGCAGGGAGCCGTGCACAAAGGGAGGCCCCAGCCTCGGTGCAAGCCATGGCTGCGAGGCAGGCTCAGGAGGGTCTGTCGGCGGACTGTCGCCGGGCGGGACCCAGCCTCGTCCAGTGCAGGGACCCAGGTGTTGGCTCCGGAGTGTTTGTCAGGGTTCGGAAGAAGCGCCGTGCATCGCCCTGTTGAGGGCAGCGACCGATGCAGGCTCAGGAGTGTTTGCCGGGGGTCGGGCCAAGGGCAGGACCTAGCCTGATTGAAGGCAGGGAACCCGATGTGGGCTCAGCAGTGCTTCACGGGGTTTGAACATGGGAAGGACACAGCCTGCTTCGGGGCATGGACTCAGATGCGCTCTCAGGATTATGTTCCAGGGACTTGAACATGGAAAATCCAACGAACACGTTCTGGACTGCAGGGACCAAGAGGTGGGGTCGGGAGTCTGTACTAGGCGCTCGCACAAGGGCAGGACCTCGACTGTTTCAGATCAGTGACCGAGACGGGGCTCAGGAGTTTAGAAGGGCACTTCTGGAAGGGCACGACCCTGCCTGGTTTGGTGCAGCACGTGAGATGAGGGTGCAGCAATGATTCCGGGGGGTTTAAACAAGGAGAGGACTCACCGTCGTTCGGGGCCAGGGGGCCAAGTTTGGGCTCAGGACTGTTTGTCGGGGGCCTTGGCCAGAGGCAGAAACCACCGTGGTTGAGCTCAGGGACCAAGATGAACGCTCAGGCGTGTTTAGTGTGTGTGTGTGGGGGGTGGGGGGGTGTGTGGGGGGGTGTGCGCAAGGGCAGCATCCATCCGAGTTCCGGGCGGGCACGCAGCTGTGGGCTCAGGAGTGTGTGTCGCGGGAATCGAAGAAGGCAGGCCCTAGACTGCTTCTTCAGTGCGCCGACCGAGATGTATTTCTCGGGGTCTTGAAGCAGGCCAAGCCCCAGAGGTGGCTTCAGTGCCGGGAGTGAGCTGCGGGATCACAGCTTTGTCCCGGAGAGGGACCAAATGCAGGACACAGCGAAGTGGACGGGCAGGGAGCGAGCTGGAGTCTCCCGGTGGTTACTTTGCCAGGTGCTTGAACGAAGGCAGGAGCCAGCCTGCTTCGGTGCAGGGATCCGGAGTGGGCTCTGGAGTGTTTGCCAGGGTCTTGACCGAGGGCAGGAGCCAGCCTGGATCAGTGCAGACACCGGGCGGGGGGCCCAGGAGTGTTTGTCATGGTATTGCCCGAGGGCAGGGACCAGCCTGGTTCAGGGCAGGCACCGGGCGGTGGTCTCAGGAGTGTCTGTCGGCGCCGGGCATGGGCAGGACCCAGCCTCCTTCAGGGCAGACACAGAGATGGGGGCTCAGGAGTCTGTGCTGAGTGAATCGAACAAGGGCCAGACCTAGACCGGTTCAGGGCAGGGACAGAGATGCAGCTTCAGGAGTATTTCCTGGGGGTAGGACCCCGGCCAGGTTTAGCGCGGGGATCAAGATGCGGGCTCAGCAGCGTTTCCCGGGTGACTGAACGAGGGCACGGCCCACCCTGTCTCTGTGCGGGGACCGAGATGCTCCCTCAGGAGGGTTTCTCGAGGTCTGATCGTGGGCAGGACGCGCACGGCTTCAGGGCAGAGTGCGAGAGGAGGCCTCAGGAGGACGTGTTGAGGTAGCTCCCAAGGGCAGAACCTCGACTGGTTCAGTGCAGCGCCCGAGGGGCGGGCACAGGCGCATTTGCCGGTGGCTTCGGCAATTGCTTGCCGGAGCCCTGGCCGGGGCAGGGAAGGAGATGTTGGCACAGGGGCGTTGGGTGGCGCTGTGCAGCAAGGGAGGCCCCAGCCTAGGTGCGTGCCGTGGCCGCGAGGCACGCTCAGGAGGGCCTGTCGGGGGACTGACACTGGGCGGGACCCAGCCTCGTCCCGAGCAGGGACCGAGGTGTTGGGTCAGGAGTGTTTGTCAGGGTCGGGAAGAAGTGCCGGGCACCGCCCAGTTGAGGGCAGCGACCGATGCAAGCTCAGGAGTGTTTGCCGGGGGTCGGGCCAAGGGCAGGACCTAGCCTGATTGAGGGCAGGCTACCCGATGTGGGCTCAGGAATGCTTCTCGGGGCTTGAACATGGGAAGGACCCAGCCTGCTTCGGGGCAGGGACTGAGATGCGCGCTCAGGATTATGTGTCCGGGACACGAATATGCAAAGTCCAACAAACGCCTGCTTGACTGCAGGGACCGAGAGGTGGGGTCGGGAGTCTGTGCTAAGGTCCCGCACAAGGGCAGGACCTCGACTGGTTCAGTTCAGTGACAGAGACGGGGCTCGGGAGATTAGACGTGCACTTCAGGAAGGGCGGAACCCAGCCTGGTTTGGTGCAGCGCGTGAGATGAGGGCGCAGCAGTGATTCTGAGGGGTTTGAACAAGGGGAGGCCTCACCGTCGTTCGGGGCCAGGGGGCCAGGTTTGGGCTCAGGATTGTTTGTCGGGGGCCTTGGCCAGACGCAGAAACCTCCGTGGTTGAGCTCAGGGACCGAGATGAACGCTCAGGAGTGTTTTGTGTGTGTGTGTGCGGGGAGGGGGTGTTGCTCAAGGGCAGCATCCATCCGAGTTCAGGGCGGGCACGCAGCTGTGGGCTCAGGAGTGTGTGTCACGAGAATCGAAGAAGGGCAGGCCCTAAACTGCTTCTTCAGTGCGCCGACCGAGATGTATTTCTCGGGGTCTTGAAGCAGTCCAAGCCCCCGAGGCGGGTTCAGTGCCGGGAGTGAGTTGCGGGATCAGGGCTTTGTCCCGGCGAGGGACCAAGGGCAGGACACAGCGAAGTGGACGGAAGGGAGCGATCTGAAGTCTCCCGTGGTTTCTTTGCCAGGTGCTTGAAGGAAGGCAGGAGCCAGCCTACTTCAGTGCAGGGACCCGGGGTGGTCTCAGGAGTGTTTGTCAGGGTCTTGCCCGAGGGCAGGAGCCAGCCTGGTTCAGAGCAGGCACCGGGCGGTTGGCTCAGGAGTGTTTGTCAGGGTCTTGCCTGAGGGCAGGAGCCAGCCTGGGCCAGTGCAGGCACCGGGCGGCTGGCTCAGCAGTGTTTGTCAGGGTCTTGCCCGAGGGCAGGAGCCAGCCTGGTTCAGAGCAGGCACCGGGCGGTTGGCTCAGGAGTGTTTGTCAGGGTCTTGCCCGAGGGCTGGAGCCAGCCTGGTTCAGTGCAGGCACCGGGCGGTGGGCTCAGTTGTGTTTGTCGGGGCCGGGCCATGGGCGGGACCCAGCCTCCTTCAGGGCAGGCACAGAGATGGGGGCTCAGGAGTCTGTGCTGGGCGAATCGAACAAGGGCCAGACCTAAACCGGTTGAGCGCAGGGACCGAGATGCAGCTTCAGGAGGATTTCCAGGCGGTAGGAGCCCGGCCAGGTTCAGCGCAGGGACCGAGATGCGGGCTCAGCAGTGTTTCCCGGCTAATTGAACGAGGGCACGGCCCACCCTGTCTCTGTGCAGGGACCGAGATGCGCCCTCTGAAGGGTTTCTCGAGGTCGAAAAGTGGGCAGGACGCGCTCGGCTTCAGGTTAGAGAGCTAGATGTGACCTCAGGAGGACGTGTTGAGGTAGCTCCCAAGGGCAGGATCTCGACTGGTTCAGCGCAGCGCCCGAGGGGTGGGCACAGGCGCATCTGCCGGTGTCTTCAGCAAGTGCTTGCAGTAGCCGCGGCCGGTGCAGGGAAGGAGATGTGGGCTCGGGGGCGTTGCAGGGAGCCGTGCACAAAGGGAGGCCCCAGCCTCGGTGCAAGCCATGGCTGCGAGGCAGGCTCAGGAGGGTCTGTCGGCGGACTGTCGCCGGGCGGGACCCAGCCTCGTCCAGTGCAGGGACCCAGGTGTTGGCTCCGGAGTGTTTGTCAGGGTTCGGAAGAAGCGCCGTGCATCGCCCTGTTGAGGGCAGCGACCGATGCAGGCTCAGGAGTGTTTGCCGGGGGTCGGGCCAAGGGCAGGACCTAGCCTGATTGAAGGCAGGGAACCCGATGTGGGCTCAGGAGTGCTTCACGGGGTTTGAACATGGGAAGGACACAGCCTGCTTCGGGGCATGGACTCAGATGCGCTCTCAGGATTATGTTCCAGGGACTTGAACATGGAAAATCCAACGAACACGTTCTGGACTGCAGGGACCGAGAGGTGGGGTCGGGAGTCTGTACTAGGCGCTCGCACAAGGGCAGGACCTCGACTGTTTCAGATCAGTGACCGAGACGGGGCTCAGGAGTTTAGAAGGGCACTTCTGGAAGGGCACGACCCTGCCTGGTTTGGTGCAGCACGTGAGATGAGGGTGCAGCAATGATTCCGGGGGGTTTAAACAAGGAGAGGACTCACCGTCGTTCGGGGCCAGGGGGCCAAGTTTGGGCTCAGGACTGTTTGTCGGGGGCCTTGGCCAGAGGCAGAAACCACCGTGGTTGAGCTCAGGGACCAAGATGAACGCTCAGGCGTGTTTAGTGTGTGTGTGTGGGGGGTGGGGGGGTGTGTGGGGGGGTGTGCGCAAGGGCAGCATCCATCCGAGTTCCGGGCGGGCACGCAGCTGTGGGCTCAGGAGTGTGTGTCGCGGGAATCGAAGAAGGCAGGCCCTAGACTGCTTCTTCAGTGCGCCGACCGAGATGTATTTCTCGGGGTCTTGAAGCAGGCCAAGCCCCAGAGGTGGCTTCAGTGCCGGGAGTGAGCTGCGGGATCACAGCTTTGTCCCGGAGAGGGACCAAATGCAGGACACAGCGAAGTGGACGGGCAGGGAGCGAGCTGGAGTCTCCCGGTGGTTACTTTGCCAGGTGCTTGAACGAAGGCAGGAGCCAGCCTGCTTCGGTGCAGGGATCCGGAGTGGGCTCTGGAGTGTTTGCCAGGGTCTTGACCGAGGGCAGGAGCCAGCCTGGATCAGTGCAGACACCGGGCGGGGGGCCCAGGAGTGTTTGTCATGGTATTGCCCGAGGGCAGGGACCAGCCTGGTTCAGGGCAGGCACCGGGCGGTGGTCTCAGGAGTGTCTGTCGGCGCCGGGCATGGGCAGGACCCAGCCTCCTTCAGGGCAGACACAGAGATGGGGGCTCAGGAGTCTGTGCTGAGTGAATCGAACAAGGGCCAGACCTAGACCGGTTCAGGGCAGGGACAGAGATGCTGCTTCAGGAGTATTTCCTGGGGGTAGGACCCCGGCCAGGTTTAGCGCGGGGATCAAGATGCGGGCTCAGCAGCGTTTCCCGGGTGACTGAACGAGGGCACGGCCCACCCTGTCTCTGTGCGGGGACCGAGATGCTCCCTCAGGAGGGTTTCTCGAGGTCTGATCGTGGGCAGGACGCGCACGGCTTCAGGGCAGAGTGCGAGAGGAGGCCTCAGGAGGACGTGTTGAGGTAGCTCCCAAGGGCAGAACCTCGACTGGTTCAGTGCAGCGCCCGAGGGGCGGGCACAGGCGCATTTGCCGGTGGCTTCGGCAATTGCTTGCCGGAGCCCTGGCCGGGGCAGGGAAGGAGATGTTGGCACAGGGGCGTTGGGTGGCGCTGTGCAGCAAGGGAGGCCCCAGCCTAGGTGCGTGCCGTGGCCGCGAGGCACGCTCAGGAGGGCCTGTCGGGGGACTGACACTGGGCGGGACCCAGCCTCGTCCCGAGCAGGGACCGAGGTGTTGGGTCAGGAGTGTTTGTCAGGGTCGGGAAGAAGTGCCGGGCACCGCCCAGTTGAGGGCAGCGACCGATGCAAGCTCAGGAGTGTTTGCCGGGGGTCGGGCCAAGGGCAGGACCTAGCCTGATTGAGGGCAGGCTACCCGATGTGGGCTCAGGAATGCTTCTCGGGGCTTGAACATGGGAAGGACCCAGCCTGCTTCGGGGCAGGGACTGAGATGCGCGCTCAGGATTATGTGTCCGGGACACGAATATGCAAAGTCCAACAAACGCCTGCTTGACTGCAGGGACCGAGAGGTGGGGTCGGGAGTCTGTGCTAAGGTCCCGCACAAGGGCAGGACCTCGACTGGTTCAGTTCAGTGACAGAGACGGGGCTCGGGAGATTAGACGTGCACTTCAGGAAGGGCGGAACCCAGCCTGGTTTGGTGCAGCGCGTGAGATGAGGGCGCAGCAGTGATTCTGAGGGGTTTGAACAAGGGGAGGCCTCACCGTCGTTCGGGGCCAGGGGGCCAGGTTTGGGCTCAGGATTGTTTGTCGGGGGCCTTGGCCAGACGCAGAAACCTCCGTGGTTGAGCTCAGGGACCGAGATGAACGCTCAGGAGTGTTTTGTGTGTGTGTGTGCGGGGAGGGGGTGTTGCTCAAGGGCAGCATCCATCCGAGTTCAGGGCGGGCACGCAGCTGTGGGCTCAGGAGTGTGTGTCACGAGAATCGAAGAAGGGCAGGCCCTAAACTGCTTCTTCAGTGCGCCGACCGAGATGTATTTCTCGGGGTCTTGAAGCAGTCCAAGCCCCCGAGGCGGGTTCAGTGCCGGGAGTGAGTTGCGGGATCAGGGCTTTGTCCCGGCGAGGGACCAAGGGCAGGACACAGCGAAGTGGACGGAAGGGAGCGATCTGAAGTCTCCCGTGGTTTCTTTGCCAGGTGCTTGAAGGAAGGCAGGAGCCAGCCTACTTCAGTGCAGGGACCCGGGGTGGTCTCAGGAGTGTTTGTCAGGGTCTTGCCCGAGGGCAGGAGCCAGCCTGGTTCAGAGCAGGCACCGGGCGGTTGGCTCAGGAGTGTTTGTCAGGGTCTTGCCTGAGGGCAGGAGCCAGCCTGGGCCAGTGCAGGCACCGGGCGGCTGGCTCAGCAGTGTTCGTCAGGGTCTTGCCCGAGGGCAGGAGCCAGCCTGGTTCAGAGCAGGCACCGGGCGGTTGGCTCAGGAGTGTTTGTCAGGGTCTTGCCCGAGGGCTGGAGCCAGCCTGGTTCAGTGCAGGCACCGGGCGGTGGGCTCAGTTGTGTTTGTCGGGGCCGGGCCATGGGCGGGACCCAGCCTCCTTCAGGGCAGGCACAGAGATGGGGGCTCAGGAGTCTGTGCTGGGCGAATCGAACAAGGGCCAGACCTAAACCGGTTGAGCGCAGGGACCGAGATGCAGCTTCAGGAGGATTTCCAGGCGGTAGGAGCCCGGCCAGGTTCAGCGCAGGGACCGAGATGCGGGCTCAGCAGTGTTTCCCGGCTAATTGAACGAGGGCACGGCCCACCCTGTCTCTGTGCAGGGACCGAGATGCGCCCTCTGAAGGGTTTCTCGAGGTCGAAAAGTGGGCAGGACGCGCTCGGCTTCAGGTTAGAGAGCTAGATGTGACCTCAGGAGGACATGTTGAGGTAGCTCCCAAGGGCAGGATCTCGACTGGTTCAGCGCAGCGCCCGAGGGGTGGGCACAGGCGCATCTGCCGGTGTCTTCAGCAAGTGCTTGCAGTAGCCGCGGCCGGTGCAGGGAAGGAGATGTGGGCTCGGGGGCGTTGCAGGGAGCCGTGCACAAAGGGAGGCCCCAGCCTCGGTGCAAGCCATGGCTGCGAGGCAGGCTCAGGAGGGTCTGTCGGCGGACTGTCGCCGGGCGGGACCCAGCCTCGTCCAGTGCAGGGACCCAGGTGTTGGCTCCGGAGTGTTTGTCAGGGTTCGGAAGAAGCGCCGTGCATCGCCCTGTTGAGGGCAGCGACCGATGCAGGCTCAGGAGTGTTTGCCGGGGGTCGGGCCAAGGGCAGGACCTAGCCTGATTGAAGGCAGGGAACCCGATGTGGGCTCAGCAGTGCTTCACGGGGTTTGAACATGGGAAGGACACAGCCTGCTTCGGGGCATGGACTCAGATGCGCTCTCAGGATTATGTTCCAGGGACTTGAACATGGAAAATCCAACGAACACGTTCTGGACTGCAGGGACCAAGAGGTGGGGTCGGGAGTCTGTACTAGGCGCTCGCACAAGGGCAGGACCTCGACTGTTTCAGATCAGTGACCGAGACGGGGCTCAGGAGTTTAGAAGGGCACTTCTGGAAGGGCACGACCCTGCCTGGTTTGGTGCAGCACGTGAGATGAGGGTGCAGCAATGATTCCGGGGGGTTTAAACAAGGAGAGGACTCACCGTCGTTCGGGGCCAGGGGGCCAAGTTTGGGCTCAGGACTGTTTGTCGGGGGCCTTGGCCAGAGGCAGAAACCACCGTGGTTGAGCTCAGGGACCAAGATGAACGCTCAGGCGTGTTTAGTGTGTGTGTGTGGGGGGTGGGGGGGTGTGTGGGGGGGTGTGCGCAAGGGCAGCATCCATCCGAGTTCCGGGCGGGCACGCAGCTGTGGGCTCAGGAGTGTGTGTCGCGGGAATCGAAGAAGGCAGGCCCTAGACTGCTTCTTCAGTGCGCCGACCGAGATGTATTTCTCGGGGTCTTGAAGCAGGCCAAGCCCCAGAGGTGGCTTCAGTGCCGGGAGTGAGCTGCGGGATCACAGCTTTGTCCCGGAGAGGGACCAAATGCAGGACACAGCGAAGTGGACGGGCAGGGAGCGAGCTGGAGTCTCCCGGTGGTTACTTTGCCAGGTGCTTGAACGAAGGCAGGAGCCAGCCTGCTTCGGTGCAGGGATCCGGAGTGGGCTCTGGAGTGTTTGCCAGGGTCTTGACCGAGGGCAGGAGCCAGCCTGGATCAGTGCAGACACCGGGCGGGGGGCCCAGGAGTGTTTGTCATGGTATTGCCCGAGGGCAGGGACCAGCCTGGTTCAGGGCAGGCACCGGGCGGTGGTCTCAGGAGTGTCTGTCGGCGCCGGGCATGGGCAGGACCCAGCCTCCTTCAGGGCAGACACAGAGATGGGGGCTCAGGAGTCTGTGCTGAGTGAATCGAACAAGGGCCAGACCTAGACCGGTTCAGGGCAGGGACAGAGATGCAGCTTCAGGAGTATTTCCTGGGGGTAGGACCCCGGCCAGGTTTAGCGCGGGGATCAAGATGCGGGCTCAGCAGCGTTTCCCGGGTGACTGAACGAGGGCACGGCCCACCCTGTCTCTGTGCGGGGACCGAGATGCTCCCTCAGGAGGGTTTCTCGAGGTCTGATCGTGGGCAGGACGCGCACGGCTTCAGGGCAGAGTGCGAGAGGAGGCCTCAGGAGGACGTGTTGAGGTAGCTCCCAAGGGCAGAACCTCGACTGGTTCAGTGCAGCGCCCGAGGGGCGGGCACAGGCGCATTTGCCGGTGGCTTCGGCAATTGCTTGCCGGAGCCCTGGCCGGGGCAGGGAAGGAGATGTTGGCACAGGGGCGTTGGGTGGCGCTGTGCAGCAAGGGAGGCCCCAGCCTAGGTGCGTGCCGTGGCCGCGAGGCACGCTCAGGAGGGCCTGTCGGGGGACTGACACTGGGCGGGACCCAGCCTCGTCCCGAGCAGGGACCGAGGTGTTGGGTCAGGAGTGTTTGTCAGGGTCGGGAAGAAGTGCCGGGCACCGCCCAGTTGAGGGCAGCGACCGATGCAAGCTCAGGAGTGTTTGCCGGGGGTCGGGCCAAGGGCAGGACCTAGCCTGATTGAGGGCAGGCTACCCGATGTGGGCTCAGGAATGCTTCTCGGGGCTTGAACATGGGAAGGACCCAGCCTGCTTCGGGGCAGGGACTGAGATGCGCGCTCAGGATTATGTGTCCGGGACACGAATATGCAAAGTCCAACAAACGCCTGCTTGACTGCAGGGACCGAGAGGTGGGGTCGGGAGTCTGTGCTAAGGTCCCGCACAAGGGCAGGACCTCGACTGGTTCAGTTCAGTGACAGAGACGGGGCTCGGGAGATTAGACGTGCACTTCAGGAAGGGCGGAACCCAGCCTGGTTTGGTGCAGCGCGTGAGATGAGGGCGCAGCAGTGATTCTGAGGGGTTTGAACAAGGGGAGGCCTCACCGTCGTTCGGGGCCAGGGGGCCAGGTTTGGGCTCAGGATTGTTTGTCGGGGGCCTTGGCCAGACGCAGAAACCTCCGTGGTTGAGCTCAGGGACCGAGATGAACGCTCAGGAGTGTTTTGTGTGTGTGTGTGCGGGGAGGGGGTGTTGCTCAAGGGCAGCATCCATCCGAGTTCAGGGCGGGCACGCAGCTGTGGGCTCAGGAGTGTGTGTCACGAGAATCGAAGAAGGGCAGGCCCTAAACTGCTTCTTCAGTGCGCCGACCGAGATGTATTTCTCGGGGTCTTGAAGCAGTCCAAGCCCCCGAGGCGGGTTCAGTGCCGGGAGTGAGTTGCGGGATCAGGGCTTTGTCCCGGCGAGGGACCAAGGGCAGGACACAGCGAAGTGGACGGAAGGGAGCGATCTGAAGTCTCCCGTGGTTTCTTTGCCAGGTGCTTGAAGGAAGGCAGGAGCCAGCCTACTTCAGTGCAGGGACCCGGGGTGGTCTCAGGAGTGTTTGTCAGGGTCTTGCCCGAGGGCAGGAGCCAGCCTGGTTCAGAGCAGGCACCGGGCGGTTGGCTCAGGAGTGTTTGTCAGGGTCTTGCCTGAGGGCAGGAGCCAGCCTGGGCCAGTGCAGGCACCGGGCGGCTGGCTCAGCAGTGTTTGTCAGGGTCTTGCCCGAGGGCAGGAGCCAGCCTGGTTCAGAGCAGGCACCGGGCGGTTGGCTCAGGAGTGTTTGTCAGGGTCTTGCCCGAGGGCTGGAGCCAGCCTGGTTCAGTGCAGGCACCGGGCGGTGGGCTCAGTTGTGTTTGTCGGGGCCGGGCCATGGGCGGGACCCAGCCTCCTTCAGGGCAGGCACAGAGATGGGGGCTCAGGAGTCTGTGCTGGGCGAATCGAACAAGGGCCAGACCTAAACCGGTTGAGCGCAGGGACCGAGATGCAGCTTCAGGAGGATTTCCAGGCGGTAGGAGCCCGGCCAGGTTCAGCGCAGGGACCGAGATGCGGGCTCAGCAGTGTTTCCCGGCTAATTGAACGAGGGCACGGCCCACCCTGTCTCTGTGCAGGGACCGAGATGCGCCCTCTGAAGGGTTTCTCGAGGTCGAAAAGTGGGCAGGACGCGCTCGGCTTCAGGTTAGAGAGCTAGATGTGACCTCAGGAGGACGTGTTGAGGTAGCTCCCAAGGGCAGGATCTCGACTGGTTCAGCGCAGCGCCCGAGGGGTGGGCACAGGCGCATCTGCCGGTGTCTTCAGCAAGTGCTTGCAGTAGCCGCGGCCGGTGCAGGGAAGGAGATGTGGGCTCGGGGGCGTTGCAGGGAGCCGTGCACAAAGGGAGGCCCCAGCCTCGGTGCAAGCCATGGCTGCGAGGCAGGCTCAGGAGGGTCTGTCGGCGGACTGTCGCCGGGCGGGACCCAGCCTCGTCCAGTGCAGGGACCCAGGTGTTGGCTCCGGAGTGTTTGTCAGGGTTCGGAAGAAGCGCCGTGCATCGCCCTGTTGAGGGCAGCGACCGATGCAGGCTCAGGAGTGTTTGCCGGGGGTCGGGCCAAGGGCAGGACCTAGCCTGATTGAAGGCAGGGAACCCGATGTGGGCTCAGGAGTGCTTCACGGGGTTTGAACATGGGAAGGACACAGCCTGCTTCGGGGCATGGACTCAGATGCGCTCTCAGGATTATGTTCCAGGGACTTGAACATGGAAAATCCAACGAACACGTTCTGGACTGCAGGGACCGAGAGGTGGGGTCGGGAGTCTGTACTAGGCGCTCGCACAAGGGCAGGACCTCGACTGTTTCAGATCAGTGACCGAGACGGGGCTCAGGAGTTTAGAAGGGCACTTCTGGAAGGGCACGACCCTGCCTGGTTTGGTGCAGCACGTGAGATGAGGGTGCAGCAATGATTCCGGGGGGTTTAAACAAGGAGAGGACTCACCGTCGTTCGGGGCCAGGGGGCCAAGTTTGGGCTCAGGACTGTTTGTCGGGGGCCTTGGCCAGAGGCAGAAACCACCGTGGTTGAGCTCAGGGACCAAGATGAACGCTCAGGCGTGTTTAGTGTGTGTGTGTGGGGGGTGGGGGGGTGTGTGGGGGGGTGTGCGCAAGGGCAGCATCCATCCGAGTTCCGGGCGGGCACGCAGCTGTGGGCTCAGGAGTGTGTGTCGCGGGAATCGAAGAAGGCAGGCCCTAGACTGCTTCTTCAGTGCGCCGACCGAGATGTATTTCTCGGGGTCTTGAAGCAGGCCAAGCCCCAGAGGTGGCTTCAGTGCCGGGAGTGAGCTGCGGGATCACAGCTTTGTCCCGGAGAGGGACCAAATGCAGGACACAGCGAAGTGGACGGGCAGGGAGCGAGCTGGAGTCTCCCGGTGGTTACTTTGCCAGGTGCTTGAACGAAGGCAGGAGCCAGCCTGCTTCGGTGCAGGGATCCGGAGTGGGCTCTGGAGTGTTTGCCAGGGTCTTGACCGAGGGCAGGAGCCAGCCTGGATCAGTGCAGACACCGGGCGGGGGGCCCAGGAGTGTTTGTCATGGTATTGCCCGAGGGCAGGGACCAGCCTGGTTCAGGGCAGGCACCGGGCGGTGGTCTCAGGAGTGTCTGTCGGCGCCGGGCATGGGCAGGACCCAGCCTCCTTCAGGGCAGACACAGAGATGGGGGCTCAGGAGTCTGTGCTGAGTGAATCGAACAAGGGCCAGACCTAGACCGGTTCAGGGCAGGGACAGAGATGCTGCTTCAGGAGTATTTCCTGGGGGTAGGACCCCGGCCAGGTTTAGCGCGGGGATCAAGATGCGGGCTCAGCAGCGTTTCCCGGGTGACTGAACGAGGGCACGGCCCACCCTGTCTCTGTGCGGGGACCGAGATGCTCCCTCAGGAGGGTTTCTCGAGGTCTGATCGTGGGCAGGACGCGCACGGCTTCAGGGCAGAGTGCGAGAGGAGGCCTCAGGAGGACGTGTTGAGGTAGCTCCCAAGGGCAGAACCTCGACTGGTTCAGTGCAGCGCCCGAGGGGCGGGCACAGGCGCATTTGCCGGTGGCTTCGGCAATTGCTTGCCGGAGCCCTGGCCGGGGCAGGGAAGGAGATGTTGGCACAGGGGCGTTGGGTGGCGCTGTGCAGCAAGGGAGGCCCCAGCCTAGGTGCGTGCCGTGGCCGCGAGGCACGCTCAGGAGGGCCTGTCGGGGGACTGACACTGGGCGGGACCCAGCCTCGTCCCGAGCAGGGACCGAGGTGTTGGGTCAGGAGTGTTTGTCAGGGTCGGGAAGAAGTGCCGGGCACCGCCCAGTTGAGGGCAGCGACCGATGCAAGCTCAGGAGTGTTTGCCGGGGGTCGGGCCAAGGGCAGGACCTAGCCTGATTGAGGGCAGGCTACCCGATGTGGGCTCAGGAATGCTTCTCGGGGCTTGAACATGGGAAGGACCCAGCCTGCTTCGGGGCAGGGACTGAGATGCGCGCTCAGGATTATGTGTCCGGGACACGAATATGCAAAGTCCAACAAACGCCTGCTTGACTGCAGGGACCGAGAGGTGGGGTCGGGAGTCTGTGCTAAGGTCCCGCACAAGGGCAGGACCTCGACTGGTTCAGTTCAGTGACAGAGACGGGGCTCGGGAGATTAGACGTGCACTTCAGGAAGGGCGGAACCCAGCCTGGTTTGGTGCAGCGCGTGAGATGAGGGCGCAGCAGTGATTCTGAGGGGTTTGAACAAGGGGAGGCCTCACCGTCGTTCGGGGCCAGGGGGCCAGGTTTGGGCTCAGGATTGTTTGTCGGGGGCCTTGGCCAGACGCAGAAACCTCCGTGGTTGAGCTCAGGGACCGAGATGAACGCTCAGGAGTGTTTTGTGTGTGTGTGTGCGGGGAGGGGGTGTTGCTCAAGGGCAGCATCCATCCGAGTTCAGGGCGGGCACGCAGCTGTGGGCTCAGGAGTGTGTGTCACGAGAATCGAAGAAGGGCAGGCCCTAAACTGCTTCTTCAGTGCGCCGACCGAGATGTATTTCTCGGGGTCTTGAAGCAGTCCAAGCCCCCGAGGCGGGTTCAGTGCCGGGAGTGAGTTGCGGGATCAGGGCTTTGTCCCGGCGAGGGACCAAGGGCAGGACACAGCGAAGTGGACGGAAGGGAGCGATCTGAAGTCTCCCGTGGTTTCTTTGCCAGGTGCTTGAAGGAAGGCAGGAGCCAGCCTACTTCAGTGCAGGGACCCGGGGTGGTCTCAGGAGTGTTTGTCAGGGTCTTGCCCGAGGGCAGGAGCCAGCCTGGTTCAGAGCAGGCACCGGGCGGTTGGCTCAGGAGTGTTTGTCAGGGTCTTGCCTGAGGGCAGGAGCCAGCCTGGGCCAGTGCAGGCACCGGGCGGCTGGCTCAGCAGTGTTTGTCAGGGTCTTGCCCGAGGGCAGGAGCCAGCCTGGTTCAGAGCAGGCACCGGGCGGTTGGCTCAGGAGTGTTTGTCAGGGTCTTGCCCGAGGGCTGGAGCCAGCCTGGTTCAGTGCAGGCACCGGGCGGTGGGCTCAGTTGTGTTTGTCGGGGCCGGGCCATGGGCGGGACCCAGCCTCCTTCAGGGCAGGCACAGAGATGGGGGCTCAGGAGTCTGTGCTGGGCGAATCGAACAAGGGCCAGACCTAAACCGGTTGAGCGCAGGGACCGAGATGCAGCTTCAGGAGGATTTCCAGGCGGTAGGAGCCCGGCCAGGTTCAGCGCAGGGACCGAGATGCGGGCTCAGCAGTGTTTCCCGGCTAATTGAACGAGGGCACGGCCCACCCTGTCTCTGTGCAGGGACCGAGATGCGCCCTCTGAAGGGTTTCTCGAGGTCGAAAAGTGGGCAGGACGCGCTCGGCTTCAGGTTAGAGAGCTAGATGTGACCTCAGGAGGACGTGTTGAGGTAGCTCCCAAGGGCAGGATCTCGACTGGTTCAGCGCAGCGCCCGAGGGGTGGGCACAGGCGCATCTGCCGGTGTCTTCAGCAAGTGCTTGCAGTAGCCGCGGCCGGTGCAGGGAAGGAGATGTGGGCTCGGGGGCGTTGCAGGGAGCCGTGCACAAAGGGAGGCCCCAGCCTCGGTGCAAGCCATGGCTGCGAGGCAGGCTCAGGAGGGTCTGTCGGCGGACTGTCGCCGGGCGGGACCCAGCCTCGTCCAGTGCAGGGACCCAGGTGTTGGCTCCGGAGTGTTTGTCAGGGTTCGGAAGAAGCGCCGTGCATCGCCCTGTTGAGGGCAGCGACCGATGCAGGCTCAGGAGTGTTTGCCGGGGGTCGGGCCAAGGGCAGGACCTAGCCTGATTGAAGGCAGGGAACCCGATGTGGGCTCAGGAGTGCTTCACGGGGTTTGAACATGGGAAGGACACAGCCTGCTTCGGGGCATGGACTCAGATGCGCTCTCAGGATTATGTTCCAGGGACTTGAACATGGAAAATCCAACGAACACGTTCTGGACTGCAGGGACCGAGAGGTGGGGTCGGGAGTCTGTACTAGGCGCTCGCACAAGGGCAGGACCTCGACTGTTTCAGATCAGTGACCGAGACGGGGCTCAGGAGTTTAGAAGGGCACTTCTGGAAGGGCACGACCCTGCCTGGTTTGGTGCAGCACGTGAGATGAGGGTGCAGCAATGATTCCGGGGGGTTTAAACAAGGAGAGGACTCACCGTCGTTCGGGGCCAGGGGGCCAAGTTTGGGCTCAGGATTGTTTGTCGGGGGCCTTGTCCAGAGGCAGAAACCACCGTGGTTGAGCTCAGGGACCAAGATGAACGCTCAGGCGTGTTTAGTGTGTGTGTGTGGGGGGTGGGGGGGTGTGTGGGGGGTGTGCGCAAGGGCAGCATCCATCCGAGTTCCGGGCGGGCACGCAGCTGTGGGCTCAGGAGTGTGTGTCGCGGGAATCGAAGAAGGCAGGCCCTAGACTGCTTCTTCAGTGCGCCGACCGAGATGTATTTCTCGGGGTCTTGAAGCAGGCCAAGCCCCAGAGGTGGCTTCAGTGCCGGGAGTGAGCTGCGGGATCACAGCTTTGTCCCGGAGAGGGACCAAATGCAGGACACAGCGAAGTGGACGGGCAGGGAGCGAGCTGGAGTCTCCCGGTGGTTACTTTGCCAGGTGCTTGAACGAAGGCAGGAGCCAGCCTGCTTCGGTGCAGGGATCCGGAGTGGGCTCTGGAGTGTTTGCCAGGGTCTTGACCGAGGGCAGGAGCCAGCCTGGATCAGTGCAGACACCGGGCGGGGGGCCCAGGAGTGTTTGTCATGGTATTGCCCGAGGGCAGGGACCAGCCTGGTTCAGGGCAGGCACCGGGCGGTGGTCTCAGGAGTGTCTGTCGGCGCCGGGCATGGGCAGGACCCAGCCTCCTTCAGGGCAGACACAGAGATGGGGGCTCAGGAGTCTGTGCTGAGTGAATCGAACAAGGGCCAGACCTAGACCGGTTCAGGGCAGGGACAGAGATGCTGCTTCAGGAGTATTTCCTGGGGGTAGGACCCCGGCCAGGTTTAGCGCGGGGATCAAGATGCGGGCTCAGCAGCGTTTCCCGGGTGACTGAACGAGGGCACGGCCCACCCTGTCTCTGTGCGGGGACCGAGATGCTCCCTCAGGAGGGTTTCTCGAGGTCTGATCGTGGGCAGGACGCGCACGGCTTCAGGGCAGAGTGCGAGAGGAGGCCTCAGGAGGACGTGTTGAGGTAGCTCCCAAGGGCAGAACCTCGACTGGTTCAGTGCAGCGCCCGAGGGGCGGGCACAGGCGCATTTGCCGGTGGCTTCGGCAATTGCTTGCCGGAGCCCTGGCCGGGGCAGGGAAGGAGATGTTGGCACAGGGGCGTTGGGTGGCGCTGTGCAGCAAGGGAGGCCCCAGCCTAGGTGCGTGCCGTGGCCGCGAGGCACGCTCAGGAGGGCCTGTCGGGGGACTGACACTGGGCGGGACCCAGCCTCGTCCCGAGCAGGGACCGAGGTGTTGGGTCAGGAGTGTTTGTCAGGGTCGGGAAGAAGTGCCGGGCACCGCCCAGTTGAGGGCAGCGACCGATGCAAGCTCAGGAGTGTTTGCCGGGGGTCGGGCCAAGGGCAGGACCTAGCCTGATTGAGGGCAGGCTACCCGATGTGGGCTCAGGAATGCTTCTCGGGGCTTGAACATGGGAAGGACCCAGCCTGCTTCGGGGCAGGGACTGAGATGCGCGCTCAGGATTATGTGTCCGGGACACGAATATGCAAAGTCCAACAAACGCCTGCTTGACTGCAGGGACCGAGAGGTGGGGTCGGGAGTCTGTGCTAAGGTCCCGCACAAGGGCAGGACCTCGACTGGTTCAGTTCAGTGACAGAGACGGGGCTCGGGAGATTAGACGTGCACTTCAGGAAGGGCGGAACCCAGCCTGGTTTGGTGCAGCGCGTGAGATGAGGGCGCAGCAGTGATTCTGAGGGGTTTGAACAAGGGGAGGCCTCACCGTCGTTCGGGGCCAGGGGGCCAGGTTTGGGCTCAGGATTGTTTGTCGGGGGCCTTGGCCAGACGCAGAAACCTCCGTGGTTGAGCTCAGGGACCGAGATGAACGCTCAGGAGTGTTTTGTGTGTGTGTGTGCGGGGAGGGGGTGTTGCTCAAGGGCAGCATCCATCCGAGTTCAGGGCGGGCACGCAGCTGTGGGCTCAGGAGTGTGTGTCACGAGAATCGAAGAAGGGCAGGCCCTAAACTGCTTCTTCAGTGCGCCGACCGAGATGTATTTCTCGGGGTCTTGAAGCAGTCCAAGCCCCCGAGGCGGGTTCAGTGCCGGGAGTGAGTTGCGGGATCAGGGCTTTGTCCCGGCGAGGGACCAAGGGCAGGACACAGCGAAGTGGACGGAAGGGAGCGATCTGAAGTCTCCCGTGGTTTCTTTGCCAGGTGCTTGAAGGAAGGCAGGAGCCAGCCTACTTCAGTGCAGGGACCCGGGGTGGTCTCAGGAGTGTTTGTCAGGGTCTTGCCCGAGGGCAGGAGCCAGCCTGGTTCAGAGCAGGCACCGGGCGGTTGGCTCAGGAGTGTTTGTCAGGGTCTTGCCTGAGGGCAGGAGCCAGCCTGGGCCAGTGCAGGCACCGGGCGGCTGGCTCAGCAGTGTTTGTCAGGGTCTTGCCCGAGGGCAGGAGCCAGCCTGGTTCAGAGCAGGCACCGGGCGGTTGGCTCAGGAGTGTTTGTCAGGGTCTTGCCCGAGGGCTGGAGCCAGCCTGGTTCAGTGCAGGCACCGGGCGGTGGGCTCAGTTGTGTTTGTCGGGGCCGGGCCATGGGCGGGACCCAGCCTCCTTCAGGGCAGGCACAGAGATGGGGGCTCAGGAGTCTGTGCTGGGCGAATCGAACAAGGGCCAGACCTAAACCGGTTGAGCGCAGGGACCGAGATGCAGCTTCAGGAGGATTTCCAGGCGGTAGGAGCCCGGCCAGGTTCAGCGCAGGGACCGAGATGCGGGCTCAGCAGTGTTTCCCGGCTAATTGAACGAGGGCACGGCCCACCCTGTCTCTGTGCAGGGACCGAGATGCGCCCTCTGAAGGGTTTCTCGAGGTCGAAAAGTGGGCAGGACGCGCTCGGCTTCAGGTTAGAGAGCTAGATGTGACCTCAGGAGGACGTGTTGAGGTAGCTCCCAAGGGCAGGATCTCGACTGGTTCAGCGCAGCGCCCGAGGGGTGGGCACAGGCGCATCTGCCGGTGTCTTCAGCAAGTGCTTGCAGTAGCCGCGGCCGGTGCAGGGAAGGAGATGTGGGCTCGGGGGCGTTGCAGGGAGCCGTGCACAAAGGGAGGCCCCAGCCTCGGTGCAAGCCATGGCTGCGAGGCAGGCTCAGGAGGGTCTGTCGGCGGACTGTCGCCGGGCGGGACCCAGCCTCGTCCAGTGCAGGGACCCAGGTGTTGGCTCCGGAGTGTTTGTCAGGGTTCGGAAGAAGCGCCGTGCATCGCCCTGTTGAGGGCAGCGACCGATGCAGGCTCAGGAGTGTTTGCCGGGGGTCGGGCCAAGGGCAGGACCTAGCCTGATTGAAGGCAGGGAACCCGATGTGGGCTCAGGAGTGCTTCACGGGGTTTGAACATGGGAAGGACACAGCCTGCTTCGGGGCATGGACTCAGATGCGCTCTCAGGATTATGTTCCAGGGACTTGAACATGGAAAATCCAACGAACACGTTCTGGACTGCAGGGACCGAGAGGTGGGGTCGGGAGTCTGTACTAGGCGCTCGCACAAGGGCAGGACCTCGACTGTTTCAGATCAGTGACCGAGACGGGGCTCAGGAGTTTAGAAGGGCACTTCTGGAAGGGCACGACCCTGCCTGGTTTGGTGCAGCACGTGAGATGAGGGTGCAGCAATGATTCCGGGGGGTTTAAACAAGGAGAGGACTCACCGTCGTTCGGGGCCAGGGGGCCAAGTTTGGGCTCAGGACTGTTTGTCGGGGGCCTTGGCCAGAGGCAGAAACCACCGTGGTTGAGCTCAGGGACCAAGATGAACGCTCAGGCGTGTTTAGTGTGTGTGTGTGGGGGGTGGGGGGGTGTGTGGGGGGGTGTGCGCAAGGGCAGCATCCATCCGAGTTCCGGGCGGGCACGCAGCTGTGGGCTCAGGAGTGTGTGTCGCGGGAATCGAAGAAGGCAGGCCCTAGACTGCTTCTTCAGTGCGCCGACCGAGATGTATTTCTCGGGGTCTTGAAGCAGGCCAAGCCCCAGAGGTGGCTTCAGTGCCGGGAGTGAGCTGCGGGATCACAGCTTTGTCCCGGAGAGGGACCAAATGCAGGACACAGCGAAGTGGACGGGCAGGGAGCGAGCTGGAGTCTCCCGGTGGTTACTTTGCCAGGTGCTTGAACGAAGGCAGGAGCCAGCCTGCTTCGGTGCAGGGATCCGGAGTGGGCTCTGGAGTGTTTGCCAGGGTCTTGACCGAGGGCAGGAGCCAGCCTGGATCAGTGCAGACACCGGGCGGGGGGCCCAGGAGTGTTTGTCATGGTATTGCCCGAGGGCAGGAGCCAGCCTGGTTTAGAGCAGGCACCGGGCGGTGGGCTCAGGAGTGTTTGTCAGGGTATTGCCCGAGGGCAGGGACCAGCCTGGTTCAGGGCAGGCACCGGGCGGTGGTCTCAGGAGTGTCTGTCGGCGCCGGGCATGGGCAGGACCCAGCCTCCTTCAGGGCAGACACAGAGATGGGGGCTCAGGAGTCTGTGCTGAGTGAATCGAACAAGGGCCAGACCTAGACCGGTTCAGGGCAGGGACAGAGATGCTGCTTCAGGAGTATTTCCTGGGGGTAGGACCCCGGCCAGGTTTAGCGCGGGGATCAAGATGCGGGCTCAGCAGCGTTTCCCGGGTGACTGAACGAGGGCACGGCCCACCCTGTCTCTGTGCGGGGACCGAGATGCTCCCTCAGGAGGGTTTCTCGAGGTCTGATCGTGGGCAGGACGCGCACGGCTTCAGGGCAGAGTGCGAGAGGAGGCCTCAGGAGGACGTGTTGAGGTAGCTCCCAAGGGCAGAACCTCGACTGGTTCAGTGCAGCGCCCGAGGGGCGGGCACAGGCGCATTTGCCGGTGGCTTCGGCAATTGCTTGCCGGAGCCCTGGCCGGGGCAGGGAAGGAGATGTTGGCACAGGGGCGTTGGGTGGCGCTGTGCAGCAAGGGAGGCCCCAGCCTAGGTGCGTGCCGTGGCCGCGAGGCACGCTCAGGAGGGCCTGTCGGGGGACTGACACTGGGCGGGACCCAGCCTCGTCCCGAGCAGGGACCGAGGTGTTGGGTCAGGAGTGTTTGTCAGGGTCGGGAAGAAGTGCCGGGCACCGCCCAGTTGAGGGCAGCGACCGATGCAAGCTCAGGAGTGTTTGCCGGGGGTCGGGCCAAGGGCAGGACCTAGCCTGATTGAGGGCAGGCTACCCGATGTGGGCTCAGGAATGCTTCTCGGGGCTTGAACATGGGAAGGACCCAGCCTGCTTCGGGGCAGGGACTGAGATGCGCGCTCAGGATTATGTGTCCGGGACACGAATATGCAAAGTCCAACAAACGCCTGCTTGACTGCAGGGACCGAGAGGTGGGGTCGGGAGTCTGTGCTAAGGTCCCGCACAAGGGCAGGACCTCGACTGGTTCAGTTCAGTGACAGAGACGGGGCTCGGGAGATTAGACGTGCACTTCAGGAAGGGCGGAACCCAGCCTGGTTTGGTGCAGCGCGTGAGATGAGGGCGCAGCAGTGATTCTGAGGGGTTTGAACAAGGGGAGGCCTCACCGTCGTTCGGGGCCAGGGGGCCAGGTTTGGGCTCAGGATTGTTTGTCGGGGGCCTTGGCCAGACGCAGAAACCTCCGTGGTTGAGCTCAGGGACCGAGATGAACGCTCAGGAGTGTTTTGTGTGTGTGTGTGCGGGGAGGGGGTGTTGCTCAAGGGCAGCATCCATCCGAGTTCAGGGCGGGCACGCAGCTGTGGGCTCAGGAGTGTGTGTCACGAGAATCGAAGAAGGGCAGGCCCTAAACTGCTTCTTCAGTGCGCCGACCGAGATGTATTTCTCGGGGTCTTGAAGCAGTCCAAGCCCCCGAGGCGGGTTCAGTGCCGGGAGTGAGTTGCGGGATCAGGGCTTTGTCCCGGCGAGGGACCAAGGGCAGGACACAGCGAAGTGGACGGAAGGGAGCGATCTGAAGTCTCCCGTGGTTTCTTTGCCAGGTGCTTGAAGGAAGGCAGGAGCCAGCCTACTTCAGTGCAGGGACCCGGGGTGGTCTCAGGAGTGTTTGTCAGGGTCTTGCCCGAGGGCAGGAGCCAGCCTGGTTCAGAGCAGGCACCGGGCGGTTGGCTCAGGAGTGTTTGTCAGGGTCTTGCCTGAGGGCAGGAGCCAGCCTGGGCCAGTGCAGGCACCGGGCGGCTGGCTCAGCAGTGTTTGTCAGGGTCTTGCCCGAGGGCAGGAGCCAGCCTGGTTCAGAGCAGGCACCGGGCGGTTGGCTCAGGAGTGTTTGTCAGGGTCTTGCCCGAGGGCTGGAGCCAGCCTGGTTCAGTGCAGGCACCGGGCGGTGGGCTCAGTTGTGTTTGTCGGGGCCGGGCCATGGGCGGGACCCAGCCTCCTTCAGGGCAGGCACAGAGATGGGGGCTCAGGAGTCTGTGCTGGGCGAATCGAACAAGGGCCAGACCTAAACCGGTTGAGCGCAGGGACCGAGATGCAGCTTCAGGAGGATTTCCAGGCGGTAGGAGCCCGGCCAGGTTCAGCGCAGGGACCGAGATGCGGGCTCAGCAGTGTTTCCCGGCTAATTGAACGAGGGCACGGCCCACCCTGTCTCTGTGCAGGGACCGAGATGCGCCCTCTGAAGGGTTTCTCGAGGTCGAAAAGTGGGCAGGACGCGCTCGGCTTCAGGTTAGAGAGCTAGATGTGACCTCAGGAGGACGTGTTGAGGTAGCTCCCAAGGGCAGGATCTCGACTGGTTCAGCGCAGCGCCCGAGGGGTGGGCACAGGCGCATCTGCCGGTGTCTTCAGCAAGTGCTTGCAGTAGCCGCGGCCGGTGCAGGGAAGGAGATGTGGGCTCGGGGGCGTTGCAGGGAGCCGTGCACAAAGGGAGGCCCCAGCCTCGGTGCAAGCCATGGCTGCGAGGCAGGCTCAGGAGGGTCTGTCGGCGGACTGTCGCCGGGCGGGACCCAGCCTCGTCCAGTGCAGGGACCCAGGTGTTGGCTCCGGAGTGTTTGTCAGGGTTCGGAAGAAGCGCCGTGCATCGCCCTGTTGAGGGCAGCGACCGATGCAGGCTCAGGAGTGTTTGCCGGGGGTCGGGCCAAGGGCAGGACCTAGCCTGATTGAAGGCAGGGAACCCGATGTGGGCTCAGGAGTGCTTCACGGGGTTTGAACATGGGAAGGACACAGCCTGCTTCGGGGCATGGACTCAGATGCGCTCTCAGGATTATGTTCCAGGGACTTGAACATGGAAAATCCAACGAACACGTTCTGGACTGCAGGGACCAAGAGGTGGGGTCGGGAGTCTGTACTAGGCGCTCGCACAAGGGCAGGACCTCGACTGTTTCAGATCAGTGACCGAGACGGGGCTCAGGAGTTTAGAAGGGCACTTCTGGAAGGGCACGACCCTGCCTGGTTTGGTGCAGCACGTGAGATGAGGGTGCAGCAATGATTCCGGGGGGTTTAAACAAGGAGAGGACTCACCGTCGTTCGGGGCCAGGGGGCCAAGTTTGGGCTCAGGACTGTTTGTCGGGGGCCTTGGCCAGAGGCAGAAACCACCGTGGTTGAGCTCAGGGACCAAGATGAACGCTCAGGCGTGTTTAGTGTGTGTGTGGGGGGGGTGGGGGGGTGTGTGGGGGGGTGTGCGCAAGGGCAGCATCCATCCGAGTTCCGGGCGGGCACGCAGCTGTGGGCTCAGGAGTGTGTGTCGCGGGAATCGAAGAAGGCAGGCCCTAGACTGCTTCTTCAGTGCGCCGACCGAGATGTATTTCTCGGGGTCTTGAAGCAGGCCAAGCCCCAGAGGTGGCTTCAGTGCCGGGAGTGAGCTGCGGGATCACAGCTTTGTCCCGGAGAGGGACCAAATGCAGGACACAGCGAAGTGGACGGGCAGGGAGCGAGCTGGAGTCTCCCGGTGGTTACTTTGCCAGGTGCTTGAACGAAGGCAGGAGCCAGCCTGCTTCGGTGCAGGGATCCGGAGTGGGCTCTGGAGTGTTTGCCAGGGTCTTGACCGAGGGCAGGAGCCAGCCTGGATCAGTGCAGACACCGGGCGGGGGGCCCAGGAGTGTTTGTCATGGTATTGCCCGAGGGCAGGAGCCAGCCTGGTTTAGAGCAGGCACCGGGCGGTGGGCTCAGGAGTGTTTGTCAGGGTATTGCCCGAGGGCAGGGACCAGCCTGGTTCAGGGCAGGCACCGGGCGGTGGTCTCAGGAGTGTCTGTCGGCGCCGGGCATGGGCAGGACCCAGCCTCCTTCAGGGCAGACACAGAGATGGGGGCTCAGGAGTCTGTGCTGAGTGAATCGAACAAGGGCCAGACCTAGACCGGTTCAGGGCAGGGACAGAGATGCTGCTTCAGGAGTATTTCCTGGGGGTAGGACCCCGGCCAGGTTTAGCGCGGGGATCAAGATGCGGGCTCAGCAGCGTTTCCCGGGTGACTGAACGAGGGCACGGCCCACCCTGTCTCTGTGCGGGGACCGAGATGCTCCCTCAGGAGGGTTTCTCGAGGTCTGATCGTGGGCAGGACGCGCACGGCTTCAGGGCAGAGTGCGAGAGGAGGCCTCAGGAGGACGTGTTGAGGTAGCTCCCAAGGGCAGAACCTCGACTGGTTCAGTGCAGCGCCCGAGGGGCGGGCACAGGCGCATTTGCCGGTGGCTTCGGCAATTGCTTGCCGGAGCCCTGGCCGGGGCAGGGAAGGAGATGTTGGCACAGGGGCGTTGGGTGGCGCTGTGCAGCAAGGGAGGCCCCAGCCTAGGTGCGTGCCGTGGCCGCGAGGCACGCTCAGGAGGGCCTGTCGGGGGACTGACACTGGGCGGGACCCAGCCTCGTCCCGAGCAGGGACCGAGGTGTTGGGTCAGGAGTGTTTGTCAGGGTCGGGAAGAAGTGCCGGGCACCGCCCAGTTGAGGGCAGCGACCGATGCAAGCTCAGGAGTGTTTGCCGGGGGTCGGGCCAAGGGCAGGACCTAGCCTGATTGAGGGCAGGCTACCCGATGTGGGCTCAGGAATGCTTCTCGGGGCTTGAACATGGGAAGGACCCAGCCTGCTTCGGGGCAGGGACTGAGATGCGCGCTCAGGATTATGTGTCCGGGACACGAATATGCAAAGTCCAACAAACGCCTGCTTGACTGCAGGGACCGAGAGGTGGGGTCGGGAGTCTGTGCTAAGGTCCCGCACAAGGGCAGGACCTCGACTGGTTCAGTTCAGTGACAGAGACGGGGCTCGGGAGATTAGACGTGCACTTCAGGAAGGGCGGAACCCAGCCTGGTTTGGTGCAGCGCGTGAGATGAGGGCGCAGCAGTGATTCTGAGGGGTTTGAACAAGGGGAGGCCTCACCGTCGTTCGGGGCCAGGGGGCCAGGTTTGGGCTCAGGATTGTTTGTCGGGGGCCTTGGCCAGACGCAGAAACCTCCGTGGTTGAGCTCAGGGACCGAGATGAACGCTCAGGAGTGTTTTGTGTGTGTGTGTGCGGGGAGGGGGTGTTGCTCAAGGGCAGCATCCATCCGAGTTCAGGGCGGGCACGCAGCTGTGGGCTCAGGAGTGTGTGTCACGAGAATCGAAGAAGGGCAGGCCCTAAACTGCTTCTTCAGTGCGCCGACCGAGATGTATTTCTCGGGGTCTTGAAGCAGTCCAAGCCCCCGAGGCGGGTTCAGTGCCGGGAGTGAGTTGCGGGATCAGGGCTTTGTCCCGGCGAGGGACCAAGGGCAGGACACAGCGAAGTGGACGGAAGGGAGCGATCTGAAGTCTCCCGTGGTTTCTTTGCCAGGTGCTTGAAGGAAGGCAGGAGCCAGCCTACTTCAGTGCAGGGACCCGGGGTGGTCTCAGGAGTGTTTGTCAGGGTCTTGCCCGAGGGCAGGAGCCAGCCTGGTTCAGAGCAGGCACCGGGCGGTTGGCTCAGGAGTGTTTGTCAGGGTCTTGCCTGAGGGCAGGAGCCAGCCTGGGCCAGTGCAGGCACCGGGCGGCTGGCTCAGCAGTGTTTGTCAGGGTCTTGCCCGAGGGCAGGAGCCAGCCTGGTTCAGAGCAGGCACCGGGCGGTTGGCTCAGGAGTGTTTGTCAGGGTCTTGCCCGAGGGCTGGAGCCAGCCTGGTTCAGTGCAGGCACCGGGCGGTGGGCTCAGTTGTGTTTGTCGGGGCCGGGCCATGGGCGGGACCCAGCCTCCTTCAGGGCAGGCACAGAGATGGGGGCTCAGGAGTCTGTGCTGGGCGAATCGAACAAGGGCCAGACCTAAACCGGTTGAGCGCAGGGACCGAGATGCAGCTTCAGGAGGATTTCCAGGCGGTAGGAGCCCGGCCAGGTTCAGCGCAGGGACCGAGATGCGGGCTCAGCAGTGTTTCCCGGCTAATTGAACGAGGGCACGGCCCACCCTGTCTCTGTGCAGGGACCGAGATGCGCCCTCTGAAGGGTTTCTCGAGGTCGAAAAGTGGGCAGGACGCGCTCGGCTTCAGGTTAGAGAGCTAGATGTGACCTCAGGAGGACGTGTTGAGGTAGCTCCCAAGGGCAGGATCTCGACTGGTTCAGCGCAGCGCCCGAGGGGTGGGCACAGGCGCATCTGCCGGTGTCTTCAGCAAGTGCTTGCAGTAGCCGCGGCCGGTGCAGGGAAGGAGATGTGGGCTCGGGGGCGTTGCAGGGAGCCGTGCACAAAGGGAGGCCCCAGCCTCGGTGCAAGCCATGGCTGCGAGGCAGGCTCAGGAGGGTCTGTCGGCGGACTGTCACCGGGCGGGACCCAGCCTCATCCAGTGCAGGGACCCAGGTGTTGGCTCCGGAGTGTTTGTCAGGGTTCGGAAGAAGCGCCATGCATCGCCCTGTTGAGGGCAGCGACCGATGCAGGCTCAGGAGTGTTTGCCGGGGGTCGGGCCAAGGGCAGGACCTAGCCTGATTGAAGGCAGGGAACCCGATGTGGGCTCAGGAGTGCTTCACGGGGTTTGAACATGGGAAGGACACAGCCTGCTTCGGGGCATGGACTCAGATGCGCTCTCAGGATTATGTTCCAGGGACTTGAACATGGAAAATCCAACGAACACGTTCTGGACTGCAGGGACCAAGAGGTGGGGTCGGGAGTCTGTACTAGGCGCTCGCACAAGGGCAGGACCTCGACTGTTTCAGATCAGTGACCGAGACGGGGCTCAGGAGTTTAGAAGGGCACTTCTGGAAGGGCACGACCCTGCCTGGTTTGGTGCAGCACGTGAGATGAGGGTGCAGCAATGATTCCGGGGGGTTTAAACAAGGAGAGGACTCACCGTCGTTCGGGGCCAGGGGGCCAAGTTTGGGCTCAGGATTGTTTGTCGGGGGCCTTGGCCAGAGGCAGAAACCACCGTGGTTGAGCTCAGGGACCAAGATGAACGCTCAGGCGTGTTTAGTGTGTGTGTGTGGGGGGTGGGGGGGTGTGTGGGGGGTGTGCGCAAGGGCAGCATCCATCCGAGTTCCGGGCGGGCACGCAGCTGTGGGCTCAGGAGTGTGTGTCGCGGGAATCGAAGAAGGCAGGCCCTAGACTGCTTCTTCAGTGCGCCGACCGAGATGTATTTCTCGGGGTCTTGAAGCAGGCCAAGCCCCAGAGGTGGCTTCAGTGCCGGGAGTGAGCTGCGGGATCACAGCTTTGTCCCGGAGAGGGACCAAATGCAGGACACAGCGAAGTGGACGGGCAGGGAGCGAGCTGGAGTCTCCCGGTGGTTACTTTGCCAGGTGCTTGAACGAAGGCAGGAGCCAGCCTGCTTCGGTGCAGGGATCCGGAGTGGGCTCTGGAGTGTTTGCCAGGGTCTTGACCGAGGGCAGGAGCCAGCCTGGATCAGTGCAGACACCGGGCGGGGGGCCCAGGAGTGTTTGTCATGGTATTGCCCGAGGGCAGGGACCAGCCTGGTTCAGGGCAGGCACCGGGCGGTGGTCTCAGGAGTGTCTGTCGGCGCCGGGCATGGGCAGGACCCAGCCTCCTTCAGGGCAGACACAGAGATGGGGGCTCAGGAGTCTGTGCTGAGTGAATCGAACAAGGGCCAGACCTAGACCGGTTCAGGGCAGGGACAGAGATGCTGCTTCAGGAGTATTTCCTGGGGGTAGGACCCCGGCCAGGTTTAGCGCGGGGATCAAGATGCGGGCTCAGCAGCGTTTCCCGGGTGACTGAACGAGGGCACGGCCCACCCTGTCTCTGTGCGGGGACCGAGATGCTCCCTCAGGAGGGTTTCTCGAGGTCTGATCGTGGGCAGGACGCGCACGGCTTCAGGGCAGAGTGCGAGAGGAGGCCTCAGGAGGACGTGTTGAGGTAGCTCCCAAGGGCAGAACCTCGACTGGTTCAGTGCAGCGCCCGAGGGGCGGGCACAGGCGCATTTGCCGGTGGCTTCGGCAATTGCTTGCCGGAGCCCTGGCCGGGGCAGGGAAGGAGATGTTGGCACAGGGGCGTTGGGTGGCGCTGTGCAGCAAGGGAGGCCCCAGCCTAGGTGCGTGCCGTGGCCGCGAGGCACGCTCAGGAGGGCCTGTCGGGGGACTGACACTGGGCGGGACCCAGCCTCGTCCCGAGCAGGGACCGAGGTGTTGGGTCAGGAGTGTTTGTCAGGGTCGGGAAGAAGTGCCGGGCACCGCCCAGTTGAGGGCAGCGACCGATGCAAGCTCAGGAGTGTTTGCCGGGGGTCGGGCCAAGGGCAGGACCTAGCCTGATTGAGGGCAGGCTACCCGATGTGGGCTCAGGAATGCTTCTCGGGGCTTGAACATGGGAAGGACCCAGCCTGCTTCGGGGCAGGGACTGAGATGCGCGCTCAGGATTATGTGTCCGGGACACGAATATGCAAAGTCCAACAAACGCCTGCTTGACTGCAGGGACCGAGAGGTGGGGTCGGGAGTCTGTGCTAAGGTCCCGCACAAGGGCAGGACCTCGACTGGTTCAGTTCAGTGACAGAGACGGGGCTCGGGAGATTAGACGTGCACTTCAGGAAGGGCGGAACCCAGCCTGGTTTGGTGCAGCGCGTGAGATGAGGGCGCAGCAGTGATTCTGAGGGGTTTGAACAAGGGGAGGCCTCACCGTCGTTCGGGGCCAGGGGGCCAGGTTTGGGCTCAGGATTGTTTGTCGGGGGCCTTGGCCAGACGCAGAAACCTCCGTGGTTGAGCTCAGGGACCGAGATGAACGCTCAGGAGTGTTTTGTGTGTGTGTGTGCGGGGAGGGGGTGTTGCTCAAGGGCAGCATCCATCCGAGTTCAGGGCGGGCACGCAGCTGTGGGCTCAGGAGTGTGTGTCACGAGAATCGAAGAAGGGCAGGCCCTAAACTGCTTCTTCAGTGCGCCGACCGAGATGTATTTCTCGGGGTCTTGAAGCAGTCCAAGCCCCCGAGGCGGGTTCAGTGCCGGGAGTGAGTTGCGGGATCAGGGCTTTGTCCCGGCGAGGGACCAAGGGCAGGACACAGCGAAGTGGACGGAAGGGAGCGATCTGAAGTCTCCCGTGGTTTCTTTGCCAGGTGCTTGAAGGAAGGCAGGAGCCAGCCTACTTCAGTGCAGGGACCCGGGGTGGTCTCAGGAGTGTTTGTCAGGGTCTTGCCCGAGGGCAGGAGCCAGCCTGGTTCAGAGCAGGCACCGGGCGGTTGGCTCAGGAGTGTTTGTCAGGGTCTTGCCTGAGGGCAGGAGCCAGCCTGGGCCAGTGCAGGCACCGGGCGGCTGGCTCAGCAGTGTTTGTCAGGGTCTTGCCCGAGGGCAGGAGCCAGCCTGGTTCAGAGCAGGCACCGGGCGGTTGGCTCAGGAGTGTTTGTCAGGGTCTTGCCCGAGGGCTGGAGCCAACCTGGTTCAGTGCAGGCACCGGGCGGTGGGCTCAGTTGTGTTTGTCGGGGCCGGGCCATGGGCGGGACCCAGCCTCCTTCAGGGCAGGCACAGAGATGGGGGCTCAGGAGTCTGTGCTGGGCGAATCGAACAAGGGCCAGACCTAAACCGGTTGAGCGCAGGGACCGAGATGCAGCTTCAGGAGGATTTCCAGGCGGTAGGAGCCCGGCCAGGTTCAGCGCAGGGACCGAGATGCGGGCTCAGCAGTGTTTCCCGGCTAATTGAACGAGGGCACGGCCCACCCTGTCTCTGTGCAGGGACCGAGATGCGCCCTCTGAAGGGTTTCTCGAGGTCGAAAAGTGGGCAGGACGCGCTCGGCTTCAGGTTAGAGAGCTAGATGTGACCTCAGGAGGACGTGTTGAGGTAGCTCCCAAGGGCAGGATCTCGACTGGTTCAGCGCAGCGCCCGAGGGGTGGGCACAGGCGCATCTGCCGGTGTCTTCAGCAAGTGCTTGCAGTAGCCGCGGCCGGTGCAGGGAAGGAGATGTGGGCTCGGGGGCGTTGCAGGGAGCCGTGCACAAAGGGAGGCCCCAGCCTCGGTGCAAGCCATGGCTGCGAGGCAGGCTCAGGAGGGTCTGTCGGCGGACTGTCACCGGGCGGGACCCAGCCTCATCCAGTGCAGGGACCCAGGTGTTGGCTCCGGAGTGTTTGTCAGGGTTCGGAAGAAGCGCCGTGCATCGCCCTGTTGAGGGCAGCGACCGATGCAGGCTCAGGAGTGTTTGCCGGGGGTCGGGCCAAGGGCAGGACCTAGCCTGATTGAAGGCAGGGAACCCGATGTGGGCTCAGGAGTGCTTCACGGGGTTTGAACATGGGAAGGACACAGCCTGCTTCGGGGCATGGACTCAGATGCGCTCTCAGGATTATGTTCCAGGGACTTGAACATGGAAAATCCAACGAACACGTTCTGGACTGCAGGGACCGAGAGGTGGGGTCGGGAGTCTGTACTAGGCGCTCGCACAAGGGCAGGACCTCGACTGTTTCAGATCAGTGACCGAGACGGGGCTCAGGAGTTTAGAAGGGCACTTCTGGAAGGGCACGACCCTGCCTGGTTTGGTGCAGCACGTGAGATGAGGGTGCAGCAATGATTCCGGGGGGTTTAAACAAGGAGAGGACTCACCGTCGTTCGGGGCCAGGGGGCCAAGTTTGGGCTCAGGATTGTTTGTCGGGGGCCTTGGCCAGAGGCAGAAACCACCGTGGTTGAGCTCAGGGACCAAGATGAACGCTCAGGCGTGTTTAGTGTGTGTGTGTCGGGGGTGGGGGGGTGTGTGGGGGGGTGTGCGCAAGGGCAGCATCCATCCGAGTTCCGGGCGGGCACGCAGCTGTGGGCTCAGGAGTGTGTGTCGCGGGAATCGAAGAAGGCAGGCCCTAGACTGCTTCTTCAGTGCGCCGACCGAGATGTATTTCTCGGGGTCTTGAAGCAGGCCAAGCCCCAGAGGTGGCTTCAGTGCCGGGAGTGAGCTGCGGGATCACAGCTTTGTCCCGGAGAGGGACCAAATGCAGGACACAGCGAAGTGGACGGGCAGGGAGCGAGCTGGAGTCTCCCGGTGGTTACTTTGCCAGGTGCTTGAACGAAGGCAGGAGCCAGCCTGCTTCGGTGCAGGGATCCGGAGTGGGCTCTGGAGTGTTTGCCAGGGTCTTGACCGAGGGCAGGAGCCAGCCTGGATCAGTGCAGACACCGGGCGGGGGGCCCAGGAGTGTTTGTCATGGTATTGCCCGAGGGCAGGAGCCAGCCTGGTTTAGAGCAGGCACCGGGCGGTGGGCTCAGGAGTGTTTGTCAGGGTATTGCCCGAGGGCAGGGACCAGCCTGGTTCAGGGCAGGCACCGGGCGGTGGTCTCAGGAGTGTCTGTCGGCGCCGGGCATGGGCAGGACCCAGCCTCCTTCAGGGCAGACACAGAGATGGGGGCTCAGGAGTCTGTGCTGAGTGAATCGAACAAGGGCCAGACCTAGACCGGTTCAGGGCAGGGACAGAGATGCTGCTTCAGGAGTATTTCCTGGGGGTAGGACCCCGGCCAGGTTTAGCGCGGGGATCAAGATGCGGGCTCAGCAGCGTTTCCCGGGTGACTGAATGAGGGCACGGCCCACCCTGTCTCTGTGCGGGGACCGAGATGCTCCCTCAGGAGGGTTTCTCGAGGTCTGATCGTGGGCAGGACGCGCACGGCTTCAGGGCAGAGTGCGAGAGGAGGCCTCAGGAGGACGTGTTGAGGTAGCTCCCAAGGGCAGAACCTCGACTGGTTCAGTGCAGCGCCCGAGGGGCGGGCACAGGCGCATTTGCCGGTGGCTTCGGCAATTGCTTGCCGGAGCCCTGGCCGGGGCAGGGAAGGAGATGTTGGCACAGGGGCGTTGGGTGGCGCTGTGCAGCAAGGGAGGCCCCAGCCTAGGTGCGTGCCGTGGCCGCGAGGCACGCTCAGGAGGGCCTGTCGGGGGACTGACACTGGGCGGGACCCAGCCTCGTCCCGAGCAGGGACCGAGGTGTTGGGTCAGGAGTGTTTGTCAGGGTCGGGAAGAAGTGCCGGGCACCGCCCAGTTGAGGGCAGCGACCGATGCAAGCTCAGGAGTGTTTGCCGGGGGTCGGGCCAAGGGCAGGACCTAGCCTGATTGAGGGCAGGCTACCCGATGTGGGCTCAGGAATGCTTCTCGGGGCTTGAACATGGGAAGGACCCAGCCTGCTTCGGGGCAGGGACTGAGATGCGCGCTCAGGATTATGTGTCCGGGACACGAATATGCAAAGTCCAACAAACGCCTGCTTGACTGCAGGGACCGAGAGGTGGGGTCGGGAGTCTGTGCTAAGGTCCCGCACAAGGGCAGGACCTCGACTGGTTCAGTTCAGTGACAGAGACGGGGCTCGGGAGATTAGACGTGCACTTCAGGAAGGGCGGAACCCAGCCTGGTTTGGTGCAGCGCGTGAGATGAGGGCGCAGCAGTGATTCTGAGGGGTTTGAACAAGGGGAGGCCTCACCGTCGTTCGGGGCCAGGGGGCCAGGTTTGGGCTCAGGATTGTTTGTCGGGGGCCTTGGCCAGACGCAGAAACCTCCGTGGTTGAGCTCAGGGACCGAGATGAACGCTCAGGAGTGTTTTGTGTGTGTGTGTGCGGGGAGGGGGTGTTGCTCAAGGGCAGCATCCATCCGAGTTCAGGGCGGGCACGCAGCTGTGGGCTCAGGAGTGTGTGTCACGAGAATCGAAGAAGGGCAGGCCCTAAACTGCTTCTTCAGTGCGCCGACCGAGATGTATTTCTCGGGGTCTTGAAGCAGTCCAAGCCCCCGAGGCGGGTTCAGTGCCGGGAGTGAGTTGCGGGATCAGGGCTTTGTCCCGGCGAGGGACCAAGGGCAGGACACAGCGAAGTGGACGGAAGGGAGCGATCTGAAGTCTCCCGTGGTTTCTTTGCCAGGTGCTTGAAGGAAGGCAGGAGCCAGCCTACTTCAGTGCAGGGACCCGGGGTGGTCTCAGGAGTGTTTGTCAGGGTCTTGCCCGAGGGCAGGAGCCAGCCTGGTTCAGAGCAGGCACCGGGCGGTTGGCTCAGGAGTGTTTGTCAGGGTCTTGCCTGAGGGCAGGAGCCAGCCTGGGCCAGTGCAGGCACCGGGCGGCTGGCTCAGCAGTGTTTGTCAGGGTCTTGCCCGAGGGCAGGAGCCAGCCTGGTTCAGAGCAGGCACCGGGCGGTTGGCTCAGGAGTGTTTGTCAGGGTCTTGCCCGAGGGCTGGAGCCAGCCTGGTTCAGTGCAGGCACCGGGCGGTGGGCTCAGTTGTGTTTGTCGGGGCCGGGCCATGGGCGGGACCCAGCCTCCTTCAGGGCAGGCACAGAGATGGGGGCTCAGGAGTCTGTGCTGGGCGAATCGAACAAGGGCCAGACCTAAACCGGTTGAGCGCAGGGACCGAGATGCAGCTTCAGGAGGATTTCCAGGCGGTAGGAGCCCGGCCAGGTTCAGCGCAGGGACCGAGATGCGGGCTCAGCAGTGTTTCCCGGCTAATTGAACGAGGGCACGGCCCACCCTGTCTCTGTGCAGGGACCGAGATGCGCCCTCTGAAGGGTTTCTCGAGGTCGAAAAGTGGGCAGGACGCGCTCGGCTTCAGGTTAGAGAGCTAGATGTGACCTCAGGAGGACGTGTTGAGGTAGCTCCCAAGGGCAGGATCTCGACTGGTTCAGCGCAGCGCCCGAGGGGTGGGCACAGGCGCATCTGCCGGTGTCTTCAGCAAGTGCTTGCAGTAGCCGCGGCCGGTGCAGGGAAGGAGATGTGGGCTCGGGGGCGTTGCAGGGAGCCGTGCACAAAGGGAGGCCCCAGCCTCGGTGCAAGCCATGGCTGCGAGGCAGGCTCAGGAGGGTCTGTCGGCGGACTGTCGCCGGGCGGGACCCAGCCTCGTCCAGTGCAGGGACCCAGGTGTTGGCTCCGGAGTGTTTGTCAGGGTTCGGAAGAAGCGCCGTGCATCGCCCTGTTGAGGGCAGCGACCGATGCAGGCTCAGGAGTGTTTGCCGGGGGTCGGGCCAAGGGCAGGACCTAGCCTGATTGAAGGCAGGGAACCCGATGTGGGCTCAGGAGTGCTTCACGGGGTTTGAACATGGGAAGGACACAGCCTGCTTCGGGGCATGGACTCAGATGCGCTCTCAGGATTATGTTCCAGGGACTTGAACATGGAAAATCCAACGAACACGTTCTGGACTGCAGGGACCAAGAGGTGGGGTCGGGAGTCTGTACTAGGCGCTCGCACAAGGGCAGGACCTCGACTGTTTCAGATCAGTGACCGAGACGGGGCTCAGGAGTTTAGAAGGGCACTTCTGGAAGGGCACGACCCTGCCTGGTTTGGTGCAGCACGTGAGATGAGGGTGCAGCAATGATTCCGGGGGGTTTAAACAAGGAGAGGACTCACCGTCGTTCGGGGCCAGGGGGCCAAGTTTGGGCTCAGGACTGTTTGTCGGGGGCCTTGGCCAGAGGCAGAAACCACCGTGGTTGAGCTCAGGGACCAAGATGAACGCTCAGGCGTGTTTAGTGTGTGTGTGGGGGGGGTGGGGGGGTGTGTGGGGGGGTGTGCGCAAGGGCAGCATCCATCCGAGTTCCGGGCGGGCACGCAGCTGTGGGCTCAGGAGTGTGTGTCGCGGGAATCGAAGAAGGCAGGCCCTAGACTGCTTCTTCAGTGCGCCGACCGAGATGTATTTCTCGGGGTCTTGAAGCAGGCCAAGCCCCAGAGGTGGCTTCAGTGCCGGGAGTGAGCTGCGGGATCACAGCTTTGTCCCGGAGAGGGACCAAATGCAGGACACAGCGAAGTGGACGGGCAGGGAGCGAGCTGGAGTCTCCCGGTGGTTACTTTGCCAGGTGCTTGAACGAAGGCAGGAGCCAGCCTGCTTCGGTGCAGGGATCCGGAGTGGGCTCTGGAGTGTTTGCCAGGGTCTTGACCGAGGGCAGGAGCCAGCCTGGATCAGTGCAGACACCGGGCGGGGGGCCCAGGAGTGTTTGTCATGGTATTGCCCGAGGGCAGGAGCCAGCCTGGTTTAGAGCAGGCACCGGGCGGTGGGCTCAGGAGTGTTTGTCAGGGTATTGCCCGAGGGCAGGGACCAGCCTGGTTCAGGGCAGGCACCGGGCGGTGGTCTCAGGAGTGTCTGTCGGCGCCGGGCATGGGCAGGACCCAGCCTCCTTCAGGGCAGACACAGAGATGGGGGCTCAGGAGTCTGTGCTGAGTGAATCGAACAAGGGCCAGACCTAGACCGGTTCAGGGCAGGGACAGAGATGCTGCTTCAGGAGTATTTCCTGGGGGTAGGACCCCGGCCAGGTTTAGCGCGGGGATCAAGATGCGGGCTCAGCAGCGTTTCCCGGGTGACTGAACGAGGGCACGGCCCACCCTGTCTCTGTGCGGGGACCGAGATGCTCCCTCAGGAGGGTTTCTCGAGGTCTGATCGTGGGCAGGACGCGCACGGCTTCAGGGCAGAGTGCGAGAGGAGGCCTCAGGAGGACGTGTTGAGGTAGCTCCCAAGGGCAGAACCTCGACTGGTTCAGTGCAGCGCCCGAGGGGCGGGCACAGGCGCATTTGCCGGTGGCTTCGGCAATTGCTTGCCGGAGCCCTGGCCGGGGCAGGGAAGGAGATGTTGGCACAGGGGCGTTGGGTGGCGCTGTGCAGCAAGGGAGGCCCCAGCCTAGGTGCGTGCCGTGGCCGCGAGGCACGCTCAGGAGGGCCTGTCGGGGGACTGACACTGGGCGGGACCCAGCCTCGTCCCGAGCAGGGACCGAGGTGTTGGGTCAGGAGTGTTTGTCAGGGTCGGGAAGAAGTGCCGGGCACCGCCCAGTTGAGGGCAGCGACCGATGCAAGCTCAGGAGTGTTTGCCGGGGGTCGGGCCAAGGGCAGGACCTAGCCTGATTGAGGGCAGGCTACCCGATGTGGGCTCAGGAATGCTTCTCGGGGCTTGAACATGGGAAGGACCCAGCCTGCTTCGGGGCAGGGACTGAGATGCGCGCTCAGGATTATGTGTCCGGGACACGAATATGCAAAGTCCAACAAACGCCTGCTTGACTGCAGGGACCGAGAGGTGGGGTCGGGAGTCTGTGCTAAGGTCCCGCACAAGGGCAGGACCTCGACTGGTTCAGTTCAGTGACAGAGACGGGGCTCGGGAGATTAGACGTGCACTTCAGGAAGGGCGGAACCCAGCCTGGTTTGGTGCAGCGCGTGAGATGAGGGCGCAGCAGTGATTCTGAGGGGTTTGAACAAGGGGAGGCCTCACCGTCGTTCGGGGCCAGGGGGCCAGGTTTGGGCTCAGGATTGTTTGTCGGGGGCCTTGGCCAGACGCAGAAACCTCCGTGGTTGAGCTCAGGGACCGAGATGAACGCTCAGGAGTGTTTTGTGTGTGTGTGTGCGGGGAGGGGGTGTTGCTCAAGGGCAGCATCCATCCGAGTTCAGGGCGGGCACGCAGCTGTGGGCTCAGGAGTGTGTGTCACGAGAATCGAAGAAGGGCAGGCCCTAAACTGCTTCTTCAGTGCGCCGACCGAGATGTATTTCTCGGGGTCTTGAAGCAGTCCAAGCCCCCGAGGCGGGTTCAGTGCCGGGAGTGAGTTGCGGGATCAGGGCTTTGTCCCGGCGAGGGACCAAGGGCAGGACACAGCGAAGTGGACGGAAGGGAGCGATCTGAAGTCTCCCGTGGTTTCTTTGCCAGGTGCTTGAAGGAAGGCAGGAGCCAGCCTACTTCAGTGCAGGGACCCGGGGTGGTCTCAGGAGTGTTTGTCAGGGTCTTGCCCGAGGGCAGGAGCCAGCCTGGTTCAGAGCAGGCACCGGGCGGTTGGCTCAGGAGTGTTTGTCAGGGTCTTGCCTGAGGGCAGGAGCCAGCCTGGGCCAGTGCAGGCACCGGGCGGCTGGCTCAGCAGTGTTTGTCAGGGTCTTGCCCGAGGGCAGGAGCCAGCCTGGTTCAGAGCAGGCACCGGGCGGTTGGCTCAGGAGTGTTTGTCAGGGTCTTGCCCGAGGGCTGGAGCCAGCCTGGTTCAGTGCAGGCACCGGGCGGTGGGCTCAGTTGTGTTTGTCGGGGCCGGGCCATGGGCGGGACCCAGCCTCCTTCAGGGCAGGCACAGAGATGGGGGCTCAGGAGTCTGTGCTGGGCGAATCGAACAAGGGCCAGACCTAAACCGGTTGAGCGCAGGGACCGAGATGCAGCTTCAGGAGGATTTCCAGGCGGTAGGAGCCCGGCCAGGTTCAGCGCAGGGACCGAGATGCGGGCTCAGCAGTGTTTCCCGGCTAATTGAACGAGGGCACGGCCCACCCTGTCTCTGTGCAGGGACCGAGATGCGCCCTCTGAAGGGTTTCTCGAGGTCGAAAAGTGGGCAGGACGCGCTCGGCTTCAGGTTAGAGAGCTAGATGTGACCTCAGGAGGACGTGTTGAGGTAGCTCCCAAGGGCAGGATCTCGACTGGTTCAGCGCAGCGCCCGAGGGGTGGGCACAGGCGCATCTGCCGGTGTCTTCAGCAAGTGCTTGCAGTAGCCGCGGCCGGTGCAGGGAAGGAGATGTGGGCTCGGGGGCGTTGCAGGGAGCCGTGCACAAAGGGAGGCCCCAGCCTCGGTGCAAGCCATGGCTGCGAGGCAGGCTCAGGAGGGTCTGTCGGCGGACTGTCGCCGGGCGGGACCCAGCCTCGTCCAGTGCAGGGACCCAGGTGTTGGCTCCGGAGTGTTTGTCAGGGTTCGGAAGAAGCGCCGTGCATCGCCCTGTTGAGGGCAGCGACCGATGCAGGCTCAGGAGTGTTTGCCGGGGGTCGGGCCAAGGGCAGGACCTAGCCTGATTGAAGGCAGGGAACCCGATGTGGGCTCAGGAGTGCTTCACGGGGTTTGAACATGGGAAGGACACAGCCTGCTTCGGGGCATGGACTCAGATGCGCTCTCAGGATTATGTTCCAGGGACTTGAACATGGAAAATCCAACGAACACGTTCTGGACTGCAGGGACCAAGAGGTGGGGTCGGGAGTCTGTACTAGGCGCTCGCACAAGGGCAGGACCTCGACTGTTTCAGATCAGTGACCGAGACGGGGCTCAGGAGTTTAGAAGGGCACTTCTGGAAGGGCACGACCCTGCCTGGTTTGGTGCAGCACGTGAGATGAGGGTGCAGCAATGATTCCGGGGGGTTTAAACAAGGAGAGGACTCACCGTCGTTCGGGGCCAGGGGGCCAAGTTTGGGCTCAGGATTGTTTGTCGGGGGCCTTGGCCAGAGGCAGAAACCACCGTGGTTGAGCTCAGGGACCAAGATGAACGCTCAGGCGTGTTTAGTGTGTGTGTGTGGGGGGTGGGGGGGTGTGTGGGGGGTGTGCGCAAGGGCAGCATCCATCCGAGTTCCGGGCGGGCACGCAGCTGTGGGCTCAGGAGTGTGTGTCGCGGGAATCGAAGAAGGCAGGCCCTAGACTGCTTCTTCAGTGCGCCGACCGAGATGTATTTCTCGGGGTCTTGAAGCAGGCCAAGCCCCAGAGGTGGCTTCAGTGCCGGGAGTGAGCTGCGGGATCACAGCTTTGTCCCGGAGAGGGACCAAATGCAGGACACAGCGAAGTGGACGGGCAGGGAGCGAGCTGGAGTCTCCCGGTGGTTACTTTGCCAGGTGCTTGAACGAAGGCAGGAGCCAGCCTGCTTCGGTGCAGGGATCCGGAGTGGGCTCTGGAGTGTTTGCCAGGGTCTTGACCGAGGGCAGGAGCCAGCCTGGATCAGTGCAGACACCGGGCGGGGGGCCCAGGAGTGTTTGTCATGGTATTGCCCGAGGGCAGGGACCAGCCTGGTTCAGGGCAGGCACCGGGCGGTGGTCTCAGGAGTGTCTGTCGGCGCCGGGCATGGGCAGGACCCAGCCTCCTTCAGGGCAGACACAGAGATGGGGGCTCAGGAGTCTGTGCTGAGTGAATCGAACAAGGGCCAGACCTAGACCGGTTCAGGGCAGGGACAGAGATGCTGCTTCAGGAGTATTTCCTGGGGGTAGGACCCCGGCCAGGTTTAGCGCGGGGATCAAGATGCGGGCTCAGCAGCGTTTCCCGGGTGACTGAACGAGGGCACGGCCCACCCTGTCTCTGTGCGGGGACCGAGATGCTCCCTCAGGAGGGTTTCTCGAGGTCTGATCGTGGGCAGGACGCGCACGGCTTCAGGGCAGAGTGCGAGAGGAGGCCTCAGGAGGACGTGTTGAGGTAGCTCCCAAGGGCAGAACCTCGACTGGTTCAGTGCAGCGCCCGAGGGGCGGGCACAGGCGCATTTGCCGGTGGCTTCGGCAATTGCTTGCCGGAGCCCTGGCCGGGGCAGGGAAGGAGATGTTGGCACAGGGGCGTTGGGTGGCGCTGTGCAGCAAGGGAGGCCCCAGCCTAGGTGCGTGCCGTGGCCGCGAGGCACGCTCAGGAGGGCCTGTCGGGGGACTGACACTGGGCGGGACCCAGCCTCGTCCCGAGCAGGGACCGAGGTGTTGGGTCAGGAGTGTTTGTCAGGGTCGGGAAGAAGTGCCGGGCACCGCCCAGTTGAGGGCAGCGACCGATGCAAGCTCAGGAGTGTTTGCCGGGGGTCGGGCCAAGGGCAGGACCTAGCCTGATTGAGGGCAGGCTACCCGATGTGGGCTCAGGAATGCTTCTCGGGGCTTGAACATGGGAAGGACCCAGCCTGCTTCGGGGCAGGGACTGAGATGCGCGCTCAGGATTATGTGTCCGGGACACGAATATGCAAAGTCCAACAAACGCCTGCTTGACTGCAGGGACCGAGAGGTGGGGTCGGGAGTCTGTGCTAAGGTCCCGCACAAGGGCAGGACCTCGACTGGTTCAGTTCAGTGACAGAGACGGGGCTCGGGAGATTAGACGTGCACTTCAGGAAGGGCGGAACCCAGCCTGGTTTGGTGCAGCGCGTGAGATGAGGGCGCAGCAGTGATTCTGAGGGGTTTGAACAAGGGGAGGCCTCACCGTCGTTCGGGGCCAGGGGGCCAGGTTTGGGCTCAGGATTGTTTGTCGGGGGCCTTGGCCAGACGCAGAAACCTCCGTGGTTGAGCTCAGGGACCGAGATGAACGCTCAGGAGTGTTTTGTGTGTGTGTGTGCGGGGAGGGGGTGTTGCTCAAGGGCAGCATCCATCCGAGTTCAGGGCGGGCACGCAGCTGTGGGCTCAGGAGTGTGTGTCACGAGAATCGAAGAAGGGCAGGCCCTAAACTGCTTCTTCAGTGCGCCGACCGAGATGTATTTCTCGGGGTCTTGAAGCAGTCCAAGCCCCCGAGGCGGGTTCAGTGCCGGGAGTGAGTTGCGGGATCAGGGCTTTGTCCCGGCGAGGGACCAAGGGCAGGACACAGCGAAGTGGACGGAAGGGAGCGATCTGAAGTCTCCCGTGGTTTCTTTGCCAGGTGCTTGAAGGAAGGCAGGAGCCAGCCTACTTCAGTGCAGGGACCCGGGGTGGTCTCAGGAGTGTTTGTCAGGGTCTTGCCCGAGGGCAGGAGCCAGCCTGGTTCAGAGCAGGCACCGGGCGGTTGGCTCAGGAGTGTTTGTCAGGGTCTTGCCTGAGGGCAGGAGCCAGCCTGGGCCAGTGCAGGCACCGGGCGGCTGGCTCAGCAGTGTTTGTCAGGGTCTTGCCCGAGGGCAGGAGCCAGCCTGGTTCAGAGCAGGCACCGGGCGGTTGGCTCAGGAGTGTTTGTCAGGGTCTTGCCCGAGGGCTGGAGCCAGCCTGGTTCAGTGCAGGCACCGGGCGGTGGGCTCAGTTGTGTTTGTCGGGGCCGGGCCATGGGCGGGACCCAGCCTCCTTCAGGGCAGGCACAGAGATGGGGGCTCAGGAGTCTGTGCTGGGCGAATCGAACAAGGGCCAGACCTAAACCGGTTGAGCGCAGGGACCGAGATGCAGCTTCAGGAGGATTTCCAGGCGGTAGGAGCCCGGCCAGGTTCAGCGCAGGGACCGAGATGCGGGCTCAGCAGTGTTTCCCGGCTAATTGAACGAGGGCACGGCCCACCCTGTCTCTGTGCAGGGACCGAGATGCGCCCTCTGAAGGGTTTCTCGAGGTCGAAAAGTGGGCAGGACGCGCTCGGCTTCAGGTTAGAGAGCTAGATGTGACCTCAGGAGGACGTGTTGAGGTAGCTCCCAAGGGCAGGATCTCGACTGGTTCAGCGCAGCGCCCGAGGGGTGGGCACAGGCGCATCTGCCGGTGTCTTCAGCAAGTGCTTGCAGTAGCCGCGGCCGGTGCAGGGAAGGAGATGTGGGCTCGGGGGCGTTGCAGGGAGCCGTGCACAAAGGGAGGCCCCAGCCTCGGTGCAAGCCATGGCTGCGAGGCAGGCTCAGGAGGGTCTGTCGGCGGACTGTCGCCGGGCGGGACCCAGCCTCGTCCAGTGCAGGGACCCAGGTGTTGGCTCCGGAGTGTTTGTCAGGGTTCGGAAGAAGCGCCGTGCATCGCCCTGTTGAGGGCAGCGACCGATGCAGGCTCAGGAGTGTTTGCCGGGGGTCGGGCCAAGGGCAGGACCTAGCCTGATTGAAGGCAGGGAACCCGATGTGGGCTCAGGAGTGCTTCACGGGGTTTGAACATGGGAAGGACACAGCCTGCTTCGGGGCATGGACTCAGATGCGCTCTCAGGATTATGTTCCAGGGACTTGAACATGGAAAATCCAACGAACACGTTCTGGACTGCAGGGACCAAGAGGTGGGGTCGGGAGTCTGTACTAGGCGCTCGCACAAGGGCAGGACCTCGACTGTTTCAGATCAGTGACCGAGACGGGGCTCAGGAGTTTAGAAGGGCACTTCTGGAAGGGCACGACCCTGCCTGGTTTGGTGCAGCACGTGAGATGAGGGTGCAGCAATGATTCCGGGGGGTTTAAACAAGGAGAGGACTCACCGTCGTTCGGGGCCAGGGGGCCAAGTTTGGGCTCAGGATTGTTTGTCGGGGGCCTTGGCCAGAGGCAGAAACCACCGTGGTTGAGCTCAGGGACCAAGATGAACGCTCAGGCGTGTTTAGTGTGTGTGTGTCGGGGGTGGGGGGGTGTGTGGGGGGGTGTGCGCAAGGGCAGCATCCATCCGAGTTCCGGGCGGGCACGCAGCTGTGGGCTCAGGAGTGTGTGTCGCGGGAATCGAAGAAGGCAGGCCCTAGACTGCTTCTTCAGTGCGCCGACCGAGATGTATTTCTCGGGGTCTTGAAGCAGGCCAAGCCCCAGAGGTGGCTTCAGTGCCGGGAGTGAGCTGCGGGATCACAGCTTTGTCCCGGAGAGGGACCAAATGCAGGACACAGCGAAGTGGACGGGCAGGGAGCGAGCTGGAGTCTCCCGGTGGTTACTTTGCCAGGTGCTTGAACGAAGGCAGGAGCCAGCCTGCTTCGGTGCAGGGATCCGGAGTGGGCTCTGGAGTGTTTGCCAGGGTCTTGACCGAGGGCAGGAGCCAGCCTGGATCAGTGCAGACACCGGGCGGGGGGCCCAGGAGTGTTTGTCATGGTATTGCCCGAGGGCAGGAGCCAGCCTGGTTTAGAGCAGGCACCGGGCGGTGGGCTCAGGAGTGTTTGTCAGGGTATTGCCCGAGGGCAGGGACCAGCCTGGTTCAGGGCAGGCACCGGGCGGTGGTCTCAGGAGTGTCTGTCGGCGCCGGGCATGGGCAGGACCCAGCCTCCTTCAGGGCAGACACAGAGATGGGGGCTCAGGAGTCTGTGCTGAGTGAATCGAACAAGGGCCAGACCTAGACCGGTTCAGGGCAGGGACAGAGATGCTGCTTCAGGAGTATTTCCTGGGGGTAGGACCCCGGCCAGGTTTAGCGCGGGGATCAAGATGCGGGCTCAGCAGCGTTTCCCGGGTGACTGAACGAGGGCACGGCCCACCCTGTCTCTGTGCGGGGACCGAGATGCTCCCTCAGGAGGGTTTCTCGAGGTCTGATCGTGGGCAGGACGCGCACGGCTTCAGGGCAGAGTGCGAGAGGAGGCCTCAGGAGGACGTGTTGAGGTAGCTCCCAAGGGCAGAACCTCGACTGGTTCAGTGCAGCGCCCGAGGGGCGGGCACAGGCGCATTTGCCGGTGGCTTCGGCAATTGCTTGCCGGAGCCCTGGCCGGGGCAGGGAAGGAGATGTTGGCACAGGGGCGTTGGGTGGCGCTGTGCAGCAAGGGAGGCCCCAGCCTAGGTGCGTGCCGTGGCCGCGAGGCACGCTCAGGAGGGCCTGTCGGGGGACTGACACTGGGCGGGACCCAGCCTCGTCCCGAGCAGGGACCGAGGTGTTGGGTCAGGAGTGTTTGTCAGGGTCGGGAAGAAGTGCCGGGCACCGCCCAGTTGAGGGCAGCGACCGATGCAAGCTCAGGAGTGTTTGCCGGGGGTCGGGCCAAGGGCAGGACCTAGCCTGATTGAGGGCAGGCTACCCGATGTGGGCTCAGGAATGCTTCTCGGGGCTTGAACATGGGAAGGACCCAGCCTGCTTCGGGGCAGGGACTGAGATGCGCGCTCAGGATTATGTGTCCGGGACACGAATATGCAAAGTCCAACAAACGCCTGCTTGACTGCAGGGACCGAGAGGTGGGGTCGGGAGTCTGTGCTAAGGTCCCGCACAAGGGCAGGACCTCGACTGGTTCAGTTCAGTGACAGAGACGGGGCTCGGGAGATTAGACGTGCACTTCAGGAAGGGCGGAACCCAGCCTGGTTTGGTGCAGCGCGTGAGATGAGGGCGCAGCAGTGATTCTGAGGGGTTTGAACAAGGGGAGGCCTCACCGTCGTTCGGGGCCAGGGGGCCAGGTTTGGGCTCAGGATTGTTTGTCGGGGGCCTTGGCCAGACGCAGAAACCTCCGTGGTTGAGCTCAGGGACCGAGATGAACGCTCAGGAGTGTTTTGTGTGTGTGTGTGCGGGGAGGGGGTGTTGCTCAAGGGCAGCATCCATCCGAGTTCAGGGCGGGCACGCAGCTGTGGGCTCAGGAGTGTGTGTCACGAGAATCGAAGAAGGGCAGGCCCTAAACTGCTTCTTCAGTGCGCCGACCGAGATGTATTTCTCGGGGTCTTGAAGCAGTCCAAGCCCCCGAGGCGGGTTCAGTGCCGGGAGTGAGTTGCGGGATCAGGGCTTTGTCCCGGCGAGGGACCAAGGGCAGGACACAGCGAAGTGGACGGAAGGGAGCGATCTGAAGTCTCCCGTGGTTTCTTTGCCAGGTGCTTGAAGGAAGGCAGGAGCCAGCCTACTTCAGTGCAGGGACCCGGGGTGGTCTCAGGAGTGTTTGTCAGGGTCTTGCCCGAGGGCAGGAGCCAGCCTGGTTCAGAGCAGGCACCGGGCGGTTGGCTCAGGAGTGTTTGTCAGGGTCTTGCCTGAGGGCAGGAGCCAGCCTGGGCCAGTGCAGGCACCGGGCGGCTGGCTCAGCAGTGTTTGTCAGGGTCTTGCCCGAGGGCAGGAGCCAGCCTGGTTCAGAGCAGGCACCGGGCGGTTGGCTCAGGAGTGTTTGTCAGGGTCTTGCCCGAGGGCTGGAGCCAGCCTGGTTCAGTGCAGGCACCGGGCGGTGGGCTCAGTTGTGTTTGTCGGGGCCGGGCCATGGGCGGGACCCAGCCTCCTTCAGGGCAGGCACAGAGATGGGGGCTCAGGAGTCTGTGCTGGGCGAATCGAACAAGGGCCAGACCTAAACCGGTTGAGCGCAGGGACCGAGATGCAGCTTCAGGAGGATTTCCAGGCGGTAGGAGCCCGGCCAGGTTCAGCGCAGGGACCGAGATGCGGGCTCAGCAGTGTTTCCCGGCTAATTGAACGAGGGCACGGCCCACCCTGTCTCTGTGCAGGGACCGAGATGCGCCCTCTGAAGGGTTTCTCGAGGTCGAAAAGTGGGCAGGACGCGCTCGGCTTCAGGTTAGAGAGCTAGATGTGACCTCAGGAGGACGTGTTGAGGTAGCTCCCAAGGGCAGGATCTCGACTGGTTCAGCGCAGCGCCCGAGGGGTGGGCACAGGCGCATCTGCCGGTGTCTTCAGCAAGTGCTTGCAGTAGCCGCGGCCGGTGCAGGGAAGGAGATGTGGGCTCGGGGGCGTTGCAGGGAGCCGTGCACAAAGGGAGGCCCCAGCCTCGGTGCAAGCCATGGCTGCGAGGCAGGCTCAGGAGGGTCTGTCGGCGGACTGTCGCCGGGCGGGACCCAGCCTCGTCCAGTGCAGGGACCCAGGTGTTGGCTCCGGAGTGTTTGTCAGGGTTCGGAAGAAGCGCCGTGCATCGCCCTGTTGAGGGCAGCGACCGATGCAGGCTCAGGAGTGTTTGCCGGGGGTCGGGCCAAGGGCAGGACCTAGCCTGATTGAAGGCAGGGAACCCGATGTGGGCTCAGGAGTGCTTCACGGGGTTTGAACATGGGAAGGACACAGCCTGCTTCGGGGCATGGACTCAGATGCGCTCTCAGGATTATGTTCCAGGGACTTGAACATGGAAAATCCAACGAACACGTTCTGGACTGCAGGGACCGAGAGGTGGGGTCGGGAGTCTGTACTAGGCGCTCGCACAAGGGCAGGACCTCGACTGTTTCAGATCAGTGACCGAGACGGGGCTCAGGAGTTTAGAAGGGCACTTCTGGAAGGGCACGACCCTGCCTGGTTTGGTGCAGCACGTGAGATGAGGGTGCAGCAATGATTCCGGGGGGTTTAAACAAGGAGAGGACTCACCGTCGTTCGGGGCCAGGGGGCCAAGTTTGGGCTCAGGACTGTTTGTCGGGGGCCTTGGCCAGAGGCAGAAACCACCGTGGTTGAGCTCAGGGACCAAGATGAACGCTCAGGCGTGTTTAGTGTGTGTGTGTGGGGGGTGGGGGGGTGTGTGGGGGGTGTGCGCAAGGGCAGCATCCATCCGAGTTCCGGGCGGGCACGCAGCTGTGGGCTCAGGAGTGTGTGTCGCGGGAATCGAAGAAGGCAGGCCCTAGACTGCTTCTTCAGTGCGCCGACCGAGATGTATTTCTCGGGGTCTTGAAGCAGGCCAAGCCCCAGAGGTGGCTTCAGTGCCGGGAGTGAGCTGCGGGATCACAGCTTTGTCCCGGAGAGGGACCAAATGCAGGACACAGCGAAGTGGACGGGCAGGGAGCGAGCTGGAGTCTCCCGGTGGTTACTTTGCCAGGTGCTTGAACGAAGGCAGGAGCCAGCCTGCTTCGGTGCAGGGATCCGGAGTGGGCTCTGGAGTGTTTGCCAGGGTCTTGACCGAGGGCAGGAGCCAGCCTGGATCAGTGCAGACACCGGGCGGGGGGCCCAGGAGTGTTTGTCATGGTATTGCCCGAGGGCAGGAGCCAGCCTGGTTTAGAGCAGGCACCGGGCGGTGGGCTCAGGAGTGTTTGTCAGGGTATTGCCCGAGGGCAGGGACCAGCCTGGTTCAGGGCAGGCACCGGGCGGTGGTCTCAGGAGTGTCTGTCGGCGCCGGGCATGGGCAGGACCCAGCCTCCTTCAGGGCAGACACAGAGATGGGGGCTCAGGAGTCTGTGCTGAGTGAATCGAACAAGGGCCAGACCTAGACCGGTTCAGGGCAGGGACAGAGATGCTGCTTCAGGAGTATTTCCTGGGGGTAGGACCCCGGCCAGGTTTAGCGCGGGGATCAAGATGCGGGCTCAGCAGCGTTTCCCGGGTGACTGAACGAGGGCACGGCCCACCCTGTCTCTGTGCGGGGACCGAGATGCTCCCTCAGGAGGGTTTCTCGAGGTCTGATCGTGGGCAGGACGCGCACGGCTTCAGGGCAGAGTGCGAGAGGAGGCCTCAGGAGGACGTGTTGAGGTAGCTCCCAAGGGCAGAACCTCGACTGGTTCAGTGCAGCGCCCGAGGGGCGGGCACAGGCGCATTTGCCGGTGGCTTCGGCAATTGCTTGCCGGAGCCCTGGCCGGGGCAGGGAAGGAGATGTTGGCACAGGGGCGTTGGGTGGCGCTGTGCAGCAAGGGAGGCCCCAGCCTAGGTGCGTGCCGTGGCCGCGAGGCACGCTCAGGAGGGCCTGTCGGGGGACTGACACTGGGCGGGACCCAGCCTCGTCCCGAGCAGGGACCGAGGTGTTGGGTCAGGAGTGTTTGTCAGGGTCGGGAAGAAGTGCCGGGCACCGCCCAGTTGAGGGCAGCGACCGATGCAAGCTCAGGAGTGTTTGCCGGGGGTCGGGCCAAGGGCAGGACCTAGCCTGATTGAGGGCAGGCTACCCGATGTGGGCTCAGGAATGCTTCTCGGGGCTTGAACATGGGAAGGACCCAGCCTGCTTCGGGGCAGGGACTGAGATGCGCGCTCAGGATTATGTGTCCGGGACACGAATATGCAAAGTCCAACAAACGCCTGCTTGACTGCAGGGACCGAGAGGTGGGGTCGGGAGTCTGTGCTAAGGTCCCGCACAAGGGCAGGACCTCGACTGGTTCAGTTCAGTGACAGAGACGGGGCTCGGGAGATTAGACGTGCACTTCAGGAAGGGCGGAACCCAGCCTGGTTTGGTGCAGCGCGTGAGATGAGGGCGCAGCAGTGATTCTGAGGGGTTTGAACAAGGGGAGGCCTCACCGTCGTTCGGGGCCAGGGGGCCAGGTTTGGGCTCAGGATTGTTTGTCGGGGGCCTTGGCCAGACGCAGAAACCTCCGTGGTTGAGCTCAGGGACCGAGATGAACGCTCAGGAGTGTTTTGTGTGTGTGTGTGCGGGGAGGGGGTGTTGCTCAAGGGCAGCATCCATCCGAGTTCAGGGCGGGCACGCAGCTGTGGGCTCAGGAGTGTGTGTCACGAGAATCGAAGAAGGGCAGGCCCTAAACTGCTTCTTCAGTGCGCCGACCGAGATGTATTTCTCGGGGTCTTGAAGCAGTCCAAGCCCCCGAGGCGGGTTCAGTGCCGGGAGTGAGTTGCGGGATCAGGGCTTTGTCCCGGCGAGGGACCAAGGGCAGGACACAGCGAAGTGGACGGAAGGGAGCGATCTGAAGTCTCCCGTGGTTTCTTTGCCAGGTGCTTGAAGGAAGGCAGGAGCCAGCCTACTTCAGTGCAGGGACCCGGGGTGGTCTCAGGAGTGTTTGTCAGGGTCTTGCCCGAGGGCAGGAGCCAGCCTGGTTCAGAGCAGGCACCGGGCGGTTGGCTCAGGAGTGTTTGTCAGGGTCTTGCCTGAGGGCAGGAGCCAGCCTGGGCCAGTGCAGGCACCGGGCGGCTGGCTCAGCAGTGTTTGTCAGGGTCTTGCCCGAGGGCAGGAGCCAGCCTGGTTCAGAGCAGGCACCGGGCGGTTGGCTCAGGAGTGTTTGTCAGGGTCTTGCCCGAGGGCTGGAGCCAGCCTGGTTCAGTGCAGGCACCGGGCGGTGGGCTCAGTTGTGTTTGTCGGGGCCGGGCCATGGGCGGGACCCAGCCTCCTTCAGGGCAGGCACAGAGATGGGGGCTCAGGAGTCTGTGCTGGGCGAATCGAACAAGGGCCAGACCTAAACCGGTTGAGCGCAGGGACCGAGATGCAGCTTCAGGAGGATTTCCAGGCGGTAGGAGCCCGGCCAGGTTCAGCGCAGGGACCGAGATGCGGGCTCAGCAGTGTTTCCCGGCTAATTGAACGAGGGCACGGCCCACCCTGTCTCTGTGCAGGGACCGAGATGCGCCCTCTGAAGGGTTTCTCGAGGTCGAAAAGTGGGCAGGACGCGCTCGGCTTCAGGTTAGAGAGCTAGATGTGACCTCAGGAGGACGTGTTGAGGTAGCTCCCAAGGGCAGGATCTCGACTGGTTCAGCGCAGCGCCCGAGGGGTGGGCACAGGCGCATCTGCCGGTGTCTTCAGCAAGTGCTTGCAGTAGCCGCGGCCGGTGCAGGGAAGGAGATGTGGGCTCGGGGGCGTTGCAGGGAGCCGTGCACAAAGGGAGGCCCCAGCCTCGGTGCAAGCCATGGCTGCGAGGCAGGCTCAGGAGGGTCTGTCGGCGGACTGTCGCCGGGCGGGACCCAGCCTCGTCCAGTGCAGGGACCCAGGTGTTGGCTCCGGAGTGTTTGTCAGGGTTCGGAAGAAGCGCCGTGCATCGCCCTGTTGAGGGCAGCGACCGATGCAGGCTCAGGAGTGTTTGCCGGGGGTCGGGCCAAGGGCAGGACCTAGCCTGATTGAAGGCAGGGAACCCGATGTGGGCTCAGGAGTGCTTCACGGGGTTTGAACATGGGAAGGACACAGCCTGCTTCGGGGCATGGACTCAGATGCGCTCTCAGGATTATGTTCCAGGGACTTGAACATGGAAAATCCAACGAACACGTTCTGGACTGCAGGGACCGAGAGGTGGGGTCGGGAGTCTGTACTAGGCGCTCGCACAAGGGCAGGACCTCGACTGTTTCAGATCAGTGACCGAGACGGGGCTCAGGAGTTTAGAAGGGCACTTCTGGAAGGGCACGACCCTGCCTGGTTTGGTGCAGCACGTGAGATGAGGGTGCAGCAATGATTCCGGGGGGTTTAAACAAGGAGAGGACTCACCGTCGTTCGGGGCCAGGGGGCCAAGTTTGGGCTCAGGATTGTTTGTCGGGGGCCTTGTCCAGAGGCAGAAACCACCGTGGTTGAGCTCAGGGACCAAGATGAACGCTCAGGCGTGTTTAGTGTGTGTGTGTGGGGGGTGGGGGGGTGTGTGGGGGGTGTGCGCAAGGGCAGCATCCATCCGAGTTCCGGGCGGGCACGCAGCTGTGGGCTCAGGAGTGTGTGTCGCGGGAATCGAAGAAGGCAGGCCCTAGACTGCTTCTTCAGTGCGCCGACCGAGATGTATTTCTCGGGGTCTTGAAGCAGGCCAAGCCCCAGAGGTGGCTTCAGTGCCGGGAGTGAGCTGCGGGATCACAGCTTTGTCCCGGAGAGGGACCAAATGCAGGACACAGCGAAGTGGACGGGCAGGGAGCGAGCTGGAGTCTCCCGGTGGTTACTTTGCCAGGTGCTTGAACGAAGGCAGGAGCCAGCCTGCTTCGGTGCAGGGATCCGGAGTGGGCTCTGGAGTGTTTGCCAGGGTCTTGACCGAGGGCAGGAGCCAGCCTGGATCAGTGCAGACACCGGGCGGGGGGCCCAGGAGTGTTTGTCATGGTATTGCCCGAGGGCAGGAGCCAGCCTGGTTTAGAGCAGGCACCGGGCGGTGGGCTCAGGAGTGTTTGTCAGGGTATTGCCCGAGGGCAGGGACCAGCCTGGTTCAGGGCAGGCACCGGGCGGTGGTCTCAGGAGTGTCTGTCGGCGCCGGGCATGGGCAGGACCCAGCCTCCTTCAGGGCAGACACAGAGATGGGGGCTCAGGAGTCTGTGCTGAGTGAATCGAACAAGGGCCAGACCTAGACCGGTTCAGGGCAGGGACAGAGATGCTGCTTCAGGAGTATTTCCTGGGGGTAGGACCCCGGCCAGGTTTAGCGCGGGGATCAAGATGCGGGCTCAGCAGCGTTTCCCGGGTGACTGAACGAGGGCACGGCCCACCCTGTCTCTGTGCGGGGACCGAGATGCTCCCTCAGGAGGGTTTCTCGAGGTCTGATCGTGGGCAGGACGCGCACGGCTTCAAGGCAGAGTGCGAGAGGAGGCCTCAGGAGGACGTGTTGAGGTAGCTCCCAAGGGCAGAACCTCGACTGGTTCAGTGCAGCGCCCGAGGGGCGGGCACAGGCGCATTTGCCGGTGGCTTCGGCAATTGCTTGCCGGAGCCCTGGCCGGGGCAGGGAAGGAGATGTTGGCACAGGGGCGTTGGGTGGCGCTGTGCAGCAAGGGAGGCCCCAGCCTAGGTGCGTGCCGTGGCCGCGAGGCACGCTCAGGAGGGCCTGTCGGGGGACTGACACTGGGCGGGACCCAGCCTCGTCCCGAGCAGGGACCGAGGTGTTGGGTCAGGAGTGTTTGTCAGGGTCGGGAAGAAGTGCCGGGCACCGCCCAGTTGAGGGCAGCGACCGATGCAAGCTCAGGAGTGTTTGCCGGGGGTCGGGCCAAGGGCAGGACCTAGCCTGATTGAGGGCAGGCTACCCGATGTGGGCTCAGGAATGCTTCTCGGGGCTTGAACATGGGAAGGACCCAGCCTGCTTCGGGGCAGGGACTGAGATGCGCGCTCAGGATTATGTGTCCGGGACACGAATATGCAAAGTCCAACAAACGCCTGCTTGACTGCAGGGACCGAGAGGTGGGGTCGGGAGTCTGTGCTAAGGTCCCGCACAAGGGCAGGACCTCGACTGGTTCAGTTCAGTGACAGAGACGGGGCTCGGGAGATTAGACGTGCACTTCAGGAAGGGCGGAACCCAGCCTGGTTTGGTGCAGCGCGTGAGATGAGGGCGCAGCAGTGATTCTGAGGGGTTTGAACAAGGGGAGGCCTCACCGTCGTTCGGGGCCAGGGGGCCAGGTTTGGGCTCAGGATTGTTTGTCGGGGGCCTTGGCCAGACGCAGAAACCTCCGTGGTTGAGCTCAGGGACCGAGATGAACGCTCAGGAGTGTTTTGTGTGTGTGTGTGCGGGGAGGGGGTGTTGCTCAAGGGCAGCATCCATCCGAGTTCAGGGCGGGCACGCAGCTGTGGGCTCAGGAGTGTGTGTCACGAGAATCGAAGAAGGGCAGGCCCTAAACTGCTTCTTCAGTGCGCCGACCGAGATGTATTTCTCGGGGTCTTGAAGCAGTCCAAGCCCCCGAGGCGGGTTCAGTGCCGGGAGTGAGTTGCGGGATCAGGGCTTTGTCCCGGCGAGGGACCAAGGGCAGGACACAGCGAAGTGGACGGAAGGGAGCGATCTGAAGTCTCCCGTGGTTTCTTTGCCAGGTGCTTGAAGGAAGGCAGGAGCCAGCCTACTTCAGTGCAGGGACCCGGGGTGGTCTCAGGAGTGTTTGTCAGGGTCTTGCCCGAGGGCAGGAGCCAGCCTGGTTCAGAGCAGGCACCGGGCGGTTGGCTCAGGAGTGTTTGTCAGGGTCTTGCCTGAGGGCAGGAGCCAGCCTGGGCCAGTGCAGGCACCGGGCGGCTGGCTCAGCAGTGTTTGTCAGGGTCTTGCCCGAGGGCAGGAGCCAGCCTGGTTCAGAGCAGGCACCGGGCGGTTGGCTCAGGAGTGTTTGTCAGGGTCTTGCCCGAGGGCTGGAGCCAGCCTGGTTCAGTGCAGGCACCGGGCGGTGGGCTCAGTTGTGTTTGTCGGGGCCGGGCCATGGGCGGGACCCAGCCTCCTTCAGGGCAGGCACAGAGATGGGGGCTCAGGAGTCTGTGCTGGGCGAATCGAACAAGGGCCAGACCTAAACCGGTTGAGCGCAGGGACCGAGATGCAGCTTCAGGAGGATTTCCAGGCGGTAGGAGCCCGGCCAGGTTCAGCGCAGGGACCGAGATGCGGGCTCAGCAGTGTTTCCCGGCTAATTGAACGAGGGCACGGCCCACCCTGTCTCTGTGCAGGGACCGAGATGCGCCCTCTGAAGGGTTTCTCGAGGTCGAAAAGTGGGCAGGACGCGCTCGGCTTCAGGTTAGAGAGCTAGATGTGACCTCAGGAGGACGTGTTGAGGTAGCTCCCAAGGGCAGGATCTCGACTGGTTCAGCGCAGCGCCCGAGGGGTGGGCACAGGCGCATCTGCCGGTGTCTTCAGCAAGTGCTTGCAGTAGCCGCGGCCGGTGCAGGGAAGGAGATGTGGGCTCGGGGGCGTTGCAGGGAGCCGTGCACAAAGGGAGGCCCCAGCCTCGGTGCAAGCCATGGCTGCGAGGCAGGCTCAGGAGGGTCTGTCGGCGGACTGTCGCCGGGCGGGACCCAGCCTCGTCCAGTGCAGGGACCCAGGTGTTGGCTCCGGAGTGTTTGTCAGGGTTCGGAAGAAGCGCCGTGCATCGCCCTGTTGAGGGCAGCGACCGATGCAGGCTCAGGAGTGTTTGCCGGGGGTCGGGCCAAGGGCAGGACCTAGCCTGATTGAAGGCAGGGAACCCGATGTGGGCTCAGGAGTGCTTCACGGGGTTTGAACATGGGAAGGACACAGCCTGCTTCGGGGCATGGACTCAGATGCGCTCTCAGGATTATGTTCCAGGGACTTGAACATGGAAAATCCAACGAACACGTTCTGGACTGCAGGGACCGAGAGGTGGGGTCGGGAGTCTGTACTAGGCGCTCGCACAAGGGCAGGACCTCGACTGTTTCAGATCAGTGACCGAGACGGGGCTCAGGAGTTTAGAAGGGCACTTCTGGAAGGGCACGACCCTGCCTGGTTTGGTGCAGCACGTGAGATGAGGGTGCAGCAATGATTCCGGGGGGTTTAAACAAGGAGAGGACTCACCGTCGTTCGGGGCCAGGGGGCCAAGTTTGGGCTCAGGACTGTTTGTCGGGGGCCTTGGCCAGAGGCAGAAACCACCGTGGTTGAGCTCAGGGACCAAGATGAACGCTCAGGCGTGTTTAGTGTGTGTGTGTGGGGGGTGGGGGGGTGTGTGGGGGGTGTGCGCAAGGGCAGCATCCATCCGAGTTCCGGGCGGGCACGCAGCTGTGGGCTCAGGAGTGTGTGTCGCGGGAATCGAAGAAGGCAGGCCCTAGACTGCTTCTTCAGTGCGCCGACCGAGATGTATTTCTCGGGGTCTTGAAGCAGGCCAAGCCCCAGAGGTGGCTTCAGTGCCGGGAGTGAGCTGCGGGATCACAGCTTTGTCCCGGAGAGGGACCAAATGCAGGACACAGCGAAGTGGACGGGCAGGGAGCGAGCTGGAGTCTCCCGGTGGTTACTTTGCCAGGTGCTTGAACGAAGGCAGGAGCCAGCCTGCTTCGGTGCAGGGATCCGGAGTGGGCTCTGGAGTGTTTGCCAGGGTCTTGACCGAGGGCAGGAGCCAGCCTGGATCAGTGCAGACACCGGGCGGGGGGCCCAGGAGTGTTTGTCATGGTATTGCCCGAGGGCAGGAGCCAGCCTGGTTTAGAGCAGGCACCGGGCGGTGGGCTCAGGAGTGTTTGTCAGGGTATTGCCCGAGGGCAGGGACCAGCCTGGTTCAGGGCAGGCACCGGGCGGTGGTCTCAGGAGTGTCTGTCGGCGCCGGGCATGGGCAGGACCCAGCCTCCTTCAGGGCAGACACAGAGATGGGGGCTCAGGAGTCTGTGCTGAGTGAATCGAACAAGGGCCAGACCTAGACCGGTTCAGGGCAGGGACAGAGATGCTGCTTCAGGAGTATTTCCTGGGGGTAGGACCCCGGCCAGGTTTAGCGCGGGGATCAAGATGCGGGCTCAGCAGCGTTTCCCGGGTGACTGAACGAGGGCACGGCCCACCCTGTCTCTGTGCGGGGACCGAGATGCTCCCTCAGGAGGGTTTCTCGAGGTCTGATCGTGGGCAGGACGCGCACGGCTTCAGGGCAGAGTGCGAGAGGAGGCCTCAGGAGGACGTGTTGAGGTAGCTCCCAAGGGCAGAACCTCGACTGGTTCAGTGCAGCGCCCGAGGGGCGGGCACAGGCGCATTTGCCGGTGGCTTCGGCAATTGCTTGCCGGAGCCCTGGCCGGGGCAGGGAAGGAGATGTTGGCACAGGGGCGTTGGGTGGCGCTGTGCAGCAAGGGAGGCCCCAGCCTAGGTGCGTGCCGTGGCCGCGAGGCACGCTCAGGAGGGCCTGTCGGGGGACTGACACTGGGCGGGACCCAGCCTCGTCCCGAGCAGGGACCGAGGTGTTGGGTCAGGAGTGTTTGTCAGGGTCGGGAAGAAGTGCCGGGCACCGCCCAGTTGAGGGCAGCGACCGATGCAAGCTCAGGAGTGTTTGCCGGGGGTCGGGCCAAGGGCAGGACCTAGCCTGATTGAGGGCAGGCTACCCGATGTGGGCTCAGGAATGCTTCTCGGGGCTTGAACATGGGAAGGACCCAGCCTGCTTCGGGGCAGGGACTGAGATGCGCGCTCAGGATTATGTGTCCGGGACACGAATATGCAAAGTCCAACAAACGCCTGCTTGACTGCAGGGACCGAGAGGTGGGGTCGGGAGTCTGTGCTAAGGTCCCGCACAAGGGCAGGACCTCGACTGGTTCAGTTCAGTGACAGAGACGGGGCTCGGGAGATTAGACGTGCACTTCAGGAAGGGCGGAACCCAGCCTGGTTTGGTGCAGCGCGTGAGATGAGGGCGCAGCAGTGATTCTGAGGGGTTTGAACAAGGGGAGGCCTCACCGTCGTTCGGGGCCAGGGGGCCAGGTTTGGGCTCAGGATTGTTTGTCGGGGGCCTTGGCCAGACGCAGAAACCTCCGTGGTTGAGCTCAGGGACCGAGATGAACGCTCAGGAGTGTTTTGTGTGTGTGTGTGCGGGGAGGGGGTGTTGCTCAAGGGCAGCATCCATCCGAGTTCAGGGCGGGCACGCAGCTGTGGGCTCAGGAGTGTGTGTCACGAGAATCGAAGAAGGGCAGGCCCTAAACTGCTTCTTCAGTGCGCCGACCGAGATGTATTTCTCGGGGTCTTGAAGCAGTCCAAGCCCCCGAGGCGGGTTCAGTGCCGGGAGTGAGTTGCGGGATCAGGGCTTTGTCCCGGCGAGGGACCAAGGGCAGGACACAGCGAAGTGGACGGAAGGGAGCGATCTGAAGTCTCCCGTGGTTTCTTTGCCAGGTGCTTGAAGGAAGGCAGGAGCCAGCCTACTTCAGTGCAGGGACCCGGGGTGGTCTCAGGAGTGTTTGTCAGGGTCTTGCCCGAGGGCAGGAGCCAGCCTGGTTCAGAGCAGGCACCGGGCGGTTGGCTCAGGAGTGTTTGTCAGGGTCTTGCCTGAGGGCAGGAGCCAGCCTGGGCCAGTGCAGGCACCGGGCGGCTGGCTCAGCAGTGTTTGTCAGGGTCTTGCCCGAGGGCAGGAGCCAGCCTGGTTCAGAGCAGGCACCGGGCGGTTGGCTCAGGAGTGTTTGTCAGGGTCTTGCCCGAGGGCTGGAGCCAGCCTGGTTCAGTGCAGGCACCGGGCGGTGGGCTCAGTTGTGTTTGTCGGGGCCGGGCCATGGGCGGGACCCAGCCTCCTTCAGGGCAGGCACAGAGATGGGGGCTCAGGAGTCTGTGCTGGGCGAATCGAACAAGGGCCAGACCTAAACCGGTTGAGCGCAGGGACCGAGATGCAGCTTCAGGAGGATTTCCAGGCGGTAGGAGCCCGGCCAGGTTCAGCGCAGGGACCGAGATGCGGGCTCAGCAGTGTTTCCCGGCTAATTGAACGAGGGCACGGCCCACCCTGTCTCTGTGCAGGGACCGAGATGCGCCCTCTGAAGGGTTTCTCGAGGTCGAAAAGTGGGCAGGACGCGCTCGGCTTCAGGTTAGAGAGCTAGATGTGACCTCAGGAGGACGTGTTGAGGTAGCTCCCAAGGGCAGGATCTCGACTGGTTCAGCGCAGCGCCCGAGGGGTGGGCACAGGCGCATCTGCCGGTGTCTTCAGCAAGTGCTTGCAGTAGCCGCGGCCGGTGCAGGGAAGGAGATGTGGGCTCGGGGGCGTTGCAGGGAGCCGTGCACAAAGGGAGGCCCCAGCCTCGGTGCAAGCCATGGCTGCGAGGCAGGCTCAGGAGGGTCTGTCGGCGGACTGTCGCCGGGCGGGACCCAGCCTCGTCCAGTGCAGGGACCCAGGTGTTGGCTCCGGAGTGTTTGTCAGGGTTCGGAAGAAGCGCCGTGCATCGCCCTGTTGAGGGCAGCGACCGATGCAGGCTCAGGAGTGTTTGCTGGGGGTCGGGCCAAGGGCAGGACCTAGCCTGATTGAAGGCAGGGAACCCGATGTGGGCTCAGGAGTGCTTCACGGGGTTTGAACATGGGAAGGACACAGCCTGCTTCGGGGCATGGACTCAGATGCGCTCTCAGGATTATGTTCCAGGGACTTGAACATGGAAAATCCAACGAACACGTTCTGGACTGCAGGGACCGAGAGGTGGGGTGGGGAGTCTGTACTAGGCGCTCGCACAAGGGCAGGACCTCGACTGTTTCAGATCAGTGACCGAGACGGGGCTCAGGAGTTTAGAAGGGCACTTCTGGAAGGGCACGACCCTGCCTGGTTTGGTGCAGCACGTGAGATGAGGGTGCAGCAATGATTCCGGGGGGTTTAAACAAGGAGAGGACTCACCGTCGTTCGGGGCCAGGGGGCCAAGTTTGGGCTCAGGACTGTTTGTCGGGGGCCTTGTCCAGAGGCAGAAACCACCGTGGTTGAGCTCAGGGACCAAGATGAACGCTCAGGCGTGTTTAGTGTGTGTGTGTGGGGGGTGGGGGGGTGTGTGGGGGGTGTGCGCAAGGGCAGCATCCATCCGAGTTCCGGGCGGGCACGCAGCTGTGGGCTCAGGAGTGTGTGTCGCGGGAATCGAAGAAGGCAGGCCCTAGACTGCTTCTTCAGTGCGCCGACCGAGATGTATTTCTCGGGGTCTTGAAGCAGGCCAAGCCCCAGAGGTGGCTTCAGTGCCGGGAGTGAGCTGCGGGATCACAGCTTTGTCCCGGAGAGGGACCAAATGCAGGACACAGCGAAGTGGACGGGCAGGGAGCGAGCTGGAGTCTCCCGGTGGTTACTTTGCCAGGTGCTTGAACGAAGGCAGGAGCCAGCCTGCTTCGGTGCAGGGATCCGGAGTGGGCTCTGGAGTGTTTGCCAGGGTCTTGACCGAGGGCAGGAGCCAGCCTGGATCAGTGCAGACACCGGGCGGGGGGCCCAGGAGTGTTTGTCATGGTATTGCCCGAGGGCAGGAGCCAGCCTGGTTTAGAGCAGGCACCGGGCGGTGGGCTCAGGAGTGTTTGTCAGGGTATTGCCCGAGGGCAGGGACCAGCCTGGTTCAGGGCAGGCACCGGGCGGTGGTCTCAGGAGTGTCTGTCGGCGCCGGGCATGGGCAGGACCCAGCCTCCTTCAGGGCAGACACAGAGATGGGGGCTCAGGAGTCTGTGCTGAGTGAATCGAACAAGGGCCAGACCTAGACCGGTTCAGGGCAGGGACAGAGATGCTGCTTCAGGAGTATTTCCTGGGGGTAGGACCCCGGCCAGGTTTAGCGCGGGGATCAAGATGCGGGCTCAGCAGCGTTTCCCGGGTGACTGAACGAGGGCACGGCCCACCCTGTCTCTGTGCGGGGACCGAGATGCTCCCTCAGGAGGGTTTCTCGAGGTCTGATCGTGGGCAGGACGCGCACGGCTTCAGGGCAGAGTGCGAGAGGAGGCCTCAGGAGGACGTGTTGAGGTAGCTCCCAAGGGCAGAACCTCGACTGGTTCAGTGCAGCGCCCGAGGGGCGGGCACAGGCGCATTTGCCGGTGGCTTCGGCAATTGCTTGCCGGAGCCCTGGCCGGGGCAGGGAAGGAGATGTTGGCACAGGGGCGTTGGGTGGCGCTGTGCAGCAAGGGAGGCCCCAGCCTAGGTGCGTGCCGTGGCCGCGAGGCACGCTCAGGAGGGCCTGTCGGGGGACTGACACTGGGCGGGACCCAGCCTCGTCCCGAGCAGGGACCGAGGTGTTGGGTCAGGAGTGTTTGTCAGGGTCGGGAAGAAGTGCCGGGCACCGCCCAGTTGAGGGCAGCGACCGATGCAAGCTCAGGAGTGTTTGCCGGGGGTCGGGCCAAGGGCAGGACCTAGCCTGATTGAGGGCAGGCTACCCGATGTGGGCTCAGGAATGCTTCTCGGGGCTTGAACATGGGAAGGACCCAGCCTGCTTCGGGGCAGGGACTGAGATGCGCGCTCAGGATTATGTGTCCGGGACACGAATATGCAAAGTCCAACAAACGCCTGCTTGACTGCAGGGACCGAGAGGTGGGGTCGGGAGTCTGTGCTAAGGTCCCGCACAAGGGCAGGACCTCGACTGGTTCAGTTCAGTGACAGAGACGGGGCTCGGGAGATTAGACGTGCACTTCAGGAAGGGCGGAACCCAGCCTGGTTTGGTGCAGCGCGTGAGATGAGGGCGCAGCAGTGATTCTGAGGGGTTTGAACAAGGGGAGGCCTCACCGTCGTTCGGGGCCAGGGGGCCAGGTTTGGGCTCAGGATTGTTTGTCGGGGGCCTTGGCCAGACGCAGAAACCTCCGTGGTTGAGCTCAGGGACCGAGATGAACGCTCAGGAGTGTTTTGTGTGTGTGTGTGCGGGGAGGGGGTGTTGCTCAAGGGCAGCATCCATCCGAGTTCAGGGCGGGCACGCAGCTGTGGGCTCAGGAGTGTGTGTCACGAGAATCGAAGAAGGGCAGGCCCTAAACTGCTTCTTCAGTGCGCCGACCGAGATGTATTTCTCGGGGTCTTGAAGCAGTCCAAGCCCCCGAGGCGGGTTCAGTGCCGGGAGTGAGTTGCGGGATCAGGGCTTTGTCCCGGCGAGGGACCAAGGGCAGGACACAGCGAAGTGGACGGAAGGGAGCGATCTGAAGTCTCCCGTGGTTTCTTTGCCAGGTGCTTGAAGGAAGGCAGGAGCCAGCCTACTTCAGTGCAGGGACCCGGGGTGGTCTCAGGAGTGTTTGTCAGGGTCTTGCCCGAGGGCAGGAGCCAGCCTGGTTCAGAGCAGGCACCGGGCGGTTGGCTCAGGAGTGTTTGTCAGGGTCTTGCCTGAGGGCAGGAGCCAGCCTGGGCCAGTGCAGGCACCGGGCGGCTGGCTCAGCAGTGTTTGTCAGGGTCTTGCCCGAGGGCAGGAGCCAGCCTGGTTCAGAGCAGGCACCGGGCGGTTGGCTCAGGAGTGTTTGTCAGGGTCTTGCCCGAGGGCTGGAGCCAGCCTGGTTCAGTGCAGGCACCGGGCGGTGGGCTCAGTTGTGTTTGTCGGGGCCGGGCCATGGGCGGGACCCAGCCTCCTTCAGGGCAGGCACAGAGATGGGGGCTCAGGAGTCTGTGCTGGGCGAATCGAACAAGGGCCAGACCTAAACCGGTTGAGCGCAGGGACCGAGATGCAGCTTCAGGAGGATTTCCAGGCGGTAGGAGCCCGGCCAGGTTCAGCGCAGGGACCGAGATGCGGGCTCAGCAGTGTTTCCCGGCTAATTGAACGAGGGCACGGCCCACCCTGTCTCTGTGCAGGGACCGAGATGCGCCCTCTGAAGGGTTTCTCGAGGTCGAAAAGTGGGCAGGACGCGCTCGGCTTCAGGTTAGAGAGCTAGATGTGACCTCAGGAGGACGTGTTGAGGTAGCTCCCAAGGGCAGGATCTCGACTGGTTCAGCGCAGCGCCCGAGGGGTGGGCACAGGCGCATCTGCCGGTGTCTTCAGCAAGTGCTTGCAGTAGCCGCGGCCGGTGCAGGGAAGGAGATGTGGGCTCGGGGGCGTTGCAGGGAGCCGTGCACAAAGGGAGGCCCCAGCCTCGGTGCAAGCCATGGCTGCGAGGCAGGCTCAGGAGGGTCTGTCGGCGGACTGTCGCCGGGCGGGACCCAGCCTCGTCCAGTGCAGGGACCCAGGTGTTGGCTCCGGAGTGTTTGTCAGGGTTCGGAAGAAGCGCCGTGCATCGCCCTGTTGAGGGCAGCGACCGATGCAGGCTCAGGAGTGTTTGCTGGGGGTCGGGCCAAGGGCAGGACCTAGCCTGATTGAAGGCAGGGAACCCGATGTGGGCTCAGGAGTGCTTCACGGGGTTTGAACATGGGAAGGACACAGCCTGCTTCGGGGCATGGACTCAGATGCGCTCTCAGGATTATGTTCCAGGGACTTGAACATGGAAAATCCAACGAACACGTTCTGGACTGCAGGGACCGAGAGGTGGGGTGGGGAGTCTGTACTAGGCGCTCGCACAAGGGCAGGACCTCGACTGTTTCAGATCAGTGACTGAGACGGGGCTCAGGAGTTTAGAAGGGCACTTCTGGAAGGGCACGACCCTGCCTGGTTTGGTGCAGCACGTGAGATGAGGGTGCAGCAATGATTCCGGGGGGTTTAAACAAGGAGAGGACTCACCGTCGTTCGGGGCCAGGGGGCCAAGTTTGGGCTCAGGACTGTTTGTCGGGGGCCTTGGCCAGAGGCAGAAACCACCGTGGTTGAGCTCAGGGACCAAGATGAACGCTCAGGCGTGTTTAGTGTGTGTGTGTGGGGGGTGGGGGGGTGTGTGGGGGGGGGTGCGCAAGGGCAGCATCCATCCGAGTTCCGGGCGGGCACGCAGCTGTGGGCTCAGGAGTGTGTGTCGCGGGAATCGAAGAAGGCAGGCCCTAGACTGCTTCTTCAGTGCGCCGACCGAGATGTATTTCTCGGGGTCTTGAAGCAGGCCAAGCCCCAGAGGTGGCTTCAGTGCCGGGAGTGAGCTGCGGGATCACAGCTTTGTCCCGGAGAGGGACCAAATGCAGGACACAGCGAAGTGGACGGGCAGGGAGCGAGCTGGAGTCTCCCGGTGGTTACTTTGCCAGGTGCTTGAACGAAGGCAGGAGCCAGCCTGCTTCGGTGCAGGGATCCGGAGTGGGCTCTGGAGTGTTTGCCAGGGTCTTGACCGAGGGCAGGAGCCAGCCTGGATCAGTGCAGACACCGGGCGGGGGGCCCAGGAGTGTTTGTCATGGTATTGCCCGAGGGCAGGAGCCAGCCTGGTTTAGAGCAGGCACCGGGCGGTGGGCTCAGGAGTGTTTGTCAGGGTATTGCCCGAGGGCAGGGACCAGCCTGGTTCAGGGCAGGCACCGGGCGGTGGTCTCAGGAGTGTCTGTCGGCGCCGGGCATGGGCAGGACCCAGCCTCCTTCAGGGCAGACACAGAGATGGGGGCTCAGGAGTCTGTGCTGAGTGAATCGAACAAGGGCCAGACCTAGACCGGTTCAGGGCAGGGACAGAGATGCTGCTTCAGGAGTATTTCCTGGGGGTAGGACCCCGGCCAGGTTTAGCGCGGGGATCAAGATGCGGGCTCAGCAGTGTTTCCCGGGTGACTGAACGAGGGCACGGCCCACCCTGTCTCTGTGCGGGGACCGAGATGCTCCCTCAGGAGGGTTTCTCGAGGTCTGATCGTGGGCAGGACGCGCACGGCTTCAGGGCAGAGTGCGAGAGGAGGCCTCAGGAGGACGTGTTGAGGTAGCTCCCAAGGGCAGAACCTCGACTGGTTCAGTGCAGCGCCCGAGGGGCGGGCACAGGCGCATTTGCCGGTGGCTTCGGCAATTGCTTGCCGGAGCCCTGGCCGGGGCAGGGAAGGAGATGTTGGCACAGGGGCGTTGGGTGGCGCTGTGCAGCAAGGGAGGCCCCAGCCTAGGTGCGTGCCGTGGCCGCGAGGCACGCTCAGGAGGGCCTGTCGGGGGACTGACACTGGGCGGGACCCAGCCTCGTCCCGAGCAGGGACCGAGGTGTTGGGTCAGGAGTGTTTGTCAGGGTCGGGAAGAAGTGCCGGGCACCGCCCAGTTGAGGGCAGCGACCGATGCAAGCTCAGGAGTGTTTGCCGGGGGTCGGGCCAAGGGCAGGACCTAGCCTGATTGAGGGCAGGCTACCCGATGTGGGCTCAGGAATGCTTCTCGGGGCTTGAACATGGGAAGGACCCAGCCTGCTTCGGGGCAGGGACTGAGATGCGCGCTCAGGATTATGTGTCCGGGACACGAATATGCAAAGTCCAACAAACGCCTGCTTGACTGCAGGGACCGAGAGGTGGGGTCGGGAGTCTGTGCTAAGGTCCCGCACAAGGGCAGGACCTCGACTGGTTCAGTTCAGTGACAGAGACGGGGCTCGGGAGATTAGACGTGCACTTCAGGAAGGGCGGAACCCAGCCTGGTTTGGTGCAGCGCGTGAGATGAGGGCGCAGCAGTGATTCTGAGGGGTTTGAACAAGGGGAGGCCTCACCGTCGTTCGGGGCCAGGGGGCCAGGTTTGGGCTCAGGATTGTTTGTCGGGGGCCTTGGCCAGACGCAGAAACCTCCGTGGTTGAGCTCAGGGACCGAGATGAACGCTCAGGAGTGTTTTGTGTGTGTGTGTGCGGGGAGGGGGTGTTGCTCAAGGGCAGCATCCATCCGAGTTCAGGGCGGGCACGCAGCTGTGGGCTCAGGAGTGTGTGTCACGAGAATCGAAGAAGGGCAGGCCCTAAACTGCTTCTTCAGTGCGCCGACCGAGATGTATTTCTCGGGGTCTTGAAGCAGTCCAAGCCCCCGAGGCGGGTTCAGTGCCGGGAGTGAGTTGCGGGATCAGGGCTTTGTCCCGGCGAGGGACCAAGGGCAGGACACAGCGAAGTGGACGGAAGGGAGCGATCTGAAGTCTCCCGTGGTTTCTTTGCCAGGTGCTTGAAGGAAGGCAGGAGCCAGCCTACTTCAGTGCAGGGACCCGGGGTGGTCTCAGGAGTGTTTGTCAGGGTCTTGCCCGAGGGCAGGAGCCAGCCTGGTTCAGAGCAGGCACCGGGCGGTTGGCTCAGGAGTGTTTGTCAGGGTCTTGCCTGAGGGCAGGAGCCAGCCTGGGCCAGTGCAGGCACCGGGCGGCTGGCTCAGCAGTGTTTGTCAGGGTCTTGCCCGAGGGCAGGAGCCAGCCTGGTTCAGAGCAGGCACCGGGCGGTTGGCTCAGGAGTGTTTGTCAGGGTCTTGCCCGAGGGCTGGAGCCAGCCTGGTTCAGTGCAGGCACCGGGCGGTGGGCTCAGTTGTGTTTGTCGGGGCCGGGCCATGGGCGGGACCCAGCCTCCTTCAGGGCAGGCACAGAGATGGGGGCTCAGGAGTCTGTGCTGGGCGAATCGAACAAGGGCCAGACCTAAACCGGTTGAGCGCAGGGACCGAGATGCAGCTTCAGGAGGATTTCCAGGCGGTAGGAGCCCGGCCAGGTTCAGCGCAGGGACCGAGATGCGGGCTCAGCAGTGTTTCCCGGCTAATTGAACGAGGGCACGGCCCACCCTGTCTCTGTGCAGGGACCGAGATGCGCCCTCTGAAGGGTTTCTCGAGGTCGAAAAGTGGGCAGGACGCGCTCGGCTTCAGGTTAGAGAGCTAGATGTGACCTCAGGAGGACGTGTTGAGGTAGCTCCCAAGGGCAGGATCTCGACTGGTTCAGCGCAGCGCCCGAGGGGTGGGCACAGGCGCATCTGCCGGTGTCTTCAGCAAGTGCTTGCAGTAGCCGCGGCCGGTGCAGGGAAGGAGATGTGGGCTCGGGGGCGTTGCAGGGAGCCGTGCACAAAGGGAGGCCCCAGCCTCGGTGCAAGCCATGGCTGCGAGGCAGGCTCAGGAGGGTCTGTCGGCGGACTGTCGCCGGGCGGGACCCAGCCTCGTCCAGTGCAGGGACCCAGGTGTTGGCTCCGGAGTGTTTGTCAGGGTTCGGAAGAAGCGCCGTGCATCGCCCTGTTGAGGGCAGCGACCGATGCAGGCTCAGGAGTGTTTGCCGGGGGTCGGGCCAAGGGCAGGACCTAGCCTGATTGAAGGCAGGGAACCCGATGTGGGCTCAGGAGTGCTTCACGGGGTTTGAACATGGGAAGGACACAGCCTGCTTCGGGGCATGGACTCAGATGCGCTCTCAGGATTATGTTCCAGGGACTTGAACATGGAAAATCCAACGAACACGTTCTGGACTGCAGGGACCGAGAGGTGGGGTCGGGAGTCTGTACTAGGCGCTCGCACAAGGGCAGGACCTCGACTGTTTCAGATCAGTGACCGAGACGGGGCTCAGGAGTTTAGAAGGGCACTTCTGGAAGGGCACGACCCTGCCTGGTTTGGTGCAGCACGTGAGATGAGGGTGCAGCAATGATTCCGGGGGGTTTAAACAAGGAGAGGACTCACCGTCGTTCGGGGCCAGGGGGCCAAGTTTGGGCTCAGGACTGTTTGTCGGGGGCCTTGGCCAGAGGCAGAAACCACCGTGGTTGAGCTCAGGGACCAAGATGAACGCTCAGGCGTGTTTAGTGTGTGTGTGTGGGGGGTGGGGGGGTGTGTGGGGGGGGTGTGCGCAAGGGCAGCATCCATCCGAGTTCCGGGCGGGCACGCAGCTGTGGGCTCAGGAGTGTGTGTCGCGGGAATCGAAGAAGGCAGGCCCTAGACTGCTTCTTCAGTGCGCCGACCGAGATGTATTTCTCGGGGTCTTGAAGCAGGCCAAGCCCCAGAGGTGGCTTCAGTGCCGGGAGTGAGCTGCGGGATCACAGCTTTGTCCCGGAGAGGGACCAAATGCAGGACACAGCGAAGTGGACGGGCAGGGAGCGAGCTGGAGTCTCCCGGTGGTTACTTTGCCAGGTGCTTGAACGAAGGCAGGAGCCAGCCTGCTTCGGTGCAGGGATCCGGAGTGGGCTCTGGAGTGTTTGCCAGGGTCTTGACCGAGGGCAGGAGCCAGCCTGGATCAGTGCAGACACCGGGCGGGGGGCCCAGGAGTGTTTGTCATGGTATTGCCCGAGGGCAGGAGCCAGCCTGGTTTAGAGCAGGCACCGGGCGGTGGGCTGAGGAGTGTTTGTCAGGGTATTGCCCGAGGGCAGGGACCAGCCTGGTTCAGGGCAGGCACCGGGCGGTGGTCTCAGGAGTGTCTGTCGGCGCCGGGCATGGGCAGGACCCAGCCTCCTTCAGGGCAGACACAGAGATGGGGGCTCAGGAGTCTGTGCTGAGTGAATCGAACAAGGGCCAGACCTAGACCGGTTCAGGGCAGGGACAGAGATGCTGCTTCAGGAGTATTTCCTGGGGGTAGGACCCCGGCCAGGTTTAGCGCGGGGATCAAGATGCGGGCTCAGCAGCGTTTCCCGGGTGACTGAACGAGGGCACGGCCCACCCTGTCTCTGTGCGGGGACCGAGATGCTCCCTCAGGAGGGTTTCTCGAGGTCTGATCGTGGGCAGGACGCGCACGGCTTCAGGGCAGAGTGCGAGAGGAGGCCTCAGGAGGACGTGTTGAGGTAGCTCCCAAGGGCAGAACCTCGACTGGTTCAGTGCAGCGCCCGAGGGGCGGGCACAGGCGCATTTGCCGGTGGCTTCGGCAATTGCTTGCCGGAGCCCTGGCCGGGGCAGGGAAGGAGATGTTGGCACAGGGGCGTTGGGTGGCGCTGTGCAGCAAGGGAGGCCCCAGCCTAGGTGCGTGCCGTGGCCGCGAGGCACGCTCAGGAGGGCCTGTCGGGGGACTGACACTGGGCGGGACCCAGCCTCGTCCCGAGCAGGGACCGAGGTGTTGGGTCAGGAGTGTTTGTCAGGGTCGGGAAGAAGTGCCGGGCACCGCCCAGTTGAGGGCAGCGACCGATGCAAGCTCAGGAGTGTTTGCCGGGGGTCGGGCCAAGGGCAGGACCTAGCCTGGTTGAGGGCAGGCTACCCGATGTGGGCTCAGGAATGCTTCTCGGGGCTTGAACATGGGAAGGACCCAGCCTGCTTCGGGGCAGGGACTGAGATGCGCGCTCAGGATTATGTGTCCGGGACACGAATATGCAAAGTCCAACAAACGCCTGCTTGACTGCAGGGACCGAGAGGTGGGGTCGGGAGTCTGTGCTAAGGTCCCGCACAAGGGCAGGACCTCGACTGGTTCAGTTCAGTGACAGAGACGGGGCTCGGGAGATTAGACGTGCACTTCAGGAAGGGCGGAACCCAGCCTGGTTTGGTGCAGCGCGTGAGATGAGGGCGCAGCAGTGATTCTGAGGGGTTTGAACAAGGGGAGGCCTCACCGTCGTTCGGGGCCAGGGGGCCAGGTTTGGGCTCAGGATTGTTTGTCGGGGGCCTTGGCCAGACGCAGAAACCTCCGTGGTTGAGCTCAGGGACCGAGATGAACGCTCAGGAGTGTTTTGTGTGTGTGTGTGCGGGGAGGGGGTGTTGCTCAAGGGCAGCATCCATCCGAGTTCAGGGCGGGCACGCAGCTGTGGGCTCAGGAGTGTGTGTCACGAGAATCGAAGAAGGGCAGGCCCTAAACTGCTTCTTCAGTGCGCCGACCGAGATGTATTTCTCGGGGTCTTGAAGCAGTCCAAGCCCCCGAGGCGGGTTCAGTGCCGGGAGTGAGTTGCGGGATCAGGGCTTTGTCCCGGCGAGGGACCAAGGGCAGGACACAGCGAAGTGGACGGAAGGGAGCGATCTGAAGTCTCCCGTGGTTTCTTTGCCAGGTGCTTGAAGGAAGGCAGGAGCCAGCCTACTTCAGTGCAGGGACCCGGGGTGGTCTCAGGAGTGTTTGTCAGGGTCTTGCCCGAGGGCAGGAGCCAGCCTGGTTCAGAGCAGGCACCGGGCGGTTGGCTCAGGAGTGTTTGTCAGGGTCTTGCCTGAGGGCAGGAGCCAGCCTGGGCCAGTGCAGGCACCGGGCGGCTGGCTCAGCAGTGTTTGTCAGGGTCTTGCCCGAGGGCAGGAGCCAGCCTGGTTCAGAGCAGGCACCGGGCGGTTGGCTCAGGAGTGTTTGTCAGGGTCTTGCCCGAGGGCTGGAGCCAGCCTGGTTCAGTGCAGGCACCGGGCGGTGGGCTCAGTTGTGTTTGTCGGGGCCGGGCCATGGGCGGGACCCAGCCTCCTTCAGGGCAGGCACAGAGATGGGGGCTCAGGAGTCTGTGCTGGGCGAATCGAACAAGGGCCAGACCTAAACCGGTTGAGCGCAGGGACCGAGATGCAGCTTCAGGAGGATTTCCAGGCGGTAGGAGCCCGGCCAGGTTCAGCGCAGGGACCGAGATGCGGGCTCAGCAGTGTTTCCCGGCTAATTGAACGAGGGCACGGCCCACCCTGTCTCTGTGCAGGGACCGAGATGCGCCCTCTGAAGGGTTTCTCGAGGTCGAAAAGTGGGCAGGACGCGCTCGGCTTCAGGTTAGAGAGCTAGATGTGACCTCAGGAGGACGTGTTGAGGTAGCTCCCAAGGGCAGGATCTCGACTGGTTCAGCGCAGCGCCCGAGGGGTGGGCACAGGCGCATCTGCCGGTGTCTTCAGCAAGTGCTTGCAGTAGCCGCGGCCGGTGCAGGGAAGGAGATGTGGGCTCGGGGGCGTTGCAGGGAGCCGTGCACAAAGGGAGGCCCCAGCCTCGGTGCAAGCCATGGCTGCGAGGCAGGCTCAGGAGGGTCTGTCGGCGGACTGTCGCCGGGCGGGACCCAGCCTCGTCCAGTGCAGGGACCCAGGTGTTGGCTCCGGAGTGTTTGTCAGGGTTCGGAAGAAGCGCCGTGCATCGCCCTGTTGAGGGCAGCGACCGATGCAGGCTCAGGAGTGTTTGCCGGGGGTCGGGCCAAGGGCAGGACCTAGCCTGATTGAAGGCAGGGAACCCGATGTGGGCTCAGGAGTGCTTCACGGGGTTTGAACATGGGAAGGACACAGCCTGCTTCGGGGCATGGACTCAGATGCGCTCTCAGGATTATGTTCCAGGGACTTGAACATGGAAAATCCAACGAACACGTTCTGGACTGCAGGGACCGAGAGGTGGGGTCGGGAGTCTGTACTAGGCGCTCGCACAAGGGCAGGACCTCGACTGTTTCAGATCAGTGACCGAGACGGGGCTCAGGAGTTTAGAAGGGCACTTCTGGAAGGGCACGACCCTGCCTGGTTTGGTGCAGCACGTGAGATGAGGGTGCAGCAATGATTCCGGGGGGTTTAAACAAGGAGAGGACTCACCGTCGTTCGGGGCCAGGGGGCCAAGTTTGGGCTCAGGACTGTTTGTCGGGGGCCTTGGCCAGAGGCAGAAACCACCGTGGTTGAGCTCAGGGACCAAGATGAACGCTCAGGCGTGTTTAGTGTGTGTGTGTGGGGGGTGGGGGGGTGTGTGGGGGGGGTGTGCGCAAGGGCAGCATCCATCCGAGTTCCGGGCGGGCACGCAGCTGTGGGCTCAGGAGTGTGTGTCGCGGGAATCGAAGAAGGCAGGCCCTAGACTGCTTCTTCAGTGCGCCGACCGAGATGTATTTCTCGGGGTCTTGAAGCAGGCCAAGCCCCAGAGGTGGCTTCAGTGCCGGGAGTGAGCTGCGGGATCACAGCTTTGTCCCGGAGAGGGACCAAATGCAGGACACAGCGAAGTGGACGGGCAGGGAGCGAGCTGGAGTCTCCCGGTGGTTACTTTGCCAGGTGCTTGAACGAAGGCAGGAGCCAGCCTGCTTCGGTGCAGGGATCCGGAGTGGGCTCTGGAGTGTTTGCCAGGGTCTTGACCGAGGGCAGGAGCCAGCCTGGATCAGTGCAGACACCGGGCGGGGGGCCCAGGAGTGTTTGTCATGGTATTGCCCGAGGGCAGGAGCCAGCCTGGTTTAGAGCAGGCACCGGGCGGTGGGCTCAGGAGTGTTTGTCAGGGTATTGCCCGAGGGCAGGGACCAGCCTGGTTCAGGGCAGGCACCGGGCGGTGGTCTCAGGAGTGTCTGTCGGCGCCGGGCATGGGCAGGACCCAGCCTCCTTCAGGGCAGACACAGAGATGGGGGCTCAGGAGTCTGTGCTGAGTGAATCGAACAAGGGCCAGACCTAGACCGGTTCAGGGCAGGGACAGAGATGCTGCTTCAGGAGTATTTCCTGGGGGTAGGACCCCGGCCAGGTTTAGCGCGGGGATCAAGATGCGGGCTCAGCAGCGTTTCCCGGGTGACTGAACGAGGGCACGGCCCACCCTGTCTCTGTGCGGGGACCGAGATGCTCCCTCAGGAGGGTTTCTCGAGGTCTGATCGTGGGCAGGACGCGCACGGCTTCAGGGCAGAGTGCGAGAGGAGGCCTCAGGAGGACGTGTTGAGGTAGCTCCCAAGGGCAGAACCTCGACTGGTTCAGTGCAGCGCCCGAGGGGCGGGCACAGGCGCATTTGCCGGTGGCTTCGGCAATTGCTTGCCGGAGCCCTGGCCGGGGCAGGGAAGGAGATGTTGGCACAGGGGCGTTGGGTGGCGCTGTGCAGCAAGGGAGGCCCCAGCCTAGGTGCGTGCCGTGGCCGCGAGGCACGCTCAGGAGGGCCTGTCGGGGGACTGACACTGGGCGGGACCCAGCCTCGTCCCGAGCAGGGACCGAGGTGTTGGGTCAGGAGTGTTTGTCAGGGTCGGGAAGAAGTGCCGGGCACCGCCCAGTTGAGGGCAGCGACCGATGCAAGCTCAGGAGTGTTTGCCGGGGGTCGGGCCAAGGGCAGGACCTAGCCTGATTGAGGGCAGGCTACCCGATGTGGGCTCAGGAATGCTTCTCGGGGCTTGAACATGGGAAGGACCCAGCCTGCTTCGGGGCAGGGACTGAGATGCGCGCTCAGGATTATGTGTCCGGGACACGAATATGCAAAGTCCAACAAACGCCTGCTTGACTGCAGGGACCGAGAGGTGGGGTCGGGAGTCTGTGCTAAGGTCCCGCACAAGGGCAGGACCTCGACTGGTTCAGTTCAGTGACAGAGACGGGGCTCGGGAGATTAGACGTGCACTTCAGGAAGGGCGGAACCCAGCCTGGTTTGGTGCAGCGCGTGAGATGAGGGCGCAGCAGTGATTCTGAGGGGTTTGAACAAGGGGAGGCCTCACCGTCGTTCGGGGCCAGGGGGCCAGGTTTGGGCTCAGGATTGTTTGTCGGGGGCCTTGGCCAGACGCAGAAACCTCCGTGGTTGAGCTCAGGGACCGAGATGAACGCTCAGGAGTGTTTTGTGTGTGTGTGTGCGGGGAGGGGGTGTTGCTCAAGGGCAGCATCCATCCGAGTTCAGGGCGGGCACGCAGCTGTGGGCTCAGGAGTGTGTGTCACGAGAATCGAAGAAGGGCAGGCCCTAAACTGCTTCTTCAGTGCGCCGACCGAGATGTATTTCTCGGGGTCTTGAAGCAGTCCAAGCCCCCGAGGCGGGTTCAGTGCCGGGAGTGAGTTGCGGGATCAGGGCTTTGTCCCGGCGAGGGACCAAGGGCAGGACACAGCGAAGTGGACGGAAGGGAGCGATCTGAAGTCTCCCGTGGTTTCTTTGCCAGGTGCTTGAAGGAAGGCAGGAGCCAGCCTACTTCAGTGCAGGGACCCGGGGTGGTCTCAGGAGTGTTTGTCAGGGTCTTGCCCGAGGGCAGGAGCCAGCCTGGTTCAGAGCAGGCACCGGGCGGTTGGCTCAGGAGTGTTTGTCAGGGTCTTGCCTGAGGGCAGGAGCCAGCCTGGGCCAGTGCAGGCACCGGGCGGCTGGCTCAGCAGTGTTTGTCAGGGTCTTGCCCGAGGGCAGGAGCCAGCCTGGTTCAGAGCAGGCACCGGGCGGTTGGCTCAGGAGTGTTTGTCAGGGTCTTGCCCGAGGGCTGGAGCCAGCCTGGTTCAGTGCAGGCACCGGGCGGTGGGCTCAGTTGTGTTTGTCGGGGCCGGGCCATGGGCGGGACCCAGCCTCCTTCAGGGCAGGCACAGAGATGGGGGCTCAGGAGTCTGTGCTGGGCGAATCGAACAAGGGCCAGACCTAAACCGGTTGAGCGCAGGGACCGAGATGCAGCTTCAGGAGGATTTCCAGGCGGTAGGAGCCCGGCCAGGTTCAGCGCAGGGACCGAGATGCGGGCTCAGCAGTGTTTCCCGGCTAATTGAACGAGGGCACGGCCCACCCTGTCTCTGTGCAGGGACCGAGATGCGCCCTCTGAAGGGTTTCTCGAGGTCGAAAAGTGGGCAGGACGCGCTCGGCTTCAGGTTAGAGAGCTAGATGTGACCTCAGGAGGACGTGTTGAGGTAGCTCCCAAGGGCAGGATCTCGACTGGTTCAGCGCAGCGCCCGAGGGGTGGGCACAGGCGCATCTGCCGGTGTCTTCAGCAAGTGCTTGCAGTAGCCGCGGCCGGTGCAGGGAAGGAGATGTGGGCTCGGGGGCGTTGCAGGGAGCCGTGCACAAAGGGAGGCCCCAGCCTCGGTGCAAGCCATGGCTGCGAGGCAGGCTCAGGAGGGTCTGTCGGCGGACTGTCGCCGGGCGGGACCCAGCCTCGTCCAGTGCAGGGACCCAGGTGTTGGCTCCGGAGTGTTTGTCAGGGTTCGGAAGAAGCGCCGTGCATCGCCCTGTTGAGGGCAGCGACCGATGCAGGCTCAGGAGTGTTTGCCGGGGGTCGGGCCAAGGGCAGGACCTAGCCTGATTGAAGGCAGGGAACCCGATGTGGGCTCAGGAGTGCTTCACGGGGTTTGAACATGGGAAGGACACAGCCTGCTTCGGGGCATGGACTCAGATGCGCTCTCAGGATTATGTTCCAGGGACTTGAACATGGAAAATCCAACGAACACGTTCTGGACTGCAGGGACCGAGAGGTGGGGTCGGGAGTCTGTACTAGGCGCTCGCACAAGGGCAGGACCTCGACTGTTTCAGATCAGTGACCGAGACGGGGCTCAGGAGTTTAGAAGGGCACTTCTGGAAGGGCACGACCCTGCCTGGTTTGGTGCAGCACGTGAGATGAGGGTGCAGCAATGATTCCGGGGGGTTTAAACAAGGAGAGGACTCACCGTCGTTCGGGGCCAGGGGGCCAAGTTTGGGCTCAGGACTGTTTGTCGGGGGCCTTGGCCAGAGGCAGAAACCACCGTGGTTGAGCTCAGGGACCAAGATGAACGCTCAGGCGTGTTTAGTGTGTGTGTGTGGGGGGTGGGGGGGTGTGTGGGGGGGGTGTGCGCAAGGGCAGCATCCATCCGAGTTCCGGGCGGGCACGCAGCTGTGGGCTCAGGAGTGTGTGTCGCGGGAATCGAAGAAGGCAGGCCCTAGACTGCTTCTTCAGTGCGCCGACCGAGATGTATTTCTCGGGGTCTTGAAGCAGGCCAAGCCCCAGAGGTGGCTTCAGTGCCGGGAGTGAGCTGCGGGATCACAGCTTTGTCCCGGAGAGGGACCAAATGCAGGACACAGCGAAGTGGACGGGCAGGGAGCGAGCTGGAGTCTCCCGGTGGTTACTTTGCCAGGTGCTTGAACGAAGGCAGGAGCCAGCCTGCTTCGGTGCAGGGATCCGGAGTGGGCTCTGGAGTGTTTGCCAGGGTCTTGACCGAGGGCAGGAGCCAGCCTGGATCAGTGCAGACACCGGGCGGGGGGCCCAGGAGTGTTTGTCATGGTATTGCCCGAGGGCAGGAGCCAGCCTGGTTTAGAGCAGGCACCGGGCGGTGGGCTGAGGAGTGTTTGTCAGGGTATTGCCCGAGGGCAGGGACCAGCCTGGTTCAGGGCAGGCACCGGGCGGTGGTCTCAGGAGTGTCTGTCGGCGCCGGGCATGGGCAGGACCCAGCCTCCTTCAGGGCAGACACAGAGATGGGGGCTCAGGAGTCTGTGCTGAGTGAATCGAACAAGGGCCAGACCTAGACCGGTTCAGGGCAGGGACAGAGATGCTGCTTCAGGAGTATTTCCTGGGGGTAGGACCCCGGCCAGGTTTAGCGCGGGGATCAAGATGCGGGCTCAGCAGCGTTTCCCGGGTGACTGAACGAGGGCACGGCCCACCCTGTCTCTGTGCGGGGACCGAGATGCTCCCTCAGGAGGGTTTCTCGAGGTCTGATCGTGGGCAGGACGCGCACGGCTTCAGGGCAGAGTGCGAGAGGAGGCCTCAGGAGGACGTGTTGAGGTAGCTCCCAAGGGCAGAACCTCGACTGGTTCAGTGCAGCGCCCGAGGGGCGGGCACAGGCGCATTTGCCGGTGGCTTCGGCAATTGCTTGCCGGAGCCCTGGCCGGGGCAGGGAAGGAGATGTTGGCACAGGGGCGTTGGGTGGCGCTGTGCAGCAAGGGAGGCCCCAGCCTAGGTGCGTGCCGTGGCCGCGAGGCACGCTCAGGAGGGCCTGTCGGGGGACTGACACTGGGCGGGACCCAGCCTCGTCCCGAGCAGGGACCGAGGTGTTGGGTCAGGAGTGTTTGTCAGGGTCGGGAAGAAGTGCCGGGCACCGCCCAGTTGAGGGCAGCGACCGATGCAAGCTCAGGAGTGTTTGCCGGGGGTCGGGCCAAGGGCAGGACCTAGCCTGGTTGAGGGCAGGCTACCCGATGTGGGCTCAGGAATGCTTCTCGGGGCTTGAACATGGGAAGGACCCAGCCTGCTTCGGGGCAGGGACTGAGATGCGCGCTCAGGATTATGTGTCCGGGACACGAATATGCAAAGTCCAACAAACGCCTGCTTGACTGCAGGGACCGAGAGGTGGGGTCGGGAGTCTGTGCTAAGGTCCCGCACAAGGGCAGGACCTCGACTGGTTCAGTTCAGTGACAGAGACGGGGCTCGGGAGATTAGACGTGCACTTCAGGAAGGGCGGAACCCAGCCTGGTTTGGTGCAGCGCGTGAGATGAGGGCGCAGCAGTGATTCTGAGGGGTTTGAACAAGGGGAGGCCTCACCGTCGTTCGGGGCCAGGGGGCCAGGTTTGGGCTCAGGATTGTTTGTCGGGGGCCTTGGCCAGACGCAGAAACCTCCGTGGTTGAGCTCAGGGACCGAGATGAACGCTCAGGAGTGTTTTGTGTGTGTGTGTGCGGGGAGGGGGTGTTGCTCAAGGGCAGCATCCATCCGAGTTCAGGGCGGGCACGCAGCTGTGGGCTCAGGAGTGTGTGTCACGAGAATCGAAGAAGGGCAGGCCCTAAACTGCTTCTTCAGTGCGCCGACCGAGATGTATTTCTCGGGGTCTTGAAGCAGTCCAAGCCCCCGAGGCGGGTTCAGTGCCGGGAGTGAGTTGCGGGATCAGGGCTTTGTCCCGGCGAGGGACCAAGGGCAGGACACAGCGAAGTGGACGGAAGGGAGCGATCTGAAGTCTCCCGTGGTTTCTTTGCCAGGTGCTTGAAGGAAGGCAGGAGCCAGCCTACTTCAGTGCAGGGACCCGGGGTGGTCTCAGGAGTGTTTGTCAGGGTCTTGCCCGAGGGCAGGAGCCAGCCTGGTTCAGAGCAGGCACCGGGCGGTTGGCTCAGGAGTGTTTGTCCGGGTCTTGCCTGAGGGCAGGAGCCAGCCTGGGCCAGTGCAGGCACCGGGCGGCTGGCTCAGCAGTGTTTGTCAGGGTCTTGCCCGAGGGCAGGAGCCAGCCTGGTTCAGAGCAGGCACCGGGCGGTTGGCTCAGGAGTGTTTGTCAGGGTCTTGCCCGAGGGCTGGAGCCAGCCTGGTTCAGTGCAGGCACCGGGCGGTGGGCTCAGTTGTGTTTGTCGGGGCCGGGCCATGGGCGGGACCCAGCCTCCTTCAGGGCAGGCACAGAGATGGGGGCTCAGGAGTCTGTGCTGGGCGAATCGAACAAGGGCCAGACCTAAACCGGTTGAGCGCAGGGACCGAGATGCAGCTTCAGGAGGATTTCCAGGCGGTAGGAGCCCGGCCAGGTTCAGCGCAGGGACCGAGATGCGGGCTCAGCAGTGTTTCCCGGCTAATTGAACGAGGGCACGGCCCACCCTGTCTCTGTGCAGGGACCGAGATGCGCCCTCTGAAGGGTTTCTCGAGGTCGAAAAGTGGGCAGGACGCGCTCGGCTTCAGGTTAGAGAGCTAGATGTGACCTCAGGAGGACGTGTTGAGGTAGCTCCCAAGGGCAGGATCTCGACTGGTTCAGCGCAGCGCCCGAGGGGTGGGCACAGGCGCATCTGCCGGTGTCTTCAGCAAGTGCTTGCAGTAGCCGCGGCCGGTGCAGGGAAGGAGATGTGGGCTCGGGGGCGTTGCAGGGAGCCGTGCACAAAGGGAGGCCCCAGCCTCGGTGCAAGCCATGGCTGCGAGGCAGGCTCAGGAGGGTCTGTCGGCGGACTGTCGCCGGGCGGGACCCAGCCTCGTCCAGTGCAGGGACCCAGGTGTTGGCTCCGGAGTGTTTGTCAGGGTTCGGAAGAAGCGCCGTGCATCGCCCTGTTGAGGGCAGCGACCGATGCAGGCTCAGGAGTGTTTGCCGGGGGTCGGGCCAAGGGCAGGACCTAGCCTGATTGAAGGCAGGGAACCCGATGTGGGCTCAGGAGTGCTTCACGGGGTTTGAACATGGGAAGGACACAGCCTGCTTCGGGGCATGGACTCAGATGCGCTCTCAGGATTATGTTCCAGGGACTTGAACATGGAAAATCCAACGAACACGTTCTGGACTGCAGGGACCGAGAGGTGGGGTCGGGAGTCTGTACTAGGCGCTCGCACAAGGGCAGGACCTCGACTGTTTCAGATCAGTGACCGAGACGGGGCTCAGGAGTTTAGAAGGGCACTTCTGGAAGGGCACGACCCTGCCTGGTTTGGTGCAGCACGTGAGATGAGGGTGCAGCAATGATTCCGGGGGGTTTAAACAAGGAGAGGACTCACCGTCGTTCGGGGCCAGGGGGCCAAGTTTGGGCTCAGGACTGTTTGTCGGGGGCCTTGGCCAGAGGCAGAAACCACCGTGGTTGAGCTCAGGGACCAAGATGAACGCTCAGGCGTGTTTAGTGTGTGTGTGTGGGGGGTGGGGGGGTGTGTGGGGGGGGTGTGCGCAAGGGCAGCATCCATCCGAGTTCCGGGCGGGCACGCAGCTGTGGGCTCAGGAGTGTGTGTCGCGGGAATCGAAGAAGGCAGGCCCTAGACTGCTTCTTCAGTGCGCCGACCGAGATGTATTTCTCGGGGTCTTGAAGCAGGCCAAGCCCCAGAGGTGGCTTCAGTGCCGGGAGTGAGCTGCGGGATCACAGCTTTGTCCCGGAGAGGGACCAAATGCAGGACACAGCGAAGTGGACGGGCAGGGAGCGAGCTGGAGTCTCCCGGTGGTTACTTTGCCAGGTGCTTGAACGAAGGCAGGAGCCAGCCTGCTTCGGTGCAGGGATCCGGAGTGGGCTCTGGAGTGTTTGCCAGGGTCTTGACCGAGGGCAGGAGCCAGCCTGGATCAGTGCAGACACCGGGCGGGGGGCCCAGGAGTGTTTGTCATGGTATTGCCCGAGGGCAGGAGCCAGCCTGGTTTAGAGCAGGCACCGGGCGGTGGGCTCAGGAGTGTTTGTCAGGGTATTGCCCGAGGGCAGGGACCAGCCTGGTTCAGGGCAGGCACCGGGCGGTGGTCTCAGGAGTGTCTGTCGGCGCCGGGCATGGGCAGGACCCAGCCTCCTTCAGGGCAGACACAGAGATGGGGGCTCAGGAGTCTGTGCTGAGTGAATCGAACAAGGGCCAGACCTAGACCGGTTCAGGGCAGGGACAGAGATGCTGCTTCAGGAGTATTTCCTGGGGGTAGGACCCCGGCCAGGTTTAGCGCGGGGATCAAGATGCGGGCTCAGCAGCGTTTCCCGGGTGACTGAACGAGGGCACGGCCCACCCTGTCTCTGTGCGGGGACCGAGATGCTCCCTCAGGAGGGTTTCTCGAGGTCTGATCGTGGGCAGGACGCGCACGGCTTCAGGGCAGAGTGCGAGAGGAGGCCTCAGGAGGACGTGTTGAGGTAGCTCCCAAGGGCAGAACCTCGACTGGTTCAGTGCAGCGCCCGAGGGGCGGGCACAGGCGCATTTGCCGGTGGCTTCGGCAATTGCTTGCCGGAGCCCTGGCCGGGGCAGGGAAGGAGATGTTGGCACAGGGGCGTTGGGTGGCGCTGTGCAGCAAGGGAGGCCCCAGCCTAGGTGCGTGCCGTGGCCGCGAGGCACGCTCAGGAGGGCCTGTCGGGGGACTGACACTGGGCGGGACCCAGCCTCGTCCCGAGCAGGGACCGAGGTGTTGGGTCAGGAGTGTTTGTCAGGGTCGGGAAGAAGTGCCGGGCACCGCCCAGTTGAGGGCAGCGACCGATGCAAGCTCAGGAGTGTTTGCCGGGGGTCGGGCCAAGGGCAGGACCTAGCCTGATTGAGGGCAGGCTACCCGATGTGGGCTCAGGAATGCTTCTCGGGGCTTGAACATGGGAAGGACCCAGCCTGCTTCGGGGCAGGGACTGAGATGCGCGCTCAGGATTATGTGTCCGGGACACGAATATGCAAAGTCCAACAAACGCCTGCTTGACTGCAGGGACCGAGAGGTGGGGTCGGGAGTCTGTGCTAAGGTCCCGCACAAGGGCAGGACCTCGACTGGTTCAGTTCAGTGACAGAGACGGGGCTCGGGAGATTAGACGTGCACTTCAGGAAGGGCGGAACCCAGCCTGGTTTGGTGCAGCGCGTGAGATGAGGGCGCAGCAGTGATTCTGAGGGGTTTGAACAAGGGGAGGCCTCACCGTCGTTCGGGGCCAGGGGGCCAGGTTTGGGCTCAGGATTGTTTGTCGGGGGCCTTGGCCAGACGCAGAAACCTCCGTGGTTGAGCTCAGGGACCGAGATGAACGCTCAGGAGTGTTTTGTGTGTGTGTGTGCGGGGAGGGGGTGTTGCTCAAGGGCAGCATCCATCCGAGTTCAGGGCGGGCACGCAGCTGTGGGCTCAGGAGTGTGTGTCACGAGAATCGAAGAAGGGCAGGCCCTAAACTGCTTCTTCAGTGCGCCGACCGAGATGTATTTCTCGGGGTCTTGAAGCAGTCCAAGCCCCCGAGGCGGGTTCAGTGCCGGGAGTGAGTTGCGGGATCAGGGCTTTGTCCCGGCGAGGGACCAAGGGCAGGACACAGCGAAGTGGACGGAAGGGAGCGATCTGAAGTCTCCCGTGGTTTCTTTGCCAGGTGCTTGAAGGAAGGCAGGAGCCAGCCTACTTCAGTGCAGGGACCCGGGGTGGTCTCAGGAGTGTTTGTCAGGGTCTTGCCCGAGGGCAGGAGCCAGCCTGGTTCAGAGCAGGCACCGGGCGGTTGGCTCAGGAGTGTTTGTCAGGGTCTTGCCTGAGGGCAGGAGCCAGCCTGGGCCAGTGCAGGCACCGGGCGGCTGGCTCAGCAGTGTTTGTCAGGGTCTTGCCCGAGGGCAGGAGCCAGCCTGGTTCAGAGCAGGCACCGGGCGGTTGGCTCAGGAGTGTTTGTCAGGGTCTTGCCCGAGGGCTGGAGCCAGCCTGGTTCAGTGCAGGCACCGGGCGGTGGGCTCAGTTGTGTTTGTCGGGGCCGGGCCATGGGCGGGACCCAGCCTCCTTCAGGGCAGGCACAGAGATGGGGGCTCAGGAGTCTGTGCTGGGCGAATCGAACAAGGGCCAGACCTAAACCGGTTGAGCGCAGGGACCGAGATGCAGCTTCAGGAGGATTTCCAGGCGGTAGGAGCCCGGCCAGGTTCAGCGCAGGGACCGAGATGCGGGCTCAGCAGTGTTTCCCGGCTAATTGAACGAGGGCACGGCCCACCCTGTCTCTGTGCAGGGACCGAGATGCGCCCTCTGAAGGGTTTCTCGAGGTCGAAAAGTGGGCAGGACGCGCTCGGCTTCAGGTTAGAGAGCTAGATGTGACCTCAGGAGGACGTGTTGAGGTAGCTCCCAAGGGCAGGATCTCGACTGGTTCAGCGCAGCGCCCGAGGGGTGGGCACAGGCGCATCTGCCGGTGTCTTCAGCAAGTGCTTGCAGTAGCCGCGGCCGGTGCAGGGAAGGAGATGTGGGCTCGGGGGCGTTGCAGGGAGCCGTGCACAAAGGGAGGCCCCAGCCTCGGTGCAAGCCATGGCTGCGAGGCAGGCTCAGGAGGGTCTGTCGGCGGACTGTCGCCGGGCGGGACCCAGCCTCGTCCAGTGCAGGGACCCAGGTGTTGGCTCCGGAGTGTTTGTCAGGGTTCGGAAGAAGCGCCGTGCATCGCCCTGTTGAGGGCAGCGACCGATGCAGGCTCAGGAGTGTTTGCCGGGGGTCGGGCCAAGGGCAGGACCTAGCCTGATTGAAGGCAGGGAACCCGATGTGGGCTCAGGAGTGCTTCACGGGGTTTGAACATGGGAAGGACACAGCCTGCTTCGGGGCATGGACTCAGATGCGCTCTCAGGATTATGTTCCAGGGACTTGAACATGGAAAATCCAACGAACACGTTCTGGACTGCAGGGACCGAGAGGTGGGGTCGGGAGTCTGTACTAGGCGCTCGCACAAGGGCAGGACCTCGACTGTTTCAGATCAGTGACCGAGACGGGGCTCAGGAGTTTAGAAGGGCACTTCTGGAAGGGCACGACCCTGCCTGGTTTGGTGCAGCACGTGAGATGAGGGTGCAGCAATGATTCCGGGGGGTTTAAACAAGGAGAGGACTCACCGTCGTTCGGGGCCAGGGGGCCAAGTTTGGGCTCAGGACTGTTTGTCGGGGGCCTTGGCCAGAGGCAGAAACCACCGTGGTTGAGCTCAGGGACCAAGATGAACGCTCAGGCGTGTTTAGTGTGTGTGTGTGGGGGGTGGGGGGGTGTGTGGGGGGGGTGTGCGCAAGGGCAGCATCCATCCGAGTTCCGGGCGGGCACGCAGCTGTGGGCTCAGGAGTGTGTGTCGCGGGAATCGAAGAAGGCAGGCCCTAGACTGCTTCTTCAGTGCGCCGACCGAGATGTATTTCTCGGGGTCTTGAAGCAGGCCAAGCCCCAGAGGTGGCTTCAGTGCCGGGAGTGAGCTGCGGGATCACAGCTTTGTCCCGGAGAGGGACCAAATGCAGGACACAGCGAAGTGGACGGGCAGGGAGCGAGCTGGAGTCTCCCGGTGGTTACTTTGCCAGGTGCTTGAACGAAGGCAGGAGCCAGCCTGCTTCGGTGCAGGGATCCGGAGTGGGCTCTGGAGTGTTTGCCAGGGTCTTGACCGAGGGCAGGAGCCAGCCTGGATCAGTGCAGACACCGGGCGGGGGGCCCAGGAGTGTTTGTCATGGTATTGCCCGAGGGCAGGAGCCAGCCTGGTTTAGAGCAGGCACCGGGCGGTGGGCTGAGGAGTGTTTGTCAGGGTATTGCCCGAGGGCAGGGACCAGCCTGGTTCAGGGCAGGCACCGGGCGGTGGTCTCAGGAGTGTCTGTCGGCGCCGGGCATGGGCAGGACCCAGCCTCCTTCAGGGCAGACACAGAGATGGGGGCTCAGGAGTCTGTGCTGAGTGAATCGAACAAGGGCCAGACCTAGACCGGTTCAGGGCAGGGACAGAGATGCTGCTTCAGGAGTATTTCCTGGGGGTAGGACCCCGGCCAGGTTTAGCGCGGGGATCAAGATGCGGGCTCAGCAGCGTTTCCCGGGTGACTGAACGAGGGCACGGCCCACCCTGTCTCTGTGCGGGGACCGAGATGCTCCCTCAGGAGGGTTTCTCGAGGTCTGATCGTGGGCAGGACGCGCACGGCTTCAGGGCAGAGTGCGAGAGGAGGCCTCAGGAGGACGTGTTGAGGTAGCTCCCAAGGGCAGAACCTCGACTGGTTCAGTGCAGCGCCCGAGGGGCGGGCACAGGCGCATTTGCCGGTGGCTTCGGCAATTGCTTGCCGGAGCCCTGGCCGGGGCAGGGAAGGAGATGTTGGCACAGGGGCGTTGGGTGGCGCTGTGCAGCAAGGGAGGCCCCAGCCTAGGTGCGTGCCGTGGCCGCGAGGCACGCTCAGGAGGGCCTGTCGGGGGACTGACACTGGGCGGGACCCAGCCTCGTCCCGAGCAGGGACCGAGGTGTTGGGTCAGGAGTGTTTGTCAGGGTCGGGAAGAAGTGCCGGGCACCGCCCAGTTGAGGGCAGCGACCGATGCAAGCTCAGGAGTGTTTGCCGGGGGTCGGGCCAAGGGCAGGACCTAGCCTGGTTGAGGGCAGGCTACCCGATGTGGGCTCAGGAATGCTTCTCGGGGCTTGAACATGGGAAGGACCCAGCCTGCTTCGGGGCAGGGACTGAGATGCGCGCTCAGGATTATGTGTCCGGGACACGAATATGCAAAGTCCAACAAACGCCTGCTTGACTGCAGGGACCGAGAGGTGGGGTCGGGAGTCTGTGCTAAGGTCCCGCACAAGGGCAGGACCTCGACTGGTTCAGTTCAGTGACAGAGACGGGGCTCGGGAGATTAGACGTGCACTTCAGGAAGGGCGGAACCCAGCCTGGTTTGGTGCAGCGCGTGAGATGAGGGCGCAGCAGTGATTCTGAGGGGTTTGAACAAGGGGAGGCCTCACCGTCGTTCGGGGCCAGGGGGCCAGGTTTGGGCTCAGGATTGTTTGTCGGGGGCCTTGGCCAGACGCAGAAACCTCCGTGGTTGAGCTCAGGGACCGAGATGAACGCTCAGGAGTGTTTTGTGTGTGTGTGTGCGGGGAGGGGGTGTTGCTCAAGGGCAGCATCCATCCGAGTTCAGGGCGGGCACGCAGCTGTGGGCTCAGGAGTGTGTGTCACGAGAATCGAAGAAGGGCAGGCCCTAAACTGCTTCTTCAGTGCGCCGACCGAGATGTATTTCTCGGGGTCTTGAAGCAGTCCAAGCCCCCGAGGCGGGTTCAGTGCCGGGAGTGAGTTGCGGGATCAGGGCTTTGTCCCGGCGAGGGACCAAGGGCAGGACACAGCGAAGTGGACGGAAGGGAGCGATCTGAAGTCTCCCGTGGTTTCTTTGCCAGGTGCTTGAAGGAAGGCAGGAGCCAGCCTACTTCAGTGCAGGGACCCGGGGTGGTCTCAGGAGTGTTTGTCAGGGTCTTGCCCGAGGGCAGGAGCCAGCCTGGTTCAGAGCAGGCACCGGGCGGTTGGCTCAGGAGTGTTTGTCAGGGTCTTGCCTGAGGGCAGGAGCCAGCCTGGGCCAGTGCAGGCACCGGGCGGCTGGCTCAGCAGTGTTTGTCAGGGTCTTGCCCGAGGGCAGGAGCCAGCCTGGTTCAGAGCAGGCACCGGGCGGTTGGCTCAGGAGTGTTTGTCAGGGTCTTGCCCGAGGGCTGGAGCCAGCCTGGTTCAGTGCAGGCACCGGGCGGTGGGCTCAGTTGTGTTTGTCGGGGCCGGGCCATGGGCGGGACCCAGCCTCCTTCAGGGCAGGCACAGAGATGGGGGCTCAGGAGTCTGTGCTGGGCGAATCGAACAAGGGCCAGACCTAAACCGGTTGAGCGCAGGGACCGAGATGCAGCTTCAGGAGGATTTCCAGGCGGTAGGAGCCCGGCCAGGTTCAGCGCAGGGACCGAGATGCGGGCTCAGCAGTGTTTCCCGGCTAATTGAACGAGGGCACGGCCCACCCTGTCTCTGTGCAGGGACCGAGATGCGCCCTCTGAAGGGTTTCTCGAGGTCGAAAAGTGGGCAGGACGCGCTCGGCTTCAGGTTAGAGAGCTAGATGTGACCTCAGGAGGACGTGTTGAGGTAGCTCCCAAGGGCAGGATCTCGACTGGTTCAGCGCAGCGCCCGAGGGGTGGGCACAGGCGCATCTGCCGGTGTCTTCAGCAAGTGCTTGCAGTAGCCGCGGCCGGTGCAGGGAAGGAGATGTGGGCTCGGGGGCGTTGCAGGGAGCCGTGCACAAAGGGAGGCCCCAGCCTCGGTGCAAGCCATGGCTGCGAGGCAGGCTCAGGAGGGTCTGTCGGCGGACTGTCGCCGGGCGGGACCCAGCCTCGTCCAGTGCAGGGACCCAGGTGTTGGCTCCGGAGTGTTTGTCAGGGTTCGGAAGAAGCGCCGTGCATCGCCCTGTTGAGGGCAGCGACCGATGCAGGCTCAGGAGTGTTTGCCGGGGGTCGGGCCAAGGGCAGGACCTAGCCTGATTGAAGGCAGGGAACCCGATGTGGGCTCAGGAGTGCTTCACGGGGTTTGAACATGGGAAGGACACAGCCTGCTTCGGGGCATGGACTCAGATGCGCTCTCAGGATTATGTTCCAGGGACTTGAACATGGAAAATCCAACGAACACGTTCTGGACTGCAGGGACCGAGAGGTGGGGTCGGGAGTCTGTACTAGGCGCTCGCACAAGGGCAGGACCTCGACTGTTTCAGATCAGTGACCGAGACGGGGCTCAGGAGTTTAGAAGGGCACTTCTGGAAGGGCACGACCCTGCCTGGTTTGGTGCAGCACGTGAGATGAGGGTGCAGCAATGATTCCGGGGGGTTTAAACAAGGAGAGGACTCACCGTCGTTCGGGGCCAGGGGGCCAAGTTTGGGCTCAGGACTGTTTGTCGGGGGCCTTGGCCAGAGGCAGAAACCACCGTGGTTGAGCTCAGGGACCAAGATGAACGCTCAGGCGTGTTTAGTGTGTGTGTGTGGGGGGTGGGGGGGTGTGTGGGGGGGGTGTGCGCAAGGGCAGCATCCATCCGAGTTCCGGGCGGGCACGCAGCTGTGGGCTCAGGAGTGTGTGTCGCGGGAATCGAAGAAGGCAGGCCCTAGACTGCTTCTTCAGTGCGCCGACCGAGATGTATTTCTCGGGGTCTTGAAGCAGGCCAAGCCCCAGAGGTGGCTTCAGTGCCGGGAGTGAGCTGCGGGATCACAGCTTTGTCCCGGAGAGGGACCAAATGCAGGACACAGCGAAGTGGACGGGCAGGGAGCGAGCTGGAGTCTCCCGGTGGTTACTTTGCCAGGTGCTTGAACGAAGGCAGGAGCCAGCCTGCTTCGGTGCAGGGATCCGGAGTGGGCTCTGGAGTGTTTGCCAGGGTCTTGACCGAGGGCAGGAGCCAGCCTGGATCAGTGCAGACACCGGGCGGGGGGCCCAGGAGTGTTTGTCATGGTATTGCCCGAGGGCAGGAGCCAGCCTGGTTTAGAGCAGGCACCGGGCGGTGGGCTCAGGAGTGTTTGTCAGGGTATTGCCCGAGGGCAGGGACCAGCCTGGTTCAGGGCAGGCCCCGGGCGGTGGTCTCAGGAGTGTCTGTCGGCGCCGGGCATGGGCAGGACCCAGCCTCCTTCAGGGCAGACACAGAGATGGGGGCTCAGGAGTCTGTGCTGAGTGAATCGAACAAGGGCCAGACCTAGACCGGTTCAGGGCAGGGACAGAGATGCTGCTTCAGGAGTATTTCCTGGGGGTAGGACCCCGGCCAGGTTTAGCGCGGGGATCAAGATGCGGGCTCAGCAGCGTTTCCCGGGTGACTGAACGAGGGCACGGCCCACCCTGTCTCTGTGCGGGGACCGAGATGCTCCCTCAGGAGGGTTTCTCGAGGTCTGATCGTGGGCAGGACGCGCACGGCTTCAGGGCAGAGTGCGAGAGGAGGCCTCAGGAGGACGTGTTGAGGTAGCTCCCAAGGGCAGAACCTCGACTGGTTCAGTGCAGCGCCCGAGGGGCGGGCACAGGCGCATTTGCCGGTGGCTTCGGCAATTGCTTGCCGGAGCCCTGGCCGGGGCAGGGAAGGAGATGTTGGCACAGGGGCGTTGGGTGGCGCTGTGCAGCAAGGGAGGCCCCAGCCTAGGTGCGTGCCGTGGCCGCGAGGCACGCTCAGGAGGGCCTGTCGGGGGACTGACACTGGGCGGGACCCAGCCTCGTCCCGAGCAGGGACCGAGGTGTTGGGTCAGGAGTGTTTGTCAGGGTCGGGAAGAAGTGCCGGGCACCGCCCAGTTGAGGGCAGCGACCGATGCAAGCTCAGGAGTGTTTGCCGGGGGTCGGGCCAAGGGCAGGACCTAGCCTGATTGAGGGCAGGCTACCCGATGTGGGCTCAGGAATGCTTCTCGGGGCTTGAACATGGGAAGGACCCAGCCTGCTTTGGGGCAGGGACTGAGATGCGCGCTCAGGATTATGTGTCCGGGACACAAATATGCAAAGTCCAACAAACGCCTGCTTGACTGCAGGGACCGAGAGGTGGGGTCGGGAGTCTGTGCTAAGGTCCCGCACAAGGGCAGGACCTCGACTGGTTCAGTTCAGTGACAGAGACGGGGCTCGGGAGATTAGACGTGCACTTCAGGAAGGGCGGAACCCAGCCTGGTTTGGTGCAGCGCGTGAGATGAGGGCGCAGCAGTGATTCTGAGGGGTTTGAACAAGGGGAGGCCTCACCGTCGTTCGGGGCCAGGGGGCCAGGTTTGGGCTCAGGATTGTTTGTCGGGGGCCTTGGCCAGACGCAGAAACCTCCGTGGTTGAGCTCAGGGACCGAGATGAACGCTCAGGAGTGTTTTGTGTGTGTGTGTGCGGGGAGGGGGTGTTGCTCAAGGGCAGCATCCATCCGAGTTCAGGGCGGGCACGCAGCTGTGGGCTCAGGAGTGTGTGTCACGAGAATCGAAGAAGGGCAGGCCCTAAACTGCTTCTTCAGTGCGCCGACCGAGATGTATTTCTCGGGGTCTTGAAGCAGTCCAAGCCCCCGAGGCGGGTTCAGTGCCGGGAGTGAGTTGCGGGATCAGGGCTTTGTCCCGGCGAGGGACCAAGGGCAGGACACAGCGAAGTGGACGGAAGGGAGCGATCTGAAGTCTCCCGTGGTTTCTTTGCCAGGTGCTTGAAGGAAGGCAGGAGCCAGCCTACTTCAGTGCAGGGACCCGGGGTGGTCTCAGGAGTGTTTGTCAGGGTCTTGCCCGAGGGCAGGAGCCAGCCTGGTTCAGAGCAGGCACCGGGCGGTTGGCTCAGGAGTGTTTGTCCGGGTCTTGCCTGAGGGCAGGAGCCAGCCTGGGCCAGTGCAGGCACCGGGCGGCTGGCTCAGCAGTGTTTGTCAGGGTCTTGCCCGAGGGCAGGAGCCAGCCTGGTTCAGAGCAGGCACCGGGCGGTTGGCTCAGGAGTGTTTGTCAGGGTCTTGCCCGAGGGCTGGAGCCAGCCTGGTTCAGTGCAGGCACCGGGCGGTGGGCTCAGTTGTGTTTGTCGGGGCCGGGCCATGGGCGGGACCCAGCCTCCTTCAGGGCAGGCACAGAGATGGGGGCTCAGGAGTCTGTGCTGGGCGAATCGAACAAGGGCCAGACCTAAACCGGTTGAGCGCAGGGACCGAGATGCAGCTTCAGGAGGATTTCCAGGCGGTAGGAGCCCGGCCAGGTTCAGCGCAGGGACCGAGATGCGGGCTCAGCAGTGTTTCCCGGCTAATTGAACGAGGGCACGGCCCACCCTGTCTCTGTGCAGGGACCGAGATGCGCCCTCTGAAGGGTTTCTCGAGGTCGAAAAGTGGGCAGGACGCGCTCGGCTTCAGGTTAGAGAGCTAGATGTGACCTCAGGAGGACGTGTTGAGGTAGCTCCCAAGGGCAGGATCTCGACTGGTTCAGCGCAGCGCCCGAGGGGTGGGCACAGGCGCATCTGCCGGTGTCTTCAGCAAGTGCTTGCAGTAGCCGCGGCCGGTGCAGGGAAGGAGATGTGGGCTCGGGGGCGTTGCAGGGAGCCGTGCACAAAGGGAGGCCCCAGCCTCGGTGCAAGCCATGGCTGCGAGGCAGGCTCAGGAGGGTCTGTCGGCGGACTGTCGCCGGGCGGGACCCAGCCTCGTCCAGTGCAGGGACCCAGGTGTTGGCTCCGGAGTGTTTGTCAGGGTTCGGAAGAAGCGCCGTGCATCGCCCTGTTGAGGGCAGCGACCGATGCAGGCTCAGGAGTGTTTGCCGGGGGTCGGGCCAAGGGCAGGACCTAGCCTGATTGAAGGCAGGGAACCCGATGTGGGCTCAGGAGTGCTTCACGGGGTTTGAACATGGGAAGGACACAGCCTGCTTCGGGGCATGGACTCAGATGCGCTCTCAGGATTATGTTCCAGGGACTTGAACATGGAAAATCCAACGAACACGTTCTGGACTGCAGGGACCGAGAGGTGGGGTCGGGAGTCTGTACTAGGCGCTCGCACAAGGGCAGGACCTCGACTGTTTCAGATCAGTGACCGAGACGGGGCTCAGGAGTTTAGAAGGGCACTTCTGGAAGGGCACGACCCTGCCTGGTTTGGTGCAGCACGTGAGATGAGGGTGCAGCAATGATTCCGGGGGGTTTAAACAAGGAGAGGACTCACCGTCGTTCGGGGCCAGGGGGCCAAGTTTGGGCTCAGGACTGTTTGTCGGGGGCCTTGGCCAGAGGCAGAAACCACCGTGGTTGAGCTCAGGGACCAAGATGAACGCTCAGGCGTGTTTAGTGTGTGTGTGTGGGGGGTGGGGGGGTGTGTGGGGGGGGTGTGCGCAAGGGCAGCATCCATCCGAGTTCCGGGCGGGCACGCAGCTGTGGGCTCAGGAGTGTGTGTCGCGGGAATCGAAGAAGGCAGGCCCTAGACTGCTTCTTCAGTGCGCCGACCGAGATGTATTTCTCGGGGTCTTGAAGCAGGCCAAGCCCCAGAGGTGGCTTCAGTGCCGGGAGTGAGCTGCGGGATCACAGCTTTGTCCCGGAGAGGGACCAAATGCAGGACACAGCGAAGTGGACGGGCAGGGAGCGAGCTGGAGTCTCCCGGTGGTTACTTTGCCAGGTGCTTGAACGAAGGCAGGAGCCAGCCTGCTTCGGTGCAGGGATCCGGAGTGGGCTCTGGAGTGTTTGCCAGGGTCTTGACCGAGGGCAGGAGCCAGCCTGGATCAGTGCAGACACCGGGCGGGGGGCCCAGGAGTGTTTGTCATGGTATTGCCCGAGGGCAGGAGCCAGCCTGGTTTAGAGCAGGCACCGGGCGGTGGGCTGAGGAGTGTTTGTCAGGGTATTGCCCGAGGGCAGGGACCAGCCTGGTTCAGGGCAGGCACCGGGCGGTGGTCTCAGGAGTGTCTGTCGGCGCCGGGCATGGGCAGGACCCAGCCTCCTTCAGGGCAGACACAGAGATGGGGGCTCAGGAGTCTGTGCTGAGTGAATCGAACAAGGGCCAGACCTAGACCGGTTCAGGGCAGGGACAGAGATGCTGCTTCAGGAGTATTTCCTGGGGGTAGGACCCCGGCCAGGTTTAGCGCGGGGATCAAGATGCGGGCTCAGCAGCGTTTCCCGGGTGACTGAACGAGGGCACGGCCCACCCTGTCTCTGTGCGGGGACCGAGATGCTCCCTCAGGAGGGTTTCTCGAGGTCTGATCGTGGGCAGGACGCGCACGGCTTCAGGGCAGAGTGCGAGAGGAGGCCTCAGGAGGACGTGTTGAGGTAGCTCCCAAGGGCAGAACCTCGACTGGTTCAGTGCAGCGCCCGAGGGGCGGGCACAGGCGCATTTGCCGGTGGCTTCGGCAATTGCTTGCCGGAGCCCTGGCCGGGGCAGGGAAGGAGATGTTGGCACAGGGGCGTTGGGTGGCGCTGTGCAGCAAGGGAGGCCCCAGCCTAGGTGCGTGCCGTGGCCGCGAGGCACGCTCAGGAGGGCCTGTCGGGGGACTGACACTGGGCGGGACCCAGCCTCGTCCCGAGCAGGGACCGAGGTGTTGGGTCAGGAGTGTTTGTCAGGGTCGGGAAGAAGTGCCGGGCACCGCCCAGTTGAGGGCAGCGACCGATGCAAGCTCAGGAGTGTTTGCCGGGGGTCGGGCCAAGGGCAGGACCTAGCCTGGTTGAGGGCAGGCTACCCGATGTGGGCTCAGGAATGCTTCTCGGGGCTTGAACATGGGAAGGACCCAGCCTGCTTCGGGGCAGGGACTGAGATGCGCGCTCAGGATTATGTGTCCGGGACACGAATATGCAAAGTCCAACAAACGCCTGCTTGACTGCAGGGACCGAGAGGTGGGGTCGGGAGTCTGTGCTAAGGTCCCGCACAAGGGCAGGACCTCGACTGGTTCAGTTCAGTGACAGAGACGGGGCTCGGGAGATTAGACGTGCACTTCAGGAAGGGCGGAACCCAGCCTGGTTTGGTGCAGCGCGTGAGATGAGGGCGCAGCAGTGATTCTGAGGGGTTTGAACAAGGGGAGGCCTCACCGTCGTTCGGGGCCAGGGGGCCAGGTTTGGGCTCAGGATTGTTTGTCGGGGGCCTTGGCCAGACGCAGAAACCTCCGTGGTTGAGCTCAGGGACCGAGATGAACGCTCAGGAGTGTTTTGTGTGTGTGTGTGCGGGGAGGGGGTGTTGCTCAAGGGCAGCATCCATCCGAGTTCAGGGCGGGCACGCAGCTGTGGGCTCAGGAGTGTGTGTCACGAGAATCGAAGAAGGGCAGGCCCTAAACTGCTTCTTCAGTGCGCCGACCGAGATGTATTTCTCGGGGTCTTGAAGCAGTCCAAGCCCCCGAGGCGGGTTCAGTGCCGGGAGTGAGTTGCGGGATCAGGGCTTTGTCCCGGCGAGGGACCAAGGGCAGGACACAGCGAAGTGGACGGAAGGGAGCGATCTGAAGTCTCCCGTGGTTTCTTTGCCAGGTGCTTGAAGGAAGGCAGGAGCCAGCCTACTTCAGTGCAGGGACCCGGGGTGGTCTCAGGAGTGTTTGTCAGGGTCTTGCCCGAGGGCAGGAGCCAGCCTGGTTCAGAGCAGGCACCGGGCGGTTGGCTCAGGAGTGTTTGTCAGGGTCTTGCCTGAGGGCAGGAGCCAGCCTGGGCCAGTGCAGGCACCGGGCGGCTGGCTCAGCAGTGTTTGTCAGGGTCTTGCCCGAGGGCAGGAGCCAGCCTGGTTCAGAGCAGGCACCGGGCGGTTGGCTCAGGAGTGTTTGTCAGGGTCTTGCCCGAGGGCTGGAGCCAGCCTGGTTCAGTGCAGGCACCGGGCGGTGGGCTCAGTTGTGTTTGTCGGGGCCGGGCCATGGGCGGGACCCAGCCTCCTTCAGGGCAGGCACAGAGATGGGGGCTCAGGAGTCTGTGCTGGGCGAATCGAACAAGGGCCAGACCTAAACCGGTTGAGCGCAGGGACCGAGATGCAGCTTCAGGAGGATTTCCAGGCGGTAGGAGCCCGGCCAGGTTCAGCGCAGGGACCGAGATGCGGGCTCAGCAGTGTTTCCCGGCTAATTGAACGAGGGCACGGCCCACCCTGTCTCTGTGCAGGGACCGAGATGCGCCCTCTGAAGGGTTTCTCGAGGTCGAAAAGTGGGCAGGACGCGCTCGGCTTCAGGTTAGAGAGCTAGATGTGACCTCAGGAGGACGTGTTGAGGTAGCTCCCAAGGGCAGGATCTCGACTGGTTCAGCGCAGCGCCCGAGGGGTGGGCACAGGCGCATCTGCCGGTGTCTTCAGCAAGTGCTTGCAGTAGCCGCGGCCGGTGCAGGGAAGGAGATGTGGGCTCGGGGGCGTTGCAGGGAGCCGTGCACAAAGGGAGGCCCCAGCCTCGGTGCAAGCCATGGCTGCGAGGCAGGCTCAGGAGGGTCTGTCGGCGGACTGTCGCCGGGCGGGACCCAGCCTCGTCCAGTGCAGGGACCCAGGTGTTGGCTCCGGAGTGTTTGTCAGGGTTCGGAAGAAGCGCCGTGCATCGCCCTGTTGAGGGCAGCGACCGATGCAGGCTCAGGAGTGTTTGCCGGGGGTCGGGCCAAGGGCAGGACCTAGCCTGATTGAAGGCAGGGAACCCGATGTGGGCTCAGGAGTGCTTCACGGGGTTTGAACATGGGAAGGACACAGCCTGCTTCGGGGCATGGACTCAGATGCGCTCTCAGGATTATGTTCCAGGGACTTGAACATGGAAAATCCAACGAACACGTTCTGGACTGCAGGGACCGAGAGGTGGGGTCGGGAGTCTGTACTAGGCGCTCGCACAAGGGCAGGACCTCGACTGTTTCAGATCAGTGACCGAGACGGGGCTCAGGAGTTTAGAAGGGCACTTCTGGAAGGGCACGACCCTGCCTGGTTTGGTGCAGCACGTGAGATGAGGGTGCAGCAATGATTCCGGGGGGTTTAAACAAGGAGAGGACTCACCGTCGTTCGGGGCCAGGGGGCCAAGTTTGGGCTCAGGACTGTTTGTCGGGGGCCTTGGCCAGAGGCAGAAACCACCGTGGTTGAGCTCAGGGACCAAGATGAACGCTCAGGCGTGTTTAGTGTGTGTGTGTGGGGGGTGGGGGGGTGTGTGGGGGGGGTGTGCGCAAGGGCAGCATCCATCCGAGTTCCGGGCAGGCACGCAGCTGTGGGCTCAGGAGTGTGTGTCGCGGGAATCGAAGAAGGCAGGCCCTAGACTGCTTCTTCAGTGCGCCGACCGAGATGTATTTCTCGGGGTCTTGAAGCAGGCCAAGCCCCAGAGGTGGCTTCAGTGCCGGGAGTGAGCTGCGGGATCACAGCTTTGTCCCGGAGAGGGACCAAATGCAGGACACAGCGAAGTGGACGGGCAGGGAGCGAGCTGGAGTCTCCCGGTGGTTACTTTGCCAGGTGCTTGAACGAAGGCAGGAGCCAGCCTGCTTCGGTGCAGGGATCCGGAGTGGGCTCTGGAGTGTTTGCCAGGGTCTTGACCGAGGGCAGGAGCCAGCCTGGATCAGTGCAGACACCGGGCGGGGGGCCCAGGAGTGTTTGTCATGGTATTGCCCGAGGGCAGGAGCCAGCCTGGTTTAGAGCAGGCACCGGGCGGTGGGCTCAGGAGTGTTTGTCAGGGTATTGCCCGAGGGCAGGGACCAGCCTGGTTCAGGGCAGGCCCCGGGCGGTGGTCTCAGGAGTGTCTGTCGGCGCCGGGCATGGGCAGGACCCAGCCTCCTTCAGGGCAGACACAGAGATGGGGGCTCAGGAGTCTGTGCTGAGTGAATCGAACAAGGGCCAGACCTAGACCGGTTCAGGGCAGGGACAGAGATGCTGCTTCAGGAGTATTTCCTGGGGGTAGGACCCCGGCCAGGTTTAGCGCGGGGATCAAGATGCGGGCTCAGCAGCGTTTCCCGGGTGACTGAACGAGGGCACGGCCCACCCTGTCTCTGTGCGGGGACCGAGATGCTCCCTCAGGAGGGTTTCTCGAGGTCTGATCGTGGGCAGGACGCGCACGGCTTCAGGGCAGAGTGCGAGAGGAGGCCTCAGGAGGACGTGTTGAGGTAGCTCCCAAGGGCAGAACCTCGACTGGTTCAGTGCAGCGCCCGAGGGGCGGGCACAGGCGCATTTGCCGGTGGCTTCGGCAATTGCTTGCCGGAGCCCTGGCCGGGGCAGGGAAGGAGATGTTGGCACAGGGGCGTTGGGTGGCGCTGTGCAGCAAGGGAGGCCCCAGCCTAGGTGCGTGCCGTGGCCGCGAGGCACGCTCAGGAGGGCCTGTCGGGGGACTGACACTGGGCGGGACCCAGCCTCGTCCCGAGCAGGGACCGAGGTGTTGGGTCAGGAGTGTTTGTCAGGGTCGGGAAGAAGTGCCGGGCACCGCCCAGTTGAGGGCAGCGACCGATGCAAGCTCAGGAGTGTTTGCCGGGGGTCGGGCCAAGGGCAGGACCTAGCCTGATTGAGGGCAGGCTACCCGATGTGGGCTCAGGAATGCTTCTCGGGGCTTGAACATGGGAAGGACCCAGCCTGCTTTGGGGCAGGGACTGAGATGCGCGCTCAGGATTATGTGTCCGGGACACAAATATGCAAAGTCCAACAAACGCCTGCTTGACTGCAGGGACCGAGAGGTGGGGTCGGGAGTCTGTGCTAAGGTCCCGCACAAGGGCAGGACCTCGACTGGTTCAGTTCAGTGACAGAGACGGGGCTCGGGAGATTAGACGTGCACTTCAGGAAGGGCGGAACCCAGCCTGGTTTGGTGCAGCGCGTGAGATGAGGGCGCAGCAGTGATTCTGAGGGGTTTGAACAAGGGGAGGCCTCACCGTCGTTCGGGGCCAGGGGGCCAGGTTTGGGCTCAGGATTGTTTGTCGGGGGCCTTGGCCAGACGCAGAAACCTCCGTGGTTGAGCTCAGGGACCGAGATGAACGCTCAGGAGTGTTTTGTGTGTGTGTGTGCGGGGAGGGGGTGTTGCTCAAGGGCAGCATCCATCCGAGTTCAGGGCGGGCACGCAGCTGTGGGCTCAGGAGTGTGTGTCACGAGAATCGAAGAAGGGCAGGCCCTAAACTGCTTCTTCAGTGCGCCGACCGAGATGTATTTCTCGGGGTCTTGAAGCAGTCCAAGCCCCCGAGGCGGGTTCAGTGCCGGGAGTGAGTTGCGGGATCAGGGCTTTGTCCCGGCGAGGGACCAAGGGCAGGACACAGCGAAGTGGACGGAAGGGAGCGATCTGAAGTCTCCCGTGGTTTCTTTGCCAGGTGCTTGAAGGAAGGCAGGAGCCAGCCTACTTCAGTGCAGGGACCCGGGGTGGTCTCAGGAGTGTTTGTCAGGGTCTTGCCCGAGGGCAGGAGCCAGCCTGGTTCAGAGCAGGCACCGGGCGGTTGGCTCAGGAGTGTTTGTCCGGGTCTTGCCTGAGGGCAGGAGCCAGCCTGGGCCAGTGCAGGCACCGGGCGGCTGGCTCAGCAGTGTTTGTCAGGGTCTTGCCCGAGGGCAGGAGCCAGCCTGGTTCAGAGCAGGCACCGGGCGGTTGGCTCAGGAGTGTTTGTCAGGGTCTTGCCCGAGGGCTGGAGCCAGCCTGGTTCAGTGCAGGCACCGGGCGGTGGGCTCAGTTGTGTTTGTCGGGGCCGGGCCATGGGCGGGACCCAGCCTCCTTCAGGGCAGGCACAGAGATGGGGGCTCAGGAGTCTGTGCTGGGCGAATCGAACAAGGGCCAGACCTAAACCGGTTGAGCGCAGGGACCGAGATGCAGCTTCAGGAGGATTTCCAGGCGGTAGGAGCCCGGCCAGGTTCAGCGCAGGGACCGAGATGCGGGCTCAGCAGTGTTTCCCGGCTAATTGAACGAGGGCACGGCCCACCCTGTCTCTGTGCAGGGACCGAGATGCGCCCTCTGAAGGGTTTCTCGAGGTCGAAAAGTGGGCAGGACGCGCTCGGCTTCAGGTTAGAGAGCTAGATGTGACCTCAGGAGGACGTGTTGAGGTAGCTCCCAAGGGCAGGATCTCGACTGGTTCAGCGCAGCGCCTGAGGGGTGGGCACAGGCGCATCTGCCGGTGTCTTCAGCAAGTGCTTGCAGTAGCCGCGGCCGGTGCAGGGAAGGAGATGTGGGCTCGGGGGCGTTGCAGGGAGCCGTGCACAAAGGGAGGCCCCAGCCTCGGTGCAAGCCATGGCTGCGAGGCAGGCTCAGGAGGGTCTGTCGGCGGACTGTCGCCGGGCGGGACCCAGCCTCGTCCAGTGCAGGGACCCAGGTGTTGGCTCCGGAGTGTTTGTCAGGGTTCGGAAGAAGCGCCGTGCATCGCCCTGTTGAGGGCAGCGACCGATGCAGGCTCAGGAGTGTTTGCCGGGGGTCGGGCCAAGGGCAGGACCTAGCCTGATTGAAGGCAGGGAACCCGATGTGGGCTCAGGAGTGCTTCACGGGGTTTGAACATGGGAAGGACACAGCCTGCTTCGGGGCATGGACTCAGATGCGCTCTCAGGATTATGTTCCAGGGACTTGAACATGGAAAATCCAACGAACACGTTCTGGACTGCAGGGACCGAGAGGTGGGGTCGGGAGTCTGTACTAGGCGCTCGCACAAGGGCAGGACCTCGACTGTTTCAGATCAGTGACCGAGACGGGGCTCAGGAGTTTAGAAGGGCACTTCTGGAAGGGCACGACCCTGCCTGGTTTGGTGCAGCACGTGAGATGAGGGTGCAGCAATGATTCCGGGGGGTTTAAACAAGGAGAGGACTCACCGTCGTTCGGGGCCAGGGGGCCAAGTTTGGGCTCAGGACTGTTTGTCGGGGGCCTTGGCCAGAGGCAGAAACCACCGTGGTTGAGCTCAGGGACCAAGATGAACGCTCAGGCGTGTTTAGTGTGTGTGTGTGGGGGGTGGGGGGGTGTGTGGGGGGGGGTGCGCAAGGGCAGCATCCATCCGAGTTCCGGGCGGGCACGCAGCTGTGGGCTCAGGAGTGTGTGTCGCGGGAATCGAAGAAGGCAGGCCCTAGACTGCTTCTTCTGTGCGCCGACCGAGATGTATTTCTCGGGGTCTTGAAGCAGGCCAAGCCCCAGAGGTGGCTTCAGTGCCGGGAGTGAGCTGCGGGATCACAGCTTTGTCCCGGAGAGGGACCAAATGCAGGACACAGCGAAGTGGACGGGCAGGGAGCGAGCTGGAGTCTCCCGGTGGTTACTTTGCCAGGTGCTTGAACGAAGGCAGGAGCCAGCCTGCTTCGGTGCAGGGATCCGGAGTGGGCTCTGGAGTGTTTGCCAGGGTCTTGACCGAGGGCAGGAGCCAGCCTGGATCAGTGCAGACACCGGGCGGGGGGCCCAGGAGTGTTTGTCATGGTATTGCCCGAGGGCAGGAGCCAGCCTGGTTTAGAGCAGGCACCGGGCGGTGGGCTCAGGAGTGTTTGTCAGGGTATTGCCCGAGGGCAGGGACCAGCCTGGTTCAGGGCAGGCCCCGGGCGGTGGTCTCAGGAGTGTCTGTCGGCGCCGGGCATGGGCAGGACCCAGCCTCCTTCAGGGCAGACACAGAGATGGGGGCTCAGGAGTCTGTGCTGAGTGAATCGAACAAGGGCCAGACCTAGACCGGTTCAGGGCAGGGACAGAGATGCTGCTTCAGGAGTATTTCCTGGGGGTAGGACCCCGGCCAGGTTTAGCGCGGGGATCAAGATGCGGGCTCAGCAGCGTTTCCCGGGTGACTGAACGAGGGCACGGCCCACCCTGTCTCTGTGCGGGGACCGAGATGCTCCCTCAGGAGGGTTTCTCGAGGTCTGATCGTGGGCAGGACGCGCACGGCTTCAGGGCAGAGTGCGAGAGGAGGCCTCAGGAGGACGTGTTGAGGTAGCTCCCAAGGGCAGAACCTCGACTGGTTCAGTGCAGCGCCCGAGGGGCGGGCACAGGCGCATTTGCCGGTGGCTTCGGCAATTGCTTGCCGGAGCCCTGGCCGGGGCAGGGAAGGAGATGTTGGCACAGGGGCGTTGGGTGGCGCTGTGCAGCAAGGGAGGCCCCAGCCTAGGTGCGTGCCGTGGCCGCGAGGCACGCTCAGGAGGGCCTGTCGGGGGACTGACACTGGGCGGGACCCAGCCTCGTCCCGAGCAGGGACCGAGGTGTTGGGTCAGGAGTGTTTGTCAGGGTCGGGAAGAAGTGCCGGGCACCGCCCAGTTGAGGGCAGCGACCGATGCAAGCTCAGGAGTGTTTGCCGGGGGTCGGGCCAAGGGCAGGACCTAGCCTGATTGAGGGCAGGCTACCCGATGTGGGCTCAGGAATGCTTCTCGGGGCTTGAACATGGGAAGGACCCAGCCTGCTTCGGGGCAGGGACTGAGATGCGCGCTCAGGATTATGTGTCCGGGACACGAATATGCAAAGTCCAACAAACGCCTGCTTGACTGCAGGGACCGAGAGGTGGGGTCGGGAGTCTGTGCTAAGGTCCCGCACAAGGGCAGGACCTCGACTGGTTCAGTTCAGTGACAGAGACGGGGCTCGGGAGATTAGACGTGCACTTCAGGAAGGGCGGAACCCAGCCTGGTTTGGTGCAGCGCGTGAGATGAGGGCGCAGCAGTGATTCTGAGGGGTTTGAACAAGGGGAGGCCTCACCGTCGTTCGGGGCCAGGGGGCCAGGTTTGGGCTCAGGATTGTTTGTCGGGGGCCTTGGCCAGACGCAGAAACCTCCGTGGTTGAGCTCAGGGACCGAGATGAACGCTCAGGAGTGTTTTGTGTGTGTGTGTGCGGGGAGGGGGTGTTGCTCAAGGGCAGCATCCATCCGAGTTCAGGGCGGGCACGCAGCTGTGGGCTCAGGAGTGTGTGTCACGAGAATCGAAGAAGGGCAGGCCCTAAACTGCTTCTTCAGTGCGCCGACCGAGATGTATTTCTCGGGGTCTTGAAGCAGTCCAAGCCCCCGAGGCGGGTTCAGTGCCGGGAGTGAGTTGCGGGATCAGGGCTTTGTCCCGGCGAGGGACCAAGGGCAGGACACAGCGAAGTGGACGGAAGGGAGCGATCTGAAGTCTCCCGTGGTTTCTTTGCCAGGTGCTTGAAGGAAGGCAGGAGCCAGCCTACTTCAGTGCAGGGACCCGGGGTGGTCTCAGGAGTGTTTGTCAGGGTCTTGCCCGAGGGCAGGAGCCAGCCTGGTTCAGAGCAGGCACCGGGCGGTTGGCTCAGGAGTGTTTGTCCGGGTCTTGCCTGAGGGCAGGAGCCAGCCTGGGCCAGTGCAGGCACCGGGCGGCTGGCTCAGCAGTGTTTGTCAGGGTCTTGCCCGAGGGCAGGAGCCAGCCTGGTTCAGAGCAGGCACCGGGCGGTTGGCTCAGGAGTGTTTGTCAGGGTCTTGCCCGAGGGCTGGAGCCAGCCTGGTTCAGTGCAGGCACCGGGCGGTGGGCTCAGTTGTGTTTGTCGGGGCCGGGCCATGGGCGGGACCCAGCCTCCTTCAGGGCAGGCACAGAGATGGGGGCTCAGGAGTCTGTGCTGGGCGAATCGAACAAGGGCCAGACCTAAACCGGTTGAGCGCAGGGACCGAGATGCAGCTTCAGGAGGATTTCCAGGCGGTAGGAGCCCGGCCAGGTTCAGCGCAGGGACCGAGATGCGGGCTCAGCAGTGTTTCCCGGCTAATTGAACGAGGGCACGGCCCACCCTGTCTCTGTGCAGGGACCGAGATGCGCCCTCTGAAGGGTTTCTCGAGGTCGAAAAGTGGGCAGGACGCGCTCGGCTTCAGGTTAGAGAGCTAGATGTGACCTCAGGAGGACGTGTTGAGGTAGCTCCCAAGGGCAGGATCTCGACTGGTTCAGCGCAGCGCCCGAGGGGTGGGCACAGGCGCATCTGCCGGTGTCTTCAGCAAGTGCTTGCAGTAGCCGCGGCCGGTGCAGGGAAGGAGATGTGGGCTCGGGGGCGTTGCAGGGAGCCGTGCACAAAGGGAGGCCCCAGCCTCGGTGCAAGCCATGGCTGCGAGGCAGGCTCAGGAGGGTCTGTCGGCGGACTGTCGCCGGGCGGGACCCAGCCTCGTCCAGTGCAGGGACCCAGGTGTTGGCTCCGGAGTGTTTGTCAGGGTTCGGAAGAAGCGCCGTGCATCGCCCTGTTGAGGGCAGCGACCGATGCAGGCTCAGGAGTGTTTGCCGGGGGTCGGGCCAAGGGCAGGACCTAGCCTGATTGAAGGCAGGGAACCCGATGTGGGCTCAGGAGTGCTTCACGGGGTTTGAACATGGGAAGGACACAGCCTGCTTCGGGGCATGGACTCAGATGCGCTCTCAGGATTATGTTCCAGGGACTTGAACATGGAAAATCCAACGAACACGTTCTGGACTGCAGGGACCGAGAGGTGGGGTCGGGAGTCTGTACTAGGCGCTCGCACAAGGGCAGGACCTCGACTGTTTCAGATCAGTGACCGAGACGGGGCTCAGGAGTTTAGAAGGGCACTTCTGGAAGGGCACGACCCTGCCTGGTTTGGTGCAGCACGTGAGATGAGGGTGCAGCAATGATTCCGGGGGGTTTAAACAAGGAGAGGACTCACCGTCGTTCGGGGCCAGGGGGCCAAGTTTGGGCTCAGGACTGTTTGTCGGGGGCCTTGGCCAGAGGCAGAAACCACCGTGGTTGAGCTCAGGGACCAAGATGAACGCTCAGGCGTGTTTAGTGTGTGTGTGTGGGGGGTGGGGGGGTGTGTGGGGGGGTGTGCGCAAGGGCAGCATCCATCCGAGTTCCGGGCGGGCACGCAGCTGTGGGCTCAGGAGTGTGTGTCGCGGGAATCGAAGAAGGCAGGCCCTAGACTGCTTCTTCTGTGCGCCGACCGAGATGTATTTCTCGGGGTCTTGAAGCAGGCCAAGCCCCAGAGGTGGCTTCAGTGCCGGGAGTGAGCTGCGGGATCACAGCTTTGTCCCGGAGAGGGACCAAATGCAGGACACAGCGAAGTGGACGGGCAGGGAGCGAGCTGGAGTCTCCCGGTGGTTACTTTGCCAGGTGCTTGAACGAAGGCAGGAGCCAGCCTGCTTCGGTGCAGGGATCCGGAGTGGGCTCTGGAGTGTTTGCCAGGGTCTTGACCGAGGGCAGGAGCCAGCCTGGATCAGTGCAGACACCGGGCGGGGGGCCCAGGAGTGTTTGTCATGGTATTGCCCGAGGGCAGGAGCCAGCCTGGTTTAGAGCAGGCACCGGGCGGTGGGCTCAGGAGTGTTTGTCAGGGTATTGCCCGAGGGCAGGGACCAGCCTGGTTCAGGGCAGGCCCCGGGCGGTGGTCTCAGGAGTGTCTGTCGGCGCCGGGCATGGGCAGGACCCAGCCTCCTTCAGGGCAGACACAGAGATGGGGGCTCAGGAGTCTGTGCTGAGTGAATCGAACAAGGGCCAGACCTAGACCGGTTCAGGGCAGGGACAGAGATGCTGCTTCAGGAGTATTTCCTGGGGGTAGGACCCCGGCCAGGTTTAGCGCGGGGATCAAGATGCGGGCTCAGCAGCGTTTCCCGGGTGACTGAACGAGGGCACGGCCCACCCTGTCTCTGTGCGGGGACCGAGATGCTCCCTCAGGAGGGTTTCTCGAGGTCTGATCGTGGGCAGGACGCGCACGGCTTCAGGGCAGAGTGCGAGAGGAGGCCTCAGGAGGACGTGTTGAGGTAGCTCCCAAGGGCAGAACCTCGACTGGTTCAGTGCAGCGCCCGAGGGGCGGGCACAGGCGCATTTGCCGGTGGCTTCGGCAATTGCTTGCCGGAGCCCTGGCCGGGGCAGGGAAGGAGATGTTGGCACAGGGGCGTTGGGTGGCGCTGTGCAGCAAGGGAGGCCCCAGCCTAGGTGCGTGCCGTGGCCGCGAGGCACGCTCAGGAGGGCCTGTCGGGGGACTGACACTGGGCGGGACCCAGCCTCGTCCCGAGCAGGGACCGAGGTGTTGGGTCAGGAGTGTTTGTCAGGGTCGGGAAGAAGTGCCGGGCACCGCCCAGTTGAGGGCAGCGACCGATGCAAGCTCAGGAGTGTTTGCCGGGGGTCGGGCCAAGGGCAGGACCTAGCCTGATTGAGGGCAGGCTACCCGATGTGGGCTCAGGAATGCTTCTCGGGGCTTGAACATGGGAAGGACCCAGCCTGCTTCGGGGCAGGGACTGAGATGCGCGCTCAGGATTATGTGTCCGGGACACGAATATGCAAAGTCCAACAAACGCCTGCTTGACTGCAGGGACCGAGAGGTGGGGTCGGGAGTCTGTGCTAAGGTCCCGCACAAGGGCAGGACCTCGACTGGTTCAGTTCAGTGACAGAGACGGGGCTCGGGAGATTAGACGTGCACTTCAGGAAGGGCGGAACCCAGCCTGGTTTGGTGCAGCGCGTGAGATGAGGGCGCAGCAGTGATTCTGAGGGGTTTGAACAAGGGGAGGCCTCACCGTCGTTCGGGGCCAGGGGGCCAGGTTTGGGCTCAGGATTGTTTGTCGGGGGCCTTGGCCAGACGCAGAAACCTCCGTGGTTGAGCTCAGGGACCGAGATGAACGCTCAGGAGTGTTTTGTGTGTGTGTGTGCGGGGAGGGGGTGTTGCTCAAGGGCAGCATCCATCCGAGTTCAGGGCGGGCACGCAGCTGTGGGCTCAGGAGTGTGTGTCACGAGAATCGAAGAAGGGCAGGCCCTAAACTGCTTCTTCAGTGCGCCGACCGAGATGTATTTCTCGGGGTCTTGAAGCAGTCCAAGCCCCCGAGGCGGGTTCAGTGCCGGGAGTGAGTTGCGGGATCAGGGCTTTGTCCCGGCGAGGGACCAAGGGCAGGACACAGCGAAGTGGACGGAAGGGAGCGATCTGAAGTCTCCCGTGGTTTCTTTGCCAGGTGCTTGAAGGAAGGCAGGAGCCAGCCTACTTCAGTGCAGGGACCCGGGGTGGTCTCAGGAGTGTTTGTCAGGGTCTTGCCCGAGGGCAGGAGCCAGCCTGGTTCAGAGCAGGCACCGGGCGGTTGGCTCAGGAGTGTTTGTCCGGGTCTTGCCTGAGGGCAGGAGCCAGCCTGGGCCAGTGCAGGCACCGGGCGGCTGGCTCAGCAGTGTTTGTCAGGGTCTTGCCCGAGGGCAGGAGCCAGCCTGGTTCAGAGCAGGCACCGGGCGGTTGGCTCAGGAGTGTTTGTCAGGGTCTTGCCCGAGGGCTGGAGCCAGCCTGGTTCAGTGCAGGCACCGGGCGGTGGGCTCAGTTGTGTTTGTCGGGGCCGGGCCATGGGCGGGACCCAGCCTCCTTCAGGGCAGGCACAGAGATGGGGGCTCAGGAGTCTGTGCTGGGCGAATCGAACAAGGGCCAGACCTAAACCGGTTGAGCGCAGGGACCGAGATGCAGCTTCAGGAGGATTTCCAGGCGGTAGGAGCCCGGCCAGGTTCAGCGCAGGGACCGAGATGCGGGCTCAGCAGTGTTTCCCGGCTAATTGAACGAGGGCACGGCCCACCCTGTCTCTGTGCAGGGACCGAGATGCGCCCTCTGAAGGGTTTCTCGAGGTCGAAAAGTGGGCAGGACGCGCTCGGCTTCAGGTTAGAGAGCTAGATGTGACCTCAGGAGGACGTGTTGAGGTAGCTCCCAAGGGCAGGATCTCGACTGGTTCAGCGCAGCGCCCGAGGGGTGGGCACAGGCGCATCTGCCGGTGTCTTCAGCAAGTGCTTGCAGTAGCCGCGGCCGGTGCAGGGAAGGAGATGTGGGCTCGGGGGCGTTGCAGGGAGCCGTGCACAAAGGGAGGCCCCAGCCTCGGTGCAAGCCATGGCTGCGAGGCAGGCTCAGGAGGGTCTGTCGGCGGACTGTCGCCGGGCGGGACCCAGCCTCGTCCAGTGCAGGGACCCAGGTGTTGGCTCCGGAGTGTTTGTCAGGGTTCGGAAGAAGCGCCGTGCATCGCCCTGTTGAGGGCAGCGACCGATGCAGGCTCAGGAGTGTTTGCCGGGGGTCGGGCCAAGGGCAGGACCTAGCCTGATTGAAGGCAGGGAACCCGATGTGGGCTCAGGAGTGCTTCACGGGGTTTGAACATGGGAAGGACACAGCCTGCTTCGGGGCATGGACTCAGATGCGCTCTCAGGATTATGTTCCAGGGACTTGAACATGGAAAATCCAACGAACACGTTCTGGACTGCAGGGACCGAGAGGTGGGGTCGGGAGTCTGTACTAGGCGCTCGCACAAGGGCAGGACCTCGACTGTTTCAGATCAGTGACCGAGACGGGGCTCAGGAGTTTAGAAGGGCACTTCTGGAAGGGCACGACCCTGCCTGGTTTGGTGCAGCACGTGAGATGAGGGTGCAGCAATGATTCCGGGGGGTTTAAACAAGGAGAGGACTCACCGTCGTTCGGGGCCAGGGGGCCAAGTTTGGGCTCAGGACTGTTTGTCGGGGGCCTTGGCCAGAGGCAGAAACCACCGTGGTTGAGCTCAGGGACCAAGATGAACGCTCAGGCGTGTTTAGTGTGTGTGTGTGGGGGGTGGGGGGGTGTGTGGGGGGGTGTGCGCAAGGGCAGCATCCATCCGAGTTCCGGGCGGGCACGCAGCTGTGGGCTCAGGAGTGTGTGTCGCGGGAATCGAAGAAGGCAGGCCCTAGACTGCTTCTTCTGTGCGCCGACCGAGATGTATTTCTCGGGGTCTTGAAGCAGGCCAAGCCCCAGAGGTGGCTTCAGTGCCGGGAGTGAGCTGCGGGATCACAGCTTTGTCCCGGAGAGGGACCAAATGCAGGACACAGCGAAGTGGACGGGCAGGGAGCGAGCTGGAGTCTCCCGGTGGTTACTTTGCCAGGTGCTTGAACGAAGGCAGGAGCCAGCCTGCTTCGGTGCAGGGATCCGGAGTGGGCTCTGGAGTGTTTGCCAGGGTCTTGACCGAGGGCAGGAGCCAGCCTGGATCAGTGCAGACACCGGGCGGGGGGCCCAGGAGTGTTTGTCATGGTATTGCCCGAGGGCAGGAGCCAGCCTGGTTTAGAGCAGGCACCGGGCGGTGGGCTCAGGAGTGTTTGTCAGGGTATTGCCCGAGGGCAGGGACCAGCCTGGTTCAGGGCAGGCCCCGGGCGGTGGTCTCAGGAGTGTCTGTCGGCGCCGGGCATGGGCAGGACCCAGCCTCCTTCAGGGCAGACACAGAGATGGGGGCTCAGGAGTCTGTGCTGAGTGAATCGAACAAGGGCCAGACCTAGACCGGTTCAGGGCAGGGACAGAGATGCTGCTTCAGGAGTATTTCCTGGGGGTAGGACCCCGGCCAGGTTTAGCGCGGGGATCAAGATGCGGGCTCAGCAGCGTTTCCCGGGTGACTGAACGAGGGCACGGCCCACCCTGTCTCTGTGCGGGGACCGAGATGCTCCCTCAGGAGGGTTTCTCGAGGTCTGATCGTGGGCAGGACGCGCACGGCTTCAGGGCAGAGTGCGAGAGGAGGCCTCAGGAGGACGTGTTGAGGTAGCTCCCAAGGGCAGAACCTCGACTGGTTCAGTGCAGCGCCCGAGGGGCGGGCACAGGCGCATTTGCCGGTGGCTTCGGCAATTGCTTGCCGGAGCCCTGGCCGGGGCAGGGAAGGAGATGTTGGCACAGGGGCGTTGGGTGGCGCTGTGCAGCAAGGGAGGCCCCAGCCTAGGTGCGTGCCGTGGCCGCGAGGCACGCTCAGGAGGGCCTGTCGGGGGACTGACACTGGGCGGGACCCAGCCTCGTCCCGAGCAGGGACCGAGGTGTTGGGTCAGGAGTGTTTGTCAGGGTCGGGAAGAAGTGCCGGGCACCGCCCAGTTGAGGGCAGCGACCGATGCAAGCTCAGGAGTGTTTGCCGGGGGTCGGGCCAAGGGCAGGACCTAGCCTGATTGAGGGCAGGCTACCCGATGTGGGCTCAGGAATGCTTCTCGGGGCTTGAACATGGGAAGGACCCAGCCTGCTTCGGGGCAGGGACTGAGATGCGCGCTCAGGATTATGTGTCCGGGACACGAATATGCAAAGTCCAACAAACGCCTGCTTGACTGCAGGGACCGAGAGGTGGGGTCGGGAGTCTGTGCTAAGGTCCCGCACAAGGGCAGGACCTCGACTGGTTCAGTTCAGTGACAGAGACGGGGCTCGGGAGATTAGACGTGCACTTCAGGAAGGGCGGAACCCAGCCTGGTTTGGTGCAGCGCGTGAGATGAGGGCGCAGCAGTGATTCTGAGGGGTTTGAACAAGGGGAGGCCTCACCGTCGTTCGGGGCCAGGGGGCCAGGTTTGGGCTCAGGATTGTTTGTCGGGGGCCTTGGCCAGACGCAGAAACCTCCGTGGTTGAGCTCAGGGACCGAGATGAACGCTCAGGAGTGTTTTGTGTGTGTGTGTGCGGGGAGGGGGTGTTGCTCAAGGGCAGCATCCATCCGAGTTCAGGGCGGGCACGCAGCTGTGGGCTCAGGAGTGTGTGTCACGAGAATCGAAGAAGGGCAGGCCCTAAACTGCTTCTTCAGTGCGCCGACCGAGATGTATTTCTCGGGGTCTTGAAGCAGTCCAAGCCCCCGAGGCGGGTTCAGTGCCGGGAGTGAGTTGCGGGATCAGGGCTTTGTCCCGGCGAGGGACCAAGGGCAGGACACAGCGAAGTGGACGGAAGGGAGCGATCTGAAGTCTCCCGTGGTTTCTTTGCCAGGTGCTTGAAGGAAGGCAGGAGCCAGCCTACTTCAGTGCAGGGACCCGGGGTGGTCTCAGGAGTGTTTGTCAGGGTCTTGCCCGAGGGCAGGAGCCAGCCTGGTTCAGAGCAGGCACCGGGCGGTTGGCTCAGGAGTGTTTGTCCGGGTCTTGCCTGAGGGCAGGAGCCAGCCTGGGCCAGTGCAGGCACCGGGCGGCTGGCTCAGCAGTGTTTGTCAGGGTCTTGCCCGAGGGCAGGAGCCAGCCTGGTTCAGAGCAGGCACCGGGCGGTTGGCTCAGGAGTGTTTGTCAGGGTCTTGCCCGAGGGCTGGAGCCAGCCTGGTTCAGTGCAGGCACCGGGCGGTGGGCTCAGTTGTGTTTGTCGGGGCCGGGCCATGGGCGGGACCCAGCCTCCTTCAGGGCAGGCACAGAGATGGGGGCTCAGGAGTCTGTGCTGGGCGAATCGAACAAGGGCCAGACCTAAACCGGTTGAGCGCAGGGACCGAGATGCAGCTTCAGGAGGATTTCCAGGCGGTAGGAGCCCGGCCAGGTTCAGCGCAGGGACCGAGATGCGGGCTCAGCAGTGTTTCCCGGCTAATTGAACGAGGGCACGGCCCACCCTGTCTCTGTGCAGGGACCGAGATGCGCCCTCTGAAGGGTTTCTCGAGGTCGAAAAGTGGGCAGGACGCGCTCGGCTTCAGGTTAGAGAGCTAGATGTGACCTCAGGAGGACGTGTTGAGGTAGCTCCCAAGGGCAGGATCTCGACTGGTTCAGCGCAGCGCCCGAGGGGTGGGCACAGGCGCATCTGCCGGTGTCTTCAGCAAGTGCTTGCAGTAGCCGCGGCCGGTGCAGGGAAGGAGATGTGGGCTCGGGGGCGTTGCAGGGAGCCGTGCACAAAGGGAGGCCCCAGCCTCGGTGCAAGCCATGGCTGCGAGGCAGGCTCAGGAGGGTCTGTCGGCGGACTGTCGCCGGGCGGGACCCAGCCTCGTCCAGTGCAGGGACCCAGGTGTTGGCTCCGGAGTGTTTGTCAGGGTTCGGAAGAAGCGCCGTGCATCGCCCTGTTGAGGGCAGCGACCGATGCAGGCTCAGGAGTGTTTGCCGGGGGTCGGGCCAAGGGCAGGACCTAGCCTGATTGAAGGCAGGGAACCCGATGTGGGCTCAGGAGTGCTTCACGGGGTTTGAACATGGGAAGGACACAGCCTGCTTCGGGGCATGGACTCAGATGCGCTCTCAGGATTATGTTCCAGGGACTTGAACATGGAAAATCCAACGAACACGTTCTGGACTGCAGGGACCGAGAGGTGGGGTCGGGAGTCTGTACTAGGCGCTCGCACAAGGGCAGGACCTCGACTGTTTCAGATCAGTGACCGAGACGGGGCTCAGGAGTTTAGAAGGGCACTTCTGGAAGGGCACGACCCTGCCTGGTTTGGTGCAGCACGTGAGATGAGGGTGCAGCAATGATTCCGGGGGGTTTAAACAAGGAGAGGACTCACCGTCGTTCGGGGCCAGGGGGCCAAGTTTGGGCTCAGGACTGTTTGTCGGGGGCCTTGGCCAGAGGCAGAAACCACCGTGGTTGAGCTCAGGGACCAAGATGAACGCTCAGGCGTGTTTAGTGTGTGTGTGTGGGGGGTGGGGGGGTGTGTGGGGGGGGGTGCGCAAGGGCAGCATCCATCCGAGTTCCGGGCGGGCACGCAGCTGTGGGCTCAGGAGTGTGTGTCGCGGGAATCGAAGAAGGCAGGCCCTAGACTGCTTCTTCAGTGCGCCGACCGAGATGTATTTCTCGGGGTCTTGAAGCAGGCCAAGCCCCAGAGGTGGCTTCAGTGCCGGGAGTGAGCTGCGGGATCACAGCTTTGTCCCGGAGAGGGACCAAATGCAGGACACAGCGAAGTGGACGGGCAGGGAGCGAGCTGGAGTCTCCCGGTGGTTACTTTGCCAGGTGCTTGAACGAAGGCAGGAGCCAGCCTGCTTCGGTGCAGGGATCCGGAGTGGGCTCTGGAGTGTTTGCCAGGGTCTTGACCGAGGGCAGGAGCCAGCCTGGATCAGTGCAGACACCGGGCGGGGGGCCCAGGAGTGTTTGTCATGGTATTGCCCGAGGGCAGGAGCCAGCCTGGTTTAGAGCAGGCACCGGGCGGTGGGCTCAGGAGTGTTTGTCAGGGTATTGCCCGAGGGCAGGGACCAGCCTGGTTCAGGGCAGGCCCCGGGCGGTGGTCTCAGGAGTGTCTGTCGGCGCCGGGCATGGGCAGGACCCAGCCTCCTTCAGGGCAGACACAGAGATGGGGGCTCAGGAGTCTGTGCTGAGTGAATCGAACAAGGGCCAGACCTAGACCGGTTCAGGGCAGGGACAGAGATGCTGCTTCAGGAGTATTTCCTGGGGGTAGGACCCCGGCCAGGTTTAGCGCGGGGATCAAGATGCGGGCTCAGCAGCGTTTCCCGGGTGACTGAACGAGGGCACGGCCCACCCTGTCTCTGTGCGGGGACCGAGATGCTCCCTCAGGAGGGTTTCTCGAGGTCTGATCGTGGGCAGGACGCGCACGGCTTCAGGGCAGAGTGCGAGAGGAGGCCTCAGGAGGACGTGTTGAGGTAGCTCCCAAGGGCAGAACCTCGACTGGTTCAGTGCAGCGCCCGAGGGGCGGGCACAGGCGCATTTGCCGGTGGCTTCGGCAATTGCTTGCCGGAGCCCTGGCCGGGGCAGGGAAGGAGATGTTGGCACAGGGGCGTTGGGTGGCGCTGTGCAGCAAGGGAGGCCCCAGCCTAGGTGCGTGCCGTGGCCGCGAGGCACGCTCAGGAGGGCCTGTCGGGGGACTGACACTGGGCGGGACCCAGCCTCGTCCCGAGCAGGGACCGAGGTGTTGGGTCAGGAGTGTTTGTCAGGGTCGGGAAGAAGTGCCGGGCACCGCCCAGTTGAGGGCAGCGACCGATGCAAGCTCAGGAGTGTTTGCCGGGGGTCGGGCCAAGGGCAGGACCTAGCCTGATTGAGGGCAGGCTACCCGATGTGGGCTCAGGAATGCTTCTCGGGGCTTGAACATGGGAAGGACCCAGCCTGCTTCGGGGCAGGGACTGAGATGCGCGCTCAGGATTATGTGTCCGGGACACGAATATGCAAAGTCCAACAAACGCCTGCTTGACTGCAGGGACCGAGAGGTGGGGTCGGGAGTCTGTGCTAAGGTCCCGCACAAGGGCAGGACCTCGACTGGTTCAGTTCAGTGACAGAGACGGGGCTCGGGAGATTAGACGTGCACTTCAGGAAGGGCGGAACCCAGCCTGGTTTGGTGCAGCGCGTGAGATGAGGGCGCAGCAGTGATTCTGAGGGGTTTGAACAAGGGGAGGCCTCACCGTCGTTCGGGGCCAGGGGGCCAGGTTTGGGCTCAGGATTGTTTGTCGGGGGCCTTGGCCAGACGCAGAAACCTCCGTGGTTGAGCTCAGGGACCGAGATGAACGCTCAGGAGTGTTTTGTGTGTGTGTGTGCGGGGAGGGGGTGTTGCTCAAGGGCAGCATCCATCCGAGTTCAGGGCGGGCACGCAGCTGTGGGCTCAGGAGTGTGTGTCACGAGAATCGAAGAAGGGCAGGCCCTAAACTGCTTCTTCAGTGCGCCGACCGAGATGTATTTCTCGGGGTCTTGAAGCAGTCCAAGCCCCCGAGGCGGGTTCAGTGCCGGGAGTGAGTTGCGGGATCAGGGCTTTGTCCCGGCGAGGGACCAAGGGCAGGACACAGCGAAGTGGACGGAAGGGAGCGATCTGAAGTCTCCCGTGGTTTCTTTGCCAGGTGCTTGAAGGAAGGCAGGAGCCAGCCTACTTCAGTGCAGGGACCCGGGGTGGTCTCAGGAGTGTTTGTCAGGGTCTTGCCCGAGGGCAGGAGCCAGCCTGGTTCAGAGCAGGCACCGGGCGGTTGGCTCAGGAGTGTTTGTCCGGGTCTTGCCTGAGGGCAGGAGCCAGCCTGGGCCAGTGCAGGCACCGGGCGGCTGGCTCAGCAGTGTTTGTCAGGGTCTTGCCCGAGGGCAGGAGCCAGCCTGGTTCAGAGCAGGCACCGGGCGGTTGGCTCAGGAGTGTTTGTCAGGGTCTTGCCCGAGGGCTGGAGCCAGCCTGGTTCAGTGCAGGCACCGGGCGGTGGGCTCAGTTGTGTTTGTCGGGGCCGGGCCATGGGCGGGACCCAGCCTCCTTCAGGGCAGGCACAGAGATGGGGGCTCAGGAGTCTGTGCTGGGCGAATCGAACAAGGGCCAGACCTAAACCGGTTGAGCGCAGGGACCGAGATGCAGCTTCAGGAGGATTTCCAGGCGGTAGGAGCCCGGCCAGGTTCAGCGCAGGGACCGAGATGCGGGCTCAGCAGTGTTTCCCGGCTAATTGAACGAGGGCACGGCCCACCCTGTCTCTGTGCAGGGACCGAGATGCGCCCTCTGAAGGGTTTCTCGAGGTCGAAAAGTGGGCAGGACGCGCTCGGCTTCAGGTTAGAGAGCTAGATGTGACCTCAGGAGGACGTGTTGAGGTAGCTCCCAAGGGCAGGATCTCGACTGGTTCAGCGCAGCGCCCGAGGGGTGGGCACAGGCGCATCTGCCGGTGTCTTCAGCAAGTGCTTGCAGTAGCCGCGGCCGGTGCAGGGAAGGAGATGTGGGCTCGGGGGCGTTGCAGGGAGCCGTGCACAAAGGGAGGCCCCAGCCTCGGTGCAAGCCATGGCTGCGAGGCAGGCTCAGGAGGGTCTGTCGGCGGACTGTCGCCGGGCGGGACCCAGCCTCGTCCAGTGCAGGGACCCAGGTGTTGGCTCCGGAGTGTTTGTCAGGGTTCGGAAGAAGCGCCGTGCATCGCCCTGTTGAGGGCAGCGACCGATGCAGGCTCAGGAGTGTTTGCCGGGGGTCGGGCCAAGGGCAGGACCTAGCCTGATTGAAGGCAGGGAACCCGATGTGGGCTCAGGAGTGCTTCACGGGGTTTGAACATGGGAAGGACACAGCCTGCTTCGGGGCATGGACTCAGATGCGCTCTCAGGATTATGTTCCAGGGACTTGAACATGGAAAATCCAACGAACACGTTCTGGACTGCAGGGACCGAGAGGTGGGGTCGGGAGTCTGTACTAGGCGCTCGCACAAGGGCAGGACCTCGACTGTTTCAGATCAGTGACCGAGACGGGGCTCAGGAGTTTAGAAGGGCACTTCTGGAAGGGCACGACCCTGCCTGGTTTGGTGCAGCACGTGAGATGAGGGTGCAGCAATGATTCCGGGGGGTTTAAACAAGGAGAGGACTCACCGTCGTTCGGGGCCAGGGGGCCAAGTTTGGGCTCAGGACTGTTTGTCGGGGGCCTTGGCCAGAGGCAGAAACCACCGTGGTTGAGCTCAGGGACCAAGATGAACGCTCAGGCGTGTTTAGTGTGTGTGTGTGGGGGGTGGGGGGGTGTGTGGGGGGGGGTGCGCAAGGGCAGCATCCATCCGAGTTCCGGGCGGGCACGCAGCTGTGGGCTCAGGAGTGTGTGTCGCGGGAATCGAAGAAGGCAGGCCCTAGACTGCTTCTTCTGTGCGCCGACCGAGATGTATTTCTCGGGGTCTTGAAGCAGGCCAAGCCCCAGAGGTGGCTTCAGTGCCGGGAGTGAGCTGCGGGATCACAGCTTTGTCCCGGAGAGGGACCAAATGCAGGACACAGCGAAGTGGACGGGCAGGGAGCGAGCTGGAGTCTCCCGGTGGTTACTTTGCCAGGTGCTTGAACGAAGGCAGGAGCCAGCCTGCTTCGGTGCAGGGATCCGGAGTGGGCTCTGGAGTGTTTGCCAGGGTCTTGACCGAGGGCAGGAGCCAGCCTGGATCAGTGCAGACACCGGGCGGGGGGCCCAGGAGTGTTTGTCATGGTATTGCCCGAGGGCAGGAGCCAGCCTGGTTTAGAGCAGGCACCGGGCGGTGGGCTCAGGAGTGTTTGTCAGGGTATTGCCCGAGGGCAGGGACCAGCCTGGTTCAGGGCAGGCCCCGGGCGGTGGTCTCAGGAGTGTCTGTCGGCGCCGGGCATGGGCAGGACCCAGCCTCCTTCAGGGCAGACACAGAGATGGGGGCTCAGGAGTCTGTGCTGAGTGAATCGAACAAGGGCCAGACCTAGACCGGTTCAGGGCAGGGACAGAGATGCTGCTTCAGGAGTATTTCCTGGGGGTAGGACCCCGGCCAGGTTTAGCGCGGGGATCAAGATGCGGGCTCAGCAGCGTTTCCCGGGTGACTGAACGAGGGCACGGCCCACCCTGTCTCTGTGCGGGGACCGAGATGCTCCCTCAGGAGGGTTTCTCGAGGTCTGATCGTGGGCAGGACGCGCACGGCTTCAGGGCAGAGTGCGAGAGGAGGCCTCAGGAGGACGTGTTGAGGTAGCTCCCAAGGGCAGAACCTCGACTGGTTCAGTGCAGCGCCCGAGGGGCGGGCACAGGCGCATTTGCCGGTGGCTTCGGCAATTGCTTGCCGGAGCCCTGGCCGGGGCAGGGAAGGAGATGTTGGCACAGGGGCGTTGGGTGGCGCTGTGCAGCAAGGGAGGCCCCAGCCTAGGTGCGTGCCGTGGCCGCGAGGCACGCTCAGGAGGGCCTGTCGGGGGACTGACACTGGGCGGGACCCAGCCTCGTCCCGAGCAGGGACCGAGGTGTTGGGTCAGGAGTGTTTGTCAGGGTCGGGAAGAAGTGCCGGGCACCGCCCAGTTGAGGGCAGCGACCGATGCAAGCTCAGGAGTGTTTGCCGGGGGTCGGGCCAAGGGCAGGACCTAGCCTGATTGAGGGCAGGCTACCCGATGTGGGCTCAGGAATGCTTCTCGGGGCTTGAACATGGGAAGGACCCAGCCTGCTTCGGGGCAGGGACTGAGATGCGCGCTCAGGATTATGTGTCCGGGACACGAATATGCAAAGTCCAACAAACGCCTGCTTGACTGCAGGGACCGAGAGGTGGGGTCGGGAGTCTGTGCTAAGGTCCCGCACAAGGGCAGGACCTCGACTGGTTCAGTTCAGTGACAGAGACGGGGCTCGGGAGATTAGACGTGCACTTCAGGAAGGGCGGAACCCAGCCTGGTTTGGTGCAGCGCGTGAGATGAGGGCGCAGCAGTGATTCTGAGGGGTTTGAACAAGGGGAGGCCTCACCGTCGTTCGGGGCCAGGGGGCCAGGTTTGGGCTCAGGATTGTTTGTCGGGGGCCTTGGCCAGACGCAGAAACCTCCGTGGTTGAGCTCAGGGACCGAGATGAACGCTCAGGAGTGTTTTGTGTGTGTGTGTGCGGGGAGGGGGTGTTGCTCAAGGGCAGCATCCATCCGAGTTCAGGGCGGGCACGCAGCTGTGGGCTCAGGAGTGTGTGTCACGAGAATCGAAGAAGGGCAGGCCCTAAACTGCTTCTTCAGTGCGCCGACCGAGATGTATTTCTCGGGGTCTTGAAGCAGTCCAAGCCCCCGAGGCGGGTTCAGTGCCGGGAGTGAGTTGCGGGATCAGGGCTTTGTCCCGGCGAGGGACCAAGGGCAGGACACAGCGAAGTGGACGGAAGGGAGCGATCTGAAGTCTCCCGTGGTTTCTTTGCCAGGTGCTTGAAGGAAGGCAGGAGCCAGCCTACTTCAGTGCAGGGACCCGGGGTGGTCTCAGGAGTGTTTGTCAGGGTCTTGCCCGAGGGCAGGAGCCAGCCTGGTTCAGAGCAGGCACCGGGCGGTTGGCTCAGGAGTGTTTGTCCGGGTCTTGCCTGAGGGCAGGAGCCAGCCTGGGCCAGTGCAGGCACCGGGCGGCTGGCTCAGCAGTGTTTGTCAGGGTCTTGCCCGAGGGCAGGAGCCAGCCTGGTTCAGAGCAGGCACCGGGCGGTTGGCTCAGGAGTGTTTGTCAGGGTCTTGCCCGAGGGCTGGAGCCAGCCTGGTTCAGTGCAGGCACCGGGCGGTGGGCTCAGTTGTGTTTGTCGGGGCCGGGCCATGGGCGGGACCCAGCCTCCTTCAGGGCAGGCACAGAGATGGGGGCTCAGGAGTCTGTGCTGGGCGAATCGAACAAGGGCCAGACCTAAACCGGTTGAGCGCAGGGACCGAGATGCAGCTTCAGGAGGATTTCCAGGCGGTAGGAGCCCGGCCAGGTTCAGCGCAGGGACCGAGATGCGGGCTCAGCAGTGTTTCCCGGCTAATTGAACGAGGGCACGGCCCACCCTGTCTCTGTGCAGGGACCGAGATGCGCCCTCTGAAGGGTTTCTCGAGGTCGAAAAGTGGGCAGGACGCGCTCGGCTTCAGGTTAGAGAGCTAGATGTGACCTCAGGAGGACGTGTTGAGGTAGCTCCCAAGGGCAGGATCTCGACTGGTTCAGCGCAGCGCCCGAGGGGTGGGCACAGGCGCATCTGCCGGTGTCTTCAGCAAGTGCTTGCAGTAGCCGCGGCCGGTGCAGGGAAGGAGATGTGGGCTCGGGGGCGTTGCAGGGAGCCGTGCACAAAGGGAGGCCCCAGCCTCGGTGCAAGCCATGGCTGCGAGGCAGGCTCAGGAGGGTCTGTCGGCGGACTGTCGCCGGGCGGGACCCAGCCTCGTCCAGTGCAGGGACCCAGGTGTTGGCTCCGGAGTGTTTGTCAGGGTTCGGAAGAAGCGCCGTGCATCGCCCTGTTGAGGGCAGCGACCGATGCAGGCTCAGGAGTGTTTGCCGGGGGTCGGGCCAAGGGCAGGACCTAGCCTGATTGAAGGCAGGGAACCCGATGTGGGCTCAGGAGTGCTTCACGGGGTTTGAACATGGGAAGGACACAGCCTGCTTCGGGGCATGGACTCAGATGCGCTCTCAGGATTATGTTCCAGGGACTTGAACATGGAAAATCCAACGAACACGTTCTGGACTGCAGGGACCGAGAGGTGGGGTCGGGAGTCTGTACTAGGCGCTCGCACAAGGGCAGGACCTCGACTGTTTCAGATCAGTGACCGAGACGGGGCTCAGGAGTTTAGAAGGGCACTTCTGGAAGGGCACGACCCTGCCTGGTTTGGTGCAGCACGTGAGATGAGGGTGCAGCAATGATTCCGGGGGGTTTAAACAAGGAGAGGACTCACCGTCGTTCGGGGCCAGGGGGCCAAGTTTGGGCTCAGGACTGTTTGTCGGGGGCCTTGGCCAGAGGCAGAAACCACCGTGGTTGAGCTCAGGGACCAAGATGAACGCTCAGGCGTGTTTAGTGTGTGTGTGTGGGGGGTGGGGGGGTGTGTGGGGGGGGGTGCGCAAGGGCAGCATCCATCCGAGTTCCGGGCGGGCACGCAGCTGTGGGCTCAGGAGTGTGTGTCGCGGGAATCGAAGAAGGCAGGCCCTAGACTGCTTCTTCAGTGCGCCGACCGAGATGTATTTCTCGGGGTCTTGAAGCAGGCCAAGCCCCAGAGGTGGCTTCAGTGCCGGGAGTGAGCTGCGGGATCACAGCTTTGTCCCGGAGAGGGACCAAATGCAGGACACAGCGAAGTGGACGGGCAGGGAGCGAGCTGGAGTCTCCCGGTGGTTACTTTGCCAGGTGCTTGAACGAAGGCAGGAGCCAGCCTGCTTCGGTGCAGGGATCCGGAGTGGGCTCTGGAGTGTTTGCCAGGGTCTTGACCGAGGGCAGGAGCCAGCCTGGATCAGTGCAGACACCGGGCGGGGGGCCCAGGAGTGTTTGTCATGGTATTGCCCGAGGGCAGGAGCCAGCCTGGTTTAGAGCAGGCACCGGGCGGTGGGCTCAGGAGTGTTTGTCAGGGTATTGCCCGAGGGCAGGGACCAGCCTGGTTCAGGGCAGGCCCCGGGCGGTGGTCTCAGGAGTGTCTGTCGGCGCCGGGCATGGGCAGGACCCAGCCTCCTTCAGGGCAGACACAGAGATGGGGGCTCAGGAGTCTGTGCTGAGTGAATCGAACAAGGGCCAGACCTAGACCGGTTCAGGGCAGGGACAGAGATGCTGCTTCAGGAGTATTTCCTGGGGGTAGGACCCCGGCCAGGTTTAGCGCGGGGATCAAGATGCGGGCTCAGCAGCGTTTCCCGGGTGACTGAACGAGGGCACGGCCCACCCTGTCTCTGTGCGGGGACCGAGATGCTCCCTCAGGAGGGTTTCTCGAGGTCTGATCGTGGGCAGGACGCGCACGGCTTCAGGGCAGAGTGCGAGAGGAGGCCTCAGGAGGACGTGTTGAGGTAGCTCCCAAGGGCAGAACCTCGACTGGTTCAGTGCAGCGCCCGAGGGGCGGGCACAGGCGCATTTGCCGGTGGCTTCGGCAATTGCTTGCCGGAGCCCTGGCCGGGGCAGGGAAGGAGATGTTGGCACAGGGGCGTTGGGTGGCGCTGTGCAGCAAGGGAGGCCCCAGCCTAGGTGCGTGCCGTGGCCGCGAGGCACGCTCAGGAGGGCCTGTCGGGGGACTGACACTGGGCGGGACCCAGCCTCGTCCCGAGCAGGGACCGAGGTGTTGGGTCAGGAGTGTTTGTCAGGGTCGGGAAGAAGTGCCGGGCACCGCCCAGTTGAGGGCAGCGACCGATGCAAGCTCAGGAGTGTTTGCCGGGGGTCGGGCCAAGGGCAGGACCTAGCCTGATTGAGGGCAGGCTACCCGATGTGGGCTCAGGAATGCTTCTCGGGGCTTGAACATGGGAAGGACCCAGCCTGCTTCGGGGCAGGGACTGAGATGCGCGCTCAGGATTATGTGTCCGGGACACGAATATGCAAAGTCCAACAAACGCCTGCTTGACTGCAGGGACCGAGAGGTGGGGTCGGGAGTCTGTGCTAAGGTCCCGCACAAGGGCAGGACCTCGACTGGTTCAGTTCAGTGACAGAGACGGGGCTCGGGAGATTAGACGTGCACTTCAGGAAGGGCGGAACCCAGCCTGGTTTGGTGCAGCGCGTGAGATGAGGGCGCAGCAGTGATTCTGAGGGGTTTGAACAAGGGGAGGCCTCACCGTCGTTCGGGGCCAGGGGGCCAGGTTTGGGCTCAGGATTGTTTGTCGGGGGCCTTGGCCAGACGCAGAAACCTCCGTGGTTGAGCTCAGGGACCGAGATGAACGCTCAGGAGTGTTTTGTGTGTGTGTGTGCGGGGAGGGGGTGTTGCTCAAGGGCAGCATCCATCCGAGTTCAGGGCGGGCACGCAGCTGTGGGCTCAGGAGTGTGTGTCACGAGAATCGAAGAAGGGCAGGCCCTAAACTGCTTCTTCAGTGCGCCGACCGAGATGTATTTCTCGGGGTCTTGAAGCAGTCCAAGCCCCCGAGGCGGGTTCAGTGCCGGGAGTGAGTTGCGGGATCAGGGCTTTGTCCCGGCGAGGGACCAAGGGCAGGACACAGCGAAGTGGACGGAAGGGAGCGATCTGAAGTCTCCCGTGGTTTCTTTGCCAGGTGCTTGAAGGAAGGCAGGAGCCAGCCTACTTCAGTGCAGGGACCCGGGGTGGTCTCAGGAGTGTTTGTCAGGGTCTTGCCCGAGGGCAGGAGCCAGCCTGGTTCAGAGCAGGCACCGGGCGGTTGGCTCAGGAGTGTTTGTCCGGGTCTTGCCTGAGGGCAGGAGCCAGCCTGGGCCAGTGCAGGCACCGGGCGGCTGGCTCAGCAGTGTTTGTCAGGGTCTTGCCCGAGGGCAGGAGCCAGCCTGGTTCAGAGCAGGCACCGGGCGGTTGGCTCAGGAGTGTTTGTCAGGGTCTTGCCCGAGGGCTGGAGCCAGCCTGGTTCAGTGCAGGCACCGGGCGGTGGGCTCAGTTGTGTTTGTCGGGGCCGGGCCATGGGCGGGACCCAGCCTCCTTCAGGGCAGGCACAGAGATGGGGGCTCAGGAGTCTGTGCTGGGCGAATCGAACAAGGGCCAGACCTAAACCGGTTGAGCGCAGGGACCGAGATGCAGCTTCAGGAGGATTTCCAGGCGGTAGGAGCCCGGCCAGGTTCAGCGCAGGGACCGAGATGCGGGCTCAGCAGTGTTTCCCGGCTAATTGAACGAGGGCACGGCCCACCCTGTCTCTGTGCAGGGACCGAGATGCGCCCTCTGAAGGGTTTCTCGAGGTCGAAAAGTGGGCAGGACGCGCTCGGCTTCAGGTTAGAGAGCTAGATGTGACCTCAGGAGGACGTGTTGAGGTAGCTCCCAAGGGCAGGATCTCGACTGGTTCAGCGCAGCGCCCGAGGGGTGGGCACAGGCGCATCTGCCGGTGTCTTCAGCAAGTGCTTGCAGTAGCCGCGGCCGGTGCAGGGAAGGAGATGTGGGCTCGGGGGCGTTGCAGGGAGCCGTGCACAAAGGGAGGCCCCAGCCTCGGTGCAAGCCATGGCTGCGAGGCAGGCTCAGGAGGCTCTGTCGGCGGACTGTCGCCGGGCGGGACCCAGCCTCGTCCAGTGCAGGGACCCAGGTGTTGGCTCCGGAGTGTTTGTCAGGGTTCGGAAGAAGCGCCGTGCATCGCCCTGTTGAGGGCAGCGACCGATGCAGGCTCAGGAGTGTTTGCCGGGGGTCGGGCCAAGGGCAGGACCTAGCCTGATTGAAGGCAGGGAACCCGATGTGGGCTCAGGAGTGCTTCACGGGGTTTGAACATGGGAAGGACACAGCCTGCTTCGGGGCATGGACTCAGATGCGCTCTCAGGATTATGTTCCAGGGACTTGAACATGGAAAATCCAACGAACACGTTCTGGACTGCAGGGACCGAGAGGTGGGGTCGGGAGTCTGTACTAGGCGCTCGCACAAGGGCAGGACCTCGACTGTTTCAGATCAGTGACCGAGACGGGGCTCAGGAGTTTAGAAGGGCACTTCTGGAAGGGCACGACCCTGCCTGGTTTGGTGCAGCACGTGAGATGAGGGTGCAGCAATGATTCCGGGGGGTTTAAACAAGGAGAGGACTCACCGTCGTTCGGGGCCAGGGGGCCAAGTTTGGGCTCAGGACTGTTTGTCGGGGGCCTTGGCCAGAGGCAGAAACCACCGTGGTTGAGCTCAGGGACCAAGATGAACGCTCAGGCGTGTTTAGTGTGTGTGTGTGGGGGGTGGGGGGGTGTGTGGGGGGGGGTGCGCAAGGGCAGCATCCATCCGAGTTCCGGGCGGGCACGCAGCTGTGGGCTCAGGAGTGTGTGTCGCGGGAATCGAAGAAGGCAGGCCCTAGACTGCTTCTTCAGTGCGCCGACCGAGATGTATTTCTCGGGGTCTTGAAGCAGGCCAAGCCCCAGAGGTGGCTTCAGTGCCGGGAGTGAGCTGCGGGATCACAGCTTTGTCCCGGAGAGGGACCAAATGCAGGACACAGCGAAGTGGACGGGCAGGGAGCGAGCTGGAGTCTCCCGGTGGTTACTTTGCCAGGTGCTTGAACGAAGGCAGGAGCCAGCCTGCTTCGGTGCAGGGATCCGGAGTGGGCTCTGGAGTGTTTGCCAGGGTCTTGACCGAGGGCAGGAGCCAGCCTGGATCAGTGCAGACACCGGGCGGGGGGCCCAGGAGTGTTTGTCATGGTATTGCCCGAGGGCAGGAGCCAGCCTGGTTTAGAGCAGGCACCGGGCGGTGGGCTCAGGAGTGTTTGTCAGGGTATTGCCCGAGGGCAGGGACCAGCCTGGTTCAGGGCAGGCACCGGGCGGTGGTCTCAGGAGTGTCTGTCGGCGCCGGGCATGGGCAGGACCCAGCCTCCTTCAGGGCAGACACAGAGATGGGGGCTCAGGAGTCTGTGCTGAGTGAATCGAACAAGGGCCAGACCTAGACCGGTTCAGGGCAGGGACAGAGATGCTGCTTCAGGAGTATTTCCTGGGGGTAGGACCCCGGCCAGGTTTAGCGCGGGGATCAAGATGCGGGCTCAGCAGCGTTTCCCGGGTGACTGAACGAGGGCACGGCCCACCCTGTCTCTGTGCGGGGACCGAGATGCTCCCTCAGGAGGGTTTCTCGAGGTCTGATCGTGGGCAGGACGCGCACGGCTTCAGGGCAGAGTGCGAGAGGAGGCCTCAGGAGGACGTGTTGAGGTAGCTCCCAAGGGCAGAACCTCGACTGGTTCAGTGCAGCGCCCGAGGGGCGGGCACAGGCGCATTTGCCGGTGGCTTCGGCAATTGCTTGCCGGAGCCCTGGCCGGGGCAGGGAAGGAGATGTTGGCACAGGGGCGTTGGGTGGCGCTGTGCAGCAAGGGAGGCCCCAGCCTAGGTGCGTGCCGTGGCCGCGAGGCACGCTCAGGAGGGCCTGTCGGGGGACTGACACTGGGCGGGACCCAGCCTCGTCCTGAGCAGGGACCGAGGTGTTGGGTCAGGAGTGTTTGTCAGGGTCGGGAAGAAGTGCCGGGCACCGCCCAGTTGAGGGCAGCGACCGATGCAAGCTCAGGAGTGTTTGCCGGGGGTCGGGCCAAGGGCAGGACCTAGCCTGATTGAGGGCAGGCTACCCGATGTGGGCTCAGGAATGCTTCTCGGGGCTTGAACATGGGAAGGACCCAGCCTGCTTCGGGGCAGGGACTGAGATGCGCGCTCAGGATTATGTGTCCGGGACACGAATATGCAAAGTCCAACAAACGCCTGCTTGACTGCAGGGACCGAGAGGTGGGGTCGGGAGTCTGTGCTAAGGTCCCGCACAAGGGCAGGACCTCGACTGGTTCAGTTCAGTGACAGAGACGGGGCTCGGGAGATTAGACGTGCACTTCAGGAAGGGCGGAACCCAGCCTGGTTTGGTGCAGCGCGTGAGATGAGGGCGCAGCAGTGATTCTGAGGGGTTTGAACAAGGGGAGGCCTCACCGTCGTTCGGGGCCAGGGGGCCAGGTTTGGGCTCAGGATTGTTTGTCGGGGGCCTTGGCCAGACGCAGAAACCTCCGTGGTTGAGCTCAGGGACCGAGATGAACGCTCAGGAGTGTTTTGTGTGTGTGTGTGCGGGGAGGGGGTGTTGCTCAAGGGCAGCATCCATCCGAGTTCAGGGCGGGCACGCAGCTGTGGGCTCAGGAGTGTGTGTCACGAGAATCGAAGAAGGGCAGGCCCTAAACTGCTTCTTCAGTGCGCCGACCGAGATGTATTTCTCGGGGTCTTGAAGCAGTCCAAGCCCCCGAGGCGGGTTCAGTGCCGGGAGTGAGTTGCGGGATCAGGGCTTTGTCCCGGCGAGGGACCAAGGGCAGGACACAGCGAAGTGGACGGAAGGGAGCGATCTGAAGTCTCCCGTGGTTTCTTTGCCAGGTGCTTGAAGGAAGGCAGGAGCCAGCCTACTTCAGTGCAGGGACCCGGGGTGGTCTCAGGAGTGTTTGTCAGGGTCTTGCCTGAGGGCAGGAGCCAGCCTGGGCCAGTGCAGGCACCGGGCGGCTGGCTCAGCAGTGTTTGTCAGGGTCTTGCCCGAGGGCAGGAGCCAGCCTGGTTCAGAGCAGGCACCGGGCGGTTGGCTCAGGAGTGTTTGTCAGGGTCTTGCCCGAGGGCTGGAGCCAGCCTGGTTCAGTGCAGGCACCGGGCGGTGGGCTCAGTTGTGTTTGTCGGGGCCGGGCCATGGGCGGGACCCAGCCTCCTTCAGGGCAGGCACAGAGATGGGGGCTCAGGAGTCTGTGCTGGGCGAATCGAACAAGGGCCAGACCTAAACCGGTTGAGCGCAGGGACCGAGATGCAGCTTCAGGAGGATTTCCAGGCGGTAGGAGCCCGGCCAGGTTCAGCGCAGGGACCGAGATGCGGGCTCAGCAGTGTTTCCCGGCTAATTGAACGAGGGCACGGCCCACCCTGTCTCTGTGCAGGGACCGAGATGCGCCCTCTGAAGGGTTTCTCGAGGTCGAAAAGTGGGCAGGACGCGCTCGGCTTCAGGTTAGAGAGCTAGATGTGACCTCAGGAGGACGTGTTGAGGTAGCTCCCAAGGGCAGGATCTCGACTGGTTCAGCGCAGCGCCCGAGGGGTGGGCACAGGCGCATCTGCCGGTGTCTTCAGCAAGTGCTTGCAGTAGCCGCGGCCGGTGCAGGGAAGGAGATGTGGGCTCGGGGGCGTTGCAGGGAGCCGTGCACAAAGGGAGGCCCCAGCCTCGGTGCAAGCCATGGCTGCGAGGCAGGCTCAGGAGGGTCTGTCGGCGGACTGTCGCCGGGCGGGACCCAGCCTCGTCCAGTGCAGGGACCCAGGTGTTGGCTCCGGAGTGTTTGTCAGGGTTCGGAAGAAGCGCCGTGCATCGCCCTGTTGAGGGCAGCGACCGATGCAGGCTCAGGAGTGTTTGCCGGGGGTCGGGCCAAGGGCAGGACCTAGCCTGATTGAAGGCAGGGAACCCGATGTGGGCTCAGGAGTGCTTCACGGGGTTTGAACATGGGAAGGACACAGCCTGCTTCGGGGCATGGACTCAGATGCGCTCTCAGGATTATGTTCCAGGGACTTGAACATGGAAAATCCAACGAACACGTTCTGGACTGCAGGGACCGAGAGGTGGGGTCGGGAGTCTGTACTAGGCGCTCGCACAAGGGCAGGACCTCGACTGTTTCAGATCAGTGACCGAGACGGGGCTCAGGAGTTTAGAAGGGCACTTCTGGAAGGGCACGACCCTGCCTGGTTTGGTGCAGCACGTGAGATGAGGGTGCAGCAATGATTCCGGGGGGTTTAAACAAGGAGAGGACTCACCGTCGTTCGGGGCCAGGGGGCCAAGTTTGGGCTCAGGACTGTTTGTCGGGGGCCTTGGCCAGAGGCAGAAACCACCGTGGTTGAGCTCAGGGACCAAGATGAACGCTCAGGCGTGTTTAGTGTGTGTGTGTGGGGGGTGGGGGGGTGTGTGGGGGGGTGTGCGCAAGGGCAGCATCCATCCGAGTTCCGGGCGGGCACGCAGCTGTGGGCTCAGGAGTGTGTGTCGCGGGAATCGAAGAAGGCAGGCCCTAGACTGCTTCTTCAGTGCGCCGACCGAGATGTATTTCTCGGGGTCTTGAAGCAGGCCAAGCCCCAGAGGTGGCTTCAGTGCCGGGAGTGAGCTGCGGGATCACAGCTTTGTCCCGGAGAGGGACCAAATGCAGGACACAGCGAAGTGGACGGGCAGGGAGCGAGCTGGAGTCTCCCGGTGGTTACTTTGCCAGGTGCTTGAACGAAGGCAGGAGCCAGCCTGCTTCGGTGCAGGGATCCGGAGTGGGCTCTGGAGTGTTTGCCAGGGTCTTGACCGAGGGCAGGAGCCAGCCTGGATCAGTGCAGACACCGGGCGGGGGGCCCAGGAGTGTTTGTCATGGTATTGCCCGAGGGCAGGAGCCAGCCTGGTTTAGAGCAGGCACCGGGCGGTGGGCTCAGGAGTGTTTGTCAGGGTATTGCCCGAGGGCAGGGACCAGCCTGGTTCAGGGCAGGCCCCGGGCGGTGGTCTCAGGAGTGTCTGTCGGCGCCGGGCATGGGCAGGACCCAGCCTCCTTCAGGGCAGACACAGAGATGGGGGCTCAGGAGTCTGTGCTGAGTGAATCGAACAAGGGCCAGACCTAGACCGGTTCAGGGCAGGGACAGAGATGCTGCTTCAGGAGTATTTCCTGGGGGTAGGACCCCGGCCAGGTTTAGCGCGGGGATCAAGATGCGGGCTCAGCAGCGTTTCCCGGGTGACTGAACGAGGGCACGGCCCACCCTGTCTCTGTGCGGGGACCGAGATGCTCCCTCAGGAGGGTTTCTCGAGGTCTGATCGTGGGCAGGACGCGCACGGCTTCAGGGCAGAGTGCGAGAGGAGGCCTCAGGAGGACGTGTTGAGGTAGCTCCCAAGGGCAGAACCTCGACTGGTTCAGTGCAGCGCCCGAGGGGCGGGCACAGGCGCATTTGCCGGTGGCTTCGGCAATTGCTTGCCGGAGCCCTGGCCGGGGCAGGGAAGGAGATGTTGGCACAGGGGCGTTGGGTGGCGCTGTGCAGCAAGGGAGGCCCCAGCCTAGGTGCGTGCCGTGGCCGCGAGGCACGCTCAGGAGGGCCTGTCGGGGGACTGACACTGGGCGGGACCCAGCCTCGTCCCGAGCAGGGACCGAGGTGTTGGGTCAGGAGTGTTTGTCAGGGTCGGGAAGAAGTGCCGGGCACCGCCCAGTTGAGGGCAGCGACCGATGCAAGCTCAGGAGTGTTTGCCGGGGGTCGGGCCAAGGGCAGGACCTAGCCTGATTGAGGGCAGGCTACCCGATGTGGGCTCAGGAATGCTTCTCGGGGCTTGAACATGGGAAGGACCCAGCCTGCTTCGGGGCAGGGACTGAGATGCGCGCTCAGGATTATGTGTCCGGGACACGAATATGCAAAGTCCAACAAACGCCTGCTTGACTGCAGGGACCGAGAGGTGGGGTCGGGAGTCTGTGCTAAGGTCCCGCACAAGGGCAGGACCTCGACTGGTTCAGTTCAGTGACAGAGACGGGGCTCGGGAGATTAGACGTGCACTTCAGGAAGGGCGGAACCCAGCCTGGTTTGGTGCAGCGCGTGAGATGAGGGCGCAGCAGTGATTCTGAGGGGTTTGAACAAGGGGAGGCCTCACCGTCGTTCGGGGCCAGGGGGCCAGGTTTGGGCTCAGGATTGTTTGTCGGGGGCCTTGGCCAGACGCAGAAACCTCCGTGGTTGAGCTCAGGGACCGAGATGAACGCTCAGGAGTGTTTTGTGTGTGTGTGTGCGGGGAGGGGGTGTTGCTCAAGGGCAGCATCCATCCGAGTTCAGGGCGGGCACGCAGCTGTGGGCTCAGGAGTGTGTGTCACGAGAATCGAAGAAGGGCAGGCCCTAAACTGCTTCTTCAGTGCGCCGACCGAGATGTATTTCTCGGGGTCTTGAAGCAGTCCAAGCCCCCGAGGCGGGTTCAGTGCCGGGAGTGAGTTGCGGGATCAGGGCTTTGTCCCGGCGAGGGACCAAGGGCAGGACACAGCGAAGTGGACGGAAGGGAGCGATCTGAAGTCTCCCGTGGTTTCTTTGCCAGGTGCTTGAAGGAAGGCAGGAGCCAGCCTACTTCAGTGCAGGGACCCGGGGTGGTCTCAGGAGTGTTTGTCAGGGTCTTGCCCGAGGGCAGGAGCCAGCCTGGTTCAGAGCAGGCACCGGGCGGTTGGCTCAGGAGTGTTTGTCAGGGTCTTGCCTGAGGGCAGGAGCCAGCCTGGGCCAGTGCAGGCACCGGGCGGCTGGCTCAGCAGTGTTTGTCAGGGTCTTGCCCGAGGGCAGGAGCCAGCCTGGTTCAGAGCAGGCACCGGGCGGTTGGCTCAGGAGTGTTTGTCAGGGTCTTGCCCGAGGGCTGGAGCCAGCCTGGTTCAGTGCAGGCACCGGGCGGTGGGCTCAGTTGTGTTTGTCGGGGCCGGGCCATGGGCGGGACCCAGCCTCCTTCAGGGCAGGCACAGAGATGGGGGCTCAGGAGTCTGTGCTGGGCGAATCGAACAAGGGCCAGACCTAAACCGGTTGAGCGCAGGGACCGAGATGCAGCTTCAGGAGGATTTCCAGGCGGTAGGAGCCCGGCCAGGTTCAGCGCAGGGACCGAGATGCGGGCTCAGCAGTGTTTCCCGGCTAATTGAACGAGGGCACGGCCCACCCTGTCTCTGTGCAGGGACCGAGATGCGCCCTCTGAAGGGTTTCTCGAGGTCGAAAAGTGGGCAGGACGCGCTCGGCTTCAGGTTAGAGAGCTAGATGTGACCTCAGGAGGACGTGTTGAGGTAGCTCCCAAGGGCAGGATCTCGACTGGTTCAGCGCAGCGCCCGAGGGGTGGGCACAGGCGCATCTGCCGGTGTCTTCAGCAAGTGCTTGCAGTAGCCGCGGCCGGTGCAGGGAAGGAGATGTGGGCTCGGGGGCGTTGCAGGGAGCCGTGCACAAAGGGAGGCCCCAGCCTCGGTGCAAGCCATGGCTGCGAGGCAGGCTCAGGAGGGTCTGTCGGCGGACTGTCGCCGGGCGGGACCCAGCCTCGTCCAGTGCAGGGACCCAGGTGTTGGCTCCGGAGTGTTTGTCAGGGTTCGGAAGAAGCGCCGTGCATCGCCCTGTTGAGGGCAGCGACCGATGCAGGCTCAGGAGTGTTTGCCGGGGGTCGGGCCAAGGGCAGGACCTAGCCTGATTGAAGGCAGGGAACCCGATGTGGGCTCAGGAGTGCTTCACGGGGTTTGAACATGGGAAGGACACAGCCTGCTTCGGGGCATGGACTCAGATGCGCTCTCAGGATTATGTTCCAGGGACTTGAACATGGAAAATCCAACGAACACGTTCTGGACTGCAGGGACCGAGAGGTGGGGTCGGGAGTCTGTACTAGGCGCTCGCACAAGGGCAGGACCTCGACTGTTTCAGATCAGTGACCGAGACGGGGCTCAGGAGTTTAGAAGGGCACTTCTGGAAGGGCACGACCCTGCCTGGTTTGGTGCAGCACGTGAGATGAGGGTGCAGCAATGATTCCGGGGGGTTTAAACAAGGAGAGGACTCACCGTCGTTCGGGGCCAGGGGGCCAAGTTTGGGCTCAGGACTGTTTGTCGGGGGCCTTGGCCAGAGGCAGAAACCACCGTGGTTGAGCTCAGGGACCAAGATGAACGCTCAGGCGTGTTTAGTGTGTGTGTGTGGGGGGTGGGGGGGTGTGTGGGGGGGGGTGCGCAAGGGCAGCATCCATCCGAGTTCCGGGCGGGCACGCAGCTGTGGGCTCAGGAGTGTGTGTCGCGGGAATCGAAGAAGGCAGGCCCTAGACTGCTTCTTCAGTGCGCCGACCGAGATGTATTTCTCGGGGTCTTGAAGCAGGCCAAGCCCCAGAGGTGGCTTCAGTGCCGGGAGTGAGCTGCGGGATCACAGCTTTGTCCCGGAGAGGGACCAAATGCAGGACACAGCGAAGTGGACGGGCAGGGAGCGAGCTGGAGTCTCCCGGTGGTTACTTTGCCAGGTGCTTGAACGAAGGCAGGAGCCAGCCTGCTTCGGTGCAGGGATCCGGAGTGGGCTCTGGAGTGTTTGCCAGGGTCTTGACCGAGGGCAGGAGCCAGCCTGGATCAGTGCAGACACCGGGCGGGGGGCCCAGGAGTGTTTGTCATGGTATTGCCCGAGGGCAGGAGCCAGCCTGGTTTAGAGCAGGCACCGGGCGGTGGGCTCAGGAGTGTTTGTCAGGGTATTGCCCGAGGGCAGGGACCAGCCTGGTTCAGGGCAGGCACCGGGCGGTGGTCTCAGGAGTGTCTGTCGGCGCCGGGCATGGGCAGGACCCAGCCTCCTTCAGGGCAGACACAGAGATGGGGGCTCAGGAGTCTGTGCTGAGTGAATCGAACAAGGGCCAGACCTAGACCGGTTCAGGGCAGGGACAGAGATGCTGCTTCAGGAGTATTTCCTGGGGGTAGGACCCCGGCCAGGTTTAGCGCGGGGATCAAGATGCGGGCTCAGCAGCGTTTCCCGGGTGACTGAACGAGGGCACGGCCCACCCTGTCTCTGTGCGGGGACCGAGATGCTCCCTCAGGAGGGTTTCTCGAGGTCTGATCGTGGGCAGGACGCGCACGGCTTCAGGGCAGAGTGCGAGAGGAGGCCTCAGGAGGACGTGTTGAGGTAGCTCCCAAGGGCAGAACCTCGACTGGTTCAGTGCAGCGCCCGAGGGGCGGGCACAGGCGCATTTGCCGGTGGCTTCGGCAATTGCTTGCCGGAGCCCTGGCCGGGGCAGGGAAGGAGATGTTGGCACAGGGGCGTTGGGTGGCGCTGTGCAGCAAGGGAGGCCCCAGCCTAGGTGCGTGCCGTGGCCGCGAGGCACGCTCAGGAGGGCCTGTCGGGGGACTGACACTGGGCGGGACCCAGCCTCGTCCCGAGCAGGGACCGAGGTGTTGGGTCAGGAGTGTTTGTCAGGGTCGGGAAGAAGTGCCGGGCACCGCCCAGTTGAGGGCAGCGACCGATGCAAGCTCAGGAGTGTTTGCCGGGGGTCGGGCCAAGGGCAGGACCTAGCCTGATTGAGGGCAGGCTACCCGATGTGGGCTCAGGAATGCTTCTCGGGGCTTGAACATGGGAAGGACCCAGCCTGCTTCGGGGCAGGGACTGAGATGCGCGCTCAGGATTATGTGTCCGGGACACGAATATGCAAAGTCCAACAAACGCCTGCTTGACTGCAGGGACCGAGAGGTGGGGTCGGGAGTCTGTGCTAAGGTCCCGCACAAGGGCAGGACCTCGACTGGTTCAGTTCAGTGACAGAGACGGGGCTCGGGAGATTAGACGTGCACTTCAGGAAGGGCGGAACCCAGCCTGGTTTGGTGCAGCGCGTGAGATGAGGGCGCAGCAGTGATTCTGAGGGGTTTGAACAAGGGGAGGCCTCACCGTCGTTCGGGGCCAGGGGGCCAGGTTTGGGCTCAGGATTGTTTGTCGGGGGCCTTGGCCAGACGCAGAAACCTCCGTGGTTGAGCTCAGGGACCGAGATGAACGCTCAGGAGTGTTTTGTGTGTGTGTGTGCGGGGAGGGGGTGTTGCTCAAGGGCAGCATCCATCCGAGTTCAGGGCGGGCACGCAGCTGTGGGCTCAGGAGTGTGTGTCACGAGAATCGAAGAAGGGCAGGCCCTAAACTGCTTCTTCAGTGCGCCGACCGAGATGTATTTCTCGGGGTCTTGAAGCAGTCCAAGCCCCCGAGGCGGGTTCAGTGCCGGGAGTGAGTTGCGGGATCAGGGCTTTGTCCCGGCGAGGGACCAAGGGCAGGACACAGCGAAGTGGACGGAAGGGAGCGATCTGAAGTCTCCCGTGGTTTCTTTGCCAGGTGCTTGAAGGAAGGCAGGAGCCAGCCTACTTCAGTGCAGGGACCCGGGGTGGTCTCAGGAGTGTTTGTCAGGGTCTTGCCCGAGGGCAGGAGCCAGCCTGGTTCAGAGCAGGCACCGGGCGGTTGGCTCAGGAGTGTTTGTCAGGGTCTTGCCTGAGGGCAGGAGCCAGCCTGGGCCAGTGCAGGCACCGGGCGGCTGGCTCAGCAGTGTTTGTCAGGGTCTTGCCCGAGGGCAGGAGCCAGCCTGGTTCAGAGCAGGCACCGGGCGGTTGGCTCAGGAGTGTTTGTCAGGGTCTTGCCCGAGGGCTGGAGCCAGCCTGGTTCAGTGCAGGCACCGGGCGGTGGGCTCAGTTGTGTTTGTCGGGGCCGGGCCATGGGCGGGACCCAGCCTCCTTCAGGGCAGGCACAGAGATGGGGGCTCAGGAGTCTGTGCTGGGCGAATCGAACAAGGGCCAGACCTAAACCGGTTGAGCGCAGGGACCGAGATGCAGCTTCAGGAGGATTTCCAGGCGGTAGGAGCCCGGCCAGGTTCAGCGCAGGGACCGAGATGCGGGCTCAGCAGTGTTTCCCGGCTAATTGAACGAGGGCACGGCCCACCCTGTCTCTGTGCAGGGACCGAGATGCGCCCTCTGAAGGGTTTCTCGAGGTCGAAAAGTGGGCAGGACGCGCTCGGCTTCAGGTTAGAGAGCTAGATGTGACCTCAGGAGGACGTGTTGAGGTAGCTCCCAAGGGCAGGATCTCGACTGGTTCAGCGCAGCGCCCGAGGGGTGGGCACAGGCGCATCTGCCGGTGTCTTCAGCAAGTGCTTGCAGTAGCCGCGGCCGGTGCAGGGAAGGAGATGTGGGCTCGGGGGCGTTGCAGGGAGCCGTGCACAAAGGGAGGCCCCAGCCTCGGTGCAAGCCATGGCTGCGAGGCAGGCTCAGGAGGGTCTGTCGGCGGACTGTCGCCGGGCGGGACCCAGCCTCGTCCAGTGCAGGGACCCAGGTGTTGGCTCCGGAGTGTTTGTCAGGGTTCGGAAGAAGCGCCGTGCATCGCCCTGTTGAGGGCAGCGACCGATGCAGGCTCAGGAGTGTTTGCCGGGGGTCGGGCCAAGGGCAGGACCTAGCCTGATTGAAGGCAGGGAACCCGATGTGGGCTCAGGAGTGCTTCACGGGGTTTGAACATGGGAAGGACACAGCCTGCTTCGGGGCATGGACTCAGATGCGCTCTCAGGATTATGTTCCAGGGACAACGAACACGTTCTGGACTGCAGGGACCGAGAGGTGGGGTCGGGAGTCTGTACTAGGCGCTCGCACAAGGGCAGGACCTCGACTGTTTCAGATCAGTGACCGAGACGGGGCTCAGGAGTTTAGAAGGGCACTTCTGGAAGGGCACGACCCTGCCTGGTTTGGTGCAGCACGTGAGATGAGGGTGCAGCAATGATTCCGGGGGGTTTAAACAAGGAGAGGACTCACCGTCGTTCGGGGCCAGGGGGCCAAGTTTGGGCTCAGGACTGTTTGTCGGGGGCCTTGGCCAGAGGCAGAAACCACCGTGGTTGAGCTCAGGGACCAAGATGAACGCTCAGGCGTGTTTAGTGTGTGTGTGTGGGGGGTGGGGGGGTGTGTGGGGGGGGGTGCGCAAGGGCAGCATCCATCCGAGTTCCGGGCGGGCACGCAGCTGTGGGCTCAGGAGTGTGTGTCGCGGGAATCGAAGAAGGCAGGCCCTAGACTGCTTCTTCAGTGCGCCGACCGAGATGTATTTCTCGGGGTCTTGAAGCAGGCCAAGCCCCAGAGGTGGCTTCAGTGCCGGGAGTGAGCTGCGGGATCACAGCTTTGTCCCGGAGAGGGACCAAATGCAGGACACAGCGAAGTGGACGGGCAGGGAGCGAGCTGGAGTCTCCCGGTGGTTACTTTGCCAGGTGCTTGAACGAAGGCAGGAGCCAGCCTGCTTCGGTGCAGGGATCCGGAGTGGGCTCTGGAGTGTTTGCCAGGGTCTTGACCGAGGGCAGGAGCCAGCCTGGATCAGTGCAGACACCGGGCGGGGGGCCCAGGAGTGTTTGTCATGGTATTGCCCGAGGGCAGGAGCCAGCCTGGTTTAGAGCAGGCACCGGGCGGTGGGCTCAGGAGTGTTTGTCAGGGTATTGCCCGAGGGCAGGGACCAGCCTGGTTCAGGGCAGGCCCCGGGCGGTGGTCTCAGGAGTGTCTGTCGGCGCCGGGCATGGGCAGGACCCAGCCTCCTTCAGGGCAGACACAGAGATGGGGGCTCAGGAGTCTGTGCTGAGTGAATCGAACAAGGGCCAGACCTAGACCGGTTCAGGGCAGGGACAGAGATGCTGCTTCAGGAGTATTTCCTGGGGGTAGGACCCCGGCCAGGTTTAGCGCGGGGATCAAGATGCGGGCTCAGCAGCGTTTCCCGGGTGACTGAACGAGGGCACGGCCCACCCTGTCTCTGTGCAGGGACCGAGATGCTCCCTCAGGAGGGTTTCTCGAGGTCTGATCGTGGGCAGGACGCGCACGGCTTCAGGGCAGAGTGCGAGAGGAGGCCTCAGGAGGACGTGTTGAGGTAGCTCCCAAGGGCAGAACCTCGACTGGTTCAGTGCAGCGCCCGAGGGGCGGGCACAGGCGCATTTGCCGGTGGCTTCGGCAATTGCTTGCCGGAGCCCTGGCCGGGGCAGGGAAGGAGATGTTGGCACAGGGGCGTTGGGTGGCGCTGTGCAGCAAGGGAGGCCCCAGCCTAGGTGCGTGCCGTGGCCGCGAGGCACGCTCAGGAGGGCCTGTCGGGGGACTGACACTGGGCGGGACCCAGCCTCGTCCCGAGCAGGGACCGAGGTGTTGGGTCAGGAGTGTTTGTCAGGGTCGGGAAGAAGTGCCGGGCACCGCCCAGTTGAGGGCAGCGACCGATGCAAGCTCAGGAGTGTTTGCCGGGGGTCGGGCCAAGGGCAGGACCTAGCCTGATTGAGGGCAGGCTACCCGATGTGGGCTCAGGAATGCTTCTCGGGGCTTGAACATGGGAAGGACCCAGCCTGCTTCGGGGCAGGGACTGAGATGCGCGCTCAGGATTATGTGTCCGGGACACGAATATGCAAAGTCCAACAAACGCCTGCTTGACTGCAGGGACCGAGAGGTGGGGTCGGGAGTCTGTGCTAAGGTCCCGCACAAGGGCAGGACCTCGACTGGTTCAGTTCAGTGACAGAGACGGGGCTCGGGAGATTAGACGTGCACTTCAGGAAGGGCGGAACCCAGCCTGGTTTGGTGCAGCGCGTGAGATGAGGGCGCAGCAGTGATTCTGAGGGGTTTGAACAAGGGGAGGCCTCACCGTCGTTCGGGGCCAGGGGGCCAGGTTTGGGCTCAGGATTGTTTGTCGGGGGCCTTGGCCAGACGCAGAAACCTCCGTGGTTGAGCTCAGGGACCGAGATGAACGCTCAGGAGTGTTTTGTGTGTGTGTGTGCGGGGAGGGGGTGTTGCTCAAGGGCAGCATCCATCCGAGTTCAGGGCGGGCACGCAGCTGTGGGCTCAGGAGTGTGTGTCACGAGAATCGAAGAAGGGCAGGCCCTAAACTGCTTCTTCAGTGCGCCGACCGAGATGTATTTCTCGGGGTCTTGAAGCAGTCCAAGCCCCCGAGGCGGGTTCAGTGCCGGGAGTGAGTTGCGGGATCAGGGCTTTGTCCCGGCGAGGGACCAAGGGCAGGACACAGCGAAGTGGACGGAAGGGAGCGATCTGAAGTCTCCCGTGGTTTCTTTGCCAGGTGCTTGAAGGAAGGCAGGAGCCAGCCTACTTCAGTGCAGGGACCCGGGGTGGTCTCAGGAGTGTTTGTCAGGGTCTTGCCCGAGGGCAGGAGCCAGCCTGGTTCAGAGCAGGCACCGGGCGGTTGGCTCAGGAGTGTTTGTCAGGGTCTTGCCTGAGGGCAGGAGCCAGCCTGGGCCAGTGCAGGCACCGGGCGGCTGGCTCAGCAGTGTTTGTCAGGGTCTTGCCCGAGGGCAGGAGCCAGCCTGGTTCAGAGCAGGCACCGGGCGGTTGGCTCAGGAGTGTTTGTCAGGGTCTTGCCCGAGGGCTGGAGCCAGCCTGGTTCAGTGCAGGCACCGGGCGGTGGGCTCAGTTGTGTTTGTCGGGGCCGGGCCATGGGCGGGACCCAGCCTCCTTCAGGGCAGGCACAGAGATGGGGGCTCAGGAGTCTGTGCTGGGCGAATCGAACAAGGGCCAGACCTAAACCGGTTGAGCGCAGGGACCGAGATGCAGCTTCAGGAGGATTTCCAGGCGGTAGGAGCCCGGCCAGGTTCAGCGCAGGGACCGAGATGCGGGCTCAGCAGTGTTTCCCGGCTAATTGAACGAGGGCACGGCCCACCCTGTCTCTGTGCAGGGACCGAGATGCGCCCTCTGAAGGGTTTCTCGAGGTCGAAAAGTGGGCAGGACGCGCTCGGCTTCAGGTTAGAGAGCTAGATGTGACCTCAGGAGGACGTGTTGAGGTAGCTCCCAAGGGCAGGATCTCGACTGGTTCAGCGCAGCGCCCGAGGGGTGGGCACAGGCGCATCTGCCGGTGTCTTCAGCAAGTGCTTGCAGTAGCCGCGGCCGGTGCAGGGAAGGAGATGTGGGCTCGGGGGCGTTGCAGGGAGCCGTGCACAAAGGGAGGCCCCAGCCTCGGTGCAAGCCATGGCTGCGAGGCAGGCTCAGGAGGGTCTGTCGGCGGACTGTCGCCGGGCGGGACCCAGCCTCGTCCAGTGCAGGGACGCAGGTGTTGGCTCCGGAGTGTTTGTCAGGGTTCGGAAGAAGCGCCGTGCATCGCCCTGTTGAGGGCAGCGACCGATGCAGGCTCAGGAGTGTTTGCCGGGGGTCGGGCCAAGGGCAGGACCTAGCCTGATTGAAGGCAGGGAACCCGATGTGGGCTCAGGAGTGCTTCACGGGGTTTGAACATGGGAAGGACACAGCCTGCTTCGGGGCATGGACTCAGATGCGCTCTCAGGATTATGTTCCAGGGACTTGAACATGGAAAATCCAACGAACACGTTCTGGACTGCAGGGACCGAGAGGTGGGGTCGGGAGTCTGTACTAGGCGCTCGCACAAGGGCAGGACCTCGACTGTTTCAGATCAGTGACCGAGACGGGGCTCAGGAGTTTAGAAGGGCACTTCTGGAAGGGCACGACCCTGCCTGGTTTGGTGCAGCACGTGAGATGAGGGTGCAGCAATGATTCCGGGGGGTTTAAACAAGGAGAGGACTCACCGTCGTTCGGGGCCAGGGGGCCAAGTTTGGGCTCAGGACTGTTTGTCGGGGGCCTTGGCCAGAGGCAGAAACCACCGTGGTTGAGCTCAGGGACCAAGATGAACGCTCAGGCGTGTTTAGTGTGTGTGTGTGGGGGGTGGGGGGGTGTGTGGGGGGGGGTGCGCAAGGGCAGCATCCATCCGAGTTCCGGGCGGGCACGCAGCTGTGGGCTCAGGAGTGTGTGTCGCGGGAATCGAAGAAGGCAGGCCCTAGACTGCTTCTTCAGTGCGCCGACCGAGATGTATTTCTCGGGGTCTTGAAGCAGGCCAAGCCCCAGAGGTGGCTTCAGTGCCGGGAGTGAGCTGCGGGATCACAGCTTTGTCCCGGAGAGGGACCAAATGCAGGACACAGCGAAGTGGACGGGCAGGGAGCGAGCTGGAGTCTCCCGGTGGTTACTTTGCCAGGTGCTTGAACGAAGGCAGGAGCCAGCCTGCTTCGGTGCAGGGATCCGGAGTGGGCTCTGGAGTGTTTGCCAGGGTCTTGACCGAGGGCAGGAGCCAGCCTGGATCAGTGCAGACACCGGGCGGGGGGCCCAGGAGTGTTTGTCATGGTATTGCCCGAGGGCAGGAGCCAGCCTGGTTTAGAGCAGGCACCGGGCGGTGGGCTCAGGAGTGTTTGTCAGGGTATTGCCCGAGGGCAGGGACCAGCCTGGTTCAGGGCAGGCCCCGGGCGGTGGTCTCAGGAGTGTCTGTCGGCGCCGGGCATGGGCAGGACCCAGCCTCCTTCAGGGCAGACACAGAGATGGGGGCTCAGGAGTCTGTGCTGAGTGAATCGAACAAGGGCCAGACCTAGACCGGTTCAGGGCAGGGACAGAGATGCTGCTTCAGGAGTATTTCCTGGGGGTAGGACCCCGGCCAGGTTTAGCGCGGGGATCAAGATGCGGGCTCAGCAGCGTTTCCCGGGTGACTGAACGAGGGCACGGCCCACCCTGTCTCTGTGCGGGGACCGAGATGCTCCCTCAGGAGGGTTTCTCGAGGTCTGATCGTGGGCAGGACGCGCACGGCTTCAGGGCAGAGTGCGAGAGGAGGCCTCAGGAGGACGTGTTGAGGTAGCTCCCAAGGGCAGAACCTCGACTGGTTCAGTGCAGCGCCCGAGGGGCGGGCACAGGCGCATTTGCCGGTGGCTTCGGCAATTGCTTGCCGGAGCCCTGGCCGGGGCAGGGAAGGAGATGTTGGCACAGGGGCGTTGGGTGGCGCTGTGCAGCAAGGGAGGCCCCAGCCTAGGTGCGTGCCGTGGCCGCGAGGCACGCTCAGGAGGGCCTGTCGGGGGACTGACACTGGGCGGGACCCAGCCTCGTCCCGAGCAGGGACCGAGGTGTTGGGTCAGGAGTGTTTGTCAGGGTCGGGAAGAAGTGCCGGGCACCGCCCAGTTGAGGGCAGCGACCGATGCAAGCTCAGGAGTGTTTGCCGGGGGTCGGGCCAAGGGCAGGACCTAGCCTGATTGAGGGCAGGCTACCCGATGTGGGCTCAGGAATGCTTCTCGGGGCTTGAACATGGGAAGGACCCAGCCTGCTTCGGGGCAGGGACTGAGATGCGCGCTCAGGATTATGTGTCCGGGACACGAATATGCAAAGTCCAACAAACGCCTGCTTGACTGCAGGGACCGAGAGGTGGGGTCGGGAGTCTGTGCTAAGGTCCCGCACAAGGGCAGGACCTCGACTGGTTCAGTTCAGTGACAGAGACGGGGCTCGGGAGATTAGACGTGCACTTCAGGAAGGGCGGAACCCAGCCTGGTTTGGTGCAGCGCGTGAGATGAGGGCGCAGCAGTGATTCTGAGGGGTTTGAACAAGGGGAGGCCTCACCGTCGTTCGGGGCCAGGGGGCCAGGTTTGGGCTCAGGATTGTTTGTCGGGGGCCTTGGCCAGACGCAGAAACCTCCGTGGTTGAGCTCAGGGACCGAGATGAACGCTCAGGAGTGTTTTGTGTGTGTGTGTGCGGGGAGGGGGTGTTGCTCAAGGGCAGCATCCATCCGAGTTCAGGGCGGGCACGCAGCTGTGGGCTCAGGAGTGTGTGTCACGAGAATCGAAGAAGGGCAGGCCCTAAACTGCTTCTTCAGTGCGCCGACCGAGATGTATTTCTCGGGGTCTTGAAGCAGTCCAAGCCCCCGAGGCGGGTTCAGTGCCGGGAGTGAGTTGCGGGATCAGGGCTTTGTCCCGGCGAGGGACCAAGGGCAGGACACAGCGAAGTGGACGGAAGGGAGCGATCTGAAGTCTCCCGTGGTTTCTTTGCCAGGTGCTTGAAGGAAGGCAGGAGCCAGCCTACTTCAGTGCAGGGACCCGGGGTGGTCTCAGGAGTGTTTGTCAGGGTCTTGCCCGAGGGCAGGAGCCAGCCTGGTTCAGAGCAGGCACCGGGCGGTTGGCTCAGGAGTGTTTGTCAGGGTCTTGCCTGAGGGCAGGAGCCAGCCTGGGCCAGTGCAGGCACCGGGCGGCTGGCTCAGCAGTGTTTGTCAGGGTCTTGCCCGAGGGCAGGAGCCAGCCTGGTTCAGAGCAGGCACCGGGCGGTTGGCTCAGGAGTGTTTGTCAGGGTCTTGCCCGAGGGCTGGAGCCAGCCTGGTTCAGTGCAGGCACCGGGCGGTGGGCTCAGTTGTGTTTGTCGGGGCCGGGCCATGGGCGGGACCCAGCCTCCTTCAGGGCAGGCACAGAGATGGGGGCTCAGGAGTCTGTGCTGGGCGAATCGAACAAGGGCCAGACCTAAACCGGTTGAGCGCAGGGACCGAGATGCAGCTTCAGGAGGATTTCCAGGCGGTAGGAGCCCGGCCAGGTTCAGCGCAGGGACCGAGATGCGGGCTCAGCAGTGTTTCCCGGCTAATTGAACGAGGGCACGGCCCACCCTGTCTCTGTGCAGGGACCGAGATGCGCCCTCTGAAGGGTTTCTCGAGGTCGAAAAGTGGGCAGGACGCGCTCGGCTTCAGGTTAGAGAGCTAGATGTGACCTCAGGAGGACGTGTTGAGGTAGCTCCCAAGGGCAGGATCTCGACTGGTTCAGCGCAGCGCCCGAGGGGTGGGCACAGGCGCATCTGCCGGTGTCTTCAGCAAGTGCTTGCAGTAGCCGCGGCCGGTGCAGGGAAGGAGATGTGGGCTCGGGGGCGTTGCAGGGAGCCGTGCACAAAGGGAGGCCCCAGCCTCGGTGCAAGCCATGGCTGCGAGGCAGGCTCAGGAGGGTCTGTCGGCGGACTGTCGCCGGGCGGGACCCAGCCTCGTCCAGTGCAGGGACCCAGGTGTTGGCTCCGGAGTGTTTGTCAGGGTTCGGAAGAAGCGCCGTGCATCGCCCTGTTGAGGGCAGCGACCGATGCAGGCTCAGGAGTGTTTGCCGGGGGTCGGGCCAAGGGCAGGACCTAGCCTGATTGAAGGCAGGGAACCCGATGTGGGCTCAGGAGTGCTTCACGGGGTTTGAACATGGGAAGGACACAGCCTGCTTCGGGGCATGGACTCAGATGCGCTCTCAGGATTATGTTCCAGGGACTTGAACATGGAAAATCCAACGAACACGTTCTGGACTGCAGGGACCGAGAGGTGGGGTCGGGAGTCTGTACTAGGCGCTCGCACAAGGGCAGGACCTCGACTGTTTCAGATCAGTGACCGAGACGGGGCTCAGGAGTTTAGAAGGGCACTTCTGGAAGGGCACGACCCTGCCTGGTTTGGTGCAGCACGTGAGATGAGGGTGCAGCAATGATTCCGGGGGGTTTAAACAAGGAGAGGACTCACCGTCGTTCGGGGCCAGGGGGCCAAGTTTGGGCTCAGGACTGTTTGTCGGGGGCCTTGGCCAGAGGCAGAAACCACCGTGGTTGAGCTCAGGGACCAAGATGAACGCTCAGGCGTGTTTAGTGTGTGTGTGTGGGGGGTGGGGGGGTGTGTGGGGGGGGGTGCGCAAGGGCAGCATCCATCCGAGTTCCGGGCGGGCACGCAGCTGTGGGCTCAGGAGTGTGTGTCGCGGGAATCGAAGAAGGCAGGCCCTAGACTGCTTCTTCAGTGCGCCGACCGAGATGTATTTCTCGGGGTCTTGAAGCAGGCCAAGCCCCAGAGGTGGCTTCAGTGCCGGGAGTGAGCTGCGGGATCACAGCTTTGTCCCGGAGAGGGACCAAATGCAGGACACAGCGAAGTGGACGGGCAGGGAGCGAGCTGGAGTCTCCCGGTGGTTACTTTGCCAGGTGCTTGAACGAAGGCAGGAGCCAGCCTGCTTCGGTGCAGGGATCCGGAGTGGGCTCTGGAGTGTTTGCCAGGGTCTTGACCGAGGGCAGGAGCCAGCCTGGATCAGTGCAGACACCGGGCGGGGGGCCCAGGAGTGTTTGTCATGGTATTGCCCGAGGGCAGGAGCCAGCCTGGTTTAGAGCAGGCACCGGGCGGTGGGCTCAGGAGTGTTTGTCAGGGTATTGCCCGAGGGCAGGGACCAGCCTGGTTCAGGGCAGGCACCGGGCGGTGGTCTCAGGAGTGTCTGTCGGCGCCGGGCATGGGCAGGACCCAGCCTCCTTCAGGGCAGACACAGAGATGGGGGCTCAGGAGTCTGTGCTGAGTGAATCGAACAAGGGCCAGACCTAGACCGGTTCAGGGCAGGGACAGAGATGCTGCTTCAGGAGTATTTCCTGGGGGTAGGACCCCGGCCAGGTTTAGCGCGGGGATCAAGATGCGGGCTCAGCAGCGTTTCCCGGGTGACTGAACGAGGGCACGGCCCACCCTGTCTCTGTGCGGGGACCGAGATGCTCCCTCAGGAGGGTTTCTCGAGGTCTGATCGTGGGCAGGACGCGCACGGCTTCAGGGCAGAGTGCGAGAGGAGGCCTCAGGAGGACGTGTTGAGGTAGCTCCCAAGGGCAGAACCTCGACTGGTTCAGTGCAGCGCCCGAGGGGCGGGCACAGGCGCATTTGCCGGTGGCTTCGGCAATTGCTTGCCGGAGCCCTGGCCGGGGCAGGGAAGGAGATGTTGGCACAGGGGCGTTGGGTGGCGCTGTGCAGCAAGGGAGGCCCCAGCCTAGGTGCGTGCCGTGGCCGCGAGGCACGCTCAGGAGGGCCTGTCGGGGGACTGACACTGGGCGGGACCCAGCCTCGTCCTGAGCAGGGACCGAGGTGTTGGGTCAGGAGTGTTTGTCAGGGTCGGGAAGAAGTGCCGGGCACCGCCCAGTTGAGGGCAGCGACCGATGCAAGCTCAGGAGTGTTTGCCGGGGGTCGGGCCAAGGGCAGGACCTAGCCTGATTGAGGGCAGGCTACCCGATGTGGGCTCAGGAATGCTTCTCGGGGCTTGAACATGGGAAGGACCCAGCCTGCTTCGGGGCAGGGACTGAGATGCGCGCTCAGGATTATGTGTCCGGGACACGAATATGCAAAGTCCAACAAACGCCTGCTTGACTGCAGGGACCGAGAGGTGGGGTCGGGAGTCTGTGCTAAGGTCCCGCACAAGGGCAGGACCTCGACTGGTTCAGTTCAGTGACAGAGACGGGGCTCGGGAGATTAGACGTGCACTTCAGGAAGGGCGGAACCCAGCCTGGTTTGGTGCAGCGCGTGAGATGAGGGCGCAGCAGTGATTCTGAGGGGTTTGAACAAGGGGAGGCCTCACCGTCGTTCGGGGCCAGGGGGCCAGGTTTGGGCTCAGGATTGTTTGTCGGGGGCCTTGGCCAGACGCAGAAACCTCCGTGGTTGAGCTCAGGGACCGAGATGAACGCTCAGGAGTGTTTTGTGTGTGTGTGTGCGGGGAGGGGGTGTTGCTCAAGGGCAGCATCCATCCGAGTTCAGGGCGGGCACGCAGCTGTGGGCTCAGGAGTGTGTGTCACGAGAATCGAAGAAGGGCAGGCCCTAAACTGCTTCTTCAGTGCGCCGACCGAGATGTATTTCTCGGGGTCTTGAAGCAGTCCAAGCCCCCGAGGCGGGTTCAGTGCCGGGAGTGAGTTGCGGGATCAGGGCTTTGTCCCGGCGAGGGACCAAGGGCAGGACACAGCGAAGTGGACGGAAGGGAGCGATCTGAAGTCTCCCGTGGTTTCTTTGCCAGGTGCTTGAAGGAAGGCAGGAGCCAGCCTACTTCAGTGCAGGGACCCGGGGTGGTCTCAGGAGTGTTTGTCAGGGTCTTGCCCGAGGGCAGGAGCCAGCCTGGTTCAGAGCAGGCACCGGGCGGTTGGCTCAGGAGTGTTTGTCAGGGTCTTGCCTGAGGGCAGGAGCCAGCCTGGGCCAGTGCAGGCACCGGGCGGCTGGCTCAGCAGTGTTTGTCAGGGTCTTGCCCGAGGGCAGGAGCCAGCCTGGTTCAGAGCAGGCACCGGGCGGTTGGCTCAGGAGTGTTTGTCAGGGTCTTGCCCGAGGGCTGGAGCCAGCCTGGTTCAGTGCAGGCACCGGGCGGTGGGCTCAGTTGTGTTTGTCGGGGCCGGGCCATGGGCGGGACCCAGCCTCCTTCAGGGCAGGCACAGAGATGGGGGCTCAGGAGTCTGTGCTGGGCGAATCGAACAAGGGCCAGACCTAAACCGGTTGAGCGCAGGGACCGAGATGCAGCTTCAGGAGGATTTCCAGGCGGTAGGAGCCCGGCCAGGTTCAGCGCAGGGACCGAGATGCGGGCTCAGCAGTGTTTCCCGGCTAATTGAACGAGGGCACGGCCCACCCTGTCTCTGTGCAGGGACCGAGATGCGCCCTCTGAAGGGTTTCTCGAGGTCGAAAAGTGGGCAGGACGCGCTCGGCTTCAGGTTAGAGAGCTAGATGTGACCTCAGGAGGACGTGTTGAGGTAGCTCCCAAGGGCAGGATCTCGACTGGTTCAGCGCAGCGCCCGAGGGGTGGGCACAGGCGCATCTGCCGGTGTCTTCAGCAAGTGCTTGCAGTAGCCGCGGCCGGTGCAGGGAAGGAGATGTGGGCTCGGGGGCGTTGCAGGGAGCCGTGCACAAAGGGAGGCCCCAGCCTCGGTGCAAGCCATGGCTGCGAGGCAGGCTCAGGAGGGTCTGTCGGCGGACTGTCGCCGGGCGGGACCCAGCCTCGTCCAGTGCAGGGACCCAGGTGTTGGCTCCGGAGTGTTTGTCAGGGTTCGGAAGAAGCGCCGTGCATCGCCCTGTTGAGGGCAGCGACCGATGCAGGCTCAGGAGTGTTTGCCGGGGGTCGGGCCAAGGGCAGGACCTAGCCTGATTGAAGGCAGGGAACCCGATGTGGGCTCAGGAGTGCTTCACGGGGTTTGAACATGGGAAGGACACAGCCTGCTTCGGGGCATGGACTCAGATGCGCTCTCAGGATTATGTTCCAGGGACTTGAACATGGAAAATCCAACGAACACGTTCTGGACTGCAGGGACCGAGAGGTGGGGTCGGGAGTCTGTACTAGGCGCTCGCACAAGGGCAGGACCTCGACTGTTTCAGATCAGTGACCGAGACGGGGCTCAGGAGTTTAGAAGGGCACTTCTGGAAGGGCACGACCCTGCCTGGTTTGGTGCAGCACGTGAGATGAGGGTGCAGCAATGATTCCGGGGGGTTTAAACAAGGAGAGGACTCACCGTCGTTCGGGGCCAGGGGGCCAAGTTTGGGCTCAGGACTGTTTGTCGGGGGCCTTGGCCAGAGGCAGAAACCACCGTGGTTGAGCTCAGGGACCAAGATGAACGCTCAGGCGTGTTTAGTGTGTGTGTGTGGGGGGTGGGGGGGTGTGTGGGGGGGGGTGCGCAAGGGCAGCATCCATCCGAGTTCCGGGCGGGCACGCAGCTGTGGGCTCAGGAGTGTGTGTCGCGGGAATCGAAGAAGGCAGGCCCTAGACTGCTTCTTCAGTGCGCCGACCGAGATGTATTTCTCGGGGTCTTGAAGCAGGCCAAGCCCCAGAGGTGGCTTCAGTGCCGGGAGTGAGCTGCGGGATCACAGCTTTGTCCCGGAGAGGGACCAAATGCAGGACACAGCGAAGTGGACGGGCAGGGAGCGAGCTGGAGTCTCCCGGTGGTTACTTTGCCAGGTGCTTGAACGAAGGCAGGAGCCAGCCTGCTTCGGTGCAGGGATCCGGAGTGGGCTCTGGAGTGTTTGCCAGGGTCTTGACCGAGGGCAGGAGCCAGCCTGGATCAGTGCAGACACCGGGCGGGGGGCCCAGGAGTGTTTGTCATGGTATTGCCCGAGGGCAGGAGCCAGCCTGGTTTAGAGCAGGCACCGGGCGGTGGGCTCAGGAGTGTTTGTCAGGGTATTGCCCGAGGGCAGGGACCAGCCTGGTTCAGGGCAGGCACCGGGCGGTGGTCTCAGGAGTGTCTGTCGGCGCCGGGCATGGGCAGGACCCAGCCTCCTTCAGGGCAGACACAGAGATGGGGGCTCAGGAGTCTGTGCTGAGTGAATCGAACAAGGGCCAGACCTAGACCGGTTCAGGGCAGGGACAGAGATGCTGCTTCAGGAGTATTTCCTGGGGGTAGGACCCCGGCCAGGTTTAGCGCGGGGATCAAGATGCGGGCTCAGCAGCGTTTCCCGGGTGACTGAACGAGGGCACGGCCCACCCTGTCTCTGTGCGGGGACCGAGATGCTCCCTCAGGAGGGTTTCTCGAGGTCTGATCGTGGGCAGGACGCGCACGGCTTCAGGGCAGAGTGCGAGAGGAGGCCTCAGGAGGACGTGTTGAGGTAGCTCCCAAGGGCAGAACCTCGACTGGTTCAGTGCAGCGCCCGAGGGGCGGGCACAGGCGCATTTGCCGGTGGCTTCGGCAATTGCTTGCCGGAGCCCTGGCCGGGGCAGGGAAGGAGATGTTGGCACAGGGGCGTTGGGTGGCGCTGTGCAGCAAGGGAGGCCCCAGCCTAGGTGCGTGCCGTGGCCGCGAGGCACGCTCAGGAGGGCCTGTCGGGGGACTGACACTGGGCGGGACCCAGCCTCGTCCTGAGCAGGGACCGAGGTGTTGGGTCAGGAGTGTTTGTCAGGGTCGGGAAGAAGTGCCGGGCACCGCCCAGTTGAGGGCAGCGACCGATGCAAGCTCAGGAGTGTTTGCCGGGGGTCGGGCCAAGGGCAGGACCTAGCCTGATTGAGGGCAGGCTACCCGATGTGGGCTCAGGAATGCTTCTCGGGGCTTGAACATGGGAAGGACCCAGCCTGCTTCGGGGCAGGGACTGAGATGCGCGCTCAGGATTATGTGTCCGGGACACGAATATGCAAAGTCCAACAAACGCCTGCTTGACTGCAGGGACCGAGAGGTGGGGTCGGGAGTCTGTGCTAAGGTCCCGCACAAGGGCAGGACCTCGACTGGTTCAGTTCAGTGACAGAGACGGGGCTCGGGAGATTAGACGTGCACTTCAGGAAGGGCGGAACCCAGCCTGGTTTGGTGCAGCGCGTGAGATGAGGGCGCAGCAGTGATTCTGAGGGGTTTGAACAAGGGGAGGCCTCACCGTCGTTCGGGGCCAGGGGGCCAGGTTTGGGCTCAGGATTGTTTGTCGGGGGCCTTGGCCAGACGCAGAAACCTCCGTGGTTGAGCTCAGGGACCGAGATGAACGCTCAGGAGTGTTTTGTGTGTGTGTGTGCGGGGAGGGGGTGTTGCTCAAGGGCAGCATCCATCCGAGTTCAGGGCGGGCACGCAGCTGTGGGCTCAGGAGTGTGTGTCACGAGAATCGAAGAAGGGCAGGCCCTAAACTGCTTCTTCAGTGCGCCGACCGAGATGTATTTCTCGGGGTCTTGAAGCAGTCCAAGCCCCCGAGGCGGGTTCAGTGCCGGGAGTGAGTTGCGGGATCAGGGCTTTGTCCCGGCGAGGGACCAAGGGCAGGACACAGCGAAGTGGACGGAAGGGAGCGATCTGAAGTCTCCCGTGGTTTCTTTGCCAGGTGCTTGAAGGAAGGCAGGAGCCAGCCTACTTCAGTGCAGGGACCCGGGGTGGTCTCAGGAGTGTTTGTCAGGGTCTTGCCCGAGGGCAGGAGCCAGCCTGGTTCAGAGCAGGCACCGGGCGGTTGGCTCAGGAGTGTTTGTCAGGGTCTTGCCTGAGGGCAGGAGCCAGCCTGGGCCAGTGCAGGCACCGGGCGGCTGGCTCAGCAGTGTTTGTCAGGGTCTTGCCCGAGGGCAGGAGCCAGCCTGGTTCAGAGCAGGCACCGGGCGGTTGGCTCAGGAGTGTTTGTCAGGGTCTTGCCCGAGGGCTGGAGCCAGCCTGGTTCAGTGCAGGCACCGGGCGGTGGGCTCAGTTGTGTTTGTCGGGGCCGGGCCATGGGCGGGACCCAGCCTCCTTCAGGGCAGGCACAGAGATGGGGGCTCAGGAGTCTGTGCTGGGCGAATCGAACAAGGGCCAGACCTAAACCGGTTGAGCGCAGGGACCGAGATGCAGCTTCAGGAGGATTTCCAGGCGGTAGGAGCCCGGCCAGGTTCAGCGCAGGGACCGAGATGCGGGCTCAGCAGTGTTTCCCGGCTAATTGAACGAGGGCACGGCCCACCCTGTCTCTGTGCAGGGACCGAGATGCGCCCTCTGAAGGGTTTCTCGAGGTTGAAAAGTGGGCAGGACGCGCTCGGCTTCAGGTTAGAGAGCTAGATGTGACCTCAGGAGGACGTGTTGAGGTAGCTCCCAAGGGCAGGATCTCGACTGGTTCAGCGCAGCGCCCGAGGGGTGGGCACAGGCGCATCTGCCGGTGTCTTCAGCAAGTGCTTGCAGTAGCCGCGGCCGGTGCAGGGAAGGAGATGTGGGCTCGGGGGCGTTGCAGGGAGCCGTGCACAAAGGGAGGCCCCAGCCTCGGTGCAAGCCATGGCTGCGAGGCAGGCTCAGGAGGGTCTGTCGGCGGACTGTCGCCGGGCGGGACCCAGCCTCGTCCAGTGCAGGGACCCAGGTGTTGGCTCCGGAGTGTTTGTCAGGGTTCGGAAGAAGCGCCGTGCATCGCCCTGTTGAGGGCAGCGACCGATGCAGGCTCAGGAGTGTTTGCCGGGGGTCGGGCCAAGGGCAGGACCTAGCCTGATTGAAGGCAGGGAACCCGATGTGGGCTCAGGAGTGCTTCACGGGGTTTGAACATGGGAAGGACCCAGCCTGCTTCGGGGCATGGACTCAGATGCGCTCTCAGGATTATGTTCCAGGGACTTGAACATGGAAAATCCAACGAACACGTTCTGGACTGCAGGGACCGAGAGGTGGGGTCGGGAGTCTGTACTAGGCGCTCGCACAAGGGCAGGACCTCGACTGTTTCAGATCAGTGACCGAGACGGGGCTCAGGAGTTTAGAAGGGCACTTCTGGAAGGGCACGACCCTGCCTGGTTTGGTGCAGCACGTGAGATGAGGGTGCAGCAATGATTCCGGGGGGTTTAAACAAGGAGAGGACTCACCGTCGTTCGGGGCCAGGGGGCCAAGTTTGGGCTCAGGACTGTTTGTCGGGGGCCTTGGCCAGAGGCAGAAACCACCGTGGTTGAGCTCAGGGACCAAGATGAACGCTCAGGCGTGTTTAGTGTGTGTGTGTGGGGGGTGGGGGGGTGTGTGGGGGGGGGTGCGCAAGGGCAGCATCCATCCGAGTTCCGGGCGGGCACGCAGCTGTGGGCTCAGGAGTGTGTGTCGCGGGAATCGAAGAAGGCAGGCCCTAGACTGCTTCTTCAGTGCGCCGACCGAGATGTATTTCTCGGGGTCTTGAAGCAGGCCAAGCCCCAGAGGTGGCTTCAGTGCCGGGAGTGAGCTGCGGGATCACAGCTTTGTCCCGGAGAGGGACCAAATGCAGGACACAGCGAAGTGGACGGGCAGGGAGCGAGCTGGAGTCTCCCGGTGGTTACTTTGCCAGGTGCTTGAACGAAGGCAGGAGCCAGCCTGCTTCGGTGCAGGGATCCGGAGTGGGCTCTGGAGTGTTTGCCAGGGTCTTGACCGAGGGCAGGAGCCAGCCTGGATCAGTGCAGACACCGGGCGGGGGGCCCAGGAGTGTTTGTCATGGTATTGCCCGAGGGCAGGAGCCAGCCTGGTTTAGAGCAGGCACCGGGCGGTGGGCTCAGGAGTGTTTGTCAGGGTATTGCCCGAGGGCAGGGACCAGCCTGGTTCAGGGCAGGCACCGGGCGGTGGTCTCAGGAGTGTCTGTCGGCGCCGGGCATGGGCAGGACCCAGCCTCCTTCAGGGCAGACACAGAGATGGGGGCTCAGGAGTCTGTGCTGAGTGAATCGAACAAGGGCCAGACCTAGACCGGTTCAGGGCAGGGACAGAGATGCTGCTTCAGGAGTATTTCCTGGGGGTAGGACCCCGGCCAGGTTTAGCGCGGGGATCAAGATGCGGGCTCAGCAGCGTTTCCCGGGTGACTGAACGAGGGCACGGCCCACCCTGTCTCTGTGCGGGGACCGAGATGCTCCCTCAGGAGGGTTTCTCGAGGTCTGATCGTGGGCAGGACGCGCACGGCTTCAGGGCAGAGTGCGAGAGGAGGCCTCAGGAGGACGTGTTGAGGTAGCTCCCAAGGGCAGAACCTCGACTGGTTCAGTGCAGCGCCCGAGGGGCGGGCACAGGCGCATTTGCCGGTGGCTTCGGCAATTGCTTGCCGGAGCCCTGGCCGGGGCAGGGAAGGAGATGTTGGCACAGGGGCGTTGGGTGGCGCTGTGCAGCAAGGGAGGCCCCAGCCTAGGTGCGTGCCGTGGCCGCGAGGCACGCTCAGGAGGGCCTGTCGGGGGACTGACACTGGGCGGGACCCAGCCTCGTCCCGAGCAGGGACCGAGGTGTTGGGTCAGGAGTGTTTGTCAGGGTCGGGAAGAAGTGCCGGGCACCGCCCAGTTGAGGGCAGCGACCGATGCAAGCTCAGGAGTGTTTGCCGGGGGTCGGGCCAAGGGCAGGACCTAGCCTGATTGAGGGCAGGCTACCCGATGTGGGCTCAGGAATGCTTCTCGGGGCTTGAACATGGGAAGGACCCAGCCTGCTTCGGGGCAGGGACTGAGATGCGCGCTCAGGATTATGTGTCCGGGACACGAATATGCAAAGTCCAACAAACGCCTGCTTGACTGCAGGGACCGAGAGGTGGGGTCGGGAGTCTGTGCTAAGGTCCCGCACAAGGGCAGGACCTCGACTGGTTCAGTTCAGTGACAGAGACGGGGCTCGGGAGATTAGACGTGCACTTCAGGAAGGGCGGAACCCAGCCTGGTTTGGTGCAGCGCGTGAGATGAGGGCGCAGCAGTGATTCTGAGGGGTTTGAACAAGGGGAGGCCTCACCGTCGTTCGGGGCCAGGGGGCCAGGTTTGGGCTCAGGATTGTTTGTCGGGGGCCTTGGCCAGACGCAGAAACCTCCGTGGTTGAGCTCAGGGACCGAGATGAACGCTCAGGAGTGTTTTGTGTGTGTGTGTGCGGGGAGGGGGTGTTGCTCAAGGGCAGCATCCATCCGAGATCAGGGCGGGCACGCAGCTGTGGGCTCAGGAGTGTGTGTCACGAGAATCGAAGAAGGGCAGGCCCTAAACTGCTTCTTCAGTGCGCCGACCGAGATGTATTTCTCGGGGTCTTGAAGCAGTCCAAGCCCCCGAGGCGGGTTCAGTGCCGGGAGTGAGTTGCGGGATCAGGGCTTTGTCCCGGCGAGGGACCAAGGGCAGGACACAGCGAAGTGGACGGAAGGGAGCGAGCTGGAGTCTCCCGTGGTTTCTTTGCCAGGTGCTTGAAGGAAGGCAGGAGCCAGCCTACTTCAGTGCAGGGACCCGGGGTGGTCTCAGGAGTGTTTGTCAGGGTCTTGCCCGAGGGCAGGAGCCAGCCTGGTTCAGAGCAGGCACCGGGCGGTTGGCTCAGGAGTGTTTGTCAGGGTCTTGCCTGAGGGCAGGAGCCAGCCTGGGCCAGTGCAGGCACCGGGCGGCTGGCTCAGGAGTGTTTGTCAGGGTCTTGCCCGAGGGCAGGAGCCAGCCTGGTTCAGAGCAGGCACCGGGCGGTTGGCTCAGGAGTGTTTGTCAGGGTCTTGCCCGAGGGCTGGAGCCAGCCTGGTTCAGTGCAGGCACCGGGCGGTGGGCTCAGTTGTGTTTGTCGGGGCCGGGCCATGGGCGGGACCCAGCCTCCTTCAGGGCAGGCACAGAGATGGGGGCTCAGGAGTCTGTGCTGGGCGAATCGAACAAGGGCCAGACCTAAACCGGTTGAGCGCAGGGACCGAGATGCAGCTTCAGGAGGATTTCCAGGCGGTAGGAGCCCGGCCAGGTTCAGCGCAGGGACCGAGATGCGGGCTCAGCAGTGTTTCCCGGCTAATTGAACGAGGGCACGGCCCACCCTGTCTCTGTGCAGGGACCGAGATGCGCCCTCTGAAGGGTTTCTCGAGGTCGAAAAGTGGGCAGGACGCGCTCGGCTTCAGGTTAGAGAGCTAGATGTGACCTCAGGAGGACGTGTTGAGGTAGCTCCCAAGGGCAGGATCTCGACTGGTTCAGCGCAGCGCCCGAGGGGTGGGCACAGGCGCATCTGCCGGTGTCTTCAGCAAGTGCTTGCAGTAGCCGCGGCCGGTGCAGGGAAGGAGATGTGGGCTCGGGGGCGTTGCAGGGAGCCGTGCACAAAGGGAGGCCCCAGCCTCGGTGCAAGCCATGGCTGCGAGGCAGGCTCAGGAGGGTCTGTCGGCGGACTGTCGCCGGGCGGGACCCAGCCTCGTCCAGTGCAGGGACCCAGGTGTTGGCTCCGGAGTGTTTGTCAGGGTTCGGAAGAAGCGCCGTGCATCGCCCTGTTGAGGGCAGCGACCGATGCAGGCTCAGGAGTGTTTGCCGGGGGTCGGGCCAAGGGCAGGACCTAGCCTGATTGAAGGCAGGGAACCCGATGTGGGCTCAGGAGTGCTTCACGGGGTTTGAACATGGGAAGGACACAGCCTGCTTCGGGGCATGGACTCAGATGCGCTCTCAGGATTATGTTCCAGGGACTTGAACATGGAAAATCCAACGAACACGTTCTGGACTGCAGGGACCGAGAGGTGGGGTCGGGAGTCTGTACTAGGCGCTCACACAAGGGCAGGACCTCGACTGTTTCAGATCAGTGACCGAGACGGGGCTCAGGAGTTTAGAAGGGCACTTCTGGAAGGGCACGACCCTGCCTGGTTTGGTGCAGCACGTGAGATGAGGGTGCAGCAATGATTCCGGGGGGTTTAAACAAGGAGAGGACTCACCGTCGTTCGGGGCCAGGGGGCCAAGTTTGGGCTCAGGACTGTTTGTCGGGGGCCTTGGCCAGAGGCAGAAACCACCGTGGTTGAGCTCAGGGACCAAGATGAACGCTCAGGCGTGTTTAGTGTGTGTGTGTGGGGGGTGGGGGGGTGTGTGGGGGGGTGTGCGCAAGGGCAGCATCCATCCGAGTTCCGGGCGGGCACGCAGCTGTGGGCTCAGGAGTGTGTGTCGCGGGAATCGAAGAAGGCAGGCCCTAGACTGCTTCTTCAGTGCGCCGACCGAGATGTATTTCTCGGGGTCTTGAAGCAGGCCAAGCCCCAGAGGTGGCTTCAGTGCCGGGAGTGAGCTGCGGGATCACAGCTTTGTCCCGGAGAGGGACCAAATGCAGGACACAGCGAAGTGGACGGGCAGGGAGCGAGCTGGAGTCTCCCGGTGGTTACTTTGCCAGGTGCTTGAACGAAGGCAGGAGCCAGCCTGCTTCGGTGCAGGGATCCGGAGTGGGCTCTGGAGTGTTTGCCAGGGTCTTGACCGAGGGCAGGAGCCAGCCTGGATCAGTGCAGACACCGGGCGGGGGGCCCAGGAGTGTTTGTCATGGTATTGCCCGAGGGCAGGAGCCAGCCTGGTTTAGAGCAGGCACCGGGCGGTGGGCTCAGGAGTGTTTGTCAGGGTATTGCCCGAGGGCAGGGACCAGCCTGGTTCAGGGCAGGCACCGGGCGGTGGTCTCAGGAGTGTCTGTCGGCGCCGGGCATGGGCAGGACCCAGCCTCCTTCAGGGCAGACACAGAGATGGGGGCTCAGGAGTCTGTGCTGAGTGAATCGAACAAGGGCCAGACCTAGACCGGTTCAGGGCAGGGACAGAGATGCTGCTTCAGGAGTATTTCCTGGGGGTAGGACCCCGGCCAGGTTTAGCGCGGGGATCAAGATGCGGGCTCAGCAGCGTTTCCCGGGTGACTGAACGAGGGCACGGCCCACCCTGTCTCTGTGCGGGGACCGAGATGCTCCCTCAGGAGGGTTTCTCGAGGTCTGATCGTGGGCAGGACGCGCACGGCTTCAGGGCAGAGTGCGAGAGGAGGCCTCAGGAGGACGTGTTGAGGTAGCTCCCAAGGGCAGAACCTCGACTGGTTCAGTGCAGCGCCCGAGGGGCGGGCACAGGCGCATTTGCCGGTGGCTTCGGCAATTGCTTGCCGGAGCCCTGGCCGGGGCAGGGAAGGAGATGTTGGCACAGGGGCGTTGGGTGGCGCTGTGCAGCAAGGGAGGCCCCAGCCTAGGTGCGTGCCGTGGCCGCGAGGCACGCTCAGGAGGGCCTGTCGGGGGACTGACACTGGGCGGGACCCAGCCTCGTCCCGAGCAGGGACCGAGGTGTTGGGTCAGGAGTGTTTGTCAGGGTCGGGAAGAAGTGCCGGGCACCGCCCAGTTGAGGGCAGCGACCGATGCAAGCTCAGGAGTGTTTGCCGGGGGTCGGGCCAAGGGCAGGACCTAGCCTGATTGAGGGCAGGCTACCCGATGTGGGCTCAGGAATGCTTCTCGGGGCTTGAACATGGGAAGGACCCAGCCTGCTTCGGGGCAGGGACTGAGATGCGCGCTCAGGATTATGTGTCCGGGACACGAATATGCAAAGTCCAACAAACGCCTGCTTGACTGCAGGGACCGAGAGGTGGGGTCGGGAGTCTGTGCTAAGGTCCCGCACAAGGGCAGGACCTCGACTGGTTCAGTTCAGTGACAGAGACGGGGCTCGGGAGATTAGACGTGCACTTCAGGAAGGGCGGAACCCAGCCTGGTTTGGTGCAGCGCGTGAGATGAGGGCGCAGCAGTGATTCTGAGGGGTTTGAACAAGGGGAGGCCTCACCGTCGTTCGGGGCCAGGGGGCCAGGTTTGGGCTCAGGATTGTTTGTCGGGGGCCTTGGCCAGACGCAGAAACCTCCGTGGTTGAGCTCAGGGACCGAGATGAACGCTCAGGAGTGTTTTGTGTGTGTGTGTGCGGGGAGGGGGTGTTGCTCAAGGGCAGCATCCATCCGAGTTCAGGGCGGGCACGCAGCTGTGGGCTCAGGAGTGTGTGTCACGAGAATCGAAGAAGGGCAGGCCCTAAACTGCTTCTTCAGTGCGCCGACCGAGATGTATTTCTCAGGGTCTTGAAGCAGTCCAAGCCCCCGAGGCGGGTTCAGTGCCGGGAGTGAGTTGCGGGATCAGGGCTTTGTCCCGGCGAGGGACCAAGGGCAGGACACAGCGAAGTGGACGGAAGGGAGCGATCTGAAGTCTCCCGTGGTTTCTTTGCCAGGTGCTTGAAGGAAGGCAGGAGCCAGCCTACTTCAGTGCAGGGACCCGGGGTGGTCTCAGGAGTGTTTGTCAGGGTCTTGCCCGAGGGCAGGAGCCAGCCTGGTTCAGAGCAGGCACCGGGCGGTTGGCTCAGGAGTGTTTGTCAGGGTCTTGCCTGAGGGCAGGAGCCAGCCTGGGCCAGTGCAGGCACCGGGCGGCTGGCTCAGCAGTGTTTGTCAGGGTCTTGCCCGAGGGCAGGAGCCAGCCTGGTTCAGAGCAGGCACCGGGCGGTTGGCTCAGGAGTGTTTGTCAGGGTCTTGCCCGAGGGCTGGAGCCAGCCTGGTTCAGTGCAGGCACCGGGCGGTGGGCTCAGTTGTGTTTGTCGGGGCCGGGCCATGGGCGGGACCCAGCCTCCTTCAGGGCAGGCACAGAGATGGGGGCTCAGGAGTCTGTGCTGGGCGAATCGAACAAGGGCCAGACCTAAACCGGTTGAGCGCAGGGACCGAGATGCAGCTTCAGGAGGATTTCCAGGCGGTAGGAGCCCGGCCAGGTTCAGCGCAGGGACCGAGATGCGGGCTCAGCAGTGTTTCCCGGCTAATTGAACGAGGGCACGGCCCACCCTGTCTCTGTGCAGGGACCGAGATGCGCCCTCTGAAGGGTTTCTCGAGGTCGAAAAGTGGGCAGGACGCGCTCGGCTTCAGGTTAGAGAGCTAGATGTGACCTCAGGAGGACGTGTTGAGGTAGCTCCCAAGGGCAGGATCTCGACTGGTTCAGCGCAGCGCCCGAGGGGTGGGCACAGGCGCATCTGCCGGTGTCTTCAGCAAGTGCTTGCAGTAGCCGCGGCCGGTGCAGGGAAGGAGATGTGGGCTCGGGGGCGTTGCAGGGAGCCGTGCACAAAGGGAGGCCCCAGCCTCGGTGCAAGCCATGGCTGCGAGGCAGGCTCAGGAGGGTCTGTCGGCGGACTGTCGCCGGGCGGGACCCAGCCTCGTCCAGTGCAGGGACCCAGGTGTTGGCTCCGGAGTGTTTGTCAGGGTTCGGAAGAAGCGCCGTGCATCGCCCTGTTGAGGGCAGCGACCGATGCAGGCTCAGGAGTGTTTGCCGGGGGTCGGGCCAAGGGCAGGACCTAGCCTGATTGAAGGCAGGGAACCCGATGTGGGCTCAGGAGTGCTTCACGGGGTTTGAACATGGGAAGGACCCAGCCTGCTTCGGGGCATGGACTCAGATGCGCTCTCAGGATTATGTTCCAGGGACTTGAACATGGAAAATCCAACGAACACGTTCTGGACTGCAGGGACCGAGAGGTGGGGTCGGGAGTCTGTACTAGGCGCTCGCACAAGGGCAGGACCTCGACTGTTTCAGATCAGTGACCGAGACGGGGCTCAGGAGTTTAGAAGGGCACTTCTGGAAGGGCACGACCCTGCCTGGTTTGGTGCAGCACGTGAGATGAGGGTGCAGCAATGATTCCGGGGGGTTTAAACAAGGAGAGGACTCACCGTCGTTCGGGGCCAGGGGGCCAAGTTTGGGCTCAGGACTGTTTGTCGGCGGCCTTGGCCAGAGGCAGAAACCACCGTGGTTGAGCTCAGGGACCAAGATGAACGCTCAGGCGTGTTTAGTGTGTGTGTGTGGGGGGTGGGGGGGTGTGTGGGGGGGGGTGCGCAAGGGCAGCATCCATCCGAGTTCCGGGCGGGCACGCAGCTGTGGGCTCAGGAGTGTGTGTCGCGGGAATCGAAGAAGGCAGGCCCTAGACTGCTTCTTCAGTGCGCCGACCGAGATGTATTTCTCGGGGTCTTGAAGCAGGCCAAGCCCCAGAGGTGGCTTCAGTGCCGGGAGTGAGCTGCGGGATCACAGCTTTGTCCCGGAGAGGGACCAAATGCAGGACACAGCGAAGTGGACGGGCAGGGAGCGAGCTGGAGTCTCCCGGTGGTTACTTTGCCAGGTGCTTGAACGAAGGCAGGAGCCAGCCTGCTTCGGTGCAGGGATCCGGAGTGGGCTCTGGAGTGTTTGCCAGGGTCTTGACCGAGGGCAGGAGCCAGCCTGGATCAGTGCAGACACCGGGCGGGGGGCCCAGGAGTGTTTGTCATGGTATTGCCCGAGGGCAGGAGCCAGCCTGGTTTAGAGCAGGCACCGGGCGGTGGGCTCAGGAGTGTTTGTCAGGGTATTGCCCGAGGGCAGGGACCAGCCTGGTTCAGGGCAGGCACCGGGCGGTGGTCTCAGGAGTGTCTGTCGGCGCCGGGCATGGGCAGGACCCAGCCTCCTTCAGGGCAGACACAGAGATGGGGGCTCAGGAGTCTGTGCTGAGTGAATCGAACAAGGGCCAGACCTAGACCGGTTCAGGGCAGGGACAGAGATGCTGCTTCAGGAGTATTTCCTGGGGGTAGGACCCCGGCCAGGTTTAGCGCGGGGATCAAGATGCGGGCTCAGCAGCGTTTCCCGGGTGACTGAACGAGGGCACGGCCCACCCTGTCTCTGTGCGGGGACCGAGATGCTCCCTCAGGAGGGTTTCTCGAGGTCTGATCGTGGGCAGGACGCGCACGGCTTCAGGGCAGAGTGCGAGAGGAGGCCTCAGGAGGACGTGTTGAGGTAGCTCCCAAGGGCAGAACCTCGACTGGTTCAGTGCAGCGCCCGAGGGGCGGGCACAGGCGCATTTGCCGGTGGCTTCGGCAATTGCTTGCCGGAGCCCTGGCGGGGGCAGGGAAGGAGATGTTGGCACAGGGGCGTTGGGTGGCGCTGTGCAGCAAGGGAGGCCCCAGCCTAGGTGCGTGCCGTGGCCGCGAGGCACGCTCAGGAGGGCCTGTCGGGGGACTGACACTGGGCGGGACCCAGCCTCGTCCCGAGCAGGGACCGAGGTGTTGGGTCAGGAGTGTTTGTCAGGGTCGGGAAGAAGTGCCGGGCACCGCCCAGTTGAGGGCAGCGACCGATGCAAGCTCAGGAGTGTTTGCCGGGGGTCGGGCCAAGGGCAGGACCTAGCCTGATTGAGGGCAGGCTACCCGATGTGGGCTCAGGAATGCTTCTCGGGGCTTGAACATGGGAAGGACCCAGCCTGCTTCGGGGCAGGGACTGAGATGCGCGCTCAGGATTATGTGTCCGGGACACGAATATGCAAAGTCCAACAAACGCCTGCTTGACTGCAGGGACCGAGAGGTGGGGTCGGGAGTCTGTGCTAAGGTCCCGCACAAGGGCAGGACCTCGACTGGTTCAGTTCAGTGACAGAGACGGGGCTCGGGAGATTAGACGTGCACTTCAGGAAGGGCGGAACCCAGCCTGGTTTGGTGCAGCGCGTGAGATGAGGGCGCAGCAGTGATTCTGAGGGGTTTGAACAAGGGGAGGCCTCACCGTCGTTCGGGGCCAGGGGGCCAGGTTTGGGCTCAGGATTGTTTGTCGGGGGCCTTGGCCAGACGCAGAAACCTCCGTGGTTGAGCTCAGGGACCGAGATGAACGCTCAGGAGTGTTTTGTGTGTGTGTGTGCGGGGAGGGGGTGTTGCTCAAGGGCAGCATCCATCCGAGATCAGGGCGGGCACGCAGCTGTGGGCTCAGGAGTGTGTGTCACGAGAATCGAAGAAGGGCAGGCCCTAAACTGCTTCTTCAGTGCGCCGACCGAGATGTATTTCTCGGGGTCTTGAAGCAGTCCAAGCCCCCGAGGCGGGTTCAGTGCCGGGAGTGAGTTGCGGGATCAGGGCTTTGTCCCGGCGAGGGACCAAGGGCAGGACACAGCGAAGTGGACGGAAGGGAGCGAGCTGGAGTCTCCCGTGGTTTCTTTGCCAGGTGCTTGAAGGAAGGCAGGAGCCAGCCTACTTCAGTGCAGGGACCCGGGGTGGTCTCAGGAGTGTTTGTCAGGGTCTTGCCCGAGGGCAGGAGCCAGCCTGGTTCAGAGCAGGCACCGGGCGGTTGGCTCAGGAGTGTTTGTCAGGGTCTTGCCTGAGGGCAGGAGCCAGCCTGGGCCAGTGCAGGCACCGGGCGGCTGGCTCAGGAGTGTTTGTCAGGGTCTTGCCCGAGGGCAGGAGCCAGCCTGGTTCAGAGCAGGCACCGGGCGGTTGGCTCAGGAGTGTTTGTCAGGGTCTTGCCCGAGGGCTGGAGCCAGCCTGGTTCAGTGCAGGCACCGGGCGGTGGGCTCAGTTGTGTTTGTCGGGGCCGGGCCATGGGCGGGACCCAGCCTCCTTCAGGGCAGGCACAGAGATGGGGGCTCAGGAGTCTGTGCTGGGCGAATCGAACAAGGGCCAGACCTAAACCGGTTGAGCGCAGGGACCGAGATGCAGCTTCAGGAGGATTTCCAGGCGGTAGGAGCCCGGCCAGGTTCAGCGCAGGGACCGAGATGCGGGCTCAGCAGTGTTTCCCGGCTAATTGAACGAGGGCACGGCCCACCCTGTCTCTGTGCAGGGACCGAGATGCGCCCTCTGAAGGGTTTCTCGAGGTCGAAAAGTGGGCAGGACGCGCTCGGCTTCAGGTTAGAGAGCTAGATGTGACCTCAGGAGGACGTGTTGAGGTAGCTCCCAAGGGCAGGATCTCGACTGGTTCAGCGCAGCGCCCGAGGGGTGGGCACAGGCGCATCTGCCGGTGTCTTCAGCAAGTGCTTGCAGTAGCCGCGGCCGGTGCAGGGAAGGAGATGTGGGCTCGGGGGCGTTGCAGGGAGCCGTGCACAAAGGGAGGCCCCAGCCTCGGTGCAAGCCATGGCTGCGAGGCAGGCTCAGGAGGGTCTGTCGGCGGACTGTCGCCGGGCGGGACCCAGCCTCGTCCAGTGCAGGGACCCAGGTGTTGGCTCCGGAGTGTTTGTCAGGGTTCGGAAGAAGCGCCGTGCATCGCCCTGTTGAGGGCAGCGACCGATGCAGGCTCAGGAGTGTTTGCCGGGGGTCGGGCCAAGGGCAGGACCTAGCCTGATTGAAGGCAGGGAACCCGATGTGGGCTCAGGAGTGCTTCACGGGGTTTGAACATGGGAAGGACACAGCCTGCTTCGGGGCATGGACTCAGATGCGCTCTCAGGATTATGTTCCAGGGACTTGAACATGGAAAATCCAACGAACACGTTCTGGACTGCAGGGACCGAGAGGTGGGGTCGGGAGTCTGTACTAGGCGCTCACACAAGGGCAGGACCTCGACTGTTTCAGATCAGTGACCGAGACGGGGCTCAGGAGTTTAGAAGGGCACTTCTGGAAGGGCACGACCCTGCCTGGTTTGGTGCAGCACGTGAGATGAGGGTGCAGCAATGATTCCGGGGGGTTTAAACAAGGAGAGGACTCACCGTCGTTCGGGGCCAGGGGGCCAAGTTTGGGCTCAGGACTGTTTGTCGGGGGCCTTGGCCAGAGGCAGAAACCACCGTGGTTGAGCTCAGGGACCAAGATGAACGCTCAGGCGTGTTTAGTGTGTGTGTGTGGGGGGTGGGGGGGTGTGTGGGGGGGTGTGCGCAAGGGCAGCATCCATCCGAGTTCCGGGCGGGCACGCAGCTGTGGGCTCAGGAGTGTGTGTCGCGGGAATCGAAGAAGGCAGGCCCTAGACTGCTTCTTCAGTGCGCCGACCGAGATGTATTTCTCGGGGTCTTGAAGCAGGCCAAGCCCCAGAGGTGGCTTCAGTGCCGGGAGTGAGCTGCGGGATCACAGCTTTGTCCCGGAGAGGGACCAAATGCAGGACACAGCGAAGTGGACGGGCAGGGAGCGAGCTGGAGTCTCCCGGTGGTTACTTTGCCAGGTGCTTGAACGAAGGCAGGAGCCAGCCTGCTTCGGTGCAGGGATCCGGAGTGGGCTCTGGAGTGTTTGCCAGGGTCTTGACCGAGGGCAGGAGCCAGCCTGGATCAGTGCAGACACCGGGCGGGGGGCCCAGGAGTGTTTGTCATGGTATTGCCCGAGGGCAGGAGCCAGCCTGGTTTAGAGCAGGCACCGGGCGGTGGGCTCAGGAGTGTTTGTCAGGGTATTGCCCGAGGGCAGGGACCAGCCTGGTTCAGGGCAGGCACCGGGCGGTGGTCTCAGGAGTGTCTGTCGGCGCCGGGCATGGGCAGGACCCAGCCTCCTTCAGGGCAGACACAGAGATGGGGGCTCAGGAGTCTGTGCTGAGTGAATCGAACAAGGGCCAGACCTAGACCGGTTCAGGGCAGGGACAGAGATGCTGCTTCAGGAGTATTTCCTGGGGGTAGGACCCCGGCCAGGTTTAGCGCGGGGATCAAGATGCGGGCTCAGCAGCGTTTCCCGGGTGACTGAACGAGGGCACGGCCCACCCTGTCTCTGTGCGGGGACCGAGATGCTCCCTCAGGAGGGTTTCTCGAGGTCTGATCGTGGGCAGGACGCGCACGGCTTCAGGGCAGAGTGCGAGAGGAGGCCTCAGGAGGACGTGTTGAGGTAGCTCCCAAGGGCAGAACCTCGACTGGTTCAGTGCAGCGCCCGAGGGGCGGGCACAGGCGCATTTGCCGGTGGCTTCGGCAATTGCTTGCCGGAGCCCTGGCCGGGGCAGGGAAGGAGATGTTGGCACAGGGGCGTTGGGTGGCGCTGTGCAGCAAGGGAGGCCCCAGCCTAGGTGCGTGCCGTGGCCGCGAGGCACGCTCAGGAGGGCCTGTCGGGGGACTGACACTGGGCGGGACCCAGCCTCGTCCCGAGCAGGGACCGAGGTGTTGGGTCAGGAGTGTTTGTCAGGGTCGGGAAGAAGTGCCGGGCACCGCCCAGTTGAGGGCAGCGACCGATGCAAGCTCAGGAGTGTTTGCCGGGGGTCGGGCCAAGGGCAGGACCTAGCCTGATTGAGGGCAGGCTACCCGATGTGGGCTCAGGAATGCTTCTCGGGGCTTGAACATGGGAAGGACCCAGCCTGCTTCGGGGCAGGGACTGAGATGCGCGCTCAGGATTATGTGTCCGGGACACGAATATGCAAAGTCCAACAAACGCCTGCTTGACTGCAGGGACCGAGAGGTGGGGTCGGGAGTCTGTGCTAAGGTCCCGCACAAGGGCAGGACCTCGACTGGTTCAGTTCAGTGACAGAGACGGGGCTCGGGAGATTAGACGTGCACTTCAGGAAGGGCGGAACCCAGCCTGGTTTGGTGCAGCGCGTGAGATGAGGGCGCAGCAGTGATTCTGAGGGGTTTGAACAAGGGGAGGCCTCACCGTCGTTCGGGGCCAGGGGGCCAGGTTTGGGCTCAGGATTGTTTGTCGGGGGCCTTGGCCAGACGCAGAAACCTCCGTGGTTGAGCTCAGGGACCGAGATGAACGCTCAGGAGTGTTTTGTGTGTGTGTGTGCGGGGAGGGGGTGTTGCTCAAGGGCAGCATCCATCCGAGTTCAGGGCGGGCACGCAGCTGTGGGCTCAGGAGTGTGTGTCACGAGAATCGAAGAAGGGCAGGCCCTAAACTGCTTCTTCAGTGCGCCGACCGAGATGTATTTCTCAGGGTCTTGAAGCAGTCCAAGCCCCCGAGGCGGGTTCAGTGCCGGGAGTGAGTTGCGGGATCAGGGCTTTGTCCCGGCGAGGGACCAAGGGCAGGACACAGCGAAGTGGACGGAAGGGAGCGATCTGAAGTCTCCCGTGGTTTCTTTGCCAGGTGCTTGAAGGAAGGCAGGAGCCAGCCTACTTCAGTGCAGGGACCCGGGGTGGTCTCAGGAGTGTTTGTCAGGGTCTTGCCCGAGGGCAGGAGCCAGCCTGGTTCAGAGCAGGCACCGGGCGGTTGGCTCAGGAGTGTTTGTCAGGGTCTTGCCTGAGGGCAGGAGCCAGCCTGGGCCAGTGCAGGCACCGGGCGGCTGGCTCAGCAGTGTTTGTCAGGGTCTTGCCCGAGGGCAGGAGCCAGCCTGGTTCAGAGCAGGCACCGGGCGGTTGGCTCAGGAGTGTTTGTCAGGGTCTTGCCCGAGGGCTGGAGCCAGCCTGGTTCAGTGCAGGCACCGGGCGGTGGGCTCAGTTGTGTTTGTCGGGGCCGGGCCATGGGCGGGACCCAGCCTCCTTCAGGGCAGGCACAGAGATGGGGGCTCAGGAGTCTGTGCTGGGCGAATCGAACAAGGGCCAGACCTAAACCGGTTGAGCGCAGGGACCGAGATGCAGCTTCAGGAGGATTTCCAGGCGGTAGGAGCCCGGCCAGGTTCAGCGCAGGGACCGAGATGCGGGCTCAGCAGTGTTTCCCGGCTAATTGAACGAGGGCACGGCCCACCCTGTCTCTGTGCAGGGACCGAGATGCGCCCTCTGAAGGGTTTCTCGAGGTCGAAAAGTGGGCAGGACGCGCTCGGCTTCAGGTTAGAGAGCTAGATGTGACCTCAGGAGGACGTGTTGAGGTAGCTCCCAAGGGCAGGATCTCGACTGGTTCAGCGCAGCGCCCGAGGGGTGGGCACAGGCGCATCTGCCGGTGTCTTCAGCAAGTGCTTGCAGTAGCCGCGGCCGGTGCAGGGAAGGAGATGTGGGCTCGGGGGCGTTGCAGGGAGCCGTGCACAAAGGGAGGCCCCAGCCTCGGTGCAAGCCATGGCTGCGAGGCAGGCTCAGGAGGGTCTGTCGGCGGACTGTCGCCGGGCGGGACCCAGCCTCGTCCAGTGCAGGGACCCAGGTGTTGGCTCCGGAGTGTTTGTCAGGGTTCGGAAGAAGCGCCGTGCATCGCCCTGTTGAGGGCAGCGACCGATGCAGGCTCAGGAGTGTTTGCCGGGGGTCGGGCCAAGGGCAGGACCTAGCCTGATTGAAGGCAGGGAACCCGATGTGGGCTCAGGAGTGCTTCACGGGGTTTGAACATGGGAAGGACCCAGCCTGCTTCGGGGCATGGACTCAGATGCGCTCTCAGGATTATGTTCCAGGGACTTGAACATGGAAAATCCAACGAACACGTTCTGGACTGCAGGGACCGAGAGGTGGGGTCGGGAGTCTGTACTAGGCGCTCGCACAAGGGCAGGACCTCGACTGTTTCAGATCAGTGACCGAGACGGGGCTCAGGAGTTTAGAAGGGCACTTCTGGAAGGGCACGACCCTGCCTGGTTTGGTGCAGCACGTGAGATGAGGGTGCAGCAATGATTCCGGGGGGTTTAAACAAGGAGAGGACTCACCGTCGTTCGGGGCCAGGGGGCCAAGTTTGGGCTCAGGACTGTTTGTCGGCGGCCTTGGCCAGAGGCAGAAACCACCGTGGTTGAGCTCAGGGACCAAGATGAACGCTCAGGCGTGTTTAGTGTGTGTGTGTGGGGGGTGGGGGGGTGTGTGGGGGGGGGTGCGCAAGGGCAGCATCCATCCGAGTTCCGGGCGGGCACGCAGCTGTGGGCTCAGGAGTGTGTGTCGCGGGAATCGAAGAAGGCAGGCCCTAGACTGCTTCTTCAGTGCGCCGACCGAGATGTATTTCTCGGGGTCTTGAAGCAGGCCAAGCCCCAGAGGTGGCTTCAGTGCCGGGAGTGAGCTGCGGGATCACAGCTTTGTCCCGGAGAGGGACCAAATGCAGGACACAGCGAAGTGGACGGGCAGGGAGCGAGCTGGAGTCTCCCGGTGGTTACTTTGCCAGGTGCTTGAACGAAGGCAGGAGCCAGCCTGCTTCGGTGCAGGGATCCGGAGTGGGCTCTGGAGTGTTTGCCAGGGTCTTGACCGAGGGCAGGAGCCAGCCTGGATCAGTGCAGACACCGGGCGGGGGGCCCAGGAGTGTTTGTCATGGTATTGCCCGAGGGCAGGAGCCAGCCTGGTTTAGAGCAGGCACCGGGCGGTGGGCTCAGGAGTGTTTGTCAGGGTATTGCCCGAGGGCAGGGACCAGCCTGGTTCAGGGCAGGCACCGGGCGGTGGTCTCAGGAGTGTCTGTCGGCGCCGGGCATGGGCAGGACCCAGCCTCCTTCAGGGCAGACACAGAGATGGGGGCTCAGGAGTCTGTGCTGAGTGAATCGAACAAGGGCCAGACCTAGACCGGTTCAGGGCAGGGACAGAGATGCTGCTTCAGGAGTATTTCCTGGGGGTAGGACCCCGGCCAGGTTTAGCGCGGGGATCAAGATGCGGGCTCAGCAGCGTTTCCCGGGTGACTGAACGAGGGCACGGCCCACCCTGTCTCTGTGCGGGGACCGAGATGCTCCCTCAGGAGGGTTTCTCGAGGTCTGATCGTGGGCAGGACGCGCACGGCTTCAGGGCAGAGTGCGAGAGGAGGCCTCAGGAGGACGTGTTGAGGTAGCTCCCAAGGGCAGAACCTCGACTGGTTCAGTGCAGCGCCCGAGGGGCGGGCACAGGCGCATTTGCCGGTGGCTTCGGCAATTGCTTGCCGGAGCCCTGGCGGGGGCAGGGAAGGAGATGTTGGCACAGGGGCGTTGGGTGGCGCTGTGCAGCAAGGGAGGCCCCAGCCTAGGTGCGTGCCGTGGCCGCGAGGCACGCTCAGGAGGGCCTGTCGGGGGACTGACACTGGGCGGGACCCAGCCTCGTCCCGAGCAGGGACCGAGGTGTTGGGTCAGGAGTGTTTGTCAGGGTCGGGAAGAAGTGCCGGGCACCGCCCAGTTGAGGGCAGCGACCGATGCAAGCTCAGGAGTGTTTGCCGGGGGTCGGGCCAAGGGCAGGACCTAGCCTGATTGAGGGCAGGCTACCCGATGTGGGCTCAGGAATGCTTCTCGGGGCTTGAACATGGGAAGGACCCAGCCTGCTTCGGGGCAGGGACTGAGATGCGCGCTCAGGATTATGTGTCCGGGACACGAATATGCAAAGTCCAACAAACGCCTGCTTGACTGCAGGGACCGAGAGGTGGGGTCGGGAGTCTGTGCTAAGGTCCCGCACAAGGGCAGGACCTCGACTGGTTCAGTTCAGTGACAGAGACGGGGCTCGGGAGATTAGACGTGCACTTCAGGAAGGGCGGAACCCAGCCTGGTTTGGTGCAGCGCGTGAGATGAGGGCGCAGCAGTGATTCTGAGGGGTTTGAACAAGGGGAGGCCTCACCGTCGTTCGGGGCCAGGGGGCCAGGTTTGGGCTCAGGATTGTTTGTCGGGGGCCTTGGCCAGACGCAGAAACCTCCGTGGTTGAGCTCAGGGACCGAGATGAACGCTCAGGAGTGTTTTGTGTGTGTGTGTGCGGGGAGGGGGTGTTGCTCAAGGGCAGCATCCATCCGAGATCAGGGCGGGCACGCAGCTGTGGGCTCAGGAGTGTGTGTCACGAGAATCGAAGAAGGGCAGGCCCTAAACTGCTTCTTCAGTGCGCCGACCGAGATGTATTTCTCGGGGTCTTGAAGCAGTCCAAGCCCCCGAGGCGGGTTCAGTGCCGGGAGTGAGTTGCGGGATCAGGGCTTTGTCCCGGCGAGGGACCAAGGGCAGGACACAGCGAAGTGGACGGAAGGGAGCGAGCTGGAGTCTCCCGTGGTTTCTTTGCCAGGTGCTTGAAGGAAGGCAGGAGCCAGCCTACTTCAGTGCAGGGACCCGGGGTGGTCTCAGGAGTGTTTGTCAGGGTCTTGCCCGAGGGCAGGAGCCAGCCTGGTTCAGAGCAGGCACCGGGCGGTTGGCTCAGGAGTGTTTGTCAGGGTCTTGCCTGAGGGCAGGAGCCAGCCTGGGCCAGTGCAGGCACCGGGCGGTTGGCTCAGGAATGTTTGTCAGGGTCTTGCCCGAGGGCTGGAGCCAGCCTGGTTCAGTGCAGGCACCGGGCGGTGGGCTCAGTTGTGTTTGTCGGGGCCGGGCCATGGGCGGGACCCAGCCTCCTTCAGGGCAGGCACAGAGATGGGGGCTCAGGAGTCTGTGCTGGGCGAATCGAACAAGGGCCAGACCTAAACCGGTTGAGCGCAGGGACCGAGATGCAGCTTCAGGAGGATTTCCAGGCGGTAGGAGCCCGGCCAGGTTCAGCGCAGGGACCGAGATGCGGGCTCAGCAGTGTTTCCCGGCTAATTGAACGAGGGCACGGCCCACCCTGTCTCTGTGCAGGGACCGAGATGCGCCCTCTGAAGGGTTTCTCGAGGTCGAAAAGTGGGCAGGACGCGCTCGGCTTCAGGTTAGAGAGCTAGATGTGACCTCAGGAGGACGTGTTGAGGTAGCTCCCAAGGGCAGGATCTCGACTGGTTCAGCGCAGCGCCCGAGGGGTGGGCACAGGCGCATCTGCCGGTGTCTTCAGCAAGTGCTTGCAGTAGCCGCGGCCGGTGCAGGGAAGGAGATGTGGGCTCGGGGGCGTTGCAGGGAGCCGTGCACAAAGGGAGGCCCCAGCCTCGGTGCAAGCCATGGCTGCGAGGCAGGCTCAGGAGGGTCTGTCGGCGGACTGTCGCCGGGCGGGACCCAGCCTCGTCCAGTGCAGGGACCCAGGTGTTGGCTCCGGAGTGTTTGTCAGGGTTCGGAAGAAGCGCCGTGCATCGCCCTGTTGAGGGCAGCGACCGATGCAGGCTCAGGAGTGTTTGCCGGGGGTCGGGCCAAGGGCAGGACCTAGCCTGATTGAAGGCAGGGAACCCGATGTGGGCTCAGGAGTGCTTCACGGGGTTTGAACATGGGAAGGACACAGCCTGCTTCGGGGCATGGACTCAGATGCGCTCTCAGGATTATGTTCCAGGGACTTGAACATGGAAAATCCAACGAACACGTTCTGGACTGCAGGGACCGAGAGGTGGGGTCGGGAGTCTGTACTAGGCGCTCGCACAAGGGCAGGACCTCGACTGTTTCAGATCAGTGACCGAGACGGGGCTCAGGAGTTTAGAAGGGCACTTCTGGAAGGGCACGACCCTGCCTGGTTTGGTGCAGCACGTGAGATGAGGGTGCAGCAATGATTCCGGGGGGTTTAAACAAGGAGAGGACTCACCGTCGTTCGGGGCCAGGGGGCCAAGTTTGGGCTCAGGACTGTTTGTCGGGGGCCTTGGCCAGAGGCAGAAACCACCGTGGTTGAGCTCAGGGACCAAGATGAACGCTCAGGCGTGTTTAGTGTGTGTGTGTGGGGGGTGGGGGGGTGTGTGGGGGGGTGTGCGCAAGGGCAGCATCCATCCGAGTTCCGGGCGGGCACGCAGCTGTGGGCTCAGGAGTGTGTGTCGCGGGAATCGAAGAAGGCAGGCCCTAGACTGCTTCTTCAGTGCGCCGACCGAGATGTATTTCTCGGGGTCTTGAAGCAGGCCAAGCCCCAGAGGTGGCTTCAGTGCCGGGAGTGAGCTGCGGGATCACAGCTTTGTCCCGGAGAGGGACCAAATGCAGGACACAGCGAAGTGGACGGGCAGGGAGCGAGCTGGAGTCTCCCGGTGGTTACTTTGCCAGGTGCTTGAACGAAGGCAGGAGCCAGCCTGCTTCGGTGCAGGGATCCGGAGTGGGCTCTGGAGTGTTTGCCAGGGTCTTGACCGAGGGCAGGAGCCAGCCTGGATCAGTGCAGACACCGGGCGGGGGGCCCAGGAGTGTTTGTCATGGTATTGCCCGAGGGCAGGAGCCAGCCTGGTTTAGAGCAGGCACCGGGCGGTGGGCTCAGGAGTGTTTGTCAGGGTATTGCCCGAGGGCAGGGACCAGCCTGGTTCAGGGCAGGCACCGGGCGGTGGTCTCAGGAGTGTCTGTCGGCGCCGGGCATGGGCAGGACCCAGCCTCCTTCAGGGCAGACACAGAGATGGGGGCTCAGGAGTCTGTGCTGAGTGAATCGAACAAGGGCCAGACCTAGACCGGTTCAGGGCAGGGACAGAGATGCTGCTTCAGGAGTATTTCCTGGGGGTAGGACCCCGGCCAGGTTTAGCGCGGGGATCAAGATGCGGGCTCAGCAGCGTTTCCCGGGTGACTGAACGAGGGCACGGCCCACCCTGTCTCTGTGCGGGGACCGAGATGCTCCCTCAGGAGGGTTTCTCGAGGTCTGATCGTGGGCAGGACGCGCACGGCTTCAGGGCAGAGTGCGAGAGGAGGCCTCAGGAGGACGTGTTGAGGTAGCTCCCAAGGGCAGAACCTCGACTGGTTCAGTGCAGCGCCCGAGGGGCGGGCACAGGCGCATTTGCCGGTGGCTTCGGCAATTGCTTGCCGGAGCCCTGGCCGGGGCAGGGAAGGAGATGTTGGCACAGGGGCGTTGGGTGGCGCTGTGCAGCAAGGGAGGCCCCAGCCTAGGTGCGTGCCGTGGCCGCGAGGCACGCTCAGGAGGGCCTGTCGGGGGACTGACACTGGGCGGGACCCAGCCTCGTCCCGAGCAGGGACCGAGGTGTTGGGTCAGGAGTGTTTGTCAGGGTCGGGAAGAAGTGCCGGGCACCGCCCAGTTGAGGGCAGCGACCGATGCAAGCTCAGGAGTGTTTGCCGGGGGTCGGGCCAAGGGCAGGACCTAGCCTGATTGAGGGCAGGCTACCCGATGTGGGCTCAGGAATGCTTCTCGGGGCTTGAACATGGGAAGGACCCAGCCTGCTTCGGGGCAGGGACTGAGATGCGCGCTCAGGATTATGTGTCCGGGACACGAATATGCAAAGTCCAACAAACGCCTGCTTGACTGCAGGGACCGAGAGGTGGGGTCGGGAGTCTGTGCTAAGGTCCCGCACAAGGGCAGGACCTCGACTGGTTCAGTTCAGTGACAGAGACGGGGCTCGGGAGATTAGACGTGCACTTCAGGAAGGGCGGAACCCAGCCTGGTTTGGTGCAGCGCGTGAGATGAGGGCGCAGCAGTGATTCTGAGGGGTTTGAACAAGGGGAGGCCTCACCGTCGTTCGGGGCCAGGGGGCCAGGTTTGGGCTCAGGATTGTTTGTCGGGGGCCTTGGCCAGACGCAGAAACCTCCGTGGTTGAGCTCAGGGACCGAGATGAACGCTCAGGAGTGTTTTGTGTGTGTGTGTGCGGGGAGGGGGTGTTGCTCAAGGGCAGCATCCATCCGAGTTCAGGGCGGGCACGCAGCTGTGGGCTCAGGAGTGTGTGTCACGAGAATCGAAGAAGGGCAGGCCCTAAACTGCTTCTTCAGTGCGCCGACCGAGATGTATTTCTCGGGGTCTTGAAGCAGTCCAAGCCCCCGAGGCGGGTTCAGTGCCGGGAGTGAGTTGCGGGATCAGGGCTTTGTCCCGGCGAGGGACCAAGGGCAGGACACAGCGAAGTGGACGGAAGGGAGCGATCTGAAGTCTCCCGTGGTTTCTTTGCCAGGTGCTTGAAGGAAGGCAGGAGCCAGCCTACTTCAGTGCAGGGACCCGGGGTGGTCTCAGGAGTGTTTGTCAGGGTCTTGCCCGAGGGCAGGAGCCAGCCTGGTTCAGAGCAGGCACCGGGCGGTTGGCTCAGGAGTGTTTGTCAGGGTCTTGCCTGAGGGCAGGAGCCAGCCTGGGCCAGTGCAGGCACCGGGCGGCTGGCTCAGGAGTGTTTGTCAGGGTCTTGCCCGAGGGCAGGAGCCAGCCTGGTTCAGAGCAGGCACCGGGCGGTTGGCTCAGGAGTGTTTGTCAGGGTCTTGCCCGAGGGCTGGAGCCAGCCTGGTTCAGTGCAGGCACCGGGCGGTGGGCTCAGTTGTGTTTGTCGGGGCCGGGCCATGGGCGGGACCCAGCCTCCTTCAGGGCAGGCACAGAGATGGGGGCTCAGGAGTCTGTGCTGGGCGAATCGAACAAGGGCCAGACCTAAACCGGTTGAGCGCAGGGACCGAGATGCAGCTTCAGGAGGATTTCCAGGCGGTAGGAGCCCGGCCAGGTTCAGCGCAGGGACCGAGATGCGGGCTCAGCAGTGTTTCCCGGCTAATTGAACGAGGGCACGGCCCACCCTGTCTCTGTGCAGGGACCGAGATGCGCCCTCTGAAGGGTTTCTCGAGGTCGAAAAGTGGGCAGGACGCGCTCGGCTTCAGGTTAGAGAGCTAGATGTGACCTCAGGAGGACGTGTTGAGGTAGCTCCCAAGGGCAGGATCTCGACTGGTTCAGCGCAGCGCCCGAGGGGTGGGCACAGGCGCATCTGCCGGTGTCTTCAGCAAGTGCTTGCAGTAGCCGCGGCCGGTGCAGGGAAGGAGATGTGGGCTCGGGGGCGTTGCAGGGAGCCGTGCACAAAGGGAGGCCCCAGCCTCGGTGCAAGCCATGGCTGCGAGGCAGGCTCAGGAGGGTCTGTCGGCGGACTGTCGCCGGGCGGGACCCAGCCTCGTCCAGTGCAGGGACCCAGGTGTTGGCTCCGGAGTGTTTGTCAGGGTTCGGAAGAAGCGCCGTGCATCGCCCTGTTGAGGGCAGCGACCGATGCAGGCTCAGGAGTGTTTGCCGGGGGTCGGGCCAAGGGCAGGACCTAGCCTGATTGAAGGCAGGGAACCCGATGTGGGCTCAGGAGTGCTTCACGGGGTTTGAACATGGGAAGGACACAGCCTGCTTCGGGGCATGGACTCAGATGCGCTCTCAGGATTATGTTCCAGGGACTTGAACATGGAAAATCCAACGAACACGTTCTGGACTGCAGGGACCGAGAGGTGGGGTCGGGAGTCTGTACTAGGCGCTCGCACAAGGGCAGGACCTCGACTGTTTCAGATCAGTGACCGAGACGGGGCTCAGGAGTTTAGAAGGGCACTTCTGGAAGGGCACGACCCTGCCTGGTTTGGTGCAGCACGTGAGATGAGGGTGCAGCAATGATTCCGGGGGGTTTAAACAAGGAGAGGACTCACCGTCGTTCGGGGCCAGGGGGCCAAGTTTGGGCTCAGGACTGTTTGTCGGCGGCCTTGGCCAGAGGCAGAAACCACCGTGGTTGAGCTCAGGGACCAAGATGAACGCTCAGGCGTGTTTAGTGTGTGTGTGTGGGGGGTGGGGGGGTGTGTGGGGGGGGGGTGCGCAAGGGCAGCATCCATCCGAGTTCCGGGCGGGCACGCAGCTGTGGGCTCAGGAGTGTGTGTCGCGGGAATCGAAGAAGGCAGGCCCTAGACTGCTTCTTCAGTGCGCCGACCGAGATGTATTTCTCGGGGTCTTGAAGCAGGCCAAGCCCCAGAGGTGGCTTCAGTGCCGGGAGTGAGCTGCGGGATCAGAGCTTTGTCCCGGAGAGGGACCAAATGCAGGACACAGCGAAGTGGACGGGCAGGGAGCGAGCTGGAGTCTCCCGGTGGTTACTTTGCCAGGTGCTTGAACGAAGGCAGGAGCCAGCCTGCTTCGGTGCAGGGATCCGGAGTGGGCTCTGGAGTGTTTGCCAGGGTCTTGACCGAGGGCAGGAGCCAGCCTGGATCAGTGCAGACACCGGGCGGGGGGCCCAGGAGTGTTTGTCATGGTATTGCCCGAGGGCAGGAGCCAGCCTGGTTTAGAGCAGGCACCGGGCGGTGGGCTCAGGAGTGTTTGTCAGGGTATTGCCCGAGGGCAGGGACCAGCCTGGTTCAGGGCAGGCACCGGGCGGTGGTCTCAGGAGTGTCTGTCGGCGCCGGGCATGGGCAGGACCCAGCCTCCTTCAGGGCAGACACAGAGATGGGGGCTCAGGAGTCTGTGCTGAGTGAATCGAACAAGGGCCAGACCTAGACCGGTTCAGGGCAGGGACAGAGATGCTGCTTCAGGAGTATTTCCTGGGGGTAGGACCCCGGCCAGGTTTAGCGCGGGGATCAAGATGCGGGCTCAGCAGCGTTTCCCGGGTGACTGAACGAGGGCACGGCCCACCCTGTCTCTGTGCGGGGACCGAGATGCTCCCTCAGGAGGGTTTCTCGAGGTCTGATCGTGGGCAGGACGCGCACGGCTTCAGGGCAGAGTGCGAGAGGAGGCCTCAGGAGGACGTGTTGAGGTAGCTCCCAAGGGCAGAACCTCGACTGGTTCAGTGCAGCGCCCGAGGGGCGGGCACAGGCGCATTTGCCGGTGGCTTCGGCAATTGCTTGCCGGAGCCCTGGCGGGGGCAGGGAAGGAGATGTTGGCACAGGGGCGTTGGGTGGCGCTGTGCAGCAAGGGAGGCCCCAGCCTAGGTGCGTGCCGTGGCCGCGAGGCACGCTCAGGAGGGCCTGTCGGGGGACTGACACTGGGCGGGACCCAGCCTCGTCCCGAGCAGGGACCGAGGTGTTGGGTCAGGAGTGTTTGTCAGGGTCGGGAAGAAGTGCCGGGCACCGCCCAGTTGAGGGCAGCGACCGATGCAAGCTCAGGAGTGTTTGCCGGGGGTCGGGCCAAGGGCAGGACCTAGCCTGATTGAGGGCAGGCTACCCGATGTGGGCTCAGGAATGCTTCTCGGGGCTTGAACATGGGAAGGACCCAGCCTGCTTCGGGGCAGGGACTGAGATGCGCGCTCAGGATTATGTGTCCGGGACACGAATATGCAAAGTCCAACAAACGCCTGCTTGACTGCAGGGACCGAGAGGTGGGGTCGGGAGTCTGTGCTAAGGTCCCGCACAAGGGCAGGACCTCGACTGGTTCAGTTCAGTGACAGAGACGGGGCTCGGGAGATTAGACGTGCACTTCAGGAAGGGCGGAACCCAGCCTGGTTTGGTGCAGCGCGTGAGATGAGGGCGCAGCAGTGATTCTGAGGGGTTTGAACAAGGGGAGGCCTCACCGTCGTTCGGGGCCAGGGGGCCAGGTTTGGGCTCAGGATTGTTTGTCGGGGGCCTTGGCCAGACGCAGAAACCTCCGTGGTTGAGCTCAGGGACCGAGATGAACGCTCAGGAGTGTTTTGTGTGTGTGTGTGCGGGGAGGGGGTGTTGCTCAAGGGCAGCATCCATCCGAGATCAGGGCGGGCACGCAGCTGTGGGCTCAGGAGTGTGTGTCACGAGAATCGAAGAAGGGCAGGCCCTAAACTGCTTCTTCAGTGCGCCGACCGAGATGTATTTCTCGGGGTCTTGAAGCAGTCCAAGCCCCCGAGGCGGGTTCAGTGCCGGGAGTGAGTTGCGGGATCAGGGCTTTGTCCCGGCGAGGGACCAAGGGCAGGACACAGCGAAGTGGACGGAAGGGAGCGAGCTGGAGTCTCCCGTGGTTTCTTTGCCAGGTGCTTGAAGGAAGGCAGGAGCCAGCCTACTTCAGTGCAGGGACCCGGGGTGGTCTCAGGAGTGTTTGTCAGGGTCTTGCCCGAGGGCAGGAGCCAGCCTGGTTCAGAGCAGGCACCGGGCGGTTGGCTCAGGAGTGTTTGTCAGGGTCTTGCCTGAGGGCAGGAGCCAGCCTGGGCCAGTGCAGGCACCGGGCGGCTGGCTCAGGAGTGTTTGTCAGGGTCTTGCCCGAGGGCAGGAGCCAGCCTGGTTCAGAGCAGGCACCGGGCGGTTGGCTCAGGAGTGTTTGTCAGGGTCTTGCCCGAGGGCTGGAGCCAGCCTGGTTCAGTGCAGGCACCGGGCGGTGGGCTCAGTTGTGTTTGTCGGGGCCGGGCCATGGGCGGGACCCAGCCTCCTTCAGGGCAGGCACAGAGATGGGGGCTCAGGAGTCTGTGCTGGGCGAATCGAACAAGGGCCAGACCTAAACCGGTTGAGCGCAGGGACCGAGATGCAGCTTCAGGAGGATTTCCAGGCGGTAGGAGCCCGGCCAGGTTCAGCGCAGGGACCGAGATGCGGGCTCAGCAGTGTTTCCCGGCTAATTGAACGAGGGCACGGCCCACCCTGTCTCTGTGCAGGGACCGAGATGCGCCCTCTGAAGGGTTTCTCGAGGTCGAAAAGTGGGCAGGACGCGCTCGGCTTCAGGTTAGAGAGCTAGATGTGACCTCAGGAGGACGTGTTGAGGTAGCTCCCAAGGGCAGGATCTCGACTGGTTCAGCGCAGCGCCCGAGGGGTGGGCACAGGCGCATCTGCCGGTGTCTTCAGCAAGTGCTTGCAGTAGCCGCGGCCGGTGCAGGGAAGGAGATGTGGGCTCGGGGGCGTTGCAGGGAGCCGTGCACAAAGGGAGGCCCCAGCCTCGGTGCAAGCCATGGCTGCGAGGCAGGCTCAGGAGGGTCTGTCGGCGGACTGTCGCCGGGCGGGACCCAGCCTCGTCCAGTGCAGGGACCCAGGTGTTGGCTCCGGAGTGTTTGTCAGGGTTCGGAAGAAGCGCCGTGCATCGCCCTGTTGAGGGCAGCGACCGATGCAGGCTCAGGAGTGTTTGCCGGGGGTCGGGCCAAGGGCAGGACCTAGCCTGATTGAAGGCAGGGAACCCGATGTGGGCTCAGGAGTGCTTCACGGGGTTTGAACATGGGAAGGACACAGCCTGCTTCGGGGCATGGACTCAGATGCGCTCTCAGGATTATGTTCCAGGGACTTGAACATGGAAAATCCAACGAACACGTTCTGGACTGCAGGGACCGAGAGGTGGGGTCGGGAGTCTGTACTAGGCGCTCGCACAAGGGCAGGACCTCGACTGTTTCAGATCAGTGACCGAGACGGGGCTCAGGAGTTTAGAAGGGCACTTCTGGAAGGGCACGACCCTGCCTGGTTTGGTGCAGCACGTGAGATGAGGGTGCAGCAATGATTCCGGGGGGTTTAAACAAGGAGAGGACTCACCGTCGTTCGGGGCCAGGGGGCCAAGTTTGGGCTCAGGACTGTTTGTCGGGGGCCTTGGCCAGAGGCAGAAACCACCGTGGTTGAGCTCAGGGACCAAGATGAACGCTCAGGCGTGTTTAGTGTGTGTGTGTGGGGGGTGGGGGGGTGTGTGGGGGGGTGTGCGCAAGGGCAGCATCCATCCGAGTTCCGGGCGGGCACGCAGCTGTGGGCTCAGGAGTGTGTGTCGCGGGAATCGAAGAAGGCAGGCCCTAGACTGCTTCTTCAGTGCGCCGACCGAGATGTATTTCTCGGGGTCTTGAAGCAGGCCAAGCCCCAGAGGTGGCTTCAGTGCCGGGAGTGAGCTGCGGGATCACAGCTTTGTCCCGGAGAGGGACCAAATGCAGGACACAGCGAAGTGGACGGGCAGGGAGCGAGCTGGAGTCTCCCGGTGGTTACTTTGCCAGGTGCTTGAACGAAGGCAGGAGCCAGCCTGCTTCGGTGCAGGGATCCGGAGTGGGCTCTGGAGTGTTTGCCAGGGTCTTGACCGAGGGCAGGAGCCAGCCTGGATCAGTGCAGACACCGGGCGGGGGGCCCAGGAGTGTTTGTCATGGTATTGCCCGAGGGCAGGAGCCAGCCTGGTTTAGAGCAGGCACCGGGCGGTGGGCTCAGGAGTGTTTGTCAGGGTATTGCCCGAGGGCAGGGACCAGCCTGGTTCAGGGCAGGCACCGGGCGGTGGTCTCAGGAGTGTCTGTCGGCGCCGGGCATGGGCAGGACCCAGCCTCCTTCAGGGCAGACACAGAGATGGGGGCTCAGGAGTCTGTGCTGAGTGAATCGAACAAGGGCCAGACCTAGACCGGTTCAGGGCAGGGACAGAGATGCTGCTTCAGGAGTATTTCCTGGGGGTAGGACCCCGGCCAGGTTTAGCGCGGGGATCAAGATGCGGGCTCAGCAGCGTTTCCCGGGTGACTGAACGAGGGCACGGCCCACCCTGTCTCTGTGCGGGGACCGAGATGCTCCCTCAGGAGGGTTTCTCGAGGTCTGATCGTGGGCAGGACGCGCACGGCTTCAGGGCAGAGTGCGAGAGGAGGCCTCAGGAGGACGTGTTGAGGTAGCTCCCAAGGGCAGAACCTCGACTGGTTCAGTGCAGCGCCCGAGGGGCGGGCACAGGCGCATTTGCCGGTGGCTTCGGCAATTGCTTGCCGGAGCCCTGGCCGGGGCAGGGAAGGAGATGTTGGCACAGGGGCGTTGGGTGGCGCTGTGCAGCAAGGGAGGCCCCAGCCTAGGTGCGTGCCGTGGCCGCGAGGCACGCTCAGGAGGGCCTGTCGGGGGACTGACACTGGGCGGGACCCAGCCTCGTCCCGAGCAGGGACCGAGGTGTTGGGTCAGGAGTGTTTGTCAGGGTCGGGAAGAAGTGCCGGGCACCGCCCAGTTGAGGGCAGCGACCGATGCAAGCTCAGGAGTGTTTGCCGGGGGTCGGGCCAAGGGCAGGACCTAGCCTGATTGAGGGCAGGCTACCCGATGTGGGCTCAGGAATGCTTCTCGGGGCTTGAACATGGGAAGGACCCAGCCTGCTTCGGGGCAGGGACTGAGATGCGCGCTCAGGATTATGTGTCCGGGACACGAATATGCAAAGTCCAACAAACGCCTGCTTGACTGCAGGGACCGAGAGGTGGGGTCGGGAGTCTGTGCTAAGGTCCCGCACAAGGGCAGGACCTCGACTGGTTCAGTTCAGTGACAGAGACGGGGCTCGGGAGATTAGACGTGCACTTCAGGAAGGGCGGAACCCAGCCTGGTTTGGTGCAGCGCGTGAGATGAGGGCGCAGCAGTGATTCTGAGGGGTTTGAACAAGGGGAGGCCTCACCGTCGTTCGGGGCCAGGGGGCCAGGTTTGGGCTCAGGATTGTTTGTCGGGGGCCTTGGCCAGACGCAGAAACCTCCGTGGTTGAGCTCAGGGACCGAGATGAACGCTCAGGAGTGTTTTGTGTGTGTGTGTGCGGGGAGGGGTGTTGCTCAAGGGCAGCATCCATCCGAGTTCAGGGCGGGCACGCAGCTGTGGGCTCAGGAGTGTGTGTCACGAGAATCGAAGAAGGGCAGGCCCTAAACTGCTTCTTCAGTGCGCCGACCGAGATATATTTCTCGGGGTGTTGAAGCAGGCCAAGCCCCCGTTGCGGGTTCAGTGCCGGGAGTGAGTTGCGGGATCAGGGCTTTGTCCCGGCGAGGGACCAAAGGCAGGACACAGCGACGTGGACGGGCACGGAGCGAGCTGGAGTCTCCCGGTGGTTACTTTGCCAGGTGCTTGCACGAAGGCAGGAGCCAGCCTGCTTCAGTGCAGAGACCCGGGGAGGTCACAGGAGTGTTTGTCAGGGTCTTGCCCTAGGGAGGGGGCCAGCCTGGTTCAGTGCAGGCACGGGGCGGTGGGCTCAGGAGTGTTTGTCCGGGTCTTGCCTGAGGGCAGGAGCCAGCCTGGTTCAATGCAGGCACCGGGCGGTGGGCTCAGGGGTGTTTGTCGGCGCCGGGCCGTGGGCGGGACCAAGCCTCCTTCAGGGCAGGCACAGAGATGGGGGCTCAGGAGCCTGTGATGTGCGTCCCGAACAAGGGCTAGACCTAGACCGGTTCAGGGCAGGGACCGAGATGCAGCTTCAGGAGTATTTCCTGGGGGTAGGAACCCGGCCAGGTTCACCGCGGGGACCAAGATGCGGGCTCTACCGTGTTTTTCGGGTGATTGAACGACGGCACGGCCCACCCTGTCTCTGTGCAGGGACCGAGATGCGCCCTCAGGAGGGTTTTTCGAGGTCGGACCATGGGCAGCACGCGCACGCCTTCAGGGCAGAGAGCGAGAGGTCACCTCAGGAGGACGTGTTGAGGTAGCGCCCAAGGGCAGGACCTCGACTGGTTCAGAGCAGCGCCCGAGGGGTGGGTAAAGGCGCATTTGCCAATGGCTTCAGCAAGTGCTTGCTGGAGCCGCGGCCGGTGCAGGGAAGGAGATGTTGACTCAGGGGCGTTGCACGGCACAGTGCCCAAAGGGAGGCCCCAGCCTAGGTGCGTGCCGTGGCCGCGAGGCAGGCTCAGGCGGGTCTGCCGGGGGACTGACGCCGGGTGGGACCCAGCCTCGTCCCGTGCAGGGACCGAGGTGTTGGCTCAGGAGTGTTGTCAGGGTCGGGAAGAAGTGCCGTGCACCGCCCAATTGAGGGAGCGACCGAGGCAGGCTCAGGAGTGCTTGCCGGGGGTCGGTCCAAGGGTAGGACCTAGCCTGATTGAGGGCAGGGAACCCGATGTGGGCTCGAGAGTGCTTCTCGGGGCTTGAACATGGGAAGGACCCAGCCTGCTTCGGGGCAGGCACTGAGACGCGCGCTCAGGATTATGTTCCCGGGACTCGAACATGGAAAGTCCAAAGAACGCCTGCTTGACTGCAGGGACCGAGAGGTTTGGGTCGGGAGTCTGTGCTAGGGGCCCGCACAAGGGCAGGACCTTGACTGGTTCAGTTCAGTGACCGAGACGGGGCCCAGGACTTTAGACGGGCACTTCAGGAAGGGCGGAACTCTGCGTGGTTTAGTGCAGCGCGTGAGATGAGGGCGCAGCAATGATTCCGGGCGTTTGAACAAGGGGAGGACTCACCGTCGTTCAGGGCCAGGGGGCCAGGTTTGGGCTCAGGATTGATTGTCGAGGGCCTTGGCCAGAGGCAGAAACCTCCGTGGTTGAGCTCAGGGACCGAGATGAACGCTCAGGAGTGTTTTTTGTGAGTTTGGGGGCGGTGGGGGTGTTGCCCAAGGGCAGCATCCATCCGAATTCAGGGCGGGCACGCAGCTGTGGGCTCAGGAGTGTGTGTCACGGGAATCGAAGAAGGGCAGGCCCTAAACTGCTTCTTCAGTGCGCCGACCGAGATGTATTTCTCGGGGTCTTGAAGCAGTCCAAGCCCCCGAGGCGGGTTCAGTGCCGGGAGTGAGTTGCGGGATCAGGGCTTTGTCCCGGCGAGGGACCAAGGGCAGGACACAGCGAAGTGGACGGAAGGGAGCGATCTGAAGTCTCCCGTGGTTTCTTTGCCAGGTGCTTGAAGGAAGGCAGGAGCCAGCCTACTTCAGTGCAGGGACCCGGGGTGGTCTCAGGAGTGTTTGTCAGGGTCTTGCCCGAGGGCAGGAGCCAGCCTGGTTCAGAGCAGGCACCGGGCGGTTGGCTCAGGAGTGTTTGTCAGGGTCTTGCCTGAGGGCAGGAGCCAGCCTGGGCCAGTGCAGGCACCGGGCGGCTGGCTCAGGAGTGTTTGTCAGGGTCTTGCCCGAGGGCAGGAGCCAGCCTGGTTCAGAGCAGGCACCGGGCGGTTGGCTCAGGAGTGTTTGTCAGGGTCTTGCCCGAGGGCTGGAGCCAGCCTGGTTCAGTGCAGGCACCGGGCGGTGGGCTCAGTTGTGTTTGTCGGGGCCGGGCCATGGGCGGGACCCAGCCTCCTTCAGGGCAGGCACAGAGATGGGGGCTCAGGAGTCTGTGCTGGGCGAATCGAACAAGGGCCAGACCTAAACCGGTTGAGCGCAGGGACCGAGATGCAGCTTCAGGAGGATTTCCAGGCGGTAGGAGCCCGGCCAGGTTCAGCGCAGGGACCGAGATGCGGGCTCAGCAGTGTTTCCCGGCTAATTGAACGAGGGCACGGCCCACCCTGTCTCTGTGCAGGGACCGAGATGCGCCCTCTGAAGGGTTTCTCGAGGTCGAAAAGTGGGCAGGACGCGCTCGGCTTCAGGTTAGAGAGCTAGATGTGACCTCAGGAGGACGTGTTGAGGTAGCTCCCAAGGGCAGGATCTCGACTGGTTCAGCGCAGCGCCCGAGGGGTGGGCACAGGCGCATCTGCCGGTGTCTTCAGCAAGTGCTTGCAGTAGCCGCGGCCGGTGCAGGGAAGGAGATGTGGGCTCGGGGGCGTTGCAGGGAGCCGTGCACAAAGGGAGGCCCCAGCCTCGGTGCAAGCCATGGCTGCGAGGCAGGCTCAGGAGGGTCTGTCGGCGGACTGTCACCGGGCGGGACCCAGCCTCGTCCAGTGCAGGGACCCAGGTGTTGGCTCCGGAGTGTTTGTCAGGGTTCGGAAGAAGCGCCGTGCATCGCCCTGTTGAGGGCAGCGACCGATGCAGGCTCAGGAGTGTTTGCCGGGGGTCGGGCCAAGGGCAGGACCTAGCCTGATTGAAGGCAGGGAACCCGATGTGGGCTCAGGAGTGCTTCACGGGGTTTGAACATGGGAAGGACACAGCCTGCTTCGGGGCATGGACTCAGATGCGCTCTCAGGATTATGTTCCAGGGACTTGAACATGGAAAATCCAACGAACACGTTCTGGACTGCAGGGACCGAGAGGTGGGGTCGGGAGTCTGTACTAGGCGCTCGCACAAGGGCAGGACCTCGACTGTTTCAGATCAGTGACCGAGACGGGGCTCAGGAGTTTAGAAGGGCACTTCTGGAAGGGCACGACCCTGCCTGGTTTGGTGCAGCACGTGAGATGAGGGTGCAGCAATGATTCCGGGGGGTTTAAACAAGGAGAGGACTCACCGTCGTTCGGGGCCAGGGGGCCAAGTTTGGGCTCAGGACTGTTTGTCGGGGGCCTTGGCCAGAGGCAGAAACCACCGTGGTTGAGCTCAGGGACCAAGATGAACGCTCAGGCGTGTTTAGTGTGTGTGTGTGGGGGGTGGGGGGGTGTGTGGGGGGGTGTGCGCAAGGGCAGCATCCATCCGAGTTCCGGGCGGGCACGCAGCTGTGGGCTCAGGAGTGTGTGTCGCGGGAATCGAAGAAGGCAGGCCCTAGACTGCTTCTTCAGTGCGCCGACCGAGATGTATTTCTCGGGGTCTTGAAGCAGGCCAAGCCCCAGAGGTGGCTTCAGTGCCGGGAGTGAGCTGCGGGATCACAGCTTTGTCCCGGAGAGGGACCAAATGCAGGACACAGCGAAGTGGACGGGCAGGGAGCGAGCTGGAGTCTCCCGGTGGTTACTTTGCCAGGTGCTTGAACGAAGGCAGGAGCCAGCCTGCTTCGGTGCAGGGATCCGGAGTGGGCTCTGGAGTGTTTGCCAGGGTCTTGACCGAGGGCAGGAGCCAGCCTGGATCAGTGCAGACACCGGGCGGGGGGCCCAGGAGTGTTTGTCATGGTATTGCCCGAGGGCAGGGACCAGCCTGGTTCAGGGCAGGCACCGGGCGGTGGTCTCAGGAGTGTCTGTCGGCGCCGGGCATGGGCAGGACCCAGCCTCCTTCAGGGCAGACACAGAGATGGGGGCTCAGGAGTCTGTGCTGAGTGAATCGAACAAGGGCCAGACCTAGACCGGTTCAGGGCAGGGACAGAGATGCTGCTTCAGGAGTATTTCCTGGGGGTAGGACCCCGGCCAGGTTTAGCGCGGGGATCAAGATGCGGGCTCAGCAGCGTTTCCCGGGTGACTGAACGAGGGCACGGCCCACCCTGTCTCTGTGCGGGGACCGAGATGCTCCCTCAGGAGGGTTTCTCGAGGTCTGATCGTGGGCAGGACGCGCACGGCTTCAGGGCAGAGTGCGAGAGGAGGCCTCAGGAGGACGTGTTGAGGTAGCTCCCAAGGGCAGAACCTCGACTGGTTCAGTGCAGCGCCCGAGGGGCGGGCACAGGCGCATTTGCCGGTGGCTTCGGCAATTGCTTGCCGGAGCCCTGGCCGGGGCAGGGAAGGAGATGTTGGCACAGGGGCGTTGGGTGGCGCTGTGCAGCAAGGGAGGCCCCAGCCTAGGTGCGTGCCGTGGCCGCGAGGCACGCTCAGGAGGGCCTGTCGGGGGACTGACACTGGGCGGGACCCAGCCTCGTCCCGAGCAGGGACCGAGGTGTTGGGTCAGGAGTGTTTGTCAGGGTCGGGAAGAAGTGCCGGGCACCGCCCAGTTGAGGGCAGCGACCGATGCAAGCTCAGGAGTGTTTGCCGGGGGTCGGGCCAAGGGCAGGACCTAGCCTGATTGAGGGCAGGCTACCCGATGTGGGCTCAGGAATGCTTCTCGGGGCTTGAACATGGGAAGGACCCAGCCTGCTTCGGGGCAGGGACTGAGATGCGCGCTCAGGATTATGTGTCCGGGACACGAATATGCAAAGTCCAACAAACGCCTGCTTGACTGCAGGGACCGAGAGGTGGGGTCGGGAGTCTGTGCTAAGGTCCCGCACAAGGGCAGGACCTCGACTGGTTCAGTTCAGTGACAGAGACGGGGCTCGGGAGATTAGACGTGCACTTCAGGAAGGGCGGAACCCAGCCTGGTTTGGTGCAGCGCGTGAGATGAGGGCGCAGCAGTGATTCTGAGGGGTTTGAACAAGGGGAGGCCTCACCGTCGTTCGGGGCCAGGGGGCCAGGTTTGGGCTCAGGATTGTTTGTCGGGGGCCTTGGCCAGACGCAGAAACCTCCGTGGTTGAGCTCAGGGACCGAGATGAACGCTCAGGAGTGTTTTGTGTGTGTGTGTGCGGGGAGGGGGTGTTGCTCAAGGGCAGCATCCATCCGAGTTCAGGGCGGGCACGCAGCTGTGGGCTCAGGAGTGTGTGTCACGAGAATCGAAGAAGGGCAGGCCCTAAACTGCTTCTTCAGTGCGCCGACCGAGATGTATTTCTCGGGGTCTTGAAGCAGTCCAAGCCCCCGAGGCGGGTTCAGTGCCGGGAGTGAGTTGCGGGATCAGGGCTTTGTCCCGGCGAGGGACCAAGGGCAGGACACAGCGAAGTGGACGGAAGGGAGCGATCTGAAGTCTCCCGTGGTTTCTTTGCCAGGTGCTTGAAGGAAGGCAGGAGCCAGCCTACTTCAGTGCAGGGACCCGGGGTGGTCTCAGGAGTGTTTGTCAGGGTCTTGCCCGAGGGCAGGAGCCAGCCTGGTTCAGAGCAGGCACCGGGCGGTTGGCTCAGGAGTGTTTGTCAGGGTCTTGCCTGAGGGCAGGAGCCAGCCTGGGCCAGTGCAGGCACCGGGCGGCTGGCTCAGGAGTGTTTGTCAGGGTCTTGCCCGAGGGCAGGAGCCAGCCTGGTTCAGAGCAGGCACCGGGCGGTTGGCTCAGGAGTGTTTGTCAGGGTCTTGCCCGAGGGCTGGAGCCAGCCTGGTTCAGTGCAGGCACCGGGCGGTGGGCTCAGTTGTGTTTGTCGGGGCCGGGCCATGGGCGGGACCCAGCCTCCTTCAGGGCAGGCACAGAGATGGGGGCTCAGGAGTCTGTGCTGGGCGAATCGAACAAGGGCCAGACCTAAACCGGTTGAGCGCAGGGACCGAGATGCAGCTTCAGGAGGATTTCCAGGCGGTAGGAGCCCGGCCAGGTTCAGCGCAGGGACCGAGATGCGGGCTCAGCAGTGTTTCCCGGCTAATTGAACGAGGGCACGGCCCACCCTGTCTCTGTGCAGGGACCGAGATGCGCCCTCTGAAGGGTTTCTCGAGGTCGAAAAGTGGGCAGGACGCGCTCGGCTTCAGGTTAGAGAGCTAGATGTGACCTCAGGAGGACGTGTTGAGGTAGCTCCCAAGGGCAGGATCTCGACTGGTTCAGCGCAGCGCCCGAGGGGTGGGCACAGGCGCATCTGCCGGTGTCTTCAGCAAGTGCTTGCAGTAGCCGCGGCCGGTGCAGGGAAGGAGATGTGGGCTCGGGGGCGTTGCAGGGAGCCGTGCACAAAGGGAGGCCCCAGCCTCGGTGCAAGCCATGGCTGCGAGGCAGGCTCAGGAGGGTCTGTCGGCGGACTGTCGCCGGGCGGGACCCAGCCTCGTCCAGTGCAGGGACCCAGGTGTTGGCTCCGGAGTGTTTGTCAGGGTTCGGAAGAAGCGCCGTGCATCGCCCTGTTGAGGGCAGCGACCGATGCAGGCTCAGGAGTGTTTGCCGGGGGTCGGGCCAAGGGCAGGACCTAGCCTGATTGAAGGCAGGGAACCCGATGTGGGCTCAGGAGTGCTTCACGGGGTTTGAACATGGGAAGGACACAGCCTGCTTCGGGGCATGGACTCAGATGCGCTCTCAGGATTATGTTCCAGGGACTTGAACATGGAAAATCCAACGAACACGTTCTGGACTGCAGGGACCAAGAGGTGGGGTCGGGAGTCTGTACTAGGCGCTCGCACAAGGGCAGGACCTCGACTGTTTCAGATCAGTGACCGAGACGGGGCTCAGGAGTTTAGAAGGGCACTTCTGGAAGGGCACGACCCTGCCTGGTTTGGTGCAGCACGTGAGATGAGGGTGCAGCAATGATTCCGGGGGGTTTAAACAAGGAGAGGACTCACCGTCGTTCGGGGCCAGGGGGCCAAGTTTGGGCTCAGGATTGTTTGTCGGGGGCCTTGTCCAGAGGCAGAAACCACCGTGGTTGAGCTCAGGGACCAAGATGAACGCTCAGGCGTGTTTAGTGTGTGTGTGTGGGGGGTGGGGGGGTGTGTGGGGGGTGTGCGCAAGGGCAGCATCCATCCGAGTTCCGGGCGGGCACGCAGCTGTGGGCTCAGGAGTGTGTGTCGCGGGAATCGAAGAAGGCAGGCCCTAGACTGCTTCTTCAGTGCGCCGACCGAGATGTATTTCTCGGGGTCTTGAAGCAGGCCAAGCCCCAGAGGTGGCTTCAGTGCCGGGAGTGAGCTGCGGGATCACAGCTTTGTCCCGGAGAGGGACCAAATGCAGGACACAGCGAAGTGGACGGGCAGGGAGCGAGCTGGAGTCTCCCGGTGGTTACTTTGCCAGGTGCTTGAACGAAGGCAGGAGCCAGCCTGCTTCGGTGCAGGGATCCGGAGTGGGCTCTGGAGTGTTTGCCAGGGTCTTGACCGAGGGCAGGAGCCAGCCTGGATCAGTGCAGACACCGGGCGGGGGGCCCAGGAGTGTTTGTCATGGTATTGCCCGAGGGCAGGGACCAGCCTGGTTCAGGGCAGGCACCGGGCGGTGGTCTCAGGAGTGTCTGTCGGCGCCGGGCATGGGCAGGACCCAGCCTCCTTCAGGGCAGACACAGAGATGGGGGCTCAGGAGTCTGTGCTGAGTGAATCGAACAAGGGCCAGACCTAGACCGGTTCAGGGCAGGGACAGAGATGCTGCTTCAGGAGTATTTCCTGGGGGTAGGACCCCGGCCAGGTTTAGCGCGGGGATCAAGATGCGGGCTCAGCAGCGTTTCCCGGGTGACTGAACGAGGGCACGGCCCACCCTGTCTCTGTGCGGGGACCGAGATGCTCCCTCAGGAGGGTTTCTCGAGGTCTGATCGTGGGCAGGACGCGCACGGCTTCAGGGCAGAGTGCGAGAGGAGGCCTCAGGAGGACGTGTTGAGGTAGCTCCCAAGGGCAGAACCTCGACTGGTTCAGTGCAGCGCCCGAGGGGCGGGCACAGGCGCATTTGCCGGTGGCTTCGGCAATTGCTTGCCGGAGCCCTGGCCGGGGCAGGGAAGGAGATGTTGGCACAGGGGCGTTGGGTGGCGCTGTGCAGCAAGGGAGGCCCCAGCCTAGGTGCGTGCCGTGGCCGCGAGGCACGCTCAGGAGGGCCTGTCGGGGGACTGACACTGGGCGGGACCCAGCCTCGTCCCGAGCAGGGACCGAGGTGTTGGGTCAGGAGTGTTTGTCAGGGTCGGGAAGAAGTGCCGGGCACCGCCCAGTTGAGGGCAGCGACCGATGCAAGCTCAGGAGTGTTTGCCGGGGGTCGGGCCAAGGGCAGGACCTAGCCTGATTGAGGGCAGGCTACCCGATGTGGGCTCAGGAATGCTTCTCGGGGCTTGAACATGGGAAGGACCCAGCCTGCTTCGGGGCAGGGACTGAGATGCGCGCTCAGGATTATGTGTCCGGGACACGAATATGCAAAGTCCAACAAACGCCTGCTTGACTGCAGGGACCGAGAGGTGGGGTCGGGAGTCTGTGCTAAGGTCCCGCACAAGGGCAGGACCTCGACTGGTTCAGTTCAGTGACAGAGACGGGGCTCGGGAGATTAGACGTGCACTTCAGGAAGGGCGGAACCCAGCCTGGTTTGGTGCAGCGCGTGAGATGAGGGCGCAGCAGTGATTCTGAGGGGTTTGAACAAGGGGAGGCCTCACCGTCGTTCGGGGCCAGGGGGCCAGGTTTGGGCTCAGGATTGTTTGTCGGGGGCCTTGGCCAGACGCAGAAACCTCCGTGGTTGAGCTCAGGGACCGAGATGAACGCTCAGGAGTGTTTTGTGTGTGTGTGTGCGGGGAGGGGGTGTTGCTCAAGGGCAGCATCCATCCGAGTTCAGGGCGGGCACGCAGCTGTGGGCTCAGGAGTGTGTGTCACGAGAATCGAAGAAGGGCAGGCCCTAAACTGCTTCTTCAGTGCGCCGACCGAGATGTATTTCTCGGGGTCTTGAAGCAGTCCAAGCCCCCGAGGCGGGTTCAGTGCCGGGAGTGAGTTGCGGGATCAGGGCTTTGTCCCGGCGAGGGACCAAGGGCAGGACACAGCGAAGTGGACGGAAGGGAGCGATCTGAAGTCCCCCGTGGTTTCTTTGCCAGGTGCTTGAAGGAAGGCAGGAGCCAGCCTACTTCAGTGCAGGGACCCGGGGTGGTCTCAGGAGTGTTTGTCAGGGTCTTGCCCGAGGGCAGGAGCCAGCCTGGTTCAGAGCAGGCACCGGGCGGTTGGCTCAGGAGTGTTTGTCAGGGTCTTGCCTGAGGGCAGGAGCCAGCCTGGGCCAGTGCAGGCACCGGGCGGCTGGCTCAGGAGTGTTTGTCAGGGTCTTGCCCGAGGGCAGGAGCCAGCCTGGTTCAGAGCAGGCACCGGGCGGTTGGCTCAGGAGTGTTTGTCAGGGTCTTGCCCGAGGGCTGGAGCCAGCCTGGTTCAGTGCAGGCACCGGGCGGTGGGCTCAGTTGTGTTTGTCGGGGCCGGGCCATGGGCGGGACCCAGCCTCCTTCAGGGCAGGCACAGAGATGGGGGCTCAGGAGTCTGTGCTGGGCGAATCGAACAAGGGCCAGACCTAAACCGGTTGAGCGCAGGGACCGAGATGCAGCTTCAGGAGGATTTCCAGGCGGTAGGAGCCCGGCCAGGTTCAGCGCAGGGACCGAGATGCGGGCTCAGCAGTGTTTCCCGGCTAATTGAACGAGGGCACGGCCCACCCTGTCTCTGTGCAGGGACCGAGATGCGCCCTCTGAAGGGTTTCTCGAGGTCGAAAAGTGGGCAGGACGCGCTCGGCTTCAGGTTAGAGAGCTAGATGTGACCTCAGGAGGACGTGTTGAGGTAGCTCCCAAGGGCAGGATCTCGACTGGTTCAGCGCAGCGCCCGAGGGGTGGGCACAGGCGCATCTGCCGGTGTCTTCAGCAAGTGCTTGCAGTAGCCGCGGCCGGTGCAGGGAAGGAGATGTGGGCTCGGGGGCGTTGCAGGGAGCCGTGCACAAAGGGAGGCCCCAGCCTCGGTGCAAGCCATGGCTGCGAGGCAGGCTCAGGAGGGTCTGTCGGCGGACTGTCGCCGGGCGGGACCCAGCCTCGTCCAGTGCAGGGACCCAGGTGTTGGCTCCGGAGTGTTTGTCAGGGTTCGGAAGAAGCGCCGTGCATCGCCCTGTTGAGGGCAGCGACCGATGCAGGCTCAGGAGTGTTTGCCGGGGGTCGGGCCAAGGGCAGGACCTAGCCTGATTGAAGGCAGGGAACCCGATGTGGGCTCAGGAGTGCTTCACGGGGTTTGAACATGGGAAGGACACAGCCTGCTTCGGGGCATGGACTCAGATGCGCTCTCAGGATTATGTTCCAGGGACTTGAACATGGAAAATCCAACGAACACGTTCTGGACTGCAGGGACCAAGAGGTGGGGTCGGGAGTCTGTACTAGGCGCTCGCACAAGGGCAGGACCTCGACTGTTTCAGATCAGTGACCGAGACGGGGCTCAGGAGTTTAGAAGGGCACTTCTGGAAGGGCACGACCCTGCCTGGTTTGGTGCAGCACGTGAGATGAGGGTGCAGCAATGATTCCGGGGGGTTTAAACAAGGAGAGGACTCACCGTCGTTCGGGGCCAGGGGGCCAAGTTTGGGCTCAGGATTGTTTGTCGGGGGCCTTGTCCAGAGGCAGAAACCACCGTGGTTGAGCTCAGGGACCAAGATGAACGCTCAGGCGTGTTTAGTGTGTGTGTGTGGGGGGTGGGGGGGTGTGTGGGGGGTGTGCGCAAGGGCAGCATCCATCCGAGTTCCGGGCGGGCACGCAGCTGTGGGCTCAGGAGTGTGTGTCGCGGGAATCGAAGAAGGCAGGCCCTAGACTGCTTCTTCAGTGCGCCGACCGAGATGTATTTCTCGGGGTCTTGAAGCAGGCCAAGCCCCAGAGGTGGCTTCAGTGCCGGGAGTGAGCTGCGGGATCACAGCTTTGTCCCGGAGAGGGACCAAATGCAGGACACAGCGAAGTGGACGGGCAGGGAGCGAGCTGGAGTCTCCCGGTGGTTACTTTGCCAGGTGCTTGAACGAAGGCAGGAGCCAGCCTGCTTCGGTGCAGGGATCCGGAGTGGGCTCTGGAGTGTTTGCCAGGGTCTTGACCGAGGGCAGGAGCCAGCCTGGATCAGTGCAGACACCGGGCGGGGGGCCCAGGAGTGTTTGTCATGGTATTGCCCGAGGGCAGGGACCAGCCTGGTTCAGGGCAGGCACCGGGCGGTGGTCTCAGGAGTGTCTGTCGGCGCCGGGCATGGGCAGGACCCAGCCTCCTTCAGGGCAGACACAGAGATGGGGGCTCAGGAGTCTGTGCTGAGTGAATCGAACAAGGGCCAGACCTAGACCGGTTCAGGGCAGGGACAGAGATGCTGCTTCAGGAGTATTTCCTGGGGGTAGGACCCCGGCCAGGTTTAGCGCGGGGATCAAGATGCGGGCTCAGCAGCGTTTCCCGGGTGACTGAACGAGGGCACGGCCCACCCTGTCTCTGTGCGGGGACCGAGATGCTCCCTCAGGAGGGTTTCTCGAGGTCTGATCGTGGGCAGGACGCGCACGGCTTCAGGGCAGAGTGCGAGAGGAGGCCTCAGGAGGACGTGTTGAGGTAGCTCCCAAGGGCAGAACCTCGACTGGTTCAGTGCAGCGCCCGAGGGGCGGGCACAGGCGCATTTGCCGGTGGCTTCGGCAATTGCTTGCCGGAGCCCTGGCCGGGGCAGGGAAGGAGATGTTGGCACAGGGGCGTTGGGTGGCGCTGTGCAGCAAGGGAGGCCCCAGCCTAGGTGCGTGCCGTGGCCGCGAGGCACGCTCAGGAGGGCCTGTCGGGGGACTGACACTGGGCGGGACCCAGCCTCGTCCCGAGCAGGGACCGAGGTGTTGGGTCAGGAGTGTTTGTCAGGGTCGGGAAGAAGTGCCGGGCACCGCCCAGTTGAGGGCAGCGACCGATGCAAGCTCAGGAGTGTTTGCCGGGGGTCGGGCCAAGGGCAGGACCTAGCCTGATTGAGGGCAGGCTACCCGATGTGGGCTCAGGAATGCTTCTCGGGGCTTGAACATGGGAAGGACCCAGCCTGCTTCGGGGCAGGGACTGAGATGCGCGCTCAGGATTATGTGTCCGGGACACGAATATGCAAAGTCCAACAAACGCCTGCTTGACTGCAGGGACCGAGAGGTGGGGTCGGGAGTCTGTGCTAAGGTCCCGCACAAGGGCAGGACCTCGACTGGTTCAGTTCAGTGACAGAGACGGGGCTCGGGAGATTAGACGTGCACTTCAGGAAGGGCGGAACCCAGCCTGGTTTGGTGCAGCGCGTGAGATGAGGGCGCAGCAGTGATTCTGAGGGGTTTGAACAAGGGGAGGCCTCACCGTCGTTCGGGGCCAGGGGGCCAGGTTTGGGCTCAGGATTGTTTGTCGGGGGCCTTGGCCAGACGCAGAAACCTCCGTGGTTGAGCTCAGGGACCGAGATGAACGCTCAGGAGTGTTTTGTGTGTGTGTGTGCGGGGAGGGGGTGTTGCTCAAGGGCAGCATCCATCCGAGTTCAGGGCGGGCACGCAGCTGTGGGCTCAGGAGTCTGTGTCACGAGAATCGAAGAAGGGCAGGCCCTAAACTGCTTCTTCAGTGCGCCGACCGAGATGTATTTCTCGGGGTCTTGAAGCAGTCCAAGCCCCCGAGGCGGGTTCAGTGCCGGGAGTGAGTTGCGGGATCAGGGCTTTGTCCCGGCGAGGGACCAAGGGCAGGACACAGCGAAGTGGACGGAAGGGAGCGATCTGAAGTCTCCCGTGGTTTCTTTGCCAGGTGCTTGAAGGAAGGCAGGAGCCAGCCTACTTCAGTGCAGGGACCCGGGGTGGTCTCAGGAGTGTTTGTCAGGGTCTTGCCCGAGGGCAGGAGCCAGCCTGGTTCAGAGCAGGCACCGGGCGGTTGGCTCAGGAGTGTTTGTCAGGGTCTTGCCTGAGGGCAGGAGCCAGCCTGGGCCAGTGCAGGCACCGGGCGGCTGGCTCAGGAGTGTTTGTCAGGGTCTTGCCCGAGGGCAGGAGCCAGCCTGGTTCAGAGCAGGCACCGGGCGGTTGGCTCAGGAGTGTTTGTCAGGGTCTTGCCCGAGGGCTGGAGCCAGCCTGGTTCAGTGCAGGCACCGGGCGGTGGGCTCAGTTGTGTTTGTCGGGGCCGGGCCATGGGCGGGACCCAGCCTCCTTCAGGGCAGGCACAGAGATGGGGGCTCAGGAGTCTGTGCTGGGCGAATCGAACAAGGGCCAGACCTAAACCGGTTGAGCGCAGGGACCGAGATGCAGCTTCAGGAGGATTTCCAGGCGGTAGGAGCCCGGCCAGGTTCAGCGCAGGGACCGAGATGCGGGCTCAGCAGTGTTTCCCGGCTAATTGAACGAGGGCACGGCCCACCCTGTCTCTGTGCAGGGACCGAGATGCGCCCTCTGAAGGGTTTCTCGAGGTCGAAAAGTGGGCAGGACGCGCTCGGCTTCAGGTTAGAGAGCTAGATGTGACCTCAGGAGGACCTGTTGAGGTAGCTCCCAAGGGCAGGATCTCGACTGGTTCAGCGCAGCGCCCGAGGGGTGGGCACAGGCGCATCTGCCGGTGTCTTCAGCAAGTGCTTGCAGTAGCCGCGGCCGGTGCAGGGAAGGAGATGTGGGCTCGGGGGCGTTGCAGGGAGCCGTGCACAAAGGGAGGCCCCAGCCTCGGTGCAAGCCATGGCTGCGAGGCAGGCTCAGGAGGGTCTGTCGGCGGACTGTCGCCGGGCGGGACCCAGCCTCGTCCAGTGCAGGGACCCAGGTGTTGGCTCCGGAGTGTTTGTCAGGGTTCGGAAGAAGCGCCGTGCATCGCCCTGTTGAGGGCAGCGACCGATGCAGGCTCAGGAGTGTTTGCCGGGGGTCGGGCCAAGGGCAGGACCTAGCCTGATTGAAGGCAGGGAACCCGATGTGGGCTCAGGAGTGCTTCACGGGGTTTGAACATGGGAAGGACACAGCCTGCTTCGGGGCATGGACTCAGATGCGCTCTCAGGATTATGTTCCAGGGACTTGAACATGGAAAATCCAACGAACACGTTCTGGACTGCAGGGACCAAGAGGTGGGGTCGGGAGTCTGTACTAGGCGCTCGCACAAGGGCAGGACCTCGACTGTTTCAGATCAGTGACCGAGACGGGGCTCAGGAGTTTAGAAGGGCACTTCTGGAAGGGCACGACCCTGCCTGGTTTGGTACAGCACGTGAGATGAGGGTGCAGCAATGATTCCGGGGGGTTTAAACAAGGAGAGGACTCACCGTCGTTCGGGGCCAGGGGGCCAAGTTTGGGCTCAGGATTGTTTGTCGGGGGCCTTGTCCAGAGGCAGAAACCACCGTGGTTGAGCTCAGGGACCAAGATGAACGCTCAGGCGTGTTTAGTGTGTGTGTGTGGGGGGTGGGGGGGTGTGTGGGGGGTGTGCGCAAGGGCAGCATCCATCCGAGTTCCGGGCGGGCACGCAGCTGTGGGCTCAGGAGTGTGTGTCGCGGGAATCGAAGAAGGCAGGCCCTAGACTGCTTCTTCAGTGCGCCGACCGAGATGTATTTCTCGGGGTCTTGAAGCAGGCCAAGCCCCAGAGGTGGCTTCAGTGCCGGGAGTGAGCTGCGGGATCACAGCTTTGTCCCGGAGAGGGACCAAATGCAGGACACAGCGAAGTGGACGGGCAGGGAGCGAGCTGGAGTCTCCCGGTGGTTACTTTGCCAGGTGCTTGAACGAAGGCAGGAGCCAGCCTGCTTCGGTGCAGGGATCCGGAGTGGGCTCTGGAGTGTTTGCCAGGGTCTTGACCGAGGGCAGGAGCCAGCCTGGATCAGTGCAGACACCGGGCGGGGGGCCCAGGAGTGTTTGTCATGGTATTGCCCGAGGGCAGGGACCAGCCTGGTTCAGGGCAGGCACCGGGCGGTGGTCTCAGGAGTGTCTGTCGGCGCCGGGCATGGGCAGGACCCAGCCTCCTTCAGGGCAGACACAGAGATGGGGGCTCAGGAGTCTGTGCTGAGTGAATCGAACAAGGGCCAGACCTAGACCGGTTCAGGGCAGGGACAGAGATGCTGCTTCAGGAGTATTTCCTGGGGGTAGGACCCCGGCCAGGTTTAGCGCGGGGATCAAGATGCGGGCTCAGCAGCGTTTCCCGGGTGACTGAACGAGGGCACGGCCCACCCTGTCTCTGTGCGGGGACCGAGATGCTCCCTCAGGAGGGTTTCTCGAGGTCTGATCGTGGGCAGGACGCGCACGGCTTCAGGGCAGAGTGCGAGAGGAGGCCTCAGGAGGACGTGTTGAGGTAGCTCCCAAGGGCAGAACCTCGACTGGTTCAGTGCAGCGCCCGAGGGGCGGGCACAGGCGCATTTGCCGGTGGCTTCGGCAATTGCTTGCCGGAGCCCTGGCCGGGGCAGGGAAGGAGATGTTGGCACAGGGGCGTTGGGTGGCGCTGTGCAGCAAGGGAGGCCCCAGCCTAGGTGCGTGCCGTGGCCGCGAGGCACGCTCAGGAGGGCCTGTCGGGGGACTGACACTGGGCGGGACCCAGCCTCGTCCCGAGCAGGGACCGAGGTGTTGGGTCAGGAGTGTTTGTCAGGGTCGGGAAGAAGTGCCGGGCACCGCCCAGTTGAGGGCAGCGACCGATGCAAGCTCAGGAGTGTTTGCCGGGGGTCGGGCCAAGGGCAGGACCTAGCCTGATTGAGGGCAGGCTACCCGATGTGGGCTCAGGAATGCTTCTCGGGGCTTGAACATGGGAAGGACCCAGCCTGCTTCGGGGCAGGGACTGAGATGCGCGCTCAGGATTATGTGTCCGGGACACGAATATGCAAAGTCCAACAAACGCCTGCTTGACTGCAGGGACCGAGAGGTGGGGTCGGGAGTCTGTGCTAAGGTCCCGCACAAGGGCAGGACCTCGACTGGTTCAGTTCAGTGACAGAGACGGGGCTCGGGAGATTAGACGTGCACTTCAGGAAGGGCGGAACCCAGCCTGGTTTGGTGCAGCGCGTGAGATGAGGGCGCAGCAGTGATTCTGAGGGGTTTGAACAAGGGGAGGCCTCACCGTCGTTCGGGGCCAGGGGGCCAGGTTTGGGCTCAGGATTGTTTGTCGGGGGCCTTGGCCAGACGCAGAAACCTCCGTGGTTGAGCTCAGGGACCGAGATGAACGCTCAGGAGTGTTTTGTGTGTGTGTGTGCGGGGAGGGGGTGTTGCTCAAGGGCAGCATCCATCCGAGTTCAGGGCGGGCACGCAGCTGTGGGCTCAGGAGTGTGTGTCACGAGAATCGAAGAAGGGCAGGCCCTAAACTGCTTCTTCAGTGCGCCGACCGAGATGTATTTCTCGGGGTCTTGAAGCAGTCCAAGCCCCCGAGGCGGGTTCAGTGCCGGGAGTGAGTTGCGGGATCAGGGCTTTGTCCCGGCGAGGGACCAAGGGCAGGACACAGCGAAGTGGACGGAAGGGAGCGATCTGAAGTCTCCCGTGGTTTCTTTGCCAGGTGCTTGAAGGAAGGCAGGAGCCAGCCTACTTCAGTGCAGGGACCCGGGGTGGTCTCAGGAGTGTTTGTCAGGGTCTTGCCCGAGGGCAGGAGCCAGCCTGGTTCAGAGCAGGCACCGGGCGGTTGGCTCAGGAGTGTTTGTCAGGGTCTTGCCTGAGGGCAGGAGCCAGCCTGGGCCAGTGCAGGCACCGGGCGGCTGGCTCAGCAGTGTTTGTCAGGGTCTTGCCCGAGGGCAGGAGCCAGCCTGGTTCAGAGCAGGCACCGGGCGGTTGGCTCAGGAGTGTTTGTCAGGGTCTTGCCCGAGGGCTGGAGCCAGCCTGGTTCAGTGCAGGCACCGGGCGGTGGGCTCAGTTGTGTTTGTCGGGGCCGGGCCATGGGCGGGACCCAGCCTCCTTCAGGGCAGGCACAGAGATGGGGGCTCAGGAGTCTGTGCTGGGCGAATCGAACAAGGGCCAGACCTAAACCGGTTGAGCGCAGGGACCGAGATGCAGCTTCAGGAGGATTTCCAGGCGGTAGGAGCCCGGCCAGGTTCAGCGCAGGGACCGAGATGCGGGCTCAGCAGTGTTTCCCGGCTAATTGAACGAGGGCACGGCCCACCCTGTCTCTGTGCAGGGACCGAGATGCGCCCTCTGAAGGGTTTCTCGAGGTCGAAAAGTGGGCAGGACGCGCTCGGCTTCAGGTTAGAGAGCTAGATGTGACCTCAGGAGGACGTGTTGAGGTAGCTCCCAAGGGCAGGATCTCGACTGGTTCAGCGCAGCGCCCGAGGGGTGGGCACAGGCGCATCTGCCGGTGTCTTCAGCAAGTGCTTGCAGTAGCCGCGGCCGGTGCAGGGAAGGAGATGTGGGCTCGGGGGCGTTGCAGGGAGCCGTGCACAAAGGGAGGCCCCAGCCTCGGTGCAAGCCATGGCTGCGAGGCAGGCTCAGGAGGGTCTGTCGGCGGACTGTCGCCGGGCGGGACCCAGCCTCGTCCAGTGCAGGGACCCAGGTGTTGGCTCCGGAGTGTTTGTCAGGGTTCGGAAGAAGCGCCGTGCATCGCCCTGTTGAGGGCAGCGACCGATGCAGGCTCAGGAGTGTTTGCCGGGGGTCGGGCCAAGGGCAGGACCTAGCCTGATTGAAGGCAGGGAACCCGATGTGGGCTCAGGAGTGCTTCACGGGGTTTGAACATGGGAAGGACACAGCCTGCTTCGGGGCATGGACTCAGATGCGCTCTCAGGATTATGTTCCAGGGACTTGAACATGGAAAATCCAACGAACACGTTCTGGACTGCAGGGACCAAGAGGTGGGGTCGGGAGTCTGTACTAGGCGCTCGCACAAGGGCAGGACCTCGACTGTTTCAGATCAGTGACCGAGACGGGGCTCAGGAGTTTAGAAGGGCACTTCTGGAAGGGCACGACCCTGCCTGGTTTGGTGCAGCACGTGAGATGAGGGTGCAGCAATGATTCCGGGGGGTTTAAACAAGGAGAGGACTCACCGTCGTTCGGGGCCAGGGGGCCAAGTTTGGGCTCAGGATTGTTTGTCGGGGGCCTTGTCCAGAGGCAGAAACCACCGTGGTTGAGCTCAGGGACCAAGATGAACGCTCAGGCGTGTTTAGTGTGTGTGTGTGGGGGGTGGGGGGGTGTGTGGGGGGTGTGCGCAAGGGCAGCATCCATCCGAGTTCCGGGCGGGCACGCAGCTGTGGGCTCAGGAGTGTGTGTCGCGGGAATCGAAGAAGGCAGGCCCTAGACTGCTTCTTCAGTGCGCCGACCGAGATGTATTTCTCGGGGTCTTGAAGCAGGCCAAGCCCCAGAGGTGGCTTCAGTGCCGGGAGTGAGCTGCGGGATCACAGCTTTGTCCCGGAGAGGGACCAAATGCAGGACACAGCGAAGTGGACGGGCAGGGAGCGAGCTGGAGTCTCCCGGTGGTTACTTTGCCAGGTGCTTGAACGAAGGCAGGAGCCAGCCTGCTTCGGTGCAGGGATCCGGAGTGGGCTCTGGAGTGTTTGCCAGGGTCTTGACCGAGGGCAGGAGCCAGCCTGGATCAGTGCAGACACCGGGCGGGGGGCCCAGGAGTGTTTGTCATGGTATTGCCCGAGGGCAGGGACCAGCCTGGTTCAGGGCAGGCACCGGGCGGTGGTCTCAGGAGTGTCTGTCGGCGCCGGGCATGGGCAGGACCCAGCCTCCTTCAGGGCAGACACAGAGATGGGGGCTCAGGAGTCTGTGCTGAGTGAATCGAACAAGGGCCAGACCTAGACCGGTTCAGGGCAGGGACAGAGATGCTGCTTCAGGAGTATTTCCTGGGGGTAGGACCCCGGCCAGGTTTAGCGCGGGGATCAAGATGCGGGCTCAGCAGCGTTTCCCGGGTGACTGAACGAGGGCACGGCCCACCCTGTCTCTGTGCGGGGACCGAGATGCTCCCTCAGGAGGGTTTCTCGAGGTCTGATCGTGGGCAGGACGCGCACGGCTTCAGGGCAGAGTGCGAGAGGAGGCCTCAGGAGGACGTGTTGAGGTAGCTCCCAAGGGCAGAACCTCGACTGGTTCAGTGCAGCGCCCGAGGGGCGGGCACAGGCGCATTTGCCGGTGGCTTCGGCAATTGCTTGCCGGAGCCCTGGCCGGGGCAGGGAAGGAGATGTTGGCACAGGGGCGTTGGGTGGCGCTGTGCAGCAAGGGAGGCCCCAGCCTAGGTGCGTGCCGTGGCCGCGAGGCACGCTCAGGAGGGCCTGTCGGGGGACTGACACTGGGCGGGACCCAGCCTCGTCCCGAGCAGGGACCGAGGTGTTGGGTCAGGAGTGTTTGTCAGGGTCGGGAAGAAGTGCCGGGCACCGCCCAGTTGAGGGCAGCGACCGATGCAAGCTCAGGAGTGTTTGCCGGGGGTCGGGCCAAGGGCAGGACCTAGCCTGATTGAGGGCAGGCTACCCGATGTGGGCTCAGGAATGCTTCTCGGGGCTTGAACATGGGAAGGACCCAGCCTGCTTCGGGGCAGGGACTGAGATGCGCGCTCAGGATTATGTGTCCGGGACACGAATATGCAAAGTCCAACAAACGCCTGCTTGACTGCAGGGACCGAGAGGTGGGGTCGGGAGTCTGTGCTAAGGTCCCGCACAAGGGCAGGACCTCGACTGGTTCAGTTCAGTGACAGAGACGGGGCTCGGGAGATTAGACGTGCACTTCAGGAAGGGCGGAACCCAGCCTGGTTTGGTGCAGCGCGTGAGATGAGGGCGCAGCAGTGATTCTGAGGGGTTTGAACAAGGGGAGGCCTCACCGTCGTTCGGGGCCAGGGGGCCAGGTTTGGGCTCAGGATTGTTTGTCGGGGGCCTTGGCCAGACGCAGAAACCTCCGTGGTTGAGCTCAGGGACCGAGATGAACGCTCAGGAGTGTTTTGTGTGTGTGTGTGCGGGGAGGGGGTGTTGCTCAAGGGCAGCATCCATCCGAGTTCAGGGCGGGCACGCAGCTGTGGGCTCAGGAGTGTGTGTCACGAGAATCGAAGAAGGGCAGGCCCTAAACTGCTTCTTCAGTGCGCCGACCGAGATGTATTTCTCGGGGTCTTGAAGCAGTCCAAGCCCCCGAGGCGGGTTCAGTGCCGGGAGTGAGTTGCGGGATCAGGGCTTTGTCCCGGCGAGGGACCAAGGGCAGGACACAGCGAAGTGGACGGAAGGGAGCGATCTGAAGTCTCCCGTGGTTTCTTTGCCAGGTGCTTGAAGGAAGGCAGGAGCCAGCCTACTTCAGTGCAGGGACCCGGGGTGGTCTCAGGAGTGTTTGTCAGGGTCTTGCCCGAGGGCAGGAGCCAGCCTGGTTCAGAGCAGGCACCGGGCGGTTGGCTCAGGAGTGTTTGTCAGGGTCTTGCCTGAGGGCAGGAGCCAGCCTGGGCCAGTGCAGGCACCGGGCGGCTGGCTCAGCAGTGTTTGTCAGGGTCTTGCCCGAGGGCAGGAGCCAGCCTGGTTCAGAGCAGGCACCGGGCGGTTGGCTCAGGAGTGTTTGTCAGGGTCTTGCCCGAGGGCTGGAGCCAGCCTGGTTCAGTGCAGGCACCGGGCGGTGGGCTCAGTTGTGTTTGTCGGGGCCGGGCCATGGGCGGGACCCAGCCTCCTTCAGGGCAGGCACAGAGATGGGGGCTCAGGAGTCTGTGCTGGGCGAATCGAACAAGGGCCAGACCTAAACCGGTTGAGCGCAGGGACCGAGATGCAGCTTCAGGAGGATTTCCAGGCGGTAGGAGCCCGGCCAGGTTCAGCGCAGGGACCGAGATGCGGGCTCAGCAGTGTTTCCCGGCTAATTGAACGAGGGCACGGCCCACCCTGTCTCTGTGCAGGGACCGAGATGCGCCCTCTGAAGGGTTTCTCGAGGTCGAAAAGTGGGCAGGACGCGCTCGGCTTCAGGTTAGAGAGCTAGATGTGACCTCAGGAGGACGTGTTGAGGTAGCTCCCAAGGGCAGGATCTCGACTGGTTCAGCGCAGCGCCCGAGGGGTGGGCACAGGCGCATCTGCCGGTGTCTTCAGCAAGTGCTTGCAGTAGCCGCGGCCGGTGCAGGGAAGGAGATGTGGGCTCGGGGGCGTTGCAGGGAGCCGTGCACAAAGGGAGGCCCCAGCCTCGGTGCAAGCCATGGCTGCGAGGCAGGCTCAGGAGGGTCTGTCGGCGGACTGTCGCCGGGCGGGACCCAGCCTCGTCCAGTGCAGGGACCCAGGTGTTGGCTCCGGAGTGTTTGTCAGGGTTCGGAAGAAGCGCCGTGCATCGCCCTGTTGAGGGCAGCGACCGATGCAGGCTCAGGAGTGTTTGCCGGGGGTCGGGCCAAGGGCAGGACCTAGCCTGATTGAAGGCAGGGAACCCGATGTGGGCTCAGGAGTGCTTCACGGGGTTTGAACATGGGAAGGACACAGCCTGCTTCGGGGCATGAACTCAGATGCGCTCTCAGGATTATGTTCCAGGGACTTGAACATGGAAAATCCAACGAACACGTTCTGGACTGCAGGGACCAAGAGGTGGGGTCGGGAGTCTGTACTAGGCGCTCGCACAAGGGCAGGACCTCGACTGTTTCAGATCAGTGACCGAGACGGGGCTCAGGAGTTTAGAAGGGCACTTCTGGAAGGGCACGACCCTGCCTGGTTTGGTGCAGCACGTGAGATGAGGGTGCAGCAATGATTCCGGGGGGTTTAAACAAGGAGAGGACTCACCGTCGTTCGGGGCCAGGGGGCCAAGTTTGGGCTCAGGATTGTTTGTCGGGGGCCTTGTCCAGAGGCAGAAACCACCGTGGTTGAGCTCAGGGACCAAGATGAACGCTCAGGCGTGTTTAGTGTGTGTGTGGGGGGGGTGGGGGGGTGTGTGGGGGGTGTGCGCAAGGGCAGCATCCATCCGAGTTCCGGGCGGGCACGCAGCTGTGGGCTCAGGAGTGTGTGTCGCGGGAATCGAAGAAGGCAGGCCCTAGACTGCTTCTTCAGTGCGCCGACCGAGATGTATTTCTCGGGGTCTTGAAGCAGGCCAAGCCCCAGAGGTGGCTTCAGTGCCGGGAGTGAGCTGCGGGATCACAGCTTTGTCCCGGAGAGGGACCAAATGCAGGACACAGCGAAGTGGACGGGCAGGGAGCGAGCTGGAGTCTCCCGGTGGTTACTTTGCCAGGTGCTTGAACGAAGGCAGGAGCCAGCCTGCTTCGGTGCAGGGATCCGGAGTGGGCTCTGGAGTGTTTGCCAGGGTCTTGACCGAGGGCAGGAGCCAGCCTGGATCAGTGCAGACACCGGGCGGGGGGCCCAGGAGTGTTTGTCATGGTATTGCCCGAGGGCAGGGACCAGCCTGGTTCAGGGCAGGCACCGGGCGGTGGTCTCAGGAGTGTCTGTCGGCGCCGGGCATGGGCAGGACCCAGCCTCCTTCAGGGCAGACACAGAGATGGGGGCTCAGGAGTCTGTGCTGAGTGAATCGAACAAGGGCCAGACCTAGACCGGTTCAGGGCAGGGACAGAGATGCTGCTTCAGGAGTATTTCCTGGGGGTAGGACCCCGGCCAGGTTTAGCGCGGGGATCAAGATGCGGGCTCAGCAGCGTTTCCCGGGTGACTGAACGAGGGCACGGCCCACCCTGTCTCTGTGCGGGGACCGAGATGCTCCCTCAGGAGGGTTTCTCGAGGTCTGATCGTGGGCAGGACGCGCACGGCTTCAGGGCAGAGTGCGAGAGGAGGCCTCAGGAGGACGTGTTGAGGTAGCTCCCAAGGGCAGAACCTCGACTGGTTCAGTGCAGCGCCCGAGGGGCGGGCACAGGCGCATTTGCCGGTGGCTTCGGCAATTGCTTGCCGGAGCCCTGGCCGGGGCAGGGAAGGAGATGTTGGCACAGGGGCGTTGGGTGGCGCTGTGCAGCAAGGGAGGCCCCAGCCTAGGTGCGTGCCGTGGCCGCGAGGCACGCTCAGGAGGGCCTGTCGGGGGACTGACACTGGGCGGGACCCAGCCTCGTCCCGAGCAGGGACCGAGGTGTTGGGTCAGGAGTGTTTGTCAGGGTCGGGAAGAAGTGCCGGGCACCGCCCAGTTGAGGGCAGCGACCGATGCAAGCTCAGGAGTGTTTGCCGGGGGTCGGGCCAAGGGCAGGACCTAGCCTGATTGAGGGCAGGCTACCCGATGTGGGCTCAGGAATGCTTCTCGGGGCTTGAACATGGGAAGGACCCAGCCTGCTTCGGGGCAGGGACTGAGATGCGCGCTCAGGATTATGTGTCCGGGACACGAATATGCAAAGTCCAACAAACGCCTGCTTGACTGCAGGGACCGAGAGGTGGGGTCGGGAGTCTGTGCTAAGGTCCCGCACAAGGGCAGGACCTCGACTGGTTCAGTTCAGTGACAGAGACGGGGCTCGGGAGATTAGACGTGCACTTCAGGAAGGGCGGAACCCAGCCTGGTTTGGTGCAGCGCGTGAGATGAGGGCGCAGCAGTGATTCTGAGGGGTTTGAACAAGGGGAGGCCTCACCGTCGTTCGGGGCCAGGGGGCCAGGTTTGGGCTCAGGATTGTTTGTCGGGGGCCTTGGCCAGACGCAGAAACCTCCGTGGTTGAGCTCAGGGACCGAGATGAACGCTCAGGAGTGTTTTGTGTGTGTGTGTGCGGGGAGGGGGTGTTGCTCAAGGGCAGCATCCATCCGAGTTCAGGGCGGGCACGCAGCTGTGGGCTCAGGAGTGTGTGTCACGAGAATCGAAGAAGGGCAGGCCCTAAACTGCTTCTTCAGTGCGCCGACCGAGATGTATTTCTCGGGGTCTTGAAGCAGTCCAAGCCCCCGAGGCGGGTTCAGTGCCGGGAGTGAGTTGCGGGATCAGGGCTTTGTCCCGGCGAGGGACCAAGGGCAGGACACAGCGAAGTGGACGGAAGGGAGCGATCTGAAGTCTCCCGTGGTTTCTTTGCCAGGTGCTTGAAGGAAGGCAGGAGCCAGCCTACTTCAGTGCAGGGACCCGGGGTGGTCTCAGGAGTGTTTGTCAGGGTCTTGCCCGAGGGCAGGAGCCAGCCTGGTTCAGAGCAGGCACCGGGCGGTTGGCTCAGGAGTGTTTGTCAGGGTCTTGCCTGAGGGCAGGAGCCAGCCTGGGCCAGTGCAGGCACCGGGCGGCTGGCTCAGCAGTGTTTGTCAGGGTCTTGCCCGAGGGCAGGAGCCAGCCTGGTTCAGAGCAGGCACCGGGCGGTTGGCTCAGGAGTGTTTGTCAGGGTCTTGCCCGAGGGCTGGAGCCAGCCTGGTTCAGTGCAGGCACCGGGCGGTGGGCTCAGTTGTGTTTGTCGGGGCCGGGCCATGGGCGGGACCCAGCCTCCTTCAGGGCAGGCACAGAGATGGGGGCTCAGGAGTCTGTGCTGGGCGAATCGAACAAGGGCCAGACCTAAACCGGTTGAGCGCAGGGACCGAGATGCAGCTTCAGGAGGATTTCCAGGCGGTAGGAGCCCGGCCAGGTTCAGCGCAGGGACCGAGATGCGGGCTCAGCAGTGTTTCCCGGCTAATTGAACGAGGGCACGGCCCACCCTGTCTCTGTGCAGGGACCGAGATGCGCCCTCTGAAGGGTTTCTCGAGGTCGAAAAGTGGGCAGGACGCGCTCGGCTTCAGGTTAGAGAGCTAGATGTGACCTCAGGAGGACGTGTTGAGGTAGCTCCCAAGGGCAGGATCTCGACTGGTTCAGCGCAGCGCCCGAGGGGTGGGCACAGGCGCATCTGCCGGTGTCTTCAGCAAGTGCTTGCAGTAGCCGCGGCCGGTGCAGGGAAGGAGATGTGGGCTCGGGGGCGTTGCAGGGAGCCGTGCACAAAGGGAGGCCCCAGCCTCGGTGCAAGCCATGGCTGCGAGGCAGGCTCAGGAGGGTCTGTCGGCGGACTGTCGCCGGGCGGGACCCAGCCTCGTCCAGTGCAGGGACCCAGGTGTTGGCTCCGGAGTGTTTGTCAGGGTTCGGAAGAAGCGCCGTGCATCGCCCTGTTGAGGGCAGCGACCGATGCAGGCTCAGGAGTGTTTGCCGGGGGTCGGGCCAAGGGCAGGACCTAGCCTGATTGAAGGCAGGGAACCCGATGTGGGCTCAGGAGTGCTTCACGGGGTTTGAACATGGGAAGGACACAGCCTGCTTCGGGGCATGAACTCAGATGCGCTCTCAGGATTATGTTCCAGGGACTTGAACATGGAAAATCCAACGAACACGTTCTGGACTGCAGGGACCAAGAGGTGGGGTCGGGAGTCTGTACTAGGCGCTCGCACAAGGGCAGGACCTCGACTGTTTCAGATCAGTGACCGAGACGGGGCTCAGGAGTTTAGAAGGGCACTTCTGGAAGGGCACGACCCTGCCTGGTTTGGTGCAGCACGTGAGATGAGGGTGCAGCAATGATTCCGGGGGGTTTAAACAAGGAGAGGACTCACCGTCGTTCGGGGCCAGGGGGCCAAGTTTGGGCTCAGGATTGTTTGTCGGGGGCCTTGTCCAGAGGCAGAAACCACCGTGGTTGAGCTCAGGGACCAAGATGAACGCTCAGGCGTGTTTAGTGTGTGTGTGTGGGGGGTGGGGGGGTGTGTGGGGGGTGTGCGCAAGGGCAGCATCCATCCGAGTTCCGGGCGGGCACGCAGCTGTGGGCTCAGGAGTGTGTGTCGCGGGAATCGAAGAAGGCAGGCCCTAGACTGCTTCTTCAGTGCGCCGACCGAGATGTATTTCTCGGGGTCTTGAAGCAGGCCAAGCCCCAGAGGTGGCTTCAGTGCCGGGAGTGAGCTGCGGGATCACAGCTTTGTCCCGGAGAGGGACCAAATGCAGGACACAGCGAAGTGGACGGGCAGGGAGCGAGCTGGAGTCTCCCGGTGGTTACTTTGCCAGGTGCTTGAACGAAGGCAGGAGCCAGCCTGCTTCGGTGCAGGGATCCGGAGTGGGCTCTGGAGTGTTTGCCAGGGTCTTGACCGAGGGCAGGAGCCAGCCTGGATCAGTGCAGACACCGGGCGGGGGGCCCAGGAGTGTTTGTCATGGTATTGCCCGAGGGCAGGGACCAGCCTGGTTCAGGGCAGGCACCGGGCGGTGGTCTCAGGAGTGTCTGTCGGCGCCGGGCATGGGCAGGACCCAGCCTCCTTCAGGGCAGACACAGAGATGGGGGCTCAGGAGTCTGTGCTGAGTGAATCGAACAAGGGCCAGACCTAGACCGGTTCAGGGCAGGGACAGAGATGCTGCTTCAGGAGTATTTCCTGGGGGTAGGACCCCGGCCAGGTTTAGCGCGGGGATCAAGATGCGGGCTCAGCAGCGTTTCCCGGGTGACTGAACGAGGGCACGGCCCACCCTGTCTCTGTGCGGGGACCGAGATGCTCCCTCAGGAGGGTTTCTCGAGGTCTGATCGTGGGCAGGACGCGCACGGCTTCAGGGCAGAGTGCGAGAGGAGGCCTCAGGAGGACGTGTTGAGGTAGCTCCCAAGGGCAGAACCTCGACTGGTTCAGTGCAGCGCCCGAGGGGCGGGCACAGGCGCATTTGCCGGTGGCTTCGGCAATTGCTTGCCGGAGCCCTGGCCGGGGCAGGGAAGGAGATGTTGGCACAGGGGCGTTGGGTGGCGCTGTGCAGCAAGGGAGGCCCCAGCCTAGGTGCGTGCCGTGGCCGCGAGGCACGCTCAGGAGGGCCTGTCGGGGGACTGACACTGGGCGGGACCCAGCCTCGTCCCGAGCAGGGACCGAGGTGTTGGGTCAGGAGTGTTTGTCAGGGTCGGGAAGAAGTGCCGGGCACCGCCCAGTTGAGGGCAGCGACCGATGCAAGCTCAGGAGTGTTTGCCGGGGGTCAGGCCAAGGGCAGGACCTAGCCTGATTGAGGGCAGGCTACCCGATGTGGGCTCAGGAATGCTTCTCGGGGCTTGAACATGGGAAGGACCCAGCCTGCTTCGGGGCAGGGACTGAGATGCGCGCTCAGGATTATGTGTCCGGGACACGAATATGCAAAGTCCAACAAACGCCTGCTTGACTGCAGGGACCGAGAGGTGGGGTCGGGAGTCTGTGCTAAGGTCCCGCACAAGGGCAGGACCTCGACTGGTTCAGTTCAGTGACAGAGACGGGGCTCGGGAGATTAGACGTGCACTTCAGGAAGGGCGGAACCCAGCCTGGTTTGGTGCAGCGCGTGAGATGAGGGCGCAGCAGTGATTCTGAGGGGTTTGAACAAGGGGAGGCCTCACCGTCGTTCGGGGCCAGGGGGCCAGGTTTGGGCTCAGGATTGTTTGTCGGGGGCCTTGGCCAGACGCAGAAACCTCCGTGGTTGAGCTCAGGGACCGAGATGAACGCTCAGGAGTGTTTTGTGTGTGTGTGTGCGGGGAGGGGGTGTTGCTCAAGGGCAGCATCCATCCGAGTTCAGGGCGGGCACGCAGCTGTGGGCTCAGGAGTGTGTGTCACGAGAATCGAAGAAGGGCAGGCCCTAAACTGCTTCTTCAGTGCGCCGACCGAGATGTATTTCTCGGGGTCTTGAAGCAGTCCAAGCCCCCGAGGCGGGTTCAGTGCCGGGAGTGAGTTGCGGGATCAGGGCTTTGTCCCGGCGAGGGACCAAGGGCAGGACACAGCGAAGTGGACGGAAGGGAGCGATCTGAAGTCTCCCGTGGTTTCTTTGCCAGGTGCTTGAAGGAAGGCAGGAGCCAGCCTACTTCAGTGCAGGGACCCGGGGTGGTCTCAGGAGTGTTTGTCAGGGTCTTGCCCGAGGGCAGGAGCCAGCCTGGTTCAGAGCAGGCACCGGGCGGTTGGCTCAGGAGTGTTTGTCAGGGTCTTGCCTGAGGGCAGGAGCCAGCCTGGGCCAGTGCAGGCACCGGGCGGCTGGCTCAGCAGTGTTTGTCAGGGTCTTGCCCGAGGGCAGGAGCCAGCCTGGTTCAGAGCAGGCACCGGGCGGTTGGCTCAGGAGTGTTTGTCAGGGTCTTGCCCGAGGGCTGGAGCCAGCCTGGTTCAGTGCAGGCACCGGGCGGTGGGCTCAGTTGTGTTTGTCGGGGCCGGGCCATGGGCGGGACCCAGCCTCCTTCAGGGCAGGCACAGAGATGGGGGCTCAGGAGTCTGTGCTGGGCGAATCGAACAAGGGCCAGACCTAAACCGGTTGAGCGCAGGGACCGAGATGCAGCTTCAGGAGGATTTCCAGGCGGTAGGAGCCCGGCCAGGTTCAGCGCAGGGACCGAGATGCGGGCTCAGCAGTGTTTCCCGGCTAATTGAACGAGGGCACGGCCCACCCTGTCTCTGTGCAGGGACCGAGATGCGCCCTCTGAAGGGTTTCTCGAGGTCGAAAAGTGGGCAGGACGCGCTCGGCTTCAGGTTAGAGAGCTAGATGTGACCTCAGGAGGACGTGTTGAGGTAGCTCCCAAGGGCAGGATCTCGACTGGTTCAGCGCAGCGCCCGAGGGGTGGGCACAGGCGCATCTGCCGGTGTCTTCAGCAAGTGCTTGCAGTAGCCGCGGCCGGTGCAGGGAAGGAGATGTGGGCTCGGGGGCGTTGCAGGGAGCCGTGCACAAAGGGAGGCCCCAGCCTCGGTGCAAGCCATGGCTGCGAGGCAGGCTCAGGAGGGTCTGTCGGCGGACTGTCGCCGGGCGGGACCCAGCCTCGTCCAGTGCAGGGACCCAGGTGTTGGCTCCGGAGTGTTTGTCAGGGTTCGGAAGAAGCGCCGTGCATCGCCCTGTTGAGGGCAGCGACCGATGCAGGCTCAGGAGTGTTTGCCGGGGGTCGGGCCAAGGGCAGGACCTAGCCTGATTGAAGGCAGGGAACCCGATGTGGGCTCAGGAGTGCTTCACGGGGTTTGAACATGGGAAGGACACAGCCTGCTTCGGGGCATGGACTCAGATGCGCTCTCAGGATTATGTTCCAGGGACTTGAACATGGAAAATCCAACGAACACGTTCTGGACTGCAGGGACCAAGAGGTGGGGTCGGGAGTCTGTACTAGGCGCTCGCACAAGGGCAGGACCTCGACTGTTTCAGATCAGTGACCGAGACGGGGCTCAGGAGTTTAGAAGGGCACTTCTGGAAGGGCACGACCCTGCCTGGTTTGGTGCAGCACGTGAGATGAGGGTGCAGCAATGATTCCGGGGGGTTTAAACAAGGAGAGGACTCACCGTCGTTCGGGGCCAGGGGGCCAAGTTTGGGCTCAGGATTGTTTGTCGGGGGCCTTGGCCAGAGGCAGAAACCACCGTGGTTGAGCTCAGGGACCAAGATGAACGCTCAGGCGTGTTTAGTGTGTGTGTGTGGGGGGTGGGGGGGTGTGTGTGGGGGTGTGCGCAAGGGCAGCATCCATCCGAGTTCCGGGCGGGCACGCAGCTGTGGGCTCAGGAGTGTGTGTCGCGGGAATCGAAGAAGGCAGGCCCTAGACTGCTTCTTCAGTGCGCCGACCGAGATGTATTTCTCGGGGTCTTGAAGCAGGCCAAGCCCCAGAGGTGGCTTCAGTGCCGGGAGTGAGCTGCGGGATCACAGCTTTGTCCCGGAGAGGGACCAAATGCAGGACACAGCGAAGTGGACGGGCAGGGAGCGAGCTGGAGTCTCCCGGTGGTTACTTTGCCAGGTGCTTGAACGAAGGCAGGAGCCAGCCTGCTTCGGTGCAGGGATCCGGAGTGGGCTCTGGAGTGTTTGCCAGGGTCTTGACCGAGGGCAGGAGCCAGCCTGGATCAGTGCAGACACCGGGCGGGGGGCCCAGGAGTGTTTGTCATGGTATTGCCCGAGGGCAGGAGCCAGCCTGGTTTAGAGCAGGCACCGGGCGGTGGGCTCAGGAGTGTTTGTCAGGGTATTGCCCGAGGGCAGGGACCAGCCTGGTTCAGGGCAGGCACCGGGCGGTGGTCTCAGGAGTGTCTGTCGGCGCCGGGCATGGGCAGGACCCAGCCTCCTTCAGGGCAGACACAGAGATGGGGGCTCAGGAGTCTGTGCTGAGTGAATCGAACAAGGGCCAGACCTAGACCGGTTCAGGGCAGGGACAGAGATGCTGCTTCAGGAGTATTTCCTGGGGGTAGGACCCCGGCCAGGTTTAGCGCGGGGATCAAGATGCGGGCTCAGCAGCGTTTCCCGGGTGACTGAACGAGGGCACGGCCCACCCTGTCTCTGTGCGGGGACCGAGATGCTCCCTCAGGAGGGTTTCTCGAGGTCTGATCGTGGGCAGGACGCGCACGGCTTCAGGGCAGAGTGCGAGAGGAGGCCTCAGGAGGACGTGTTGAGGTAGCTCCCAAGGGCAGAACCTCGACTGGTTCAGTGCAGCGCCCGAGGGGCGGGCACAGGCGCATTTGCCGGTGGCTTCGGCAATTGCTTGCCGGAGCCCTGGCCGGGGCAGGGAAGGAGATGTTGGCACAGGGGCGTTGGGTGGCGCTGTGCAGCAAGGGAGGCCCCAGCCTAGGTGCGTGCCGTGGCCGCGAGGCACGCTCAGGAGGGCCTGTCGGGGGACTGACACTGGGCGGGACCCAGCCTCGTCCCGAGCAGGGACCGAGGTGTTGGGTCAGGAGTGTTTGTCAGGGTCGGGAAGAAGTGCCGGGCACCGCCCAGTTGAGGGCAGCGACCGATGCAAGCTCAGGAGTGTTTGCCGGGGGTCGGGCCAAGGGCAGGACCTAGCCTGATTGAGGGCAGGCTACCCGATGTGGGCTCAGGAATGCTTCTCGGGGCTTGAACATGGGAAGGACCCAGCCTGCTTCGGGGCAGGGACTGAGATGCGCGCTCAGGATTATGTGTCCGGGACACGAATATGCAAAGTCCAACAAACGCCTGCTTGACTGCAGGGACCGAGAGGTGGGGTCGGGAGTCTGTGCTAAGGTCCCGCACAAGGGCAGGACCTCGACTGGTTCAGTTCAGTGACAGAGACGGGGCTCGGGAGATTAGACGTGCACTTCAGGAAGGGCGGAACCCAGCCTGGTTTGGTGCAGCGCGTGAGATGAGGGCGCAGCAGTGATTCTGAGGGGTTTGAACAAGGGGAGGCCTCACCGTCGTTCGGGGCCAGGGGGCCAGGTTTGGGCTCAGGATTGTTTGTCGGGGGCCTTGGCCAGACGCAGAAACCTCCGTGGTTGAGCTCAGGGACCGAGATGAACGCTCAGGAGTGTTTTGTGTGTGTGTGTGCGGGGAGGGGGTGTTGCTCAAGGGCAGCATCCATCCGAGTTCAGGGCGGGCACGCAGCTGTGGGCTCAGGAGTGTGTGTCACGAGAATCGAAGAAGGGCAGGCCCTAAACTGCTTCTTCAGTGCGCCGACCGAGATGTATTTCTCGGGGTCTTGAAGCAGTCCAAGCCCCCGAGGCGGGTTCAGTGCCGGGAGTGAGTTGCGGGATCAGGGCTTTGTCCCGGCGAGGGACCAAGGGCAGGACACAGCGAAGTGGACGGAAGGGAGCGATCTGAAGTCTCCCGTGGTTTCTTTGCCAGGTGCTTGAAGGAAGGCAGGAGCCAGCCTACTTCAGTGCAGGGACCCGGGGTGGTCTCAGGAGTGTTTGTCAGGGTCTTGCCCGAGGGCAGGAGCCAGCCTGGTTCAGAGCAGGCACCGGGCGGTTGGCTCAGGAGTGTTTGTCAGGGTCTTGCCTGAGGGCAGGAGCCAGCCTGGGCCAGTGCAGGCACCGGGCGGCTGGCTCAGCAGTGTTTGTCAGGGTCTTGCCCGAGGGCAGGAGCCAGCCTGGTTCAGAGCAGGCACCGGGCGGTTGGCTCAGGAGTGTTTGTCAGGGTCTTGCCCGAGGGCTGGAGCCAGCCTGGTTCAGTGCAGGCACCGGGCGGTGGGCTCAGTTGTTTGTCGGGGCCGGGCCATGGGCGGGACCCAGCCTCCTTCAGGGCAGGCACAGAGATGGGGGCTCAGGAGTCTGTGCTGGGCGAATCGAACAAGGGCCAGACCTAAACCGGTTGAGCGCAGGGACCGAGATGCAGCTTCAGGAGGATTTCCAGGCGGTAGGAGCCCGGCCAGGTTCAGCGCAGGGACCGAGATGCGGGCTCAGCAGTGTTTCCCGGCTAATTGAACGAGGGCACGGCCCACCCTGTCTCTGTGCAGGGACCGAGATGCGCCCTCTGAAGGGTTTCTCGAGGTCGAAAAGTGGGCAGGACGCGCTCGGCTTCAGGTTAGAGAGCTAGATGTGACCTCAGGAGGACGTGTTGAGGTAGCTCCCAAGGGCAGGATCTCGACTGGTTCAGCGCAGCGCCCGAGGGGTGGGCACAGGCGCATCTGCCGGTGTCTTCAGCAAGTGCTTGCAGTAGCCGCGGCCGGTGCAGGGAAGGAGATGTGGGCTCGGGGGCGTTGCAGGGAGCCGTGCACAAAGGGAGGCCCCAGCCTCGGTGCAAGCCATGGCTGCGAGGCAGGCTCAGGAGGGTCTGTCGGCGGACTGTCGCCGGGCGGGACCCAGCCTCGTCCAGTGCAGGGACCCAGGTGTTGGCTCCGGAGTGTTTGTCAGGGTTCGGAAGAAGCGCCGTGCATCGCCCTGTTGAGGGCAGCGACCGATGCAGGCTCAGGAGTGTTTGCCGGGGGTCGGGCCAAGGGCAGGACCTAGCCTGATTGAAGGCAGGGAACCCGATGTGGGCTCAGGAGTGCTTCACGGGGTTTGAACATGGGAAGGACACAGCCTGCTTCGGGGCATGGACTCAGATGCGCTCTCAGGATTATGTTCCAGGGACTTGAACATGGAAAATCCAACGAACACGTTCTGGACTGCAGGGACCAAGAGGTGGGGTCGGGAGTCTGTACTAGGCGCTCGCACAAGGGCAGGACCTCGACTGTTTCAGATCAGTGACCGAGACGGGGCTCAGGAGTTTAGAAGGGCACTTCTGGAAGGGCACGACCCTGCCTGGTTTGGTGCAGCACGTGAGATGAGGGTGCAGCAATGATTCCGGGGGGTTTAAACAAGGAGAGGACTCACCGTCGTTCGGGGCCAGGGGGCCAAGTTTGGGCTCAGGATTGTTTGTCGGGGGCCTTGGCCAGAGGCAGAAACCACCGTGGTTGAGCTCAGGGACCAAGATGAACGCTCAGGCGTGTTTAGTGTGTGTGTGTGGGGGGTGGGGGGGTGTGTGTGGGGGTGTGCGCAAGGGCAGCATCCATCCGAGTTCCGGGCGGGCACGCAGCTGTGGGCTCAGGAGTGTGTGTCGCGGGAATCGAAGAAGGCAGGCCCTAGACTGCTTCTTCAGTGCGCCGACCGAGATGTATTTCTCGGGGTCTTGAAGCAGGCCAAGCCCCAGAGGTGGCTTCAGTGCCGGGAGTGAGCTGCGGGATCACAGCTTTGTCCCGGAGAGGGACCAAATGCAGGACACAGCGAAGTGGACGGGCAGGGAGCGAGCTGGAGTCTCCCGGTGGTTACTTTGCCAGGTGCTTGAACGAAGGCAGGAGCCAGCCTGCTTCGGTGCAGGGATCCGGAGTGGGCTCTGGAGTGTTTGCCAGGGTCTTGACCGAGGGCAGGAGCCAGCCTGGATCAGTGCAGACACCGGGCGGGGGGCCCAGGAGTGTTTGTCATGGTATTGCCCGAGGGCAGGAGCCAGCCTGGTTTAGAGCAGGCACCGGGCGGTGGGCTCAGGAGTGTTTGTCAGGGTATTGCCCGAGGGCAGGGACCAGCCTGGTTCAGGGCAGGCACCGGGCGGTGGTCTCAGGAGTGTCTGTCGGCGCCGGGCATGGGCAGGACCCAGCCTCCTTCAGGGCAGACACAGAGATGGGGGCTCAGGAGTCTGTGCTGAGTGAATCGAACAAGGGCCAGACCTAGACCGGTTCAGGGCAGGGACAGAGATGCTGCTTCAGGAGTATTTCCTGGGGGTAGGACCCCGGCCAGGTTTAGCGCGGGGATCAAGATGCGGGCTCAGCAGCGTTTCCCGGGTGACTGAACGAGGGCACGGCCCACCCTGTCTCTGTGCGGGGACCGAGATGCTCCCTCAGGAGGGTTTCTCGAGGTCTGATCGTGGGCAGGACGCGCACGGCTTCAGGGCAGAGTGCGAGAGGAGGCCTCAGGAGGACGTGTTGAGGTAGCTCCCAAGGGCAGAACCTCGACTGGTTCAGTGCAGCGCCCGAGGGGCGGGCACAGGCGCATTTGCCGGTGGCTTCGGCAATTGCTTGCCGGAGCCCTGGCCGGGGCAGGGAAGGAGATGTTGGCACAGGGGCGTTGGGTGGCGCTGTGCAGCAAGGGAGGCCCCAGCCTAGGTGCGTGCCGTGGCCGCGAGGCACGCTCAGGAGGGCCTGTCGGGGGACTGACACTGGGCGGGACCCAGCCTCGTCCCGAGCAGGGACCGAGGTGTTGGGTCAGGAGTGTTTGTCAGGGTCGGGAAGAAGTGCCGGGCACCGCCCAGTTGAGGGCAGCGACCGATGCAAGCTCAGGAGTGTTTGCCGGGGGTCGGGCCAAGGGCAGGACCTAGCCTGATTGAGGGCAGGCTACCCGATGTGGGCTCAGGAATGCTTCTCGGGGCTTGAACATGGGAAGGACCCAGCCTGCTTCGGGGCAGGGACTGAGATGCGCGCTCAGGATTATGTGTCCGGGACACGAATATGCAAAGTCCAACAAACGCCTGCTTGACTGCAGGGACCGAGAGGTGGGGTCGGGAGTCTGTGCTAAGGTCCCGCACAAGGGCAGGACCTCGACTGGTTCAGTTCAGTGACAGAGACGGGGCTCGGGAGATTAGACGTGCACTTCAGGAAGGGCGGAACCCAGCCTGGTTTGGTGCAGCGCGTGAGATGAGGGCGCAGCAGTGATTCTGAGGGGTTTGAACAAGGGGAGGCCTCACCGTCGTTCGGGGCCAGGGGGCCAGGTTTGGGCTCAGGATTGTTTGTCGGGGGCCTTGGCCAGACGCAGAAACCTCCGTGGTTGAGCTCAGGGACCGAGATGAACGCTCAGGAGTGTTTTGTGTGTGTGTGTGCGGGGAGGGGGTGTTGCTCAAGGGCAGCATCCATCCGAGTTCAGGGCGGGCACGCAGCTGTGGGCTCAGGAGTGTGTGTCACGAGAATCGAAGAAGGGCAGGCCCTAAACTGCTTCTTCAGTGCGCCGACCGAGATGTATTTCTCGGGGTCTTGAAGCAGTCCAAGCCCCCGAGGCGGGTTCAGTGCCGGGAGTGAGTTGCGGGATCAGGGCTTTGTCCCGGCGAGGGACCAAGGGCAGGACACAGCGAAGTGGACGGAAGGGAGCGATCTGAAGTCTCCCGTGGTTTCTTTGCCAGGTGCTTGAAGGAAGGCAGGAGCCAGCCTACTTCAGTGCAGGGACCCGGGGTGGTCTCAGGAGTGTTTGTCAGGGTCTTGCCCGAGGGCAGGAGCCAGCCTGGTTCAGAGCAGGCACCGGGCGGTTGGCTCAGGAGTGTTTGTCAGGGTCTTGCCTGAGGGCAGGAGCCAGCCTGGGCCAGTGCAGGCACCGGGCGGCTGGCTCAGCAGTGTTTGTCAGGGTCTTGCCCGAGGGCAGGAGCCAGCCTGGTTCAGAGCAGGCACCGGGCGGTTGGCTCAGGAGTGTTTGTCAGGGTCTTGCCCGAGGGCTGGAGCCAGCCTGGTTCAGTGCAGGCACCGGGCGGTGGGCTCAGTTGTGTTTGTCGGGGCCGGGCCATGGGCGGGACCCAGCCTCCTTCAGGGCAGGCACAGAGATGGGGGCTCAGGAGTCTGTGCTGGGCGAATCGAACAAGGGCCAGACCTAAACCGGTTGAGCGCAGGGACCGAGATGCAGCTTCAGGAGGATTTCCAGGCGGTAGGAGCCCGGCCAGGTTCAGCGCAGGGACCGAGATGCGGGCTCAGCAGTGTTTCCCGGCTAATTGAACGAGGGCACGGCCCACCCTGTCTCTGTGCAGGGACCGAGATGCGCCCTCTGAAGGGTTTCTCGAGGTCGAAAAGTGGGCAGGACGCGCTCGGCTTCAGGTTAGAGAGCTAGATGTGACCTCAGGAGGACGTGTTGAGGTAGCTCCCAAGGGCAGGATCTCGACTGGTTCAGCGCAGCGCCCGAGGGGTGGGCACAGGCGCATCTGCCGGTGTCTTCAGCAAGTGCTTGCAGTAGCCGCGGCCGGTGCAGGGAAGGAGATGTGGGCTCGGGGGCGTTGCAGGGAGCCGTGCACAAAGGGAGGCCCCAGCCTCGGTGCAAGCCATGGCTGCGAGGCAGGCTCAGGAGGGTCTGTCGGCGGACTGTCACCGGGCGGGACCCAGCCTCGTCCAGTGCAGGGACCCAGGTGTTGGCTCCGGAGTGTTTGTCAGGGTTCGGAAGAAGCGCCGTGCATCGCCCTGTTGAGGGCAGCGACCGATGCAGGCTCAGGAGTGTTTGCCGGGGGTCGGGCCAAGGGCAGGACCTAGCCTGATTGAAGGCAGGGAACCCGATGTGGGCTCAGGAGTGCTTCACGGGGTTTGAACATGGGAAGGACACAGCCTGCTTCGGGGCATGGACTCAGATGCACTCTCAGGATTATGTTCCAGGGACTTGAACATGGAAAATCCAACGAACACGTTCTGGACTGCAGGGACCAAGAGGTGGGGTCGGGAGTCTGTACTAGGCGCTCGCACAAGGGCAGGACCTCGACTGTTTCAGATCAGTGACCGAGACGGGGCTCAGGAGTTTAGAAGGGCACTTCTGGAAGGGCACGACCCTGCCTGGTTTGGTGCAGCACGTGAGATGAGGGTGCAGCAATGATTCCGGGGGGTTTAAACAAGGAGAGGACTCACCGTCGTTCGGGGCCAGGGGGCCAAGTTTGGGCTCAGGATTGTTTGTCGGGGGCCTTGTCCAGAGGCAGAAACCACCGTGGTTGAGCTCAGGGACCAAGATGAACGCTCAGGCGTGTTTAGTGTGTGTGTGTGGGGGGTGGGGGGGTGTGTGGGGGGTGTGCGCAAGGGCAGCATCCATCCGAGTTCCGGGCGGGCACGCAGCTGTGGGCTCAGGAGTGTGTGTCGCGGGAATCGAAGAAGGCAGGCCCTAGACTGCTTCTTCAGTGCGCCGACCGAGATGTATTTCTCGGGGTCTTGAAGCAGGCCAAGCCCCAGAGGTGGCTTCAGTGCCGGGAGTGAGCTGCGGGATCACAGCTTTGTCCCGGAGAGGGACCAAATGCAGGACACAGCGAAGTGGACGGGCAGGGAGCGAGCTGGAGTCTCCCGGTGGTTACTTTGCCAGGTGCTTGAACGAAGGCAGGAGCCAGCCTGCTTCGGTGCAGGGATCCGGAGTGGGCTCTGGAGTGTTTGCCAGGGTCTTGACCGAGGGCAGGAGCCAGCCTGGATCAGTGCAGACACCGGGCGGGGGGCCCAGGAGTGTTTGTCATGGTATTGCCCGAGGGCAGGGACCAGCCTGGTTCAGGGCAGGCACCGGGCGGTGGTCTCAGGAGTGTCTGTCGGCGCCGGGCATGGGCAGGACCCAGCCTCCTTCAGGGCAGACACAGAGATGGGGGCTCAGGAGTCTGTGCTGAGTGAATCGAACAAGGGCCAGACCTAGACCGGTTCAGGGCAGGGACAGAGATGCTGCTTCAGGAGTATTTCCTGGGGGTAGGACCCCGGCCAGGTTTAGCGCGGGGATCAAGATGCGGGCTCAGCAGCGTTTCCCGGGTGACTGAACGAGGGCACGGCCCACCCTGTCTCTGTGCGGGGACCGAGATGCTCCCTCAGGAGGGTTTCTCGAGGTCTGATCGTGGGCAGGACGCGCACGGCTTCAGGGCAGAGTGCGAGAGGAGGCCTCAGGAGGACGTGTTGAGGTAGCTCCCAAGGGCAGAACCTCGACTGGTTCAGTGCAGCGCCCGAGGGGCGGGCACAGGCGCATTTGCCGGTGGCTTCGGCAATTGCTTGCCGGAGCCCTGGCCGGGGCAGGGAAGGAGATGTTGGCACAGGGGCGTTGGGTGGCGCTGTGCAGCAAGGGAGGCCCCAGCCTAGGTGCGTGCCGTGGCCGCGAGGCACGCTCAGGAGGGCCTGTCGGGGGACTGACACTGGGCGGGACCCAGCCTCGTCCCGAGCAGGGACCGAGGTGTTGGGTCAGGAGTGTTTGTCAGGGTCGGGAAGAAGTGCCGGGCACCGCCCAGTTGAGGGCAGCGACCGATGCAAGCTCAGGAGTGTTTGCCGGGGGTCGGGCCAAGGGCAGGACCTAGCCTGATTGAGGGCAGGCTACCCGATGTGGGCTCAGGAATGCTTCTCGGGGCTTGAACATGGGAAGGACCCAGCCTGCTTCGGGGCAGGGACTGAGATGCGCGCTCAGGATTATGTGTCCGGGACACGAATATGCAAAGTCCAACAAACGCCTGCTTGACTGCAGGGACCGAGAGGTGGGGTCGGGAGTCTGTGCTAAGGTCCCGCACAAGGGCAGGACCTCGACTGGTTCAGTTCAGTGACAGAGACGGGGCTCGGGAGATTAGACGTGCACTTCAGGAAGGGCGGAACCCAGCCTGGTTTGGTGCAGCGCGTGAGATGAGGGCGCAGCAGTGATTCTGAGGGGTTTGAACAAGGGGAGGCCTCACCGTCGTTCGGGGCCAGGGGGCCAGGTTTGGGCTCAGGATTGTTTGTCGGGGGCCTTGGCCAGACGCAGAAACCTCCGTGGTTGAGCTCAGGGACCGAGATGAACGCTCAGGAGTGTTTTGTGTGTGTGTGTGCGGGGAGGGGGTGTTGCTCAAGGGCAGCATCCATCCGAGTTCAGGGCGGGCACGCAGCTGTGGGCTCAGGAGTGTGTGTCACGAGAATCGAAGAAGGGCAGGCCCTAAACTGCTTCTTCAGTGCGCCGACCGAGATGTATTTCTCGGGGTCTTGAAGCAGTCCAAGCCCCCGAGGCGGGTTCAGTGCCGGGAGTGAGTTGCGGGATCAGGGCTTTGTCCCGGCGAGGGACCAAGGGCAGGACACAGCGAAGTGGACGGAAGGGAGCGATCTGAAGTCTCCCGTGGTTTCTTTGCCAGGTGCTTGAAGGAAGGCAGGAGCCAGCCTACTTCAGTGCAGGGACCCGGGGTGGTCTCAGGAGTGTTTGTCAGGGTCTTGCCCGAGGGCAGGAGCCAGCCTGGTTCAGAGCAGGCACCGGGCGGTTGGCTCAGGAGTGTTTGTCAGGGTCTTGCCTGAGGGCAGGAGCCAGCCTGGGCCAGTGCAGGCACCGGGCGGCTGGCTCAGCAGTGTTTGTCAGGGTCTTGCCCGAGGGCAGGAGCCAGCCTGGTTCAGAGCAGGCACCGGGCGGTTGGCTCAGGAGTGTTTGTCAGGGTCTTGCCCGAGGGCTGGAGCCAGCCTGGTTCAGTGCAGGCACCGGGCGGTGGGCTCAGTTGTGTTTGTCGGGGCCGGGCCATGGGCGGGACCCAGCCTCCTTCAGGGCAGGCACAGAGATGGGGGCTCAGGAGTCTGTGCTGGGCGAATCGAACAAGGGCCAGACCTAAACCGGTTGAGCGCAGGGACCGAGATGCAGCTTCAGGAGGATTTCCAGGCGGTAGGAGCCCGGCCAGGTTCAGCGCAGGGACCGAGATGCGGGCTCAGCAGTGTTTCCCGGCTAATTGAACGAGGGCACGGCCCACCCTGTCTCTGTGCAGGGACCGAGATGCGCCCTCTGAAGGGTTTCTCGAGGTCGAAAAGTGGGCAGGACGCGCTCGGCTTCAGGTTAGAGAGCTAGATGTGACCTCAGGAGGACGTGTTGAGGTAGCTCCCAAGGGCAGGATCTCGACTGGTTCAGCGCAGCGCCCGAGGGGTGGGCACAGGCGCATCTGCCGGTGTCTTCAGCAAGTGCTTGCAGTAGCCGCGGCCGGTGCAGGGAAGGAGATGTGGGCTCGGGGGCGTTGCAGGGAGCCGTGCACAAAGGGAGGCCCCAGCCTCGGTGCAAGCCATGGCTGCGAGGCAGGCTCAGGAGGGTCTGTCGGCGGACTGTCGCCGGGCGGGACCCAGCCTCGTCCAGTGCAGGGACCCAGGTGTTGGCTCCGGAGTGTTTGTCAGGGTTCGGAAGAAGCGCCGTGCATCGCCCTGTTGAGGGCAGCGACCGATGCAGGCTCAGGAGTGTTTGCCGGGGGTCGGGCCAAGGGCAGGACCTAGCCTGATTGAAGGCAGGGAACCCGATGTGGGCTCAGGAGTGCTTCACGGGGTTTGAACATGGGAAGGACACAGCCTGCTTCGGGGCATGGACTCAGATGCGCTCTCAGGATTATGTTCCAGGGACTTGAACATGGAAAATCCAACGAACACGTTCTGGACTGCAGGGACCAAGAGGTGGGGTCGGGAGTCTGTACTAGGCGCTCGCACAAGGGCAGGACCTCGACTGTTTCAGATCAGTGACCGAGACGGGGCTCAGGAGTTTAGAAGGGCACTTCTGGAAGGGCACGACCCTGCCTGGTTTGGTGCAGCACGTGAGATGAGGGTGCAGCAATGATTCCGGGGGGTTTAAACAAGGAGAGGACTCACCGTCGTTCGGGGCCAGGGGGCCAAGTTTGGGCTCAGGATTGTTTGTCGGGGGCCTTGTCCAGAGGCAGAAACCACCGTGGTTGAGCTCAGGGACCAAGATGAACGCTCAGGCGTGTTTAGTGTGTGTGTGTGGGGGGTGGGGGGGTGTGTGGGGGGTGTGCGCAAGGGCAGCATCCATCCGAGTTCCGGGCGGGCACGCAGCTGTGGGCTCAGGAGTGTGTGTCGCGGGAATCGAAGAAGGCAGGCCCTAGACTGCTTCTTCAGTGCGCCGACCGAGATGTATTTCTCGGGGTCTTGAAGCAGGCCAAGCCCCAGAGGTGGCTTCAGTGCCGGGAGTGAGCTGCGGGATCACAGCTTTGTCCCGGAGAGGGACCAAATGCAGGACACAGCGAAGTGGACGGGCAGGGAGCGAGCTGGAGTCTCCCGGTGGTTACTTTGCCAGGTGCTTGAACGAAGGCAGGAGCCAGCCTGCTTCGGTGCAGGGATCCGGAGTGGGCTCTGGAGTGTTTGCCAGGGTCTTGACCGAGGGCAGGAGCCAGCCTGGATCAGTGCAGACACCGGGCGGGGGGCCCAGGAGTGTTTGTCATGGTATTGCCCGAGGGCAGGGACCAGCCTGGTTCAGGGCAGGCACCGGGCGGTGGTCTCAGGAGTGTCTGTCGGCGCCGGGCATGGGCAGGACCCAGCCTCCTTCAGGGCAGACACAGAGATGGGGGCTCAGGAGTCTGTGCTGAGTGAATCGAACAAGGGCCAGACCTAGACCGGTTCAGGGCAGGGACAGAGATGCTGCTTCAGGAGTATTTCCTGGGGGTAGGACCCCGGCCAGGTTTAGCGCGGGGATCAAGATGCGGGCTCAGCAGCGTTTCCCGGGTGACTGAACGAGGGCACGGCCCACCCTGTCTCTGTGCGGGGACCGAGATGCTCCCTCAGGAGGGTTTCTCGAGGTCTGATCGTGGGCAGGACGCGCACGGCTTCAGGGCAGAGTGCGAGAGGAGGCCTCAGGAGGACGTGTTGAGGTAGCTCCCAAGGGCAGAACCTCGACTGGTTCAGTGCAGCGCCCGAGGGGCGGGCACAGGCGCATTTGCCGGTGGCTTCGGCAATTGCTTGCCGGAGCCCTGGCCGGGGCAGGGAAGGAGATGTTGGCACAGGGGCGTTGGGTGGCGCTGTGCAGCAAGGGAGGCCCCAGCCTAGGTGCGTGCCGTGGCCGCGAGGCACGCTCAGGAGGGCCTGTCGGGGGACTGACACTGGGCGGGACCCAGCCTCGTCCCGAGCAGGGACCGAGGTGTTGGGTCAGGAGTGTTTGTCAGGGTCGGGAAGAAGTGCCGGGCACCGCCCAGTTGAGGGCAGCGACCGATGCAAGCTCAGGAGTGTTTGCCGGGGGTCGGGCCAAGGGCAGGACCTAGCCTGATTGAGGGCAGGCTACCCGATGTGGGCTCAGGAATGCTTCTCGGGGCTTGAACATGGGAAGGACCCAGCCTGCTTCGGGGCAGGGACTGAGATGCGCGCTCAGGATTATGTGTCCGGGACACGAATATGCAAAGTCCAACAAACGCCTGCTTGACTGCAGGGACCGAGAGGTGGGGTCGGGAGTCTGTGCTAAGGTCCCGCACAAGGGCAGGACCTCGACTGGTTCAGTTCAGTGACAGAGACGGGGCTCGGGAGATTAGACGTGCACTTCAGGAAGGGCGGAACCCAGCCTGGTTTGGTGCAGCGCGTGAGATGAGGGCGCAGCAGTGATTCTGAGGGGTTTGAACAAGGGGAGGCCTCACCGTCGTTCGGGGCCAGGGGGCCAGGTTTGGGCTCAGGATTGTTTGTCGGGGGCCTTGGCCAGACGCAGAAACCTCCGTGGTTGAGCTCAGGGACCGAGATGAACGCTCAGGAGTGTTTTGTGTGTGTGTGTGCGGGGAGGGGGTGTTGCTCAAGGGCAGCATCCATCCGAGTTCAGGGCGGGCACGCAGCTGTGGGCTCAGGAGTGTGTGTCACGAGAATCGAAGAAGGGCAGGCCCTAAACTGCTTCTTCAGTGCGCCGACCGAGATGTATTTCTCGGGGTCTTGAAGCAGTCCAAGCCCCCGAGGCGGGTTCAGTGCCGGGAGTGAGTTGCGGGATCAGGGCTTTGTCCCGGCGAGGGACCAAGGGCAGGACACAGCGAAGTGGACGGAAGGGAGCGATCTGAAGTCTCCCGTGGTTTCTTTGCCAGGTGCTTGAAGGAAGGCAGGAGCCAGCCTACTTCAGTGCAGGGACCCGGGGTGGTCTCAGGAGTGTTTGTCAGGGTCTTGCCCGAGGGCAGGAGCCAGCCTGGTTCAGAGCAGGCACCGGGCGGTTGGCTCAGGAGTGTTTGTCAGGGTCTTGCCTGAGGGCAGGAGCCAGCCTGGGCCAGTGCAGGCACCGGGCGGCTGGCTCAGCAGTGTTTGTCAGGGTCTTGCCCGAGGGCAGGAGCCAGCCTGGTTCAGAGCAGGCACCGGGCGGTTGGCTCAGGAGTGTTTGTCATTGTCTTGCCCGAGGGCTGGAGCCAGCCTGGTTCAGTGCAGGCACCGGGCGGTGGGCTCAGTTGTGTTTGTCGGGGCCGGGCCATGGGCGGGACCCAGCCTCCTTCAGGGCAGGCACAGAGATGGGGGCTCAGGAGTCTGTGCTGGGCGAATCGAACAAGGGCCAGACCTAAACCGGTTGAGCGCAGGGACCGAGATGCAGCTTCAGGAGGATTTCCAGGCGGTAGGAGCCCGGCCAGGTTCAGCGCAGGGACCGAGATGCGGGCTCAGCAGTGTTTCCCGGCTAATTGAACGAGGGCACGGCCCACCCTGTCTCTGTGCAGGGACCGAGATGCGCCCTCTGAAGGGTTTCTCGAGGTCGAAAAGTGGGCAGGACGCGCTCGGCTTCAGGTTAGAGAGCTAGATGTGACCTCAGGAGGACGTGTTGAGGTAGCTCCCAAGGGCAGGATCTCGACTGGTTCAGCGCAGCGCCCGAGGGGTGGGCACAGGCGCATCTGCCGGTGTCTTCAGCAAGTGCTTGCAGTAGCCGCGGCCGGTGCAGGGAAGGAGATGTGGGCTCGGGGGCGTTGCAGGGAGCCGTGCACAAAGGGAGGCCCCAGCCTCGGTGCAAGCCATGGCTGCGAGGCAGGCTCAGGAGGGTCTGTCGGCGGACTGTCGCCGGGCGGGACCCAGCCTCGTCCAGTGCAGGGACCCAGGTGTTGGCTCCGGAGTGTTTGTCAGGGTTCGGAAGAAGCGCCGTGCATCGCCCTGTTGAGGGCAGCGACCGATGCAGGCTCAGGAGTGTTTGCCGGGGGTCGGGCCAAGGGCAGGACCTAGCCTGATTGAAGGCAGGGAACCCGATGTGGGCTCAGGAGTGCTTCACGGGGTTTGAACATGGGAAGGACACAGCCTGCTTCGGGGCATGGACTCAGATGCGCTCTCAGGATTATGTTCCAGGGACTTGAACATGGAAAATCCAACGAACACGTTCTGGACTGCAGGGACCAAGAGGTGGGGTCGGGAGTCTGTACTAGGCGCTCGCACAAGGGCAGGACCTCGACTGTTTCAGATCAGTGACCGAGACGGGGCTCAGGAGTTTAGAAGGGCACTTCTGGAAGGGCACGACCCTGCCTGGTTTGGTGCAGCACGTGAGATGAGGGTGCAGCAATGATTCCGGGGGGTTTAAACAAGGAGAGGACTCACCGTCGTTCGGGGCCAGGGGGCCAAGTTTGGGCTCAGGATTGTTTGTCGGGGGCCTTGTCCAGAGGCAGAAACCACCGTGGTTGAGCTCAGGGACCAAGATGAACGCTCAGGCGTGTTTAGTGTGTGTGTGTGGGGGGTGGGGGGGTGTGTGGGGGGTGTGCGCAAGGGCAGCATCCATCCGAGTTCCGGGCGGGCACGCAGCTGTGGGCTCAGGAGTGTGTGTCGCGGGAATCGAAGAAGGCAGGCCCTAGACTGCTTCTTCAGTGCGCCGACCGAGATGTATTTCTCGGGGTCTTGAAGCAGGCCAAGCCCCAGAGGTGGCTTCAGTGCCGGGAGTGAGCTGCGGGATCACAGCTTTGTCCCGGAGAGGGACCAAATGCAGGACACAGCGAAGTGGACGGGCAGGGAGCGAGCTGGAGTCTCCCGGTGGTTACTTTGCCAGGTGCTTGAACGAAGGCAGGAGCCAGCCTGCTTCGGTGCAGGGATCCGGAGTGGGCTCTGGAGTGTTTGCCAGGGTCTTGACCGAGGGCAGGAGCCAGCCTGGATCAGTGCAGACACCGGGCGGGGGGCCCAGGAGTGTTTGTCATGGTATTGCCCGAGGGCAGGAGCCAGCCTGGTTTAGAGCAGGCACCGGGCGGTGGGCTCAGGAGTGTTTGTCAGGGTATTGCCCGAGGGCAGGGACCAGCCTGGTTCAGGGCAGGCACCGGGCGGTGGTCTCAGGAGTGTCTGTCGGCGCCGGGCATGGGCAGGACCCAGCCTCCTTCAGGGCAGACACAGAGATGGGGGCTCAGGAGTCTGTGCTGAGTGAATCGAACAAGGGCCAGACCTAGACCGGTTCAGGGCAGGGACAGAGATGCTGCTTCAGGAGTATTTCCTGGGGGTAGGACCCCGGCCAGGTTTAGCGCGGGGATCAAGATGCGGGCTCAGCAGCGTTTCCCGGGTGACTGAACGAGGGCACGGCCCACCCTGTCTCTGTGCGGGGACCGAGATGCTCCCTCAGGAGGGTTTCTCGAGGTCTGATCGTGGGCAGGACGCGCACGGCTTCAGGGCAGAGTGCGAGAGGAGGCCTCAGGAGGACGTGTTGAGGTAGCTCCCAAGGGCAGAACCTCGACTGGTTCAGTGCAGCGCCCGAGGGGCGGGCACAGGCGCATTTGCCGGTGGCTTCGGCAATTGCTTGCCGGAGCCCTGGCCGGGGCAGGGAAGGAGATGTTGGCACAGGGGCGTTGGGTGGCGCTGTGCAGCAAGGGAGGCCCCAGCCTAGGTGCGTGCCGTGGCCGCGAGGCACGCTCAGGAGGGCCTGTCGGGGGACTGACACTGGGCGGGACCCAGCCTCGTCCCGAGCAGGGACCGAGGTGTTGGGTCAGGAGTGTTTGTCAGGGTCGGGAAGAAGTGCCGGGCACCGCCCAGTTGAGGGCAGCGACCGATGCAAGCTCAGGAGTGTTTGCCGGGGGTCGGGCCAAGGGCAGGACCTAGCCTGATTGAGGGCAGGCTACCCGATGTGGGCTCAGGAATGCTTCTCGGGGCTTGAACATGGGAAGGACCCAGCCTGCTTCGGGGCAGGGACTGAGATGCGCGCTCAGGATTATGTGTCCGGGACACGAATATGCAAAGTCCAACAAACGCCTGCTTGACTGCAGGGACCGAGAGGTGGGGTCGGGAGTCTGTGCTAAGGTCCCGCACAAGGGCAGGACCTCGACTGGTTCAGTTCAGTGACAGAGACGGGGCTCGGGAGATTAGACGTGCACTTCAGGAAGGGCGGAACCCAGCCTGGTTTGGTGCAGCGCGTGAGATGAGGGCGCAGCAGTGATTCTGAGGGGTTTGAACAAGGGGAGGCCTCACCGTCGTTCGGGGCCAGGGGGCCAGGTTTGGGCTCAGGATTGTTTGTCGGGGGCCTTGGCCAGACGCAGAAACCTCCGTGGTTGAGCTCAGGGACCGAGATGAACGCTCAGGAGTGTTTTGTGTGTGTGTGTGCGGGGAGGGGGTGTTGCTCAAGGGCAGCATCCATCCGAGTTCAGGGCGGGCACGCAGCTGTGGGCTCAGGAGTGTGTGTCACGAGAATCGAAGAAGGGCAGGCCCTAAACTGCTTCTTCAGTGCGCCGACCGAGATGTATTTCTCGGGGTCTTGAAGCAGTCCAAGCCCCCGAGGCGGGTTCAGTGCCGGGAGTGAGTTGCGGGATCAGGGCTTTGTCCCGGCGAGGGACCAAGGGCAGGACACAGCGAAGTGGACGGAAGGGAGCGATCTGAAGTCTCCCGTGGTTTCTTTGCCAGGTGCTTGAAGGAAGGCAGGAGCCAGCCTACTTCAGTGCAGGGACCCGGGGTGGTCTCAGGAGTGTTTGTCAGGGTCTTGCCCGAGGGCAGGAGCCAGCCTGGTTCAGAGCAGGCACCGGGCGGTTGGCTCAGGAGTGTTTGTCAGGGTCTTGCCTGAGGGCAGGAGCCAGCCTGGGCCAGTGCAGGCACCGGGCGGCTGGCTCAGCAGTGTTTGTCAGGGTCTTGCCCGAGGGCAGGAGCCAGCCTGGTTCAGAGCAGGCACCGGGCGGTTGGCTCAGGAGTGTTTGTCAGGGTCTTGCCCGAGGGCTGGAGCCAGCCTGGTTCAGTGCAGGCACCGGGCGGTGGGCTCAGTTGTGTTTGTCGGGGCCGGGCCATGGGCGGGACCCAGCCTCCTTCAGGGCAGGCACAGAGATGGGGGCTCAGGAGTCTGTGCTGGGCGAATCGAACAAGGGCCAGACCTAAACCGGTTGAGCGCAGGGACCGAGATGCAGCTTCAGGAGGATTTCCAGGCGGTAGGAGCCCGGCCAGGTTCAGCGCAGGGACCGAGATGCGGGCTCAGCAGTGTTTCCCGGCTAATTGAACGAGGGCACGGCCCACCCTGTCTCTGTGCAGGGACCGAGATGCGCCCTCTGAAGGGTTTCTCGAGGTCGAAAAGTGGGCAGGACGCGCTCGGCTTCAGGTTAGAGAGCTAGATGTGACCTCAGGAGGACGTGTTGAGGTAGCTCCCAAGGGCAGGATCTCGACTGGTTCAGCGCAGCGCCCGAGGGGTGGGCACAGGCGCATCTGCCGGTGTCTTCAGCAAGTGCTTGCAGTAGCCGCGGCCGGTGCAGGGAAGGAGATGTGGGCTCGGGGGCGTTGCAGGGAGCCGTGCACAAAGGGAGGCCCCAGCCTCGGTGCAAGCCATGGCTGCGAGGCAGGCTCAGGAGGGTCTGTCGGCGGACTGTCGCCGGGCGGGACCCAGCCTCGTCCAGTGCAGGGACCCAGGTGTTGGCTCCGGAGTGTTTGTCAGGGTTCGGAAGAAGCGCCGTGCATCGCCCTGTTGAGGGCAGCGACCGATGCAGGCTCAGGAGTGTTTGCCGGGGGTCGGGCCAAGGGCAGGACCTAGCCTGATTGAAGGCAGGGAACCCGATGTGGGCTCAGGAGTGCTTCACGGGGTTTGAACATGGGAAGGACACAGCCTGCTTCGGGGCATGGACTCAGATGCGCTCTCAGGATTATGTTCCAGGGACTTGAACATGGAAAATCCAACGAACACGTTCTGGACTGCAGGGACCAAGAGGTGGGGTCGGGAGTCTGTACTAGGCGCTCGCACAAGGGCAGGACCTCGACTGTTTCAGATCAGTGACCGAGACGGGGCTCAGGAGTTTAGAAGGGCACTTCTGGAAGGGCACGACCCTGCCTGGTTTGGTGCAGCACGTGAGATGAGGGTGCAGCAATGATTCCGGGGGGTTTAAACAAGGAGAGGACTCACCGTCGTTCGGGGCCAGGGGGCCAAGTTTGGGCTCAGGACTGTTTGTCGGGGGCCTTGTCCAGAGGCAGAAACCACCGTGGTTGAGCTCAGGGACCAAGATGAACGCTCAGGCGTGTTTAGTGTGTGTGTGTGGGGGGTGGGGGGGTGTGTGGGGGGTGTGCGCAAGGGCAGCATCCATCCGAGTTCCGGGCGGGCACGCAGCTGTGGGCTCAGGAGTGTGTGTCGCGGGAATCGAAGAAGGCAGGCCCTAGACTGCTTCTTCAGTGCGCCGACCGAGATGTATTTCTCGGGGTCTTGAAGCAGGCCAAGCCCCAGAGGTGGCTTCAGTGCCGGGAGTGAGCTGCGGGATCACAGCTTTGTCCCGGAGAGGGACCAAATGCAGGACACAGCGAAGTGGACGGGCAGGGAGCGAGCTGGAGTCTCCCGGTGGTTACTTTGCCAGGTGCTTGAACGAAGGCAGGAGCCAGCCTGCTTCGGTGCAGGGATCCGGAGTGGGCTCTGGAGTGTTTGCCAGGGTCTTGACCGAGGGCAGGAGCCAGCCTGGATCAGTGCAGACACCGGGCGGGGGGCCCAGGAGTGTTTGTCATGGTATTGCCCGAGGGCAGGAGCCAGCCTGGTTTAGAGCAGGCACCGGGCGGGGGGCTCAGGAGTGTTTGTCAGGGTATTGCCCGAGGGCAGGGACCAGCCTGGTTCAGGGCAGGCACCGGGCGGTGGTCTCAGGAGTGTCTGTCGGCGCCGGGCATGGGCAGGACCCAGCCTCCTTCAGGGCAGACACAGAGATGGGGGCTCAGGAGTCTGTGCTGAGTGAATCGAACAAGGGCCAGACCTAGACCGGTTCAGGGCAGGGACAGAGATGCTGCTTCAGGAGTATTTCCTGGGGGTAGGACCCCGGCCAGGTTTAGCGCGGGGATCAAGATGCGGGCTCAGCAGCGTTTCCCGGGTGACTGAACGAGGGCACGGCCCACCCTGTCTCTGTGCGGGGACCGAGATGCTCCCTCAGGAGGGTTTCTCGAGGTCTGATCGTGGGCAGGACGCGCACGGCTTCAGGGCAGAGTGCGAGAGGAGGCCTCAGGAGGACGTGTTGAGGTAGCTCCCAAGGGCAGAACCTCGACTGGTTCAGTGCAGCGCCCGAGGGGCGGGCACAGGCGCATTTGCCGGTGGCTTCGGCAATTGCTTGCCGGAGCCCTGGCCGGGGCAGGGAAGGAGATGTTGGCACAGGGGCGTTGGGTGGCGCTGTGCAGCAAGGGAGGCCCCAGCCTAGGTGCGTGCCGTGGCCGCGAGGCACGCTCAGGAGGGCCTGTCGGGGGACTGACACTGGGCGGGACCCAGCCTCGTCCCGAGCAGGGACCGAGGTGTTGGGTCAGGAGTGTTTGTCAGGGTCGGGAAGAAGTGCCGGGCACCGCCCAGTTGAGGGCAGCGACCGATGCAAGCTCAGGAGTGTTTGCCGGGGGTCGGGCCAAGGGCAGGACCTAGCCTGATTGAGGGCAGGCTACCCGATGTGGGCTCAGGAATGCTTCTCGGGGCTTGAACATGGGAAGGACCCAGCCTGCTTCGGGGCAGGGACTGAGATGCGCGCTCAGGATTATGTGTCCGGGACACGAATATGCAAAGTCCAACAAACGCCTGCTTGACTGCAGGGACCGAGAGGTGGGGTCGGGAGTCTGTGCTAAGGTCCCGCACAAGGGCAGGACCTCGACTGGTTCAGTTCAGTGACAGAGACGGGGCTCGGGAGATTAGACGTGCACTTCAGGAAGGGCGGAACCCAGCCTGGTTTGGTGCAGCGCGTGAGATGAGGGCGCAGCAGTGATTCTGAGGGGTTTGAACAAGGGGAGGCCTCACCGTCGTTCGGGGCCAGGGGGCCAGGTTTGGGCTCAGGATTGTTTGTCGGGGGCCTTGGCCAGACGCAGAAACCTCCGTGGTTGAGCTCAGGGACCGAGATGAACGCTCAGGAGTGTTTTGTGTGTGTGTGTGCGGGGAGGGGGTGTTGCTCAAGGGCAGCATCCATCCGAGTTCAGGGCGGGCACGCAGCTGTGGGCTCAGGAGTGTGTGTCACGAGAATCGAAGAAGGGCAGGCCCTAAACTGCTTCTTCAGTGCGCCGACCGAGATGTATTTCTCGGGGTCTTGAAGCAGTCCAAGCCCCCGAGGCGGGTTCAGTGCCGGGAGTGAGTTGCGGGATCAGGGCTTTGTCCCGGCGAGGGACCAAGGGCAGGACACAGCGAAGTGGACGGAAGGGAGCGATCTGAAGTCTCCCGTGGTTTCTTTGCCAGGTGCTTGAAGGAAGGCAGGAGCCAGCCTACTTCAGTGCAGGGACCCGGGGTGGTCTCAGGAGTGTTTGTCAGGGTCTTGCCCGAGGGCAGGAGCCAGCCTGGTTCAGAGCAGGCACCGGGCGGTTGGCTCAGGAGTGTTTGTCAGGGTCTTGCCTGAGGGCAGGAGCCAGCCTGGGCCAGTGCAGGCACCGGGCGGCTGGCTCAGCAGTGTTTGTCAGGGTCTTGCCCGAGGGCAGGAGCCAGCCTGGTTCAGAGCAGGCACCGGGCGGTTGGCTCAGGAGTGTTTGTCAGGGTCTTGCCCGAGGGCTGGAGCCAGCCTGGTTCAGTGCAGGCACCGGGCGGTGGGCTCAGTTGTGTTTGTCGGGGCCGGGCCATGGGCGGGACCCAGCCTCCTTCAGGGCAGGCACAGAGATGGGGGCTCAGGAGTCTGTGCTGGGCGAATCGAACAAGGGCCAGACCTAAACCGGTTGAGCGCAGGGACCGAGATGCAGCTTCAGGAGGATTTCCAGGCGGTAGGAGCCCGGCCAGGTTCAGCGCAGGGACCGAGATGCGGGCTCAGCAGTGTTTCCCGGCTAATTGAACGAGGGCACGGCCCACCCTGTCTCTGTGCAGGGACCGAGATGCGCCCTCTGAAGGGTTTCTCGAGGTCGAAAAGTGGGCAGGACGCGCTCGGCTTCAGGTTAGAGAGCTAGATGTGACCTCAGGAGGACGTGTTGAGGTAGCTCCCAAGGGCAGGATCTCGACTGGTTCAGCGCAGCGCCCGAGGGGTGGGCACAGGCGCATCTGCCGGTGTCTTCAGCAAGTGCTTGCAGTAGCCGCGGCCGGTGCAGGGAAGGAGATGTGGGCTCGGGGGCGTTGCAGGGAGCCGTGCACAAAGGGAGGCCCCAGCCTCGGTGCAAGCCATGGCTGCGAGGCAGGCTCAGGAGGGTCTGTCGGCGGACTGTCGCCGGGCGGGACCCAGCCTCGTCCAGTGCAGGGACCCAGGTGTTGGCTCCGGAGTGTTTGTCAGGGTTCGGAAGAAGCGCCGTGCATCGCCCTGTTGAGGGCAGCGACCGATGCAGGCTCAGGAGTGTTTGCCGGGGGTCGGGCCAAGGGCAGGACCTAGCCTGATTGAAGGCAGGGAACCCGATGTGGGCTCAGGAGTGCTTCACGGGGTTTGAACATGGGAAGGACACAGCCTGCTTCGGGGCATGGACTCAGATGCGCTCTCAGGATTATGTTCCAGGGACTTGAACATGGAAAATCCAACGAACACGTTCTGGACTGCAGGGACCAAGAGGTGGGGTCGGGAGTCTGTACTAGGCGCTCGCACAAGGGCAGGACCTCGACTGTTTCAGATCAGTGACCGAGACGGGGCTCAGGAGTTTAGAAGGGCACTTCTGGAAGGGCACGACCCTGCCTGGTTTGGTGCAGCACGTGAGATGAGGGTGCAGCAATGATTCCGGGGGGTTTAAACAAGGAGAGGACTCACCGTCGTTCGGGGCCAGGGGGCCAAGTTTGGGCTCAGGATTGTTTGTCGGGGGCCTTGGCCAGAGGCAGAAACCACCGTGGTTGAGCTCAGGGACCAAGATGAACGCTCAGGCGTGTTTAGTGTGTGTGTGTGGGGGGTGGGGGGGTGTGTGTGGGGGTGTGCGCAAGGGCAGCATCCATCCGAGTTCCGGGCGGGCACGCAGCTGTGGGCTCAGGAGTGTGTGTCGCGGGAATCGAAGAAGGCAGGCCCTAGACTGCTTCTTCAGTGCGCCGACCGAGATGTATTTCTCGGGGTCTTGAAGCAGGCCAAGCCCCAGAGGTGGCTTCAGTGCCGGGAGTGAGCTGCGGGATCACAGCTTTGTCCCGGAGAGGGACCAAATGCAGGACACAGCGAAGTGGACGGGCAGGGAGCGAGCTGGAGTCTCCCGGTGGTTACTTTGCCAGGTGCTTGAACGAAGGCAGGAGCCAGCCTGCTTCGGTGCAGGGATCCGGAGTGGGCTCTGGAGTGTTTGCCAGGGTCTTGACCGAGGGCAGGAGCCAGCCTGGATCAGTGCAGACACCGGGCGGGGGGCCCAGGAGTGTTTGTCATGGTATTGCCCGAGGGCAGGAGCCAGCCTGGTTTAGAGCAGGCACCGGGCGGTGGGCTCAGGAGTGTTTGTCAGGGTATTGCCCGAGGGCAGGGACCAGCCTGGTTCAGGGCAGGCACCGGGCGGTGGTCTCAGGAGTGTCTGTCGGCGCCGGGCATGGGCAGGACCCAGCCTCCTTCAGGGCAGACACAGAGATGGGGGCTCAGGAGTCTGTGCTGAGTGAATCGAACAAGGGCCAGACCTAGACCGGTTCAGGGCAGGGACAGAGATGCTGCTTCAGGAGTATTTCCTGGGGGTAGGACCCCGGCCAGGTTTAGCGCGGGGATCAAGATGCGGGCTCAGCAGCGTTTCCCGGGTGACTGAACGAGGGCACGGCCCACCCTGTCTCTGTGCGGGGACCGAGATGCTCCCTCAGGAGGGTTTCTCGAGGTCTGATCGTGGGCAGGACGCGCACGGCTTCAGGGCAGAGTGCGAGAGGAGGCCTCAGGAGGACGTGTTGAGGTAGCTCCCAAGGGCAGAACCTCGACTGGTTCAGTGCAGCGCCCGAGGGGCGGGCACAGGCGCATTTGCCGGTGGCTTCGGCAATTGCTTGCCGGAGCCCTGGCCGGGGCAGGGAAGGAGATGTTGGCACAGGGGCGTTGGGTGGCGCTGTGCAGCAAGGGAGGCCCCAGCCTAGGTGCGTGCCGTGGCCGCGAGGCACGCTCAGGAGGGCCTGTCGGGGGACTGACACTGGGCGGGACCCAGCCTCGTCCCGAGCAGGGACCGAGGTGTTGGGTCAGGAGTGTTTGTCAGGGTCGGGAAGAAGTGCCGGGCACCGCCCAGTTGAGGGCAGCGACCGATGCAAGCTCAGGAGTGTTTGCCGGGGGTCGGGCCAAGGGCAGGACCTAGCCTGATTGAGGGCAGGCTACCCGATGTGGGCTCAGGAATGCTTCTCGGGGCTTGAACATGGGAAGGACCCAGCCTGCTTCGGGGCAGGGACTGAGATGCGCGCTCAGGATTATGTGTCCGGGACACGAATATGCAAAGTCCAACAAACGCCTGCTTGACTGCAGGGACCGAGAGGTGGGGTCGGGAGTCTGTGCTAAGGTCCCGCACAAGGGCAGGACCTCGACTGGTTCAGTTCAGTGACAGAGACGGGGCTCGGGAGATTAGACGTGCACTTCAGGAAGGGCGGAACCCAGCCTGGTTTGGTGCAGCGCGTGAGATGAGGGCGCAGCAGTGATTCTGAGGGGTTTGAACAAGGGGAGGCCTCACCGTCGTTCGGGGCCAGGGGGCCAGGTTTGGGCTCAGGATTGTTTGTCGGGGGCCTTGGCCAGACGCAGAAACCTCCGTGGTTGAGCTCAGGGACCGAGATGAACGCTCAGGAGTGTTTTGTGTGTGTGTGTGCGGGGAGGGGGTGTTGCTCAAGGGCAGCATCCATCCGAGTTCAGGGCGGGCACGCAGCTGTGGGCTCAGGAGTGTGTGTCACGAGAATCGAAGAAGGGCAGGCCCTAAACTGCTTCTTCAGTGCGCCGACCGAGATGTATTTCTCGGGGTCTTGAAGCAGTCCAAGCCCCCGAGGCGGGTTCAGTGCCGGGAGTGAGTTGCGGGATCAGGGCTTTGTCCCGGCGAGGGACCAAGGGCAGGACACAGCGAAGTGGACGGAAGGGAGCGATCTGAAGTCTCCCGTGGTTTCTTTGCCAGGTGCTTGAAGGAAGGCAGGAGCCAGCCTACTTCAGTGCAGGGACCCGGGGTGGTCTCAGGAGTGTTTGTCAGGGTCTTGCCCGAGGGCAGGAGCCAGCCTGGTTCAGAGCAGGCACCGGGCGGTTGGCTCAGGAGTGTTTGTCAGGGTCTTGCCTGAGGGCAGGAGCCAGCCTGGGCCAGTGCAGGCACCGGGCGGCTGGCTCAGCAGTGTTTGTCAGGGTCTTGCCCGAGGGCAGGAGCCAGCCTGGTTCAGAGCAGGCACCGGGCGGTTGGCTCAGGAGTGTTTGTCAGGGTCTTGCCCGAGGGCTGGAGCCAGCCTGGTTCAGTGCAGGCACCGGGCGGTGGGCTCAGTTGTGTTTGTCGGGGCCGGGCCATGGGCGGGACCCAGCCTCCTTCAGGGCAGGCACAGAGATGGGGGCTCAGGAGTCTGTGCTGGGCGAATCGAACAAGGGCCAGACCTAAACCGGTTGAGCGCAGGGACCGAGATGCAGCTTCAGGAGGATTTCCAGGCGGTAGGAGCCCGGCCAGGTTCAGCGCAGGGACCGAGATGCGGGCTCAGCAGTGTTTCCCGGCTAATTGAACGAGGGCACGGCCCACCCTGTCTCTGTGCAGGGACCGAGATGCGCCCTCTGAAGGGTTTCTCGAGGTCGAAAAGTGGGCAGGACGCGCTCGGCTTCAGGTTAGAGAGCTAGATGTGACCTCAGGAGGACGTGTTGAGGTAGCTCCCAAGGGCAGGATCTCGACTGGTTCAGCGCAGCGCCCGAGGGGTGGGCACAGGCGCATCTGCCGGTGTCTTCAGCAAGTGCTTGCAGTAGCCGCGGCCGGTGCAGGGAAGGAGATGTGGGCTCGGGGGCGTTGCAGGGAGCCGTGCACAAAGGGAGGCCCCAGCCTCGGTGCAAGCCATGGCTGCGAGGCAGGCTCAGGAGGGTCTGTCGGCGGACTGTCGCCGGGCGGGACCCAGCCTCGTCCAGTGCAGGGACCCAGGTGTTGGCTCCGGAGTGTTTGTCAGGGTTCGGAAGAAGCGCCGTGCATCGCCCTGTTGAGGGCAGCGACCGATGCAGGCTCAGGAGTGTTTGCCGGGGGTCGGGCCAAGGGCAGGACCTAGCCTGATTGAAGGCAGGGAACCCGATGTGGGCTCAGGAGTGCTTCACGGGGTTTGAACATGGGAAGGACACAGCCTGCTTCGGGGCATGGACTCAGATGCGCTCTCAGGATTATGTTCCAGGGACTTGAACATGGAAAATCCAACGAACACGTTCTGGACTGCAGGGACCAAGAGGTGGGGTCGGGAGTCTGTACTAGGCGCTCGCACAAGGGCAGGACCTCGACTGTTTCAGATCAGTGACCGAGACGGGGCTCAGGAGTTTAGAAGGGCACTTCTGGAAGGGCACGACCCTGCCTGGTTTGGTGCAGCACGTGAGATGAGGGTGCAGCAATGATTCCGGGGGGTTTAAACAAGGAGAGGACTCACCGTCGTTCGGGGCCAGGGGGCCAAGTTTGGGCTCAGGATTGTTTGTCGGGGGCCTTGGCCAGAGGCAGAAACCACCGTGGTTGAGCTCAGGGACCAAGATGAACGCTCAGGCGTGTTTAGTGTGTGTGTGTGGGGGGTGGGGGGGTGTGTGTGGGGGTGTGCGCAAGGGCAGCATCCATCCGAGTTCCGGGCGGGCACGCAGCTGTGGGCTCAGGAGTGTGTGTCGCGGGAATCGAAGAAGGCAGGCCCTAGACTGCTTCTTCAGTGCGCCGACCGAGATGTATTTCTCGGGGTCTTGAAGCAGGCCAAGCCCCAGAGGTGGCTTCAGTGCCGGGAGTGAGCTGCGGGATCACAGCTTTGTCCCGGAGAGGGACCAAATGCAGGACACAGCGAAGTGGACGGGCAGGGAGCGAGCTGGAGTCTCCCGGTGGTTACTTTGCCAGGTGCTTGAACGAAGGCAGGAGCCAGCCTGCTTCGGTGCAGGGATCCGGAGTGGGCTCTGGAGTGTTTGCCAGGGTCTTGACCGAGGGCAGGAGCCAGCCTGGATCAGTGCAGACACCGGGCGGGGGGCCCAGGAGTGTTTGTCATGGTATTGCCCGAGGGCAGGAGCCAGCCTGGTTTAGAGCAGGCACCGGGCGGTGGGCTCAGGAGTGTTTGTCAGGGTATTGCCCGAGGGCAGGGACCAGCCTGGTTCAGGGCAGGCACCGGGCGGTGGTCTCAGGAGTGTCTGTCGGCGCCGGGCATGGGCAGGACCCAGCCTCCTTCAGGGCAGACACAGAGATGGGGGCTCAGGAGTCTGTGCTGAGTGAATCGAACAAGGGCCAGACCTAGACCGGTTCAGGGCAGGGACAGAGATGCTGCTTCAGGAGTATTTCCTGGGGGTAGGACCCCGGCCAGGTTTAGCGCGGGGATCAAGATGCGGGCTCAGCAGCGTTTCCCGGGTGACTGAACGAGGGCACGGCCCACCCTGTCTCTGTGCGGGGACCGAGATGCTCCCTCAGGAGGGTTTCTCGAGGTCTGATCGTGGGCAGGACGCGCACGGCTTCAGGGCAGAGTGCGAGAGGAGGCCTCAGGAGGACGTGTTGAGGTAGCTCCCAAGGGCAGAACCTCGACTGGTTCAGTGCAGCGCCCGAGGGGCGGGCACAGGCGCATTTGCCGGTGGCTTCGGCAATTGCTTGCCGGAGCCCTGGCCGGGGCAGGGAAGGAGATGTTGGCACAGGGGCGTTGGGTGGCGCTGTGCAGCAAGGGAGGCCCCAGCCTAGGTGCGTGCCGTGGCCGCGAGGCACGCTCAGGAGGGCCTGTCGGGGGACTGACACTGGGCGGGACCCAGCCTCGTCCCGAGCAGGGACCGAGGTGTTGGGTCAGGAGTGTTTGTCAGGGTCGGGAAGAAGTGCCGGGCACCGCCCAGTTGAGGGCAGCGACCGATGCAAGCTCAGGAGTGTTTGCCGGGGGTCGGGCCAAGGGCAGGACCTAGCCTGATTGAGGGCAGGCTACCCGATGTGGGCTCAGGAATGCTTCTCGGGGCTTGAACATGGGAAGGACCCAGCCTGCTTCGGGGCAGGGACTGAGATGCGCGCTCAGGATTATGTGTCCGGGACACGAATATGCAAAGTCCAACAAACGCCTGCTTGACTGCAGGGACCGAGAGGTGGGGTCGGGAGTCTGTGCTAAGGTCCCGCACAAGGGCAGGACCTCGACTGGTTCAGTTCAGTGACAGAGACGGGGCTCGGGAGATTAGACGTGCACTTCAGGAAGGGCGGAACCCAGCCTGGTTTGGTGCAGCGCGTGAGATGAGGGCGCAGCAGTGATTCTGAGGGGTTTGAACAAGGGGAGGCCTCACCGTCGTTCGGGGCCAGGGGGCCAGGTTTGGGCTCAGGATTGTTTGTCGGGGGCCTTGGCCAGACGCAGAAACCTCCGTGGTTGAGCTCAGGGACCGAGATGAACGCTCAGGAGTGTTTTGTGTGTGTGTGTGCGGGGAGGGGGTGTTGCTCAAGGGCAGCATCCATCCGAGTTCAGGGCGGGCACGCAGCTGTGGGCTCAGGAGTGTGTGTCACGAGAATCGAAGAAGGGCAGGCCCTAAACTGCTTCTTCAGTGCGCCGACCGAGATGTATTTCTCGGGGTCTTGAAGCAGTCCAAGCCCCCGAGGCGGGTTCAGTGCCGGGAGTGAGTTGCGGGATCAGGGCTTTGTCCCGGCGAGGGACCAAGGGCAGGACACAGCGAAGTGGACGGAAGGGAGCGATCTGAAGTCTCCCGTGGTTTCTTTGCCAGGTGCTTGAAGGAAGGCAGGAGCCAGCCTACTTCAGTGCAGGGACCCGGGGTGGTCTCAGGAGTGTTTGTCAGGGTCTTGCCCGAGGGCAGGAGCCAGCCTGGTTCAGAGCAGGCACCGGGCGGTTGGCTCAGGAGTGTTTGTCAGGGTCTTGCCTGAGGGCAGGAGCCAGCCTGGGCCAGTGCAGGCACCGGGCGGCTGGCTCAGCAGTGTTTGTCAGGGTCTTGCCCGAGGGCAGGAGCCAGCCTGGTTCAGAGCAGGCACCGGGCGGTTGGCTCAGGAGTGTTTGTCAGGGTCTTGCCCGAGGGCTGGAGCCAGCCTGGTTCAGTGCAGGCACCGGGCGGTGGGCTCAGTTGTGTTTGTCGGGGCCGGGCCATGGGCGGGACCCAGCCTCCTTCAGGGCAGGCACAGAGATGGGGGCTCAGGAGTCTGTGCTGGGCGAATCGAACAAGGGCCAGACCTAAACCGGTTGAGCGCAGGGACCGAGATGCAGCTTCAGGAGGATTTCCAGGCGGTAGGAGCCCGGCCAGGTTCAGCGCAGGGACCGAGATGCGGGCTCAGCAGTGTTTCCCGGCTAATTGAACGAGGGCACGGCCCACCCTGTCTCTGTGCAGGGACCGAGATGCGCCCTCTGAAGGGTTTCTCGAGGTCGAAAAGTGGGCAGGACGCGCTCGGCTTCAGGTTAGAGAGCTAGATGTGACCTCAGGAGGACGTGTTGAGGTAGCTCCCAAGGGCAGGATCTCGACTGGTTCAGCGCAGCGCCCGAGGGGTGGGCACAGGCGCATCTGCCGGTGTCTTCAGCAAGTGCTTGCAGTAGCCGCGGCCGGTGCAGGGAAGGAGATGTGGGCTCGGGGGCGTTGCAGGGAGCCGTGCACAAAGGGAGGCCCCAGCCTCGGTGCAAGCCATGGCTGCGAGGCAGGCTCAGGAGGGTCTGTCGGCGGACTGTCGCCGGGCGGGACCCAGCCTCGTCCAGTGCAGGGACCCAGGTGTTGGCTCCGGAGTGTTTGTCAGGGTTCGGAAGAAGCGCCGTGCATCGCCCTGTTGAGGGCAGCGACCGATGCAGGCTCAGGAGTGTTTGCCGGGGGTCGGGCCAAGGGCAGGACCTAGCCTGATTGAAGGCAGGGAACCCGATGTGGGCTCAGGAGTGCTTCACGGGGTTTGAACATGGGAAGGACACAGCCTGCTTCGGGGCATGGACTCAGATGCGCTCTCAGGATTATGTTCCAGGGACTTGAACATGGAAAATCCAACGAACACGTTCTGGACTGCAGGGACCAAGAGGTGGGGTCGGGAGTCTGTACTAGGCGCTCGCACAAGGGCAGGACCTCGACTGTTTCAGATCAGTGACCGAGACGGGGCTCAGGAGTTTAGAAGGGCACTTCTGGAAGGGCACGACCCTGCCTGGTTTGGTGCAGCACGTGAGATGAGGGTGCAGCAATGATTCCGGGGGGTTTAAACAAGGAGAGGACTCACCGTCGTTCGGGGCCAGGGGGCCAAGTTTGGGCTCAGGACTGTTTGTCGGGGGCCTTGTCCAGAGGCAGAAACCACCGTGGTTGAGCTCAGGGACCAAGATGAACGCTCAGGCGTGTTTAGTGTGTGTGTGTGGGGGGTGGGGGGGTGTGTGGGGGGTGTGCGCAAGGGCAGCATCCATCCGAGTTCCGGGCGGGCACGCAGCTGTGGGCTCAGGAGTGTGTGTCGCGGGAATCGAAGAAGGCAGGCCCTAGACTGCTTCTTCAGTGCGCCGACCGAGATGTATTTCTCGGGGTCTTGAAGCAGGCCAAGCCCCAGAGGTGGCTTCAGTGCCGGGAGTGAGCTGCGGGATCACAGCTTTGTCCCGGAGAGGGACCAAATGCAGGACACAGCGAAGTGGACGGGCAGGGAGCGAGCTGGAGTCTCCCGGTGGTTACTTTGCCAGGTGCTTGAACGAAGGCAGGAGCCAGCCTGCTTCGGTGCAGGGATCCGGAGTGGGCTCTGGAGTGTTTGCCAGGGTCTTGACCGAGGGCAGGAGCCAGCCTGGATCAGTGCAGACACCGGGCGGGGGGCCCAGGAGTGTTTGTCATGGTATTGCCCGAGGGCAGGGACCAGCCTGGTTCAGGGCAGGCACCGGGCGGTGGTCTCAGGAGTGTCTGTCGGCGCCGGGCATGGGCAGGACCCAGCCTCCTTCAGGGCAGACACAGAGATGGGGGCTCAGGAGTCTGTGCTGAGTGAATCGAACAAGGGCCAGACCTAGACCGGTTCAGGGCAGGGACAGAGATGCTGCTTCAGGAGTATTTCCTGGGGGTAGGACCCCGGCCAGGTTTAGCGCGGGGATCAAGATGCGGGCTCAGCAGCGTTTCCCGGGTGACTGAACGAGGGCACGGCCCACCCTGTCTCTGTGCGGGGACCGAGATGCTCCCTCAGGAGGGTTTCTCGAGGTCTGATCGTGGGCAGGACGCGCACGGCTTCAGGGCAGAGTGCGAGAGGAGGCCTCAGGAGGACGTGTTGAGGTAGCTCCCAAGGGCAGAACCTCGACTGGTTCAGTGCAGCGCCCGAGGGGCGGGCACAGGCGCATTTGCCGGTGGCTTCGGCAATTGCTTGCCGGAGCCCTGGCCGGGGCAGGGAAGGAGATGTTGGCACAGGGGCGTTGGGTGGCGCTGTGCAGCAAGGGAGGCCCCAGCCTAGGTGCGTGCCGTGGCCGCGAGGCACGCTCAGGAGGGCCTGTCGGGGGACTGACACTGGGCGGGACCCAGCCTCGTCCCGAGCAGGGACCGAGGTGTTGGGTCAGGAGTGTTTGTCAGGGTCGGGAAGAAGTGCCGGGCACCGCCCAGTTGAGGGCAGCGACCGATGCAAGCTCAGGAGTGTTTGCCGGGGGTCGGGCCAAGGGCAGGACCTAGCCTGATTGAGGGCAGGCTACCCGATGTGGGCTCAGGAATGCTTCTCGGGGCTTGAACATGGGAAGGACCCAGCCTGCTTCGGGGCAGGGACTGAGATGCGCGCTCAGGATTATGTGTCCGGGACACGAATATGCAAAGTCCAACAAACGCCTGCTTGACTGCAGGGACCGAGAGGTGGGGTCGGGAGTCTGTGCTAAGGTCCCGCACAAGGGCAGGACCTCGACTGGTTCAGTTCAGTGACAGAGACGGGGCTCGGGAGATTAGACGTGCACTTCAGGAAGGGCGGAACCCAGCCTGGTTTGGTGCAGCGCGTGAGATGAGGGCGCAGCAGTGATTCTGAGGGGTTTGAACAAGGGGAGGCCTCACCGTCGTTCGGGGCCAGGGGGCCAGGTTTGGGCTCAGGATTGTTTGTCGGGGGCCTTGGCCAGACGCAGAAACCTCCGTGGTTGAGCTCAGGGACCGAGATGAACGCTCAGGAGTGTTTTGTGTGTGTGTGTGTGCGGGGAGGGGGTGTTGCTCAAGGGCAGCATCCATCCGAGTTCAGGGCGGGCACGCAGCTGTGGGCTCAGGAGTGTGTGTCACGAGAATCGAAGAAGGGCAGGCCCTAAACTGCTTCTTCAGTGCGCCGACCGAGATGTATTTCTCGGGGTCTTGAAGCAGTCCAAGCCCCCGAGGCGGGTTCAGTGCCGGGAGTGAGTTGCGGGATCAGGGCTTTGTCCCGGCGAGGGACCAAGGGCAGGACACAGCGAAGTGGACGGAAGGGAGCGATCTGAAGTCTCCCGTGGTTTCTTTGCCAGGTGCTTGAAGGAAGGCAGGAGCCAGCCTACTTCAGTGCAGGGACCCGGGGTGGTCTCAGGAGTGTTTGTCAGGGTCTTGCCCGAGGGCAGGAGCCAGCCTGGTTCAGAGCAGGCACCGGGCGGTTGGCTCAGGAGTGTTTGTCAGGGTCTTGCCTGAGGGCAGGAGCCAGCCTGGGCCAGTGCAGGCACCGGGCGGCTGGCTCAGCAGTGTTTGTCAGGGTCTTGCCCGAGGGCAGGAGCCAGCCTGGTTCAGAGCAGGCACCGGGCGGTTGGCTCAGGAGTGTTTGTCAGGGTCTTGCCCGAGGGCTGGAGCCAGCCTGGTTCAGTGCAGGCACCGGGCGGTGGGCTCAGTTGTGTTTGTCGGGGCCGGGCCATGGGCGGGACCCAGCCTCCTTCAGGGCAGGCACAGAGATGGGGGCTCAGGAGTCTGTGCTGGGCGAATCGAACAAGGGCCAGACCTAAACCGGTTGAGCGCAGGGACCGAGATGCAGCTTCAGGAGGATTTCCAGGCGGTAGGAGCCCGGCCAGGTTCAGCGCAGGGACCGAGATGCGGGCTCAGCAGTGTTTCCCGGCTAATTGAACGAGGGCACGGCCCACCCTGTCTCTGTGCAGGGACCGAGATGCGCCCTCTGAAGGGTTTCTCGAGGTCGAAAAGTGGGCAGGACGCGCTCGGCTTCAGGTTAGAGAGCTAGATGTGACCTCAGGAGGACGTGTTGAGGTAGCTCCCAAGGGCAGGATCTCGACTGGTTCAGCGCAGCGCCCGAGGGGTGGGCACAGGCGCATCTGCCGGTGTCTTCAGCAAGTGCTTGCAGTAGCCGCGGCCGGTGCAGGGAAGGAGATGTGGGCTCGGGGGCGTTGCAGGGAGCCGTGCACAAAGGGAGGCCCCAGCCTCGGTGCAAGCCATGGCTGCGAGGCAGGCTCAGGAGGGTCTGTCGGCGGACTGTCGCCGGGCGGGACCCAGCCTCGTCCAGTGCAGGGACCCAGGTGTTGGCTCCGGAGTGTTTGTCAGGGTTCGGAAGAAGCGCCGTGCATCGCCCTGTTGAGGGCAGCGACCGATGCAGGCTCAGGAGTGTTTGCCGGGGGTCGGGCCAAGGGCAGGACCTAGCCTGATTGAAGGCAGGGAACCCGATGTGGGCTCAGGAGTGCTTCACGGGGTTTGAACATGGGAAGGACACAGCCTGCTTCGGGGCATGGACTCAGATGCGCTCTCAGGATTATGTTCCAGGGACTTGAACATGGAAAATCCAACGAACACATTCTGGACTGCAGGGACCAAGAGGTGGGGTCGGGAGTCTGTACTAGGCGCTCGCACAAGGGCAGGACCTCGACTGTTTCAGATCAGTGACCGAGACGGGGCTCAGGAGTTTAGAAGGGCACTTCTGGAAGGGCACGACCCTGCCTGGTTTGGTGCAGCACGTGAGATGAGGGTGCAGCAATGATTCCGGGGGGTTTAAACAAGGAGAGGACTCACCGTCGTTCGGGGCCAGGGGGCCAAGTTTGGGCTCAGGATTGTTTGTCGGGGGCCTTGTCCAGAGGCAGAAACCACCGTGGTTGAGCTCAGGGACCAAGATGAACGCTCAGGCGTGTTTAGTGTGTGTGTGTGGGGGGTGGGGGGGTGTGTGGGGGGTGTGCGCAAGGGCAGCATCCATCCGAGTTCCGGGCGGGCACGCAGCTGTGGGCTCAGGAGTGTGTGTCGCGGGAATCGAAGAAGGCAGGCCCTAGACTGCTTCTTCAGTGCGCCGACCGAGATGTATTTCTCGGGGTCTTGAAGCAGGCCAAGCCCCAGAGGTGGCTTCAGTGCCGGGAGTGAGCTGCGGGATCACAGCTTTGTCCCGGAGAGGGACCAAATGCAGGACACAGCGAAGTGGACGGGCAGGGAGCGAGCTGGAGTCTCCCGGTGGTTACTTTGCCAGGTGCTTGAACGAAGGCAGGAGCCAGCCTGCTTCGGTGCAGGGATCCGGAGTGGGCTCTGGAGTGTTTGCCAGGGTCTTGACCGAGGGCAGGAGCCAGCCTGGATCAGTGCAGACACCGGGCGGGGGGCCCAGGAGTGTTTGTCATGGTATTGCCCGAGGGCAGGAGCCAGCCTGGTTTAGAGCAGGCACCGGGCGGTGGGCTCAGGAGTGTTTGTCAGGGTATTGCCCGAGGGCAGGGACCAGCCTGGTTCAGGGCAGGCACCGGGCGGTGGTCTCAGGAGTGTCTGTCGGCGCCGGGCATGGGCAGGACCCAGCCTCCTTCAGGGCAGACACAGAGATGGGGGCTCAGGAGTCTGTGCTGAGTGAATCGAACAAGGGCCAGACCTAGACCGGTTCAGGGCAGGGACAGAGATGCTGCTTCAGGAGTATTTCCTGGGGGTAGGACCCCGGCCAGGTTTAGCGCGGGGATCAAGATGCGGGCTCAGCAGCGTTTCCCGGGTGACTGAACGAGGGCACGGCCCACCCTGTCTCTGTGCGGGGACCGAGATGCTCCCTCAGGAGGGTTTCTCGAGGTCTGATCGTGGGCAGGACGCGCACGGCTTCAGGGCAGAGTGCGAGAGGAGGCCTCAGGAGGACGTGTTGAGGTAGCTCCCAAGGGCAGAACCTCGACTGGTTCAGTGCAGCGCCCGAGGGGCGGGCACAGGCGCATTTGCCGGTGGCTTCGGCAATTGCTTGCCGGAGCCCTGGCCGGGGCAGGGAAGGAGATGTTGGCACAGGGGCGTTGGGTGGCGCTGTGCAGCAAGGGAGGCCCCAGCCTAGGTGCGTGCCGTGGCCGCGAGGCACGCTCAGGAGGGCCTGTCGGGGGACTGACACTGGGCGGGACCCAGCCTCGTCCCGAGCAGGGACCGAGGTGTTGGGTCAGGAGTGTTTGTCAGGGTCGGGAAGAAGTGCCGGGCACCGCCCAGTTGAGGGCAGCGACCGATGCAAGCTCAGGAGTGTTTGCCGGGGGTCGGGCCAAGGGCAGGACCTAGCCTGATTGAGGGCAGGCTACCCGATGTGGGCTCAGGAATGCTTCTCGGGGCTTGAACATGGGAAGGACCCAGCCTGCTTCGGGGCAGGGACTGAGATGCGCGCTCAGGATTATGTGTCCGGGACACGAATATGCAAAGTCCAACAAACGCCTGCTTGACTGCAGGGACCGAGAGGTGGGGTCGGGAGTCTGTGCTAAGGTCCCGCACAAGGGCAGGACCTCGACTGGTTCAGTTCAGTGACAGAGACGGGGCTCGGGAGATTAGACGTGCACTTCAGGAAGGGCGGAACCCAGCCTGGTTTGGTGCAGCGCGTGAGATGAGGGCGCAGCAGTGATTCTGAGGGGTTTGAACAAGGGGAGGCCTCACCGTCGTTCGGGGCCAGGGGGCCAGGTTTGGGCTCAGGATTGTTTGTCGGGGGCCTTGGCCAGACGCAGAAACCTCCGTGGTTGAGCTCAGGGACCGAGATGAACGCTCAGGAGTGTTTTGTGTGTGTGTGTGTGCGGGGAGGGGGTGTTGCTCAAGGGCAGCATCCATCCGAGTTCAGGGCGGGCACGCAGCTGTGGGCTCAGGAGTGTGTGTCACGAGAATCGAAGAAGGGCAGGCCCTAAACTGCTTCTTCAGTGCGCCGACCGAGATGTATTTCTCGGGGTCTTGAAGCAGTCCAAGCCCCCGAGGCGGGTTCAGTGCCGGGAGTGAGTTGCGGGATCAGGGCTTTGTCCCGGCGAGGGACCAAGGGCAGGACACAGCGAAGTGGACGGAAGGGAGCGATCTGAAGTCTCCCGTGGTTTCTTTGCCAGGTGCTTGAAGGAAGGCAGGAGCCAGCCTACTTCAGTGCAGGGACCCGGGGTGGTCTCAGGAGTGTTTGTCAGGGTCTTGCCCGAGGGCAGGAGCCAGCCTGGTTCAGAGCAGGCACCGGGCGGTTGGCTCAGGAGTGTTTGTCAGGGTCTTGCCTGAGGGCAGGAGCCAGCCTGGGCCAGTGCAGGCACCGGGCGGCTGGCTCAGCAGTGTTTGTCAGGGTCTTGCCCGAGGGCAGGAGCCAGCCTGGTTCAGAGCAGGCACCGGGCGGTTGGCTCAGGAGTGTTTGTCAGGGTCTTGCCCGAGGGCTGGAGCCAGCCTGGTTCAGTGCAGGCACCGGGCGGTGGGCTCAGTTGTGTTTGTCGGGGCCGGGCCATGGGCGGGACCCAGCCTCCTTCAGGGCAGGCACAGAGATGGGGGCTCAGGAGTCTGTGCTGGGCGAATCGAACAAGGGCCAGACCTAAACCGGTTGAGCGCAGGGACCGAGATGCAGCTTCAGGAGGATTTCCAGGCGGTAGGAGCCCGGCCAGGTTCAGCGCAGGGACCGAGATGCGGGCTCAGCAGTGTTTCCCGGCTAATTGAACGAGGGCACGGCCCACCCTGTCTCTGTGCAGGGACCGAGATGCGCCCTCTGAAGGGTTTCTCGAGGTCGAAAAGTGGGCAGGACGCGCTCGGCTTCAGGTTAGAGAGCTAGATGTGACCTCAGGAGGACGTGTTGAGGTAGCTCCCAAGGGCAGGATCTCGACTGGTTCAGCGCAGCGCCCGAGGGGTGGGCACAGGCGCATCTGCCGGTGTCTTCAGCAAGTGCTTGCAGTAGCCGCGGCCGGTGCAGGGAAGGAGATGTGGGCTCGGGGGCGTTGCAGGGAGCCGTGCACAAAGGGAGGCCCCAGCCTCGGTGCAAGCCATGGCTGCGAGGCAGGCTCAGGAGGGTCTGTCGGCGGACTGTCGCCGGGCGGGACCCAGCCTCGTCCAGTGCAGGGACCCAGGTGTTGGCTCCGGAGTGTTTGTCAGGGTTCGGAAGAAGCGCCGTGCATCGCCCTGTTGAGGGCAGCGACCGATGCAGGCTCAGGAGTGTTTGCCGGGGGTCGGGCCAAGGGCAGGACCTAGCCTGATTGAAGGCAGGGAACCCGATGTGGGCTCAGGAGTGCTTCACGGGGTTTGAACATGGGAAGGACACAGCCTGCTTCGGGGCATGGACTCAGATGCGCTCTCAGGATTATGTTCCAGGGACTTGAACATGGAAAATCCAACGAACACATTCTGGACTGCAGGGACCAAGAGGTGGGGTCGGGAGTCTGTACTAGGCGCTCGCACAAGGGCAGGACCTCGACTGTTTCAGATCAGTGACCGAGACGGGGCTCAGGAGTTTAGAAGGGCACTTCTGGAAGGGCACGACCCTGCCTGGTTTGGTGCAGCACGTGAGATGAGGGTGCAGCAATGATTCCGGGGGGTTTAAACAAGGAGAGGACTCACCGTCGTTCGGGGCCAGGGGGCCAAGTTTGGGCTCAGGATTGTTTGTCGGGGGCCTTGTCCAGAGGCAGAAACCACCGTGGTTGAGCTCAGGGACCAAGATGAACGCTCAGGCGTGTTTAGTGTGTGTGTGTGGGGGGTGGGGGGGTGTGTGGGGGGTGTGCGCAAGGGCAGCATCCATCCGAGTTCCGGGCGGGCACGCAGCTGTGGGCTCAGGAGTGTGTGTCGCGGGAATCGAAGAAGGCAGGCCCTAGACTGCTTCTTCAGTGCGCCGACCGAGATGTATTTCTCGGGGTCTTGAAGCAGGCCAAGCCCCAGAGGTGGCTTCAGTGCCGGGAGTGAGCTGCGGGATCACAGCTTTGTCCCGGAGAGGGACCAAATGCAGGACACAGCGAAGTGGACGGGCAGGGAGCGAGCTGGAGTCTCCCGGTGGTTACTTTGCCAGGTGCTTGAACGAAGGCAGGAGCCAGCCTGCTTCGGTGCAGGGATCCGGAGTGGGCTCTGGAGTGTTTGCCAGGGTCTTGACCGAGGGCAGGAGCCAGCCTGGATCAGTGCAGACACCGGGCGGGGGGCCCAGGAGTGTTTGTCATGGTATTGCCCGAGGGCAGGAGCCAGCCTGGTTTAGAGCAGGCACCGGGCGGTGGGCTCAGGAGTGTTTGTCAGGGTATTGCCCGAGGGCAGGGACCAGCCTGGTTCAGGGCAGGCACCGGGCGGTGGTCTCAGGAGTGTCTGTCGGCGCCGGGCATGGGCAGGACCCAGCCTCCTTCAGGGCAGACACAGAGATGGGGGCTCAGGAGTCTGTGCTGAGTGAATCGAACAAGGGCCAGACCTAGACCGGTTCAGGGCAGGGACAGAGATGCTGCTTCAGGAGTATTTCCTGGGGGTAGGACCCCGGCCAGGTTTAGCGCGGGGATCAAGATGCGGGCTCAGCAGCGTTTCCCGGGTGACTGAACGAGGGCACGGCCCACCCTGTCTCTGTGCGGGGACCGAGATGCTCCCTCAGGAGGGTTTCTCGAGGTCTGATCGTGGGCAGGACGCGCACGGCTTCAGGGCAGAGTGCGAGAGGAGGCCTCAGGAGGACGTGTTGAGGTAGCTCCCAAGGGCAGAACCTCGACTGGTTCAGTGCAGCGCCCGAGGGGCGGGCACAGGCGCATTTGCCGGTGGCTTCGGCAATTGCTTGCCGGAGCCCTGGCCGGGGCAGGGAAGGAGATGTTGGCACAGGGGCGTTGGGTGGCGCTGTGCAGCAAGGGAGGCCCCAGCCTAGGTGCGTGCCGTGGCCGCGAGGCACGCTCAGGAGGGCCTGTCGGGGGACTGACACTGGGCGGGACCCAGCCTCGTCCCGAGCAGGGACCGAGGTGTTGGGTCAGGAGTGTTTGTCAGGGTCGGGAAGAAGTGCCGGGCACCGCCCAGTTGAGGGCAGCGACCGATGCAAGCTCAGGAGTGTTTGCCGGGGGTCGGGCCAAGGGCAGGACCTAGCCTGATTGAGGGCAGGCTACCCGATGTGGGCTCAGGAATGCTTCTCGGGGCTTGAACATGGGAAGGACCCAGCCTGCTTCGGGGCAGGGACTGAGATGCGCGCTCAGGATTATGTGTCCGGGACACGAATATGCAAAGTCCAACAAACGCCTGCTTGACTGCAGGGACCGAGAGGTGGGGTCGGGAGTCTGTGCTAAGGTCCCGCACAAGGGCAGGACCTCGACTGGTTCAGTTCAGTGACAGAGACGGGGCTCGGGAGATTAGACGTGCACTTCAGGAAGGGCGGAACCCAGCCTGGTTTGGTGCAGCGCGTGAGATGAGGGCGCAGCAGTGATTCTGAGGGGTTTGAACAAGGGGAGGCCTCACCGTCGTTCGGGGCCAGGGGGCCAGGTTTGGGCTCAGGATTGTTTGTCGGGGGCCTTGGCCAGACGCAGAAACCTCCGTGGTTGAGCTCAGGGACCGAGATGAACGCTCAGGAGTGTTTTGTGTGTGTGTGTGCGGGGAGGGGGTGTTGCTCAAGGGCAGCATCCATCCGAGTTCAGGGCGGGCACGCAGCTGTGGGCTCAGGAGTGTGTGTCACGAGAATCGAAGAAGGGCAGGCCCTAAACTGCTTCTTCAGTGCGCCGACCGAGATGTATTTCTCGGGGTCTTGAAGCAGTCCAAGCCCCCGAGGCGGGTTCAGTGCCGGGAGTGAGTTGCGGGATCAGGGCTTTGTCCCGGCGAGGGACCAAGGGCAGGACACAGCGAAGTGGACGGAAGGGAGCGATCTGAAGTCTCCCGTGGTTTCTTTGCCAGGTGCTTGAAGGAAGGCAGGAGCCAGCCTACTTCAGTGCAGGGACCCGGGGTGGTCTCAGGAGTGTTTGTCAGGGTCTTGCCCGAGGGCAGGAGCCAGCCTGGTTCAGAGCAGGCACCGGGCGGTTGGCTCAGGAGTGTTTGTCAGGGTCTTGCCTGAGGGCAGGAGCCAGCCTGGGCCAGTGCAGGCACCGGGCGGCTGGCTCAGCAGTGTTTGTCAGGGTCTTGCCCGAGGGCAGGAGCCAGCCTGGTTCAGAGCAGGCACCGGGCGGTTGGCTCAGGAGTGTTTGTCAGGGTCTTGCCCGAGGGCTGGAGCCAGCCTGGTTCAGTGCAGGCACCGGGCGGTGGGCTCAGTTGTGTTTGTCGGGGCCGGGCCATGGGCGGGACCCAGCCTCCTTCAGGGCAGGCACAGAGATGGGGGCTCAGGAGTCTGTGCTGGGCGAATCGAACAAGGGCCAGACCTAAACCGGTTGAGCGCAGGGACCGAGATGCAGCTTCAGGAGGATTTCCAGGCGGTAGGAGCCCGGCCAGGTTCAGCGCAGGGACCGAGATGCGGGCTCAGCAGTGTTTCCCGGCTAATTGAACGAGGGCACGGCCCACCCTGTCTCTGTGCAGGGACCGAGATGCGCCCTCTGAAGGGTTTCTCGAGGTCGAAAAGTGGGCAGGACGCGCTCGGCTTCAGGTTAGAGAGCTAGATGTGACCTCAGGAGGACGTGTTGAGGTAGCTCCCAAGGGCAGGATCTCGACTGGTTCAGCGCAGCGCCCGAGGGGTGGGCACAGGCGCATCTGCCGGTGTCTTCAGCAAGTGCTTGCAGTAGCCGCGGCCGGTGCAGGGAAGGAGATGTGGGCTCGGGGGCGTTGCAGGGAGCCGTGCACAAAGGGAGGCCCCAGCCTCGGTGCAAGCCATGGCTGCGAGGCAGGCTCAGGAGGGTCTGTCGGCGGACTGTCGCCGGGCGGGACCCAGCCTCGTCCAGTGCAGGGACCCAGGTGTTGGCTCCGGAGTGTTTGTCAGGGTTCGGAAGAAGCGCCGTGCATCGCCCTGTTGAGGGCAGCGACCGATGCAGGCTCAGGAGTGTTTGCCGGGGGTCGGGCCAAGGGCAGGACCTAGCCTGATTGAAGGCAGGGAACCCGATGTGGGCTCAGGAGTGCTTCACGGGGTTTGAACATGGGAAGGACACAGCCTGCTTCGGGGCATGGACTCAGATGCGCTCTCAGGATTATGTTCCAGGGACTTGAACATGGAAAATCCAACGAACACGTTCTGGACTGCAGGGACCAAGAGGTGGGGTCGGGAGTCTGTACTAGGCGCTCGCACAAGGGCAGGACCTCGACTGTTTCAGATCAGTGACCGAGACGGGGCTCAGGAGTTTAGAAGGGCACTTCTGGAAGGGCACGACCCTGCCTGGTTTGGTGCAGCACGTGAGATGAGGGTGCAGCAATGATTCCGGGGGGTTTAAACAAGGAGAGGACTCACCGTCGTTCGGGGCCAGGGGGCCAAGTTTGGGCTCAGGACTGTTTGTCGGGGGCCTTGGCCAGAGGCAGAAACCACCGTGGTTGAGCTCAGGGACCAAGATGAACGCTCAGGCGTGTTTAGTGTGTGTGTGTGGGGGGTGGGGGGGTGTGTGGGGGGTGTGCGCAAGGGCAGCATCCATCCGAGTTCCGGGCGGGCACGCAGCTGTGGGCTCAGGAGTGTGTGTCGCGGGAATCGAAGAAGGCAGGCCCTAGACTGCTTCTTCAGTGCGCCGACCGAGATGTATTTCTCGGGGTCTTGAAGCAGGCCAAGCCCCAGAGGTGGCTTCAGTGCCGGGAGTGAGCTGCGGGATCACAGCTTTGTCCCGGAGAGGGACCAAATGCAGGACACAGCGAAGTGGACGGGCAGGGAGCGAGCTGGAGTCTCCCGGTGGTTACTTTGCCAGGTGCTTGAACGAAGGCAGGAGCCAGCCTGCTTCGGTGCAGGGATCCGGAGTGGGCTCTGGAGTGTTTGCCAGGGTCTTGACCGAGGGCAGGAGCCAGCCTGGATCAGTGCAGACACCGGGCGGGGGGCCCAGGAGTGTTTGTCATGGTATTGCCCGAGGGCAGGGACCAGCCTGGTTCAGGGCAGGCACCGGGCGGTGGTCTCAGGAGTGTCTGTCGGCGCCGGGCATGGGCAGGACCCAGCCTCCTTCAGGGCAGACACAGAGATGGGGGCTCAGGAGTCTGTGCTGAGTGAATCGAACAAGGGCCAGACCTAGACCGGTTCAGGGCAGGGACAGAGATGCTGCTTCAGGAGTATTTCCTGGGGGTAGGACCCCGGCCAGGTTTAGCGCGGGGATCAAGATGCGGGCTCAGCAGCGTTTCCCGGGTGACTGAACGAGGGCACGGCCCACCCTGTCTCTGTGCGGGGACCGAGATGCTCCCTCAGGAGGGTTTCTCGAGGTCTGATCGTGGGCAGGACGCGCACGGCTTCAGGGCAGAGTGCGAGAGGAGGCCTCAGGAGGACGTGTTGAGGTAGCTCCCAAGGGCAGAACCTCGACTGGTTCAGTGCAGCGCCCGAGGGGCGGGCACAGGCGCATTTGCCGGTGGCTTCGGCAATTGCTTGCCGGAGCCCTGGCCGGGGCAGGGAAGGAGATGTTGGCACAGGGGCGTTGGGTGGCGCTGTGCAGCAAGGGAGGCCCCAGCCTAGGTGCGTGCCGTGGCCGCGAGGCACGCTCAGGAGGGCCTGTCGGGGGACTGACACTGGGCGGGACCCAGCCTCGTCCCGAGCAGGGACCGAGGTGTTGGGTCAGGAGTGTTTGTCAGGGTCGGGAAGAAGTGCCGGGCACCGCCCAGTTGAGGGCAGCGACCGATGCAAGCTCAGGAGTGTTTGCCGGGGGTCGGGCCAAGGGCAGGACCTAGCCTGATTGAGGGCAGGCTACCCGATGTGGGCTCAGGAATGCTTCTCGGGGCTTGAACATGGGAAGGACCCAGCCTGCTTCGGGGCAGGGACTGAGATGCGCGCTCAGGATTATGTGTCCGGGACACGAATATGCAAAGTCCAACAAACGCCTGCTTGACTGCAGGGACCGAGAGGTGGGGTCGGGAGTCTGTGCTAAGGTCCCGCACAAGGGCAGGACCTCGACTGGTTCAGTTCAGTGACAGAGACGGGGCTCGGGAGATTAGACGTGCACTTCAGGAAGGGCGGAACCCAGCCTGGTTTGGTGCAGCGCGTGAGATGAGGGCGCAGCAGTGATTCTGAGGGGTTTGAACAAGGGGAGGCCTCACCGTCGTTCGGGGCCAGGGGGCCAGGTTTGGGCTCAGGATTGTTTGTCGGGGGCCTTGGCCAGACGCAGAAACCTCCGTGGTTGAGCTCAGGGACCGAGATGAACGCTCAGGAGTGTTTTGTGTGTGTGTGTGTGCGGGGAGGGGGTGTTGCTCAAGGGCAGCATCCATCCGAGTTCAGGGCGGGCACGCAGCTGTGGGCTCAGGAGTGTGTGTCACGAGAATCGAAGAAGGGCAGGCCCTAAACTGCTTCTTCAGTGCGCCGACCGAGATGTATTTCTCGGGGTCTTGAAGCAGTCCAAGCCCCCGAGGCGGGTTCAGTGCCGGGAGTGAGTTGCGGGATCAGGGCTTTGTCCCGGCGAGGGACCAAGGGCAGGACACAGCGAAGTGGACGGAAGGGAGCGATCTGAAGTCTCCCGTGGTTTCTTTGCCAGGTGCTTGAAGGAAGGCAGGAGCCAGCCTACTTCAGTGCAGGGACCCGGGGTGGTCTCAGGAGTGTTTGTCAGGGTCTTGCCCGAGGGCAGGAGCCAGCCTGGTTCAGAGCAGGCACCGGGCGGTTGGCTCAGGAGTGTTTGTCAGGGTCTTGCCTGAGGGCAGGAGCCAGCCTGGGCCAGTGCAGGCACCGGGCGGCTGGCTCAGCAGTGTTTGTCAGGGTCTTGCCCGAGGGCAGGAGCCAGCCTGGTTCAGAGCAGGCACCGGGCGGTTGGCTCAGGAGTGTTTGTCAGGGTCTTGCCCGAGGGCTGGAGCCAGCCTGGTTCAGTGCAGGCACCGGGCGGTGGGCTCAGTTGTGTTTGTCGGGGCCGGGCCATGGGCGGGACCCAGCCTCCTTCAGGGCAGGCACAGAGATGGGGGCTCAGGAGTCTGTGCTGGGCGAATCGAACAAGGGCCAGACCTAAACCGGTTGAGCGCAGGGACCGAGATGCAGCTTCAGGAGGATTTCCAGGCGGTAGGAGCCCGGCCAGGTTCAGCGCAGGGACCGAGATGCGGGCTCAGCAGTGTTTCCCGGCTAATTGAACGAGGGCACGGCCCACCCTGTCTCTGTGCAGGGACCGAGATGCGCCCTCTGAAGGGTTTCTCGAGGTCGAAAAGTGGGCAGGACGCGCTCGGCTTCAGGTTAGAGAGCTAGATGTGACCTCAGGAGGACGTGTTGAGGTAGCTCCCAAGGGCAGGATCTCGACTGGTTCAGCGCAGCGCCCGAGGGGTGGGCACAGGCGCATCTGCCGGTGTCTTCAGCAAGTGCTTGCAGTAGCCGCGGCCGGTGCAGGGAAGGAGATGTGGGCTCGGGGGCGTTGCAGGGAGCCGTGCACAAAGGGAGGCCCCAGCCTCGGTGCAAGCCATGGCTGCGAGGCAGGCTCAGGAGGGTCTGTCGGCGGACTGTCGCCGGGCGGGACCCAGCCTCGTCCAGTGCAGGGACCCAGGTGTTGGCTCCGGAGTGTTTGTCAGGGTTCGGAAGAAGCGCCGTGCATCGCCCTGTTGAGGGCAGCGACCGATGCAGGCTCAGGAGTGTTTGCCGGGGGTCGGGCCAAGGGCAGGACCTAGCCTGATTGAAGGCAGGGAACCCGATGTGGGCTCAGGAGTGCTTCACGGGGTTTGAACATGGGAAGGACACAGCCTGCTTCGGGGCATGGACTCAGATGCGCTCTCAGGATTATGTTCCAGGGACTTGAACATGGAAAATCCAACGAACACATTCTGGACTGCAGGGACCAAGAGGTGGGGTCGGGAGTCTGTACTAGGCGCTCGCACAAGGGCAGGACCTCGACTGTTTCAGATCAGTGACCGAGACGGGGCTCAGGAGTTTAGAAGGGCACTTCTGGAAGGGCACGACCCTGCCTGGTTTGGTGCAGCACGTGAGATGAGGGTGCAGCAATGATTCCGGGGGGTTTAAACAAGGAGAGGACTCACCGTCGTTCGGGGCCAGGGGGCCAAGTTTGGGCTCAGGATTGTTTGTCGGGGGCCTTGTCCAGAGGCAGAAACCACCGTGGTTGAGCTCAGGGACCAAGATGAACGCTCAGGCGTGTTTAGTGTGTGTGTGTGGGGGGTGGGGGGGTGTGTGGGGGGTGTGCGCAAGGGCAGCATCCATCCGAGTTCCGGGCGGGCACGCAGCTGTGGGCTCAGGAGTGTGTGTCGCGGGAATCGAAGAAGGCAGGCCCTAGACTGCTTCTTCAGTGCGCCGACCGAGATGTATTTCTCGGGGTCTTGAAGCAGGCCAAGCCCCAGAGGTGGCTTCAGTGCCGGGAGTGAGCTGCGGGATCACAGCTTTGTCCCGGAGAGGGACCAAATGCAGGACACAGCGAAGTGGACGGGCAGGGAGCGAGCTGGAGTCTCCCGGTGGTTACTTTGCCAGGTGCTTGAACGAAGGCAGGAGCCAGCCTGCTTCGGTGCAGGGATCCGGAGTGGGCTCTGGAGTGTTTGCCAGGGTCTTGACCGAGGGCAGGAGCCAGCCTGGATCAGTGCAGACACCGGGCGGGGGGCCCAGGAGTGTTTGTCATGGTATTGCCCGAGGGCAGGAGCCAGCCTGGTTTAGAGCAGGCACCGGGCGGTGGGCTCAGGAGTGTTTGTCAGGGTATTGCCCGAGGGCAGGGACCAGCCTGGTTCAGGGCAGGCACCGGGCGGTGGTCTCAGGAGTGTCTGTCGGCGCCGGGCATGGGCAGGACCCAGCCTCCTTCAGGGCAGACACAGAGATGGGGGCTCAGGAGTCTGTGCTGAGTGAATCGAACAAGGGCCAGACCTAGACCGGTTCAGGGCAGGGACAGAGATGCTGCTTCAGGAGTATTTCCTGGGGGTAGGACCCCGGCCAGGTTTAGCGCGGGGATCAAGATGCGGGCTCAGCAGCGTTTCCCGGGTGACTGAACGAGGGCACGGCCCACCCTGTCTCTGTGCGGGGACCGAGATGCTCCCTCAGGAGGGTTTCTCGAGGTCTGATCGTGGGCAGGACGCGCACGGCTTCAGGGCAGAGTGCGAGAGGAGGCCTCAGGAGGACGTGTTGAGGTAGCTCCCAAGGGCAGAACCTCGACTGGTTCAGTGCAGCGCCCGAGGGGCGGGCACAGGCGCATTTGCCGGTGGCTTCGGCAATTGCTTGCCGGAGCCCTGGCCGGGGCAGGGAAGGAGATGTTGGCACAGGGGCGTTGGGTGGCGCTGTGCAGCAAGGGAGGCCCCAGCCTAGGTGCGTGCCGTGGCCGCGAGGCACGCTCAGGAGGGCCTGTCGGGGGACTGACACTGGGCGGGACCCAGCCTCGTCCCGAGCAGGGACCGAGGTGTTGGGTCAGGAGTGTTTGTCAGGGTCGGGAAGAAGTGCCGGGCACCGCCCAGTTGAGGGCAGCGACCGATGCAAGCTCAGGAGTGTTTGCCGGGGGTCGGGCCAAGGGCAGGACCTAGCCTGATTGAGGGCAGGCTACCCGATGTGGGCTCAGGAATGCTTCTCGGGGCTTGAACATGGGAAGGACCCAGCCTGCTTCGGGGCAGGGACTGAGATGCGCGCTCAGGATTATGTGTCCGGGACACGAATATGCAAAGTCCAACAAACGCCTGCTTGACTGCAGGGACCGAGAGGTGGGGTCGGGAGTCTGTGCTAAGGTCCCGCACAAGGGCAGGACCTCGACTGGTTCAGTTCAGTGACAGAGACGGGGCTCGGGAGATTAGACGTGCACTTCAGGAAGGGCGGAACCCAGCCTGGTTTGGTGCAGCGCGTGAGATGAGGGCGCAGCAGTGATTCTGAGGGGTTTGAACAAGGGGAGGCCTCACCGTCGTTCGGGGCCAGGGGGCCAGGTTTGGGCTCAGGATTGTTTGTCGGGGGCCTTGGCCAGACGCAGAAACCTCCGTGGTTGAGCTCAGGGACCGAGATGAACGCTCAGGAGTGTTTTGTGTGTGTGTGTGCGGGGAGGGGGTGTTGCTCAAGGGCAGCATCCATCCGAGTTCAGGGCGGGCACGCAGCTGTGGGCTCAGGAGTGTGTGTCACGAGAATCGAAGAAGGGCAGGCCCTAAACTGCTTCTTCAGTGCGCCGACCGAGATGTATTTCTCGGGGTCTTGAAGCAGTCCAAGCCCCCGAGGCGGGTTCAGTGCCGGGAGTGAGTTGCGGGATCAGGGCTTTGTCCCGGCGAGGGACCAAGGGCAGGACACAGCGAAGTGGACGGAAGGGAGCGATCTGAAGTCTCCCGTGGTTTCTTTGCCAGGTGCTTGAAGGAAGGCAGGAGCCAGCCTACTTCAGTGCAGGGACCCGGGGTGGTCTCAGGAGTGTTTGTCAGGGTCTTGCCCGAGGGCAGGAGCCAGCCTGGTTCAGAGCAGGCACCGGGCGGTTGGCTCAGGAGTGTTTGTCAGGGTCTTGCCTGAGGGCAGGAGCCAGCCTGGGCCGGTGCAGGCACCGGGCGGCTGGCTCAGGAGTGTTTGTCAGGGTCTTGCCCGAGGGCAGGAGCCAGCCTGGTTCAGAGCAGGCACCGGGCGGTTGGCTCAGGAGTGTTTGTCAGGGTCTTGCCCGAGGGCTGGAGCCAGCCTGGTTCAGTGCAGGCACCGGGCGGTGGGCTCAGTTGTGTTTGTCGGGGCCGGGCCATGGGCGGGACCCAGCCTCCTTCAGGGCAGGCACAGAGATGGGGGCTCAGGAGTCTGTGCTGGGCGAATCGAACAAGGGCCAGACCTAAACCGGTTGAGCGCAGGGACCGAGATGCAGCTTCAGGAGGATTTCCAGGCGGTAGGAGCCCGGCCAGGTTCAGCGCAGGGACCGAGATGCGGGCTCAGCAGTGTTTCCCGGCTAATTGAACGAGGGCACGGCCCACCCTGTCTCTGTGCAGGGACCGAGATGCGCCCTCTGAAGGGTTTCTCGAGGTCGAAAAGTGGGCAGGACGCGCTCGGCTTCAGGTTAGAGAGCTAGATGTGACCTCAGGAGGACGTGTTGAGGTAGCTCCCAAGGGCAGGATCTCGACTGGTTCAGCGCAGCGCCCGAGGGGTGGGCACAGGCGCATCTGCCGGTGTCTTCAGCAAGTGCTTGCAGTAGCCGCGGCCGGTGCAGGGAAGGAGATGTGGGCTCGGGGGCGTTGCAGGGAGCCGTGCACAAAGGGAGGCCCCAGCCTCGGTGCAAGCCATGGCTGCGAGGCAGGCTCAGGAGGGTCTGTCGGCGGACTGTCGCCGGGCGGGACCCAGCCTCGTCCAGTGCAGGGACCCAGGTGTTGGCTCCGGAGTGTTTGTCAGGGTTCGGAAGAAGCGCCGTGCATCGCCCTGTTGAGGGCAGCGACCGATGCAGGCTCAGGAGTGTTTGCCGGGGGTCGGGCCAAGGGCAGGACCTAGCCTGATTGAAGGCAGGGAACCCGATGTGGGCTCAGGAGTGCTTCACGGGGTTTGAACATGGGAAGGACACAGCCTGCTTCGGGGCATGGACTCAGATGCGCTCTCAGGATTATGTTCCAGGGACTTGAACATGGAAAATCCAACGAACACGTTCTGGACTGCAGGGACCAAGAGGTGGGGTCGGGAGTCTGTACTAGGCGCTCGCACAAGGGCAGGACCTCGACTGTTTCAGATCAGTGACCGAGACGGGGCTCAGGAGTTTAGAAGGGCACTTCTGGAAGGGCACGACCCTGCCTGGTTTGGTGCAGCACGTGAGATGAGGGTGCAGCAATGATTCCGGGGGGTTTAAACAAGGAGAGGACTCACCGTCGTTCGGGGCCAGGGGGCCAAGTTTGGGCTCAGGACTGTTTGTCGGGGGCCTTGGCCAGAGGCAGAAACCACCGTGGTTGAGCTCAGGGACCAAGATGAACGCTCAGGCGTGTTTAGTGTGTGTGTGTGGGGGGTGGGGGGGTGTGTGTGGGGGTGTGCGCAAGGGCAGCATCCATCCGAGTTCCGGGCGGGCACGCAGCTGTGGGCTCAGGAGTGTGTGTCGCGGGAATCGAAGAAGGCAGGCCCTAGACTGCTTCTTCAGTGCGCCGACCGAGATGTATTTCTCGGGGTCTTGAAGCAGGCCAAGCCCCAGAGGTGGCTTCAGTGCCGGGAGTGAGCTGCGGGATCACAGCTTTGTCCCGGAGAGGGACCAAATGCAGGACACAGCGAAGTGGACGGGCAGGGAGCGAGCTGGAGTCTCCCGGTGGTTACTTTGCCAGGTGCTTGAACGAAGGCAGGAGCCAGCCTGCTTCGGTGCAGGGATCCGGAGTGGGCTCTGGAGTGTTTGCCAGGGTCTTGACCGAGGGCAGGAGCCAGCCTGGATCAGTGCAGACACCGGGCGGGGGGCCCAGGAGTGTTTGTCATGGTATTGCCCGAGGGCAGGAGCCAGCCTGGTTTAGAGCAGGCACCGGGCGGTGGGCTCAGGAGTGTTTGTCAGGGTATTGCCCGAGGGCAGGGACCAGCCTGGTTCAGGGCAGGCACCGGGCGGTGGTCTCAGGAGTGTCTGTCGGCGCCGGGCATGGGCAGGACCCAGCCTCCTTCAGGGCAGACACAGAGATGGGGGCTCAGGAGTCTGTGCTGAGTGAATCGAACAAGGGCCAGACCTAGACCGGTTCAGGGCAGGGACAGAGATGCTGCTTCAGGAGTATTTCCTGGGGGTAGGACCCCGGCCAGGTTTAGCGCGGGGATCAAGATGCGGGCTCAGCAGCGTTTCCCGGGTGACTGAACGAGGGCACGGCCCACCCTGTCTCTGTGCGGGGACCGAGATGCTCCCTCAGGAGGGTTTCTCGAGGTCTGATCGTGGGCAGGACGCGCACGGCTTCAGGGCAGAGTGCGAGAGGAGGCCTCAGGAGGACGTGTTGAGGTAGCTCCCAAGGGCAGAACCTCGACTGGTTCAGTGCAGCGCCCGAGGGGCGGGCACAGGCGCATTTGCCGGTGGCTTCGGCAATTGCTTGCCGGAGCCCTGGCCGGGGCAGGGAAGGAGATGTTGGCACAGGGGCGTTGGGTGGCGCTGTGCAGCAAGGGAGGCCCCAGCCTAGGTGCGTGCCGTGGCCGCGAGGCACGCTCAGGAGGGCCTGTCGGGGGACTGACACTGGGCGGGACCCAGCCTCGTCCCGAGCAGGGACCGAGGTGTTGGGTCAGGAGTGTTTGTCAGGGTCGGGAAGAAGTGCCGGGCACCGCCCAGTTGAGGGCAGCGACCGATGCAAGCTCAGGAGTGTTTGCCGGGGGTCGGGCCAAGGGCAGGACCTAGCCTGATTGAGGGCAGGCTACCCGATGTGGGCTCAGGAATGCTTCTCGGGGCTTGAACATGGGAAGGACCCAGCCTGCTTCGGGGCAGGGACTGAGATGCGCGCTCAGGATTATGTGTCCGGGACACGAATATGCAAAGTCCAACAAACGCCTGCTTGACTGCAGGGACCGAGAGGTGGGGTCGGGAGTCTGTGCTAAGGTCCCGCACAAGGGCAGGACCTCGACTGGTTCAGTTCAGTGACAGAGACGGGGCTCGGGAGATTAGACGTGCACTTCAGGAAGGGCGGAACCCAGCCTGGTTTGGTGCAGCGCGTGAGATGAGGGCGCAGCAGTGATTCTGAGGGGTTTGAACAAGGGGAGGCCTCACCGTCGTTCGGGGCCAGGGGGCCAGGTTTGGGCTCAGGATTGTTTGTCGGGGGCCTTGGCCAGACGCAGAAACCTCCGTGGTTGAGCTCAGGGACCGAGATGAACGCTCAGGAGTGTTTTGTGTGTGTGTGTGCGGGGAGGGGGTGTTGCTCAAGGGCAGCATCCATCCGAGTTCAGGGCGGGCACGCAGCTGTGGGCTCAGGAGTGTGTGTCACGAGAATCGAAGAAGGGCAGGCCCTAAACTGCTTCTTCAGTGCGCCGACCGAGATGTATTTCTCGGGGTCTTGAAGCAGTCCAAGCCCCCGAGGCGGGTTCAGTGCCGGGAGTGAGTTGCGGGATCAGGGCTTTGTCCCGGCGAGGGACCAAGGGCAGGACACAGCGAAGTGGACGGAAGGGAGCGATCTGAAGTCTCCCGTGGTTTCTTTGCCAGGTGCTTGAAGGAAGGCAGGAGCCAGCCTACTTCAGTGCAGGGACCCGGGGTGGTCTCAGGAGTGTTTGTCAGGGTCTTGCCCGAGGGCAGGAGCCAGCCTGGTTCAGAGCAGGCACCGGGCGGTTGGCTCAGGAGTGTTTGTCAGGGTCTTGCCTGAGGGCAGGAGCCAGCCTGGGCCAGTGCAGGCACCGGGCGGCTGGCTCAGCAGTGTTTGTCAGGGTCTTGCCCGAGGGCAGGAGCCAGCCTGGTTCAGAGCAGGCACCGGGCGGTTGGCTCAGGAGTGTTTGTCAGGGTCTTGCCCGAGGGCTGGAGCCAGCCTGGTTCAGTGCAGGCACCGGGCGGTGGGCTCAGTTGTGTTTGTCGGGGCCGGGCCATGGGCGGGACCCAGCCTCCTTCAGGGCAGGCACAGAGATGGGGGCTCAGGAGTCTGTGCTGGGCGAATCGAACAAGGGCCAGACCTAAACCGGTTGAGCGCAGGGACCGAGATGCAGCTTCAGGAGGATTTCCAGGCGGTAGGAGCCCGGCCAGGTTCAGCGCAGGGACCGAGATGCGGGCTCAGCAGTGTTTCCCGGCTAATTGAACGAGGGCACGGCCCACCCTGTCTCTGTGCAGGGACCGAGATGCGCCCTCTGAAGGGTTTCTCGAGGTCGAAAAGTGGGCAGGACGCGCTCGGCTTCAGGTTAGAGAGCTAGATGTGACCTCAGGAGGACGTGTTGAGGTAGCTCCCAAGGGCAGGATCTCGACTGGTTCAGCGCAGCGCCCGAGGGGTGGGCACAGGCGCATCTGCCGGTGTCTTCAGCAAGTGCTTGCAGTAGCCGCGGCCGGTGCAGGGAAGGAGATGTGGGCTCGGGGGCGTTGCAGGGAGCCGTGCACAAAGGGAGGCCCCAGCCTCGGTGCAAGCCATGGCTGCGAGGCAGGCTCAGGAGGGTCTGTCGGCGGACTGTCGCCGGGCGGGACCCAGCCTCGTCCAGTGCAGGGACCCAGGTGTTGGCTCCGGAGTGTTTGTCAGGGTTCGGAAGAAGCGCCGTGCATCGCCCTGTTGAGGGCAGCGACCGATGCAGGCTCAGGAGTGTTTGCCGGGGGTCGGGCCAAGGGCAGGACCTAGCCTGATTGAAGGCAGGGAACCCGATGTGGGCTCAGGAGTGCTTCACGGGGTTTGAACATGGGAAGGACACAGCCTGCTTCGGGGCATGGACTCAGATGCGCTCTCAGGATTATGTTCCAGGGACTTGAACATGGAAAATCCAACGAACACGTTCTGGACTGCAGGGACCAAGAGGTGGGGTCGGGAGTCTGTACTAGGCGCTCGCACAAGGGCAGGACCTCGACTGTTTCAGATCAGTGACCGAGACGGGGCTCAGGAGTTTAGAAGGGCACTTCTGGAAGGGCACGACCCTGCCTGGTTTGGTGCAGCACGTGAGATGAGGGTGCAGCAATGATTCCGGGGGGTTTAAACAAGGAGAGGACTCACCGTCGTTCGGGGCCAGGGGGCCAAGTTTGGGCTCAGGATTGTTTGTCGGGGGCCTTGTCCAGAGGCAGAAACCACCGTGGTTGAGCTCAGGGACCAAGATGAACGCTCAGGCGTGTTTAGTGTGTGTGTGTGGGGGGTGGGGGGGTGTGTGGGGGGTGTGCGCAAGGGCAGCATCCATCCGAGTTCCGGGCGGGCACGCAGCTGTGGGCTCAGGAGTGTGTGTCGCGGGAATCGAAGAAGGCAGGCCCTAGACTGCTTCTTCAGTGCGCCGACCGAGATGTATTTCTCGGGGTCTTGAAGCAGGCCAAGCCCCAGAGGTGGCTTCAGTGCCGGGAGTGAGCTGCGGGATCACAGCTTTGTCCCGGAGAGGGACCAAATGCAGGACACAGCGAAGTGGACGGGCAGGGAGCGAGCTGGAGTCTCCCGGTGGTTACTTTGCCAGGTGCTTGAACGAAGGCAGGAGCCAGCCTGCTTCGGTGCAGGGATCCGGAGTGGGCTCTGGAGTGTTTGCCAGGGTCTTGACCGAGGGCAGGAGCCAGCCTGGATCAGTGCAGACACCGGGCGGGGGGCCCAGGAGTGTTTGTCATGGTATTGCCCGAGGGCAGGAGCCAGCCTGGTTTAGAGCAGGCACCGGGCGGTGGGCTCAGGAGTGTTTGTCAGGGTATTGCCCGAGGGCAGGGACCAGCCTGGTTCAGGGCAGGCACCGGGCGGTGGTCTCAGGAGTGTCTGTCGGCGCCGGGCATGGGCAGGACCCAGCCTCCTTCAGGGCAGACACAGAGATGGGGGCTCAGGAGTCTGTGCTGAGTGAATCGAACAAGGGCCAGACCTAGACCGGTTCAGGGCAGGGACAGAGATGCTGCTTCAGGAGTATTTCCTGGGGGTAGGACCCCGGCCAGGTTTAGCGCGGGGATCAAGATGCGGGCTCAGCAGCGTTTCCCGGGTGACTGAACGAGGGCACGGCCCACCCTGTCTCTGTGCGGGGACCGAGATGCTCCCTCAGGAGGGTTTCTCGAGGTCTGATCGTGGGCAGGACGCGCACGGCTTCAGGGCAGAGTGCGAGAGGAGGCCTCAGGAGGACGTGTTGAGGTAGCTCCCAAGGGCAGAACCTCGACTGGTTCAGTGCAGCGCCCGAGGGGCGGGCACAGGCGCATTTGCCGGTGGCTTCGGCAATTGCTTGCCGGAGCCCTGGCCGGGGCAGGGAAGGAGATGTTGGCACAGGGGCGTTGGGTGGCGCTGTGCAGCAAGGGAGGCCCCAGCCTAGGTGCGTGCCGTGGCCGCGAGGCACGCTCAGGAGGGCCTGTCGGGGGACTGACACTGGGCGGGACCCAGCCTCGTCCCGAGCAGGGACCGAGGTGTTGGGTCAGGAGTGTTTGTCAGGGTCGGGAAGAAGTGCCGGGCACCGCCCAGTTGAGGGCAGCGACCGATGCAAGCTCAGGAGTGTTTGCCGGGGGTCGGGCCAAGGGCAGGACCTAGCCTGATTGAGGGCAGGCTACCCGATGTGGGCTCAGGAATGCTTCTCGGGGCTTGAACATGGGAAGGACCCAGCCTGCTTCGGGGCAGGGACTGAGATGCGCGCTCAGGATTATGTGTCCGGGACACGAATATGCAAAGTCCAACAAACGCCTGCTTGACTGCAGGGACCGAGAGGTGGGGTCGGGAGTCTGTGCTAAGGTCCCGCACAAGGGCAGGACCTCGACTGGTTCAGTTCAGTGACAGAGACGGGGCTCGGGAGATTAGACGTGCACTTCAGGAAGGGCGGAACCCAGCCTGGTTTGGTGCAGCGCGTGAGATGAGGGCGCAGCAGTGATTCTGAGGGGTTTGAACAAGGGGAGGCCTCACCGTCGTTCGGGGCCAGGGGGCCAGGTTTGGGCTCAGGATTGTTTGTCGGGGGCCTTGGCCAGACGCAGAAACCTCCGTGGTTGAGCTCAGGGACCGAGATGAACGCTCAGGAGTGTTTTGTGTGTGTGTGTGCGGGGAGGGGGTGTTGCTCAAGGGCAGCATCCATCCGAGTTCAGGGCGGGCACGCAGCTGTGGGCTCAGGAGTGTGTGTCACGAGAATCGAAGAAGGGCAGGCCCTAAACTGCTTCTTCAGTGCGCCGACCGAGATGTATTTCTCGGGGTCTTGAAGCAGTCCAAGCCCCCGAGGCGGGTTCAGTGCCGGGAGTGAGTTGCGGGATCAGGGCTTTGTCCCGGCGAGGGACCAAGGGCAGGACACAGCGAAGTGGACGGAAGGGAGCGATCTGAAGTCTCCCGTGGTTTCTTTGCCAGGTGCTTGAAGGAAGGCAGGAGCCAGCCTACTTCAGTGCAGGGACCCGGGGTGGTCTCAGGAGTGTTTGTCAGGGTCTTGCCCGAGGGCAGGAGCCAGCCTGGTTCAGAGCAGGCACCGGGCGGTTGGCTCAGGAGTGTTTGTCAGGGTCTTGCCTGAGGGCAGGAGCCAGCCTGGGCCGGTGCAGGCACCGGGCGGCTGGCTCAGCAGTGTTTGTCAGGGTCTTGCCCGAGGGCAGGAGCCAGCCTGGTTCAGAGCAGGCACCGGGCGGTTGGCTCAGGAGTGTTTGTCAGGGTCTTGCCCGAGGGCTGGAGCCAGCCTGGTTCAGTGCAGGCACCGGGCGGTGGGCTCAGTTGTGTTTGTCGGGGCCGGGCCATGGGCGGGACCCAGCCTCCTTCAGGGCAGGCACAGAGATGGGGGCTCAGGAGTCTGTGCTGGGCGAATCGAACAAGGGCCAGACCTAAACCGGTTGAGCGCAGGGACCGAGATGCAGCTTCAGGAGGATTTCCAGGCGGTAGGAGCCCGGCCAGGTTCAGCGCAGGGACCGAGATGCGGGCTCAGCAGTGTTTCCCGGCTAATTGAACGAGGGCACGGCCCACCCTGTCTCTGTGCAGGGACCGAGATGCGCCCTCTGAAGGGTTTCTCGAGGTCGAAAAGTGGGCAGGACGCGCTCGGCTTCAGGTTAGAGAGCTAGATGTGACCTCAGGAGGACGTGTTGAGGTAGCTCCCAAGGGCAGGATCTCGACTGGTTCAGCGCAGCGCCCGAGGGGTGGGCACAGGCGCATCTGCCGGTGTCTTCAGCAAGTGCTTGCAGTAGCCGCGGCCGGTGCAGGGAAGGAGATGTGGGCTCGGGGGCGTTGCAGGGAGCCGTGCACAAAGGGAGGCCCCAGCCTCGGTGCAAGCCATGGCTGCGAGGCAGGCTCAGGAGGGTCTGTCGGCGGACTGTCACCGGGCGGGACCCAGCCTCGTCCAGTGCAGGGACCCAGGTGTTGGCTCCGGAGTGTTTGTCAGGGTTCGGAAGAAGCGCCGTGCATCGCCCTGTTGAGGGCTGCGACCGATGCAGGCTCAGGAGTGTTTGCCGGGGGTCGGGCCAAGGGCAGGACCTAGCCTGATTGAAGGCAGGGAACCCGATGTGGGCTCAGGAGTGCTTCACGGGGTTTGAACATGGGAAGGAAACAGCCTGCTTCGGGGCATGGACTCAGATGCGCTCTCAGGATTATGTTCCAGGGACTTGAACATGGAAAATCCAACGAACACGTTCTGGACTGCAGGGACCGAGAGGTGGGGTCGGGAGTCTGTGCTAAGGTCCCGCACAAGGGCAGGACCTCGACTGGTTCAGTTCAGTGACAGAGACGGGGCTCGGGAGATTAGACGTGCACTTCAGGAAGGGCGGAACCCAGCCTGGTTTGGTGCAGCGCGTGAGATGAGGGCGCAGCAGTGATTCTGAGGGGTTTGAACAAGGGGAGGCCTCACCGTCGTTCGGGGCCAGGGGGCCAGGTTTGGGCTCAGAATTGTTTGTCGGGGGCCTTGGCCAGACGCAGAAACCACCGTGGTTGAGCTCAGGGACCGAGATGAACGCTCAGGAGTGTTTTGTGTGTGTGTGTGCGGGGAGGGGGTGTTGCTCAAGGGCAGCATCCATCCGAGTTCAGGGCGGGCACGCAGCTGTGGGCTCAGGAGTGTGTGTCACGAGAATCGAAGAAGGGCAGGCCCTAAACTGCTTCTTCAGTGCGCCGACCGAGATGTATTTCTCGGGGTCTTGAAGCAGGCCAAGCCCCCGAGGCGGGTTCAGTGCCGGGAGTGAGTTGCGGGATCAGGGCTTTGTCCCGGCGAGGGACCAAGGGCAGGACACAGCGAAGTGGACGGAAGGGAGCGATCTGAAGTCTCCCGTGGTTTCTTTGCCAGGTGCTTGAAGGAAGGCAGGAGCCAGCCTACTTCAGTGCAGGGACCCGGGGTGGTCTCAGGAGTGTTTGTCAGGGTCTTGCCCGAGGGCAGGAGCCAGCCTGGTTCAGAGCAGGCACCGGGCGGTTGGCTCAGGAGTGTTTGTCAGGGTCTTGCCTGAGGGCAGGAGCCAGCCTGGGCCAGTGCAGGCACCGGGCGGCTGGCTCAGCAGTGTTTGTCAGGGTCTTGCCCGAGGGCAGGAGCCAGCCTGGTTCAGAGCAGGCACCGGGCGGTTGGCTCAGGAGTGTTTGTCAGGGTCTTGCCCGAGGGCTGGAGCCAGCCTGGTTCAGTGCAGGCACCGGGCGGTGGGCTCAGTTGTGTTTGTCGGGGCCGGGCCATGGGCGGGACCCAGCCTCCTTCAGGGCAGGCACAGAGATGGGGGCTCAGGAGTCTGTGCTGGGCGAATCGAACAAGGGCCAGACCTAAACCGGTTGAGCGCAGGGACCGAGATGCAGCTTCAGGAGGATTTCCAGGCGGTAGGAGCCCGGCCAGGTTCAGCGCAGGGACCGAGATGCGGGCTCAGCAGTGTTTCCCGGCTAATTGAACGAGGGCACGGCCCACCCTGTCTCTGTGCAGGGACCGAGATGCGCCCTCTGAAGGGTTTCTCGAGGTCGAAAAGTGGGCAGGACGCGCTCGGCTTCAGGTTAGAGAGCTAGATGTGACCTCAGGAGGACGTGTTGAGGTAGCTCCCAAGGGCAGGATCTCGACTGGTTCAGCGCAGCGCCCGAGGGGTGGGCACAGGCGCATCTGCCGGTGTCTTCAGCAAGTGCTTGCAGTAGCCGCGGCCGGTGCAGGGAAGGAGATGTGGGCTCGGGGGCGTTGCAGGGAGCCGTGCACAAAGGGAGGCCCCAGCCTCGGTGCAAGCCATGGCTGCGAGGCAGGCTCAGGAGGGTCTGTCGGCGGACTGTCGCCGGGCGGGACCCAGCCTCGTCCAGTGCAGGGACCCAGGTGTTGGCTCCGGAGTGTTTGTCAGGGTTCGGAAGAAGCGCCGTGCATCGCCCTGTTGAGGGCAGCGACCGATGCAGGCTCAGGAGTGTTTGCCGGGGGTCGGGCCAAGGGCAGGACCTAGCCTGATTGAAGGCAGGGAACCCGATGTGGGCTCAGGAGTGCTTCACGGGGTTTGAACATGGGAAGGACACAGCCTGCTTCGGGGCATGGACTCAGATGCGCTCTCAGGATTATGTTCCAGGGACTTGAACATGGAAAATCCAACGAACACGTTCTGGACTGCAGGGACCAAGAGGTGGGGTCGGGAGTCTGTACTAGGCGCTCGCACAAGGGCAGGACCTCGACTGTTTCAGATCAGTGACCGAGACGGGGCTCAGGAGTTTAGAAGGGCACTTCTGGAAGGGCACGACCCTGCCTGGTTTGGTGCAGCACGTGAGATGAGGGTGCAGCAATGATTCCGGGGGGTTTAAACAAGGAGAGGACTCACCGTCGTTCGGGGCCAGGGGGCCAAGTTTGGGCTCAGGATTGTTTGTCGGGGGCCTTGTCCAGAGGCAGAAACCACCGTGGTTGAGCTCAGGGACCAAGATGAACGCTCAGGCGTGTTTAGTGTGTGTGTGTGGGGGGTGGGGGGGTGTGTGGGGGGTGTGCGCAAGGGCAGCATCCATCCGAGTTCCGGGCGGGCACGCAGCTGTGGGCTCAGGAGTGTGTGTCGCGGGAATCGAAGAAGGCAGGCCCTAGACTGCTTCTTCAGTGCGCCGACCGAGATGTATTTCTCGGGGTCTTGAAGCAGGCCAAGCCCCAGAGGTGGCTTCAGTGCCGGGAGTGAGCTGCGGGATCACAGCTTTGTCCCGGAGAGGGACCAAATGCAGGACACAGCGAAGTGGACGGGCAGGGAGCGAGCTGGAGTCTCCCGGTGGTTACTTTGCCAGGTGCTTGAACGAAGGCAGGAGCCAGCCTGCTTCGGTGCAGGGATCCGGAGTGGGCTCTGGAGTGTTTGCCAGGGTCTTGACCGAGGGCAGGAGCCAGCCTGGATCAGTGCAGACACCGGGCGGGGGGCCCAGGAGTGTTTGTCATGGTATTGCCCGAGGGCAGGAGCCAGCCTGGTTTAGAGCAGGCACCGGGCGGTGGGCTCAGGAGTGTTTGTCAGGGTATTGCCCGAGGGCAGGGACCAGCCTGGTTCAGGGCAGGCACCGGGCGGTGGTCTCAGGAGTGTCTGTCGGCGCCGGGCATGGGCAGGACCCAGCCTCCTTCAGGGCAGACACAGAGATGGGGGCTCAGGAGTCTGTGCTGAGTGAATCGAACAAGGGCCAGACCTAGACCGGTTCAGGGCAGGGACAGAGATGCTGCTTCAGGAGTATTTCCTGGGGGTAGGACCCCGGCCAGGTTTAGCGCGGGGATCAAGATGCGGGCTCAGCAGCGTTTCCCGGGTGACTGAACGAGGGCACGGCCCACCCTGTCTCTGTGCGGGGACCGAGATGCTCCCTCAGGAGGGTTTCTCGAGGTCTGATCGTGGGCAGGACGCGCACGGCTTCAGGGCAGAGTGCGAGAGGAGGCCTCAGGAGGACGTGTTGAGGTAGCTCCCAAGGGCAGAACCTCGACTGGTTCAGTGCAGCGCCCGAGGGGCGGGCACAGGCGCATTTGCCGGTGGCTTCGGCAATTGCTTGCCGGAGCCCTGGCCGGGGCAGGGAAGGAGATGTTGGCACAGGGGCGTTGGGTGGCGCTGTGCAGCAAGGGAGGCCCCAGCCTAGGTGCGTGCCGTGGCCGCGAGGCACGCTCAGGAGGGCCTGTCGGGGGACTGACACTGGGCGGGACCCAGCCTCGTCCCGAGCAGGGACCGAGGTGTTGGGTCAGGAGTGTTTGTCAGGGTCGGGAAGAAGTGCCGGGCACCGCCCAGTTGAGGGCAGCGACCGATGCAAGCTCAGGAGTGTTTGCCGGGGGTCGGGCCAAGGGCAGGACCTAGCCTGATTGAGGGCAGGCTACCCGATGTGGGCTCAGGAATGCTTCTCGGGGCTTGAACATGGGAAGGACCCAGCCTGCTTCGGGGCAGGGACTGAGATGCGCGCTCAGGATTATGTGTCCGGGACACGAATATGCAAAGTCCAACAAACGCCTGCTTGACTGCAGGGACCGAGAGGTGGGGTCGGGAGTCTGTGCTAAGGTCCCGCACAAGGGCAGGACCTCGACTGGTTCAGTTCAGTGACAGAGACGGGGCTCGGGAGATTAGACGTGCACTTCAGGAAGGGCGGAACCCAGCCTGGTTTGGTGCAGCGCGTGAGATGAGGGCGCAGCAGTGATTCTGAGGGGTTTGAACAAGGGGAGGCCTCACCGTCGTTCGGGGCCAGGGGGCCAGGTTTGGGCTCAGGATTGTTTGTCGGGGGCCTTGGCCAGACGCAGAAACCTCCGTGGTTGAGCTCAGGGACCGAGATGAACGCTCAGGAGTGTTTTGTGTGTGTGTGTGTGCGGGGAGGGGGTGTTGCTCAAGGGCAGCATCCATCCGAGTTCAGGGCGGGCACGCAGCTGTGGGCTCAGGAGTGTGTGTCACGAGAATCGAAGAAGGGCAGGCCCTAAACTGCTTCTTCAGTGCGCCGACCGAGATGTATTTCTCGGGGTCTTGAAGCAGTCCAAGCCCCCGAGGCGGGTTCAGTGCCGGGAGTGAGTTGCGGGATCAGGGCTTTGTCCCGGCGAGGGACCAAGGGCAGGACACAGCGAAGTGGACGGAAGGGAGCGATCTGAAGTCTCCCGTGGTTTCTTTGCCAGGTGCTTGAAGGAAGGCAGGAGCCAGCCTACTTCAGTGCAGGGACCCGGGGTGGTCTCAGGAGTGTTTGTCAGGGTCTTGCCCGAGGGCAGGAGCCAGCCTGGTTCAGAGCAGGCACCGGGCGGTTGGCTCAGGAGTGTTTGTCAGGGTCTTGCCTGAGGGCAGGAGCCAGCCTGGGCCGGTGCAGGCACCGGGCGGCTGGCTCAGGAGTGTTTGTCAGGGTCTTGCCCGAGGGCAGGAGCCAGCCTGGTTCAGAGCAGGCACCGGGCGGTTGGCTCAGGAGTGTTTGTCAGGGTCTTGCCCGAGGGCTGGAGCCAGCCTGGTTCAGTGCAGGCACCGGGCGGTGGGCTCAGTTGTGTTTGTCGGGGCCGGGCCATGGGCGGGACCCAGCCTCCTTCAGGGCAGGCACAGAGATGGGGGCTCAGGAGTCTGTGCTGGGCGAATCGAACAAGGGCCAGACCTAAACCGGTTGAGCGCAGGGACCGAGATGCAGCTTCAGGAGGATTTCCAGGCGGTAGGAGCCCGGCCAGGTTCAGCGCAGGGACCGAGATGCGGGCTCAGCAGTGTTTCCCGGCTAATTGAATGAGGGCACGGCCCACCCTGTCTCTGTGCAGGGACCGAGATGCGCCCTCTGAAGGGTTTCTCGAGGTCGAAAAGTGGGCAGGACGCGCTCGGCTTCAGGTTAGAGAGCTAGATGTGACCTCAGGAGGACGTGTTGAGGTAGCTCCCAAGGGCAGGATCTCGACTGGTTCAGCGCAGCGCCCGAGGGGTGGGCACAGGCGCATCTGCCGGTGTCTTCAGCAAGTGCTTGCAGTAGCCGCGGCCGGTGCAGGGAAGGAGATGTGGGCTCGGGGGCGTTGCAGGGAGCCGTGCACAAAGGGAGGCCCCAGCCTCGGTGCAAGCCATGGCTGCGAGGCAGGCTCAGGAGGGTCTGTCGGCGGACTGTCGCCGGGCGGGACCCAGCCTCGTCCAGTGCAGGGACCCAGGTGTTGGCTCCGGAGTGTTTGTCAGGGTTCGGAAGAAGCGCCGTGCATCGCCCTGTTGAGGGCAGCGACCGATGCAGGCTCAGGAGTGTTTGCCGGGGGTCGGGCCAAGGGCAGGACCTAGCCTGATTGAAGGCAGGGAACCCGATGTGGGCTCAGGAGTGCTTCACGGGGTTTGAACATGGGAAGGACACAGCCTGCTTCGGGGCATGGACTCAGATGCGCTCTCAGGATTATGTTCCAGGGACTTGAACATGGAAAATCCAACGAACACGTTCTGGACTGCAGGGACCAAGAGGTGGGGTCGGGAGTCTGTACTAGGCGCTCGCACAAGGGCAGGACCTCGACTGTTTCAGATCAGTGACCGAGACGGGGCTCAGGAGTTTAGAAGGGCACTTCTGGAAGGGCACGACCCTGCCTGGTTTGGTGCAGCACGTGAGATGAGGGTGCAGCAATGATTCCGGGGGGTTTAAACAAGGAGAGGACTCACCGTCGTTCGGGGCCAGGGGGCCAAGTTTGGGCTCAGGACTGTTTGTCGGGGGCCTTGGCCAGAGGCAGAAACCACCGTGGTTGAGCTCAGGGACCAAGATGAACGCTCAGGCGTGTTTAGTGTGTGTGTGTGGGGGGTGGGGGGGTGTGTGTGGGGGTGTGCGCAAGGGCAGCATCCATCCGAGTTCCGGGCGGGCACGCAGCTGTGGGCTCAGGAGTGTGTGTCGCGGGAATCGAAGAAGGCAGGCCCTAGACTGCTTCTTCAGTGCGCCGACCGAGATGTATTTCTCGGGGTCTTGAAGCAGGCCAAGCCCCAGAGGTGGCTTCAGTGCCGGGAGTGAGCTGCGGGATCACAGCTTTGTCCCGGAGAGGGACCAAATGCAGGACACAGCGAAGTGGACGGGCAGGGAGCGAGCTGGAGTCTCCCGGTGGTTACTTTGCCAGGTGCTTGAACGAAGGCAGGAGCCAGCCTGCTTCGGTGCAGGGATCCGGAGTGGGCTCTGGAGTGTTTGCCAGGGTCTTGACCGAGGGCAGGAGCCAGCCTGGATCAGTGCAGACACCGGGCGGGGGGCCCAGGAGTGTTTGTCATGGTATTGCCCGAGGGCAGGAGCCAGCCTGGTTTAGAGCAGGCACCGGGCGGTGGGCTCAGGAGTGTTTGTCAGGGTATTGCCCGAGGGCAGGGACCAGCCTGGTTCAGGGCAGGCACCGGGCGGTGGTCTCAGGAGTGTCTGTCGGCGCCGGGCATGGGCAGGACCCAGCCTCCTTCAGGGCAGACACAGAGATGGGGGCTCAGGAGTCTGTGCTGAGTGAATCGAACAAGGGCCAGACCTAGACCGGTTCAGGGCAGGGACAGAGATGCTGCTTCAGGAGTATTTCCTGGGGGTAGGACCCCGGCCAGGTTTAGCGCGGGGATCAAGATGCGGGCTCAGCAGCGTTTCCCGGGTGACTGAACGAGGGCACGGCCCACCCTGTCTCTGTGCGGGGACCGAGATGCTCCCTCAGGAGGGTTTCTCGAGGTCTGATCGTGGGCAGGACGCGCACGGCTTCAGGGCAGAGTGCGAGAGGAGGCCTCAGGAGGACGTGTTGAGGTAGCTCCCAAGGGCAGAACCTCGACTGGTTCAGTGCAGCGCCCGAGGGGCGGGCACAGGCGCATTTGCCGGTGGCTTCGGCAATTGCTTGCCGGAGCCCTGGCCGGGGCAGGGAAGGAGATGTTGGCACAGGGGCGTTGGGTGGCGCTGTGCAGCAAGGGAGGCCCCAGCCTAGGTGCGTGCCGTGGCCGCGAGGCACGCTCAGGAGGGCCTGTCGGGGGACTGACACTGGGCGGGACCCAGCCTCGTCCCGAGCAGGGACCGAGGTGTTGGGTCAGGAGTGTTTGTCAGGGTCGGGAAGAAGTGCCGGGCACCGCCCAGTTGAGGGCAGCGACCGATGCAAGCTCAGGAGTGTTTGCCGGGGGTCGGGCCAAGGGCAGGACCTAGCCTGATTGAGGGCAGGCTACCCGATGTGGGCTCAGGAATGCTTCTCGGGGCTTGAACATGGGAAGGACCCAGCCTGCTTCGGGGCAGGGACTGAGATGCGCGCTCAGGATTATGTGTCCGGGACACGAATATGCAAAGTCCAACAAACGCCTGCTTGACTGCAGGGACCGAGAGGTGGGGTCGGGAGTCTGTGCTAAGGTCCCGCACAAGGGCAGGACCTCGACTGGTTCAGTTCAGTGACAGAGACGGGGCTCGGGAGATTAGACGTGCACTTCAGGAAGGGCGGAACCCAGCCTGGTTTGGTGCAGCGCGTGAGATGAGGGCGCAGCAGTGATTCTGAGGGGTTTGAACAAGGGGAGGCCTCACCGTCGTTCGGGGCCAGGGGGCCAGGTTTGGGCTCAGGATTGTTTGTCGGGGGCCTTGGCCAGACGCAGAAACCTCCGTGGTTGAGCTCAGGGACCGAGATGAACGCTCAGGAGTGTTTTGTGTGTGTGTGTGCGGGGAGGGGGTGTTGCTCAAGGGCAGCATCCATCCGAGTTCAGGGCGGGCACGCAGCTGTGGGCTCAGGAGTGTGTGTCACGAGAATCGAAGAAGGGCAGGCCCTAAACTGCTTCTTCAGTGCGCCGACCGAGATGTATTTCTCGGGGTCTTGAAGCAGTCCAAGCCCCCGAGGCGGGTTCAGTGCCGGGAGTGAGTTGCGGGATCAGGGCTTTGTCCCGGCGAGGGACCAAGGGCAGGACACAGCGAAGTGGACGGAAGGGAGCGATCTGAAGTCTCCCGTGGTTTCTTTGCCAGGTGCTTGAAGGAAGGCAGGAGCCAGCCTACTTCAGTGCAGGGACCCGGGGTGGTCTCAGGAGTGTTTGTCAGGGTCTTGCCCGAGGGCAGGAGCCAGCCTGGTTCAGAGCAGGCACCGGGCGGTTGGCTCAGGAGTGTTTGTCAGGGTCTTGCCTGAGGGCAGGAGCCAGCCTGGGCCGGTGCAGGCACCGGGCGGCTGGCTCAGGAGTGTTTGTCAGGGTCTTGCCCGAGGGCAGGAGCCAGCCTGGTTCAGAGCAGGCACCGGGCGGTTGGCTCAGGAGTGTTTGTCAGGGTCTTGCCCGAGGGCTGGAGCCAGCCTGGTTCAGTGCAGGCACCGGGCGGTGGGCTCAGTTGTGTTTGTCGGGGCCGGGCCATGGGCGGGACCCAGCCTCCTTCAGGGCAGGCACAGAGATGGGGGCTCAGGAGTCTGTGCTGGGCGAATCGAACAAGGGCCAGACCTAAACCGGTTGAGCGCAGGGACCGAGATGCAGCTTCAGGAGGATTTCCAGGCGGTAGGAGCCCGGCCAGGTTCAGCGCAGGGACCGAGATGCGGGCTCAGCAGTGTTTCCCGGCTAATTGAACGAGGGCACGGCCCACCCTGTCTCTGTGCAGGGACCGAGATGCGCCCTCTGAAGGGTTTCTCGAGGTCGAAAAGTGGGCAGGACGCGCTCGGCTTCAGGTTAGAGAGCTAGATGTGACCTCAGGAGGACGTGTTGAGGTAGCTCCCAAGGGCAGGATCTCGACTGGTTCAGCGCAGCGCCCGAGGGGTGGGCACAGGCGCATCTGCCGGTGTCTTCAGCAAGTGCTTGCAGTAGCCGCGGCCGGTGCAGGGAAGGAGATGTGGGCTCGGGGGCGTTGCAGGGAGCCGTGCACAAAGGGAGGCCCCAGCCTCGGTGCAAGCCATGGCTGCGAGGCAGGCTCAGGAGGGTCTGTCGGCGGACTGTCACCGGGCGGGACCCAGCCTCGTCCAGTGCAGGGACCCAGGTGTTGGCTCCGGAGTGTTTGTCAGGGTTCGGAAGAAGCGCCGTGCATCGCCCTGTTGAGGGCAGCGACCGATGCAGGCTCAGGAGTGTTTGCCGGGGGTCGGGCCAAGGGCAGGACCTAGCCTGATTGAAGGCAGGGAACCCGATGTGGGCTCAGGAGTGCTTCACGGGGTTTGAACATGGGAAGGAAACAGCCTGCTTCGGGGCATGGACTCAGATGCGCTCTCAGGATTATGTTCCAGGGACTTGAACATGGAAAATCCAACGAACACGTTCTGGACTGCAGGGACCGAGAGGTGGGGTCGGGAGTCTGTGCTAAGGTCCCGCACAAGGGCAGGACCTCGACTGGTTCAGTTCAGTGACAGAGACGGGGCTCGGGAGATTAGACGTGCACTTCAGGAAGGGCGGAACCCAGCCTGGTTTGGTGCAGCGCGTGAGATGAGGGCGCAGCAGTGATTCTGAGGGGTTTGAACAAGGGGAGGCCTCACCGTCGTTCGGGGCCAGGGGGCCAGGTTTGGGCTCAGGATTGTTTGTCGGGGGCCTTGGCCAGACGCAGAAACCACCGTGGTTGAGCTCAGGGACCGAGATGAACGCTCAGGAGTGTTTTGTGTGTGTGTGTGCGGGGAGGGGGTGTTGCTCAAGGGCAGCATCCATCCGAGTTCAGGGCGGGCACGCAGCTGTGGGCTCAGGAGTGTGTGTCACGAGAATCGAAGAAGGGCAGGCCCTAAACTGCTTCTTCAGTGCGCCGACCGAGATGTATTTCTCGGGGTCTTGAAGCAGGCCAAGCCCCCGAGGCGGGTTCAGTGCCGGGAGTGAGTTGCGGGATCAGGGCTTTGTCCCGGCGAGGGACCAAGGGCAGGACACAGCGAAGTGGACGGAAGGGAGCGATCTGAAGTCTCCCGTGGTTTCTTTGCCAGGTGCTTGAAGGAAGGCAGGAGCCAGCCTACTTCAGTGCAGGGACCCGGGGTGGTCTCAGGAGTGTTTGTCAGGGTCTTGCCCGAGGGCAGGAGCCAGCCTGGTTCAGAGCAGGCACCGGGCGGTTGGCTCAGGAGTGTTTGTCAGGGTCTTGCCTGAGGGCAGGAGCCAGCCTGGGCCAGTGCAGGCACCGGGCGGCTGGCTCAGCAGTGTTTGTCAGGGTCTTGCCCGAGGGCAGGAGCCAGCCTGGTTCAGAGCAGGCACCGGGCGGTTGGCTCAGGAGTGTTTGTCAGGGTCTTGCCCGAGGGCTGGAGCCAGCCTGGTTCAGTGCAGGCACCGGGCGGTGGGCTCAGTTGTGTTTGTCGGGGCCGGGCCATGGGCGGGACCCAGCCTCCTTCAGGGCAGGCACAGAGATGGGGGCTCAGGAGTCTGTGCTGGGCGAATCGAACAAGGGCCAGACCTAAACCGGTTGAGCGCAGGGACCGAGATGCAGCTTCAGGAGGATTTCCAGGCGGTAGGAGCCCGGCCAGGTTCAGCGCAGGGACCGAGATGCGGGCTCAGCAGTGTTTCCCGGCTAATTGAACGAGGGCACGGCCCACCCTGTCTCTGTGCAGGGACCGAGATGCGCCCTCTGAAGGGTTTCTCGAGGTCGAAAAGTGGGCAGGACGCGCTCGGCTTCAGGTTAGAGAGCTAGATGTGACCTCAGGAGGACGTGTTGAGGTAGCTCCCAAGGGCAGGATCTCGACTGGTTCAGCGCAGCGCCCGAGGGGTGGGCACAGGCGCATCTGCCGGTGTCTTCAGCAAGTGCTTGCAGTAGCCGCGGCCGGTGCAGGGAAGGAGATGTGGGCTCGGGGGCGTTGCAGGGAGCCGTGCACAAAGGGAGGCCCCAGCCTCGGTGCAAGCCATGGCTGCGAGGCAGGCTCAGGAGGGTCTGTCGGCGGACTGTCGCCGGGCGGGACCCAGCCTCGTCCAGTGCAGGGACCCAGGTGTTGGCTCCGGAGTGTTTGTCAGGGTTCGGAAGAAGCGCCGTGCATCGCCCTGTTGAGGGCAGCGACCGATGCAGGCTCAGGAGTGTTTGCCGGGGGTCGGGCCAAGGGCAGGACCTAGCCTGATTGAAGGCAGGGAACCCGATGTGGGCTCAGGAGTGCTTCACGGGGTTTGAACATGGGAAGGACACAGCCTGCTTCGGGGCATGGACTCAGATGCGCTCTCAGGATTATGTTCCAGGGACTTGAACATGGAAAATCCAACGAACACGTTCTGGACTGCAGGGACCAAGAGGTGGGGTCGGGAGTCTGTACTAGGCGCTCGCACAAGGGCAGGACCTCGACTGTTTCAGATCAGTGACCGAGACGGGGCTCAGGAGTTTAGAAGGGCACTTCTGGAAGGGCACGACCCTGCCTGGTTTGGTGCAGCACGTGAGATGAGGGTGCAGCAATGATTCCGGGGGGTTTAAACAAGGAGAGGACTCACCGTCGTTCGGGGCCAGGGGGCCAAGTTTGGGCTCAGGATTGTTTGTCGGGGGCCTTGTCCAGAGGCAGAAACCACCGTGGTTGAGCTCAGGGACCAAGATGAACGCTCAGGCGTGTTTAGTGTGTGTGTGGGGGGGGTGGGGGGGTGTGTGGGGGGTGTGCGCAAGGGCAGCATCCATCCGAGTTCCGGGCGGGCACGCAGCTGTGGGCTCAGGAGTGTGTGTCGCGGGAATCGAAGAAGGCAGGCCCTAGACTGCTTCTTCAGTGCGCCGACCGAGATGTATTTCTCGGGGTCTTGAAGCAGGCCAAGCCCCAGAGGTGGCTTCAGTGCCGGGAGTGAGCTGCGGGATCACAGCTTTGTCCCGGAGAGGGACCAAATGCAGGACACAGCGAAGTGGACGGGCAGGGAGCGAGCTGGAGTCTCCCGGTGGTTACTTTGCCAGGTGCTTGAACGAAGGCAGGAGCCAGCCTGCTTCGGTGCAGGGATCCGGAGTGGGCTCTGGAGTGTTTGCCAGGGTCTTGACCGAGGGCAGGAGCCAGCCTGGATCAGTGCAGACACCGGGCGGGGGGCCCAGGAGTGTTTGTCATGGTATTGCCCGAGGGCAGGGACCAGCCTGGTTCAGGGCAGGCACCGGGCGGTGGTCTCAGGAGTGTCTGTCGGCGCCGGGCATGGGCAGGACCCAGCCTCCTTCAGGGCAGACACAGAGATGGGGGCTCAGGAGTCTGTGCTGAGTGAATCGAACAAGGGCCAGACCTAGACCGGTTCAGGGCAGGGACAGAGATGCTGCTTCAGGAGTATTTCCTGGGGGTAGGACCCCGGCCAGGTTTAGCGCGGGGATCAAGATGCGGGCTCAGCAGCGTTTCCCGGGTGACTGAACGAGGGCACGGCCCACCCTGTCTCTGTGCGGGGACCGAGATGCTCCCTCAGGAGGGTTTCTCGAGGTCTGATCGTGGGCAGGACGCGCACGGCTTCAGGGCAGAGTGCGAGAGGAGGCCTCAGGAGGACGTGTTGAGGTAGCTCCCAAGGGCAGAACCTCGACTGGTTCAGTGCAGCGCCCGAGGGGCGGGCACAGGCGCATTTGCCGGTGGCTTCGGCAATTGCTTGCCGGAGCCCTGGCCGGGGCAGGGAAGGAGATGTTGGCACAGGGGCGTTGGGTGGCGCTGTGCAGCAAGGGAGGCCCCAGCCTAGGTGCGTGCCGTGGCCGCGAGGCACGCTCAGGAGGGCCTGTCGGGGGACTGACACTGGGCGGGACCCAGCCTCGTCCCGAGCAGGGACCGAGGTGTTGGGTCAGGAGTGTTTGTCAGGGTCGGGAAGAAGTGCCGGGCACCGCCCAGTTGAGGGCAGCGACCGATGCAAGCTCAGGAGTGTTTGCCGGGGGTCGGGCCAAGGGCAGGACCTAGCCTGATTGAGGGCAGGCTACCCGATGTGGGCTCAGGAATGCTTCTCGGGGCTTGAACATGGGAAGGACCCAGCCTGCTTCGGGGCAGGGACTGAGATGCGCGCTCAGGATTATGTGTCCGGGACACGAATATGCAAAGTCCAACAAACGCCTGCTTGACTGCAGGGACCGAGAGGTGGGGTCGGGAGTCTGTGCTAAGGTCCCGCACAAGGGCAGGACCTCGACTGGTTCAGTTCAGTGACAGAGACGGGGCTCGGGAGATTAGACGTGCACTTCAGGAAGGGCGGAACCCAGCCTGGTTTGGTGCAGCGCGTGAGATGAGGGCGCAGCAGTGATTCTGAGGGGTTTGAACAAGGGGAGGCCTCACCGTCGTTCGGGGCCAGGGGGCCAGGTTTGGGCTCAGGATTGTTTGTCGGGGGCCTTGGCCAGACGCAGAAACCTCCGTGGTTGAGCTCAGGGACCGAGATGAACGCTCAGGAGTGTTTTGTGTGTGTGTGTGTGCGGGGAGGGGGTGTTGCTCAAGGGCAGCATCCATCCGAGTTCAGGGCGGGCACGCAGCTGTGGGCTCAGGAGTGTGTGTCACGAGAATCGAAGAAGGGCAGGCCCTAAACTGCTTCTTCAGTGCGCCGACCGAGATGTATTTCTCGGGGTCTTGAAGCAGTCCAAGCCCCCGAGGCGGGTTCAGTGCCGGGAGTGAGTTGCGGGATCAGGGCTTTGTCCCGGCGAGGGACCAAGGGCAGGACACAGCGAAGTGGACGGAAGGGAGCGATCTGAAGTCTCCCGTGGTTTCTTTGCCAGGTGCTTGAAGGAAGGCAGGAGCCAGCCTACTTCAGTGCAGGGACCCGGGGTGGTCTCAGGAGTGTTTGTCAGGGTCTTGCCCGAGGGCAGGAGCCAGCCTGGTTCAGAGCAGGCACCGGGCGGTTGGCTCAGGAGTGTTTGTCAGGGTCTTGCCTGAGGGCAGGAGCCAGCCTGGGCCGGTGCAGGCACCGGGCGGCTGGCTCAGGAGTGTTTGTCAGGGTCTTGCCCGAGGGCAGGAGCCAGCCTGGTTCAGAGCAGGCACCGGGCGGTTGGCTCAGGAGTGTTTGTCAGGGTCTTGCCCGAGGGCTGGAGCCAGCCTGGTTCAGTGCAGGCACCGGGCGGTGGGCTCAGTTGTGTTTGTCGGGGCCGGGCCATGGGCGGGACCCAGCCTCCTTCAGGGCAGGCACAGAGATGGGGGCTCAGGAGTCTGTGCTGGGCGAATCGAACAAGGGCCAGACCTAAACCGGTTGAGCGCAGGGACCGAGATGCAGCTTCAGGAGGATTTCCAGGCGGTAGGAGCCCGGCCAGGTTCAGCGCAGGGACCGAGATGCGGGCTCAGCAGTGTTTCCCGGCTAATTGAATGAGGGCACGGCCCACCCTGTCTCTGTGCAGGGACCGAGATGCGCCCTCTGAAGGGTTTCTCGAGGTCGAAAAGTGGGCAGGACGCGCTCGGCTTCAGGTTAGAGAGCTAGATGTGACCTCAGGAGGACGTGTTGAGGTAGCTCCCAAGGGCAGGATCTCGACTGGTTCAGCGCAGCGCCCGAGGGGTGGGCACAGGCGCATCTGCCGGTGTCTTCAGCAAGTGCTTGCAGTAGCCGCGGCCGGTGCAGGGAAGGAGATGTGGGCTCGGGGGCGTTGCAGGGAGCCGTGCACAAAGGGAGGCCCCAGCCTCGGTGCAAGCCATGGCTGCGAGGCAGGCTCAGGAGGGTCTGTCGGCGGACTGTCGCCGGGCGGGACCCAGCCTCGTCCAGTGCAGGGACCCAGGTGTTGGCTCCGGAGTGTTTGTCAGGGTTCGGAAGAAGCGCCGTGCATCGCCCTGTTGAGGGCAGCGACCGATGCAGGCTCAGGAGTGTTTGCCGGGGGTCGGGCCAAGGGCAGGACCTAGCCTGATTGAAGGCAGGGAACCCGATGTGGGCTCAGGAGTGCTTCACGGGGTTTGAACATGGGAAGGACACAGCCTGCTTCGGGGCATGGACTCAGATGCGCTCTCAGGATTATGTTCCAGGGACTTGAACATGGAAAATCCAACGAACACGTTCTGGACTGCAGGGACCAAGAGGTGGGGTCGGGAGTCTGTACTAGGCGCTCGCACAAGGGCAGGACCTCGACTGTTTCAGATCAGTGACCGAGACGGGGCTCAGGAGTTTAGAAGGGCACTTCTGGAAGGGCACGACCCTGCCTGGTTTGGTGCAGCACGTGAGATGAGGGTGCAGCAATGATTCCGGGGGGTTTAAACAAGGAGAGGACTCACCGTCGTTCGGGGCCAGGGGGCCAAGTTTGGGCTCAGGACTGTTTGTCGGGGGCCTTGGCCAGAGGCAGAAACCACCGTGGTTGAGCTCAGGGACCAAGATGAACGCTCAGGCGTGTTTAGTGTGTGTGTGTGGGGGGTGGGGGGGTGTGTGTGGGGGTGTGCGCAAGGGCAGCATCCATCCGAGTTCCGGGCGGGCACGCAGCTGTGGGCTCAGGAGTGTGTGTCGCGGGAATCGAAGAAGGCAGGCCCTAGACTGCTTCTTCAGTGCGCCGACCGAGATGTATTTCTCGGGGTCTTGAAGCAGGCCAAGCCCCAGAGGTGGCTTCAGTGCCGGGAGTGAGCTGCGGGATCACAGCTTTGTCCCGGAGAGGGACCAAATGCAGGACACAGCGAAGTGGACGGGCAGGGAGCGAGCTGGAGTCTCCCGGTGGTTACTTTGCCAGGTGCTTGAACGAAGGCAGGAGCCAGCCTGCTTCAGTGCAGGGATCCGGAGTGGGCTCTGGAGTGTTTGCCAGGGTCTTGACCGAGGGCAGGAGCCAGCCTGGATCAGTGCAGACACCGGGCGGGGGGCCCAGGAGTGTTTGTCATGGTATTGCCCGAGGGCAGGAGCCAGCCTGGTTTAGAGCAGGCACCGGGCGGTGGGCTCAGGAGTGTTTGTCAGGGTATTGCCCGAGGGCAGGGACCAGCCTGGTTCAGGGCAGGCACCGGGCGGTGGTCTCAGGAGTGTCTGTCGGCGCCGGGCATGGGCAGGACCCAGCCTCCTTCAGGGCAGACACAGAGATGGGGGCTCAGGAGTCTGTGCTGAGTGAATCGAACAAGGGCCAGACCTAGACCGGTTCAGGGCAGGGACAGAGATGCTGCTTCAGGAGTATTTCCTGGGGGTAGGACCCCGGCCAGGTTTAGCGCGGGGATCAAGATGCGGGCTCAGCAGCGTTTCCCGGGTGACTGAACGAGGGCACGGCCCACCCTGTCTCTGTGCGGGGACCGAGATGCTCCCTCAGGAGGGTTTCTCGAGGTCTGATCGTGGGCAGGACGCGCACGGCTTCAGGGCAGAGTGCGAGAGGAGGCCTCAGGAGGACGTGTTGAGGTAGCTCCCAAGGGCAGAACCTCGACTGGTTCAGTGCAGCGCCCGAGGGGCGGGCACAGGCGCATTTGCCGGTGGCTTCGGCAATTGCTTGCCGGAGCCCTGGCCGGGGCAGGGAAGGAGATGTTGGCACAGGGGCGTTGGGTGGCGCTGTGCAGCAAGGGAGGCCCCAGCCTAGGTGCGTGCCGTGGCCGCGAGGCACGCTCAGGAGGGCCTGTCGGGGGACTGACACTGGGCGGGACCCAGCCTCGTCCCGAGCAGGGACCGAGGTGTTGGGTCAGGAGTGTTTGTCAGGGTCGGGAAGAAGTGCCGGGCACCGCCCAGTTGAGGGCAGCGACCGATGCAAGCTCAGGAGTGTTTGCCGGGGGTCGGGCCAAGGGCAGGACCTAGCCTGATTGAGGGCAGGCTACCCGATGTGGGCTCAGGAATGCTTCTCGGGGCTTGAACATGGGAAGGACCCAGCCTGCTTCGGGGCAGGGACTGAGATGCGCGCTCAGGATTATGTGTCCGGGACACGAATATGCAAAGTCCAACAAACGCCTGCTTGACTGCAGGGACCGAGAGGTGGGGTCGGGAGTCTGTGCTAAGGTCCCGCACAAGGGCAGGACCTCGACTGGTTCAGTTCAGTGACAGAGACGGGGCTCGGGAGATTAGACGTGCACTTCAGGAAGGGCGGAACCCAGCCTGGTTTGGTGCAGCGCGTGAGATGAGGGCGCAGCAGTGATTCTGAGGGGTTTGAACAAGGGGAGGCCTCACCGTCGTTCGGGGCCAGGGGGCCAGGTTTGGGCTCAGGATTGTTTGTCGGGGGCCTTGGCCAGACGCAGAAACCTCCGTGGTTGAGCTCAGGGACCGAGATGAACGCTCAGGAGTGTTTTGTGTGTGTGTGTGCGGGGAGGGGGTGTTGCTCAAGGGCAGCATCCATCCGAGTTCAGGGCGGGCACGCAGCTGTGGGCTCAGGAGTGTGTGTCACGAGAATCGAAGAAGGGCAGGCCCTAAACTGCTTCTTCAGTGCGCCGACCGAGATGTATTTCTCGGGGTCTTGAAGCAGTCCAAGCCCCCGAGGCGGGTTCAGTGCCGGGAGTGAGTTGCGGGATCAGGGCTTTGTCCCGGCGAGGGACCAAGGGCAGGACACAGCGAAGTGGACGGAAGGGAGCGATCTGAAGTCTCCCGTGGTTTCTTTGCCAGGTGCTTGAAGGAAGGCAGGAGCCAGCCTACTTCAGTGCAGGGACCCGGGGTGGTCTCAGGAGTGTTTGTCAGGGTCTTGCCCGAGGGCAGGAGCCAGCCTGGTTCAGAGCAGGCACCGGGCGGTTGGCTCAGGAGTGTTTGTCAGGGTCTTGCCTGAGGGCAGGAGCCAGCCTGGGCCGGTGCAGGCACCGGGCGGCTGGCTCAGGAGTGTTTGTCAGGGTCTTGCCCGAGGGCAGGAGCCAGCCTGGTTCAGAGCAGGCACCGGGCGGTTGGCTCAGGAGTGTTTGTCAGGGTCTTGCCCGAGGGCTGGAGCCAGCCTGGTTCAGTGCAGGCACCGGGCGGTGGGCTCAGTTGTGTTTGTCGGGGCCGGGCCATGGGCGGGACCCAGCCTCCTTCAGGGCAGGCACAGAGATGGGGGCTCAGGAGTCTGTGCTGGGCGAATCGAACAAGGGCCAGACCTAAACCGGTTGAGCGCAGGGACCGAGATGCAGCTTCAGGAGGATTTCCAGGCGGTAGGAGCCCGGCCAGGTTCAGCGCAGGGACCGAGATGCGGGCTCAGCAGTGTTTCCCGGCTAATTGAACGAGGGCACGGCCCACCCTGTCTCTGTGCAGGGACCGAGATGCGCCCTCTGAAGGGTTTCTCGAGGTCGAAAAGTGGGCAGGACGCGCTCGGCTTCAGGTTAGAGAGCTAGATGTGACCTCAGGAGGACGTGTTGAGGTAGCTCCCAAGGGCAGGATCTCGACTGGTTCAGCGCAGCGCCCGAGGGGTGGGCACAGGCGCATCTGCCGGTGTCTTCAGCAAGTGCTTGCAGTAGCCGCGGCCGGTGCAGGGAAGGAGATGTGGGCTCGGGGGCGTTGCAGGGAGCCGTGCACAAAGGGAGGCCCCAGCCTCGGTGCAAGCCATGGCTGCGAGGCAGGCTCAGGAGGGTCTGTCGGCGGACTGTCACCGGGCGGGACCCAGCCTCGTCCAGTGCAGGGACCCAGGTGTTGGCTCCGGAGTGTTTGTCAGGGTTCGGAAGAAGCGCCGTGCATCGCCCTGTTGAGGGCAGCGACCGATGCAGGCTCAGGAGTGTTTGCCGGGGGTCGGGCCAAGGGCAGGACCTAGCCTGATTGAAGGCAGGGAACCCGATGTGGGCTCAGGAGTGCTTCACGGGGTTTGAACATGGGAAGGAAACAGCCTGCTTCGGGGCATGGACTCAGAGGCGCTCTCAGGATTATGTTCCAGGGACTTGAACATGGAAAATCCAACGAACACGTTCTGGACTGCAGGGACCGAGAGGTGGGGTCGGGAGTCTGTGCTAAGGTCCCGCACAAGGGCAGGACCTCGACTGGTTCAGTTCAGTGACAGAGACGGGGCTCGGGAGATTAGACGTGCACTTCAGGAAGGGCGGAACCCAGCCTGGTTTGGTGCAGCGCGTGAGATGAGGGCGCAGCAGTGATTCTGAGGGGTTTGAACAAGGGGAGGCCTCACCGTCGTTCGGGGCCAGGGGGCCAGGTTTGGGCTCAGGATTGTTTGTCGGGGGCCTTGGCCAGACGCAGAAACCACCGTGGTTGAGCTCAGGGACCGAGATGAACGCTCAGGAGTGTTTTGTGTGTGTGTGTGCGGGGAGGGGGTGTTGCTCAAGGGCAGCATCCATCCGAGTTCAGGGCGGGCACGCAGCTGTGGGCTCAGGAGTGTGTGTCACGAGAATCGAAGAAGGGCAGGCCCTAAACTGCTTCTTCAGTGCGCCGACCGAGATGTATTTCTCGGGGTCTTGAAGCAGGCCAAGCCCCCGAGGCGGGTTCAGTGCCGGGAGTGAGTTGCGGGATCAGGGCTTTGTCCCGGCGAGGGACCAAGGGCAGGACACAGCGAAGTGGACGGAAGGGAGCGATCTGAAGTCTCCCGTGGTTTCTTTGCCAGGTGCTTGAAGGAAGGCAGGAGCCAGCCTACTTCAGTGCAGGGACCCGGGGTGGTCTCAGGAGTGTTTGTCAGGGTCTTGCCCGAGGGCAGGAGCCAGCCTGGTTCAGAGCAGGCACCGGGCGGTTGGCTCAGGAGTGTTTGTCAGGGTCTTGCCTGAGGGCAGGAGCCAGCCTGGGCCAGTGCAGGCACCGGGCGGCTGGCTCAGCAGTGTTTGTCAGGGTCTTGCCCGAGGGCAGGAGCCAGCCTGGTTCAGAGCAGGCACCGGGCGGTTGGCTCAGGAGTGTTTGTCAGGGTCTTGCCCGAGGGCTGGAGCCAGCCTGGTTCAGTGCAGGCACCGGGCGGTGGGCTCAGTTGTGTTTGTCGGGGCCGGGCCATGGGCGGGACCCAGCCTCCTTCAGGGCAGGCACAGAGATGGGGGCTCAGGAGTCTGTGCTGGGCGAATCGAACAAGGGCCAGACCTAAACCGGTTGAGCGCAGGGACCGAGATGCAGCTTCAGGAGGATTTCCAGGCGGTAGGAGCCCGGCCAGGTTCAGCGCAGGGACCGAGATGCGGGCTCAGCAGTGTTTCCCGGCTAATTGAACGAGGGCACGGCCCACCCTGTCTCTGTGCAGGGACCGAGATGCGCCCTCTGAAGGGTTTCTCGAGGTCGAAAAGTGGGCAGGACGCGCTCGGCTTCAGGTTAGAGAGCTAGATGTGACCTCAGGAGGACGTGTTGAGGTAGCTCCCAAGGGCAGGATCTCGACTGGTTCAGCGCAGCGCCCGAGGGGTGGGCACAGGCGCATCTGCCGGTGTCTTCAGCAAGTGCTTGCAGTAGCCGCGGCCGGTGCAGGGAAGGAGATGTGGGCTCGGGGGCGTTGCAGGGAGCCGTGCACAAAGGGAGGCCCCAGCCTCGGTGCAAGCCATGGCTGCGAGGCAGGCTCAGGAGGGTCTGTCGGCGGACTGTCGCCGGGCGGGACCCAGCCTCGTCCAGTGCAGGGACCCAGGTGTTGGCTCCGGAGTGTTTGTCAGGGTTCGGAAGAAGCGCCGTGCATCGCCCTGTTGAGGGCAGCGACCGATGCAGGCTCAGGAGTGTTTGCCGGGGGTCGGGCCAAGGGCAGGACCTAGCCTGATTGAAGGCAGGGAACCCGATGTGGGCTCAGGAGTGCTTCACGGGGTTTGAACATGGGAAGGACACAGCCTGCTTCGGGGCATGGACTCAGATGCGCTCTCAGGATTATGTTCCAGGGACTTGAACATGGAAAATCCAACGAACACGTTCTGGACTGCAGGGACCAAGAGGTGGGGTCGGGAGTCTGTACTAGGCGCTCGCACAAGGGCAGGACCTCGACTGTTTCAGATCAGTGACCGAGACGGGGCTCAGGAGTTTAGAAGGGCACTTCTGGAAGGGCACGACCCTGCCTGGTTTGGTGCAGCACGTGAGATGAGGGTGCAGCAATGATTCCGGGGGGTTTAAACAAGGAGAGGACTCACCGTCGTTCGGGGCCAGGGGGCCAAGTTTGGGCTCAGGATTGTTTGTCGGGGGCCTTGTCCAGAGGCAGAAACCACCGTGGTTGAGCTCAGGGACCAAGATGAACGCTCAGGCGTGTTTAGTGTGTGTGTGGGGGGGGTGGGGGGGTGTGTGGGGGGTGTGCGCAAGGGCAGCATCCATCCGAGTTCCGGGCGGGCACGCAGCTGTGGGCTCAGGAGTGTGTGTCGCGGGAATCGAAGAAGGCAGGCCCTAGACTGCTTCTTCAGTGCGCCGACCGAGATGTATTTCTCGGGGTCTTGAAGCAGGCCAAGCCCCAGAGGTGGCTTCAGTGCCGGGAGTGAGCTGCGGGATCACAGCTTTGTCCCGGAGAGGGACCAAATGCAGGACACAGCGAAGTGGACGGGCAGGGAGCGAGCTGGAGTCTCCCGGTGGTTACTTTGCCAGGTGCTTGAACGAAGGCAGGAGCCAGCCTGCTTCGGTGCAGGGATCCGGAGTGGGCTCTGGAGTGTTTGCCAGGGTCTTGACCGAGGGCAGGAGCCAGCCTGGATCAGTGCAGACACCGGGCGGGGGGCCCAGGAGTGTTTGTCATGGTATTGCCCGAGGGCAGGAGCCAGCCTGGTTTAGAGCAGGCACCGGGCGGTGGGCTCAGGAGTGTTTGTCAGGGTATTGCCCGAGGGCAGGGACCAGCCTGGTTCAGGGCAGGCACCGGGCGGTGGTCTCAGGAGTGTCTGTCGGCGCCGGGCATGGGCAGGACCCAGCCTCCTTCAGGGCAGACACAGAGATGGGGGCTCAGGAGTCTGTGCTGAGTGAATCGAACAAGGGCCAGACCTAGACCGGTTCAGGGCAGGGACAGAGATGCTGCTTCAGGAGTATTTCCTGGGGGTAGGACCCCGGCCAGGTTTAGCGCGGGGATCAAGATGCGGGCTCAGCAGCGTTTCCCGGGTGACTGAACGAGGGCACGGCCCACCCTGTCTCTGTGCGGGGACCGAGATGCTCCCTCAGGAGGGTTTCTCGAGGTCTGATCGTGGGCAGGACGCGCACGGCTTCAGGGCAGAGTGCGAGAGGAGGCCTCAGGAGGACGTGTTGAGGTAGCTCCCAAGGGCAGAACCTCGACTGGTTCAGTGCAGCGCCCGAGGGGCGGGCACAGGCGCATTTGCCGGTGGCTTCGGCAATTGCTTGCCGGAGCCCTGGCCGGGGCAGGGAAGGAGATGTTGGCACAGGGGCGTTGGGTGGCGCTGTGCAGCAAGGGAGGCCCCAGCCTAGGTGCGTGCCGTGGCCGCGAGGCACGCTCAGGAGGGCCTGTCGGGGGACTGACACTGGGCGGGACCCAGCCTCGTCCCGAGCAGGGACCGAGGTGTTGGGTCAGGAGTGTTTGTCAGGGTCGGGAAGAAGTGCCGGGCACCGCCCAGTTGAGGGCAGCGACCGATGCAAGCTCAGGAGTGTTTGCCGGGGGTCGGGCCAAGGGCAGGACCTAGCCTGATTGAGGGCAGGCTACCCGATGTGGGCTCAGGAATGCTTCTCGGGGCTTGAACATGGGAAGGACCCAGCCTGCTTCGGGGCAGGGACTGAGATGCGCGCTCAGGATTATGTGTCCGGGACACGAATATGCAAAGTCCAACAAACGCCTGCTTGACTGCAGGGACCGAGAGGTGGGGTCGGGAGTCTGTGCTAAGGTCCCGCACAAGGGCAGGACCTCGACTGGTTCAGTTCAGTGACAGAGACGGGGCTCGGGAGATTAGACGTGCACTTCAGGAAGGGCGGAACCCAGCCTGGTTTGGTGCAGCGCGTGAGATGAGGGCGCAGCAGTGATTCTGAGGGGTTTGAACAAGGGGAGGCCTCACCGTCGTTCGGGGCCAGGGGGCCAGGTTTGGGCTCAGGATTGTTTGTCGGGGGCCTTGGCCAGACGCAGAAACCTCCGTGGTTGAGCTCAGGGACCGAGATGAACGCTCAGGAGTGTTTTGTGTGTGTGTGTGCGGGGAGGGGGTGTTGCTCAAGGGCAGCATCCATCCGAGTTCAGGGCGGGCACGCAGCTGTGGGCTCAGGAGTGTGTGTCACGAGAATCGAAGAAGGGCAGGCCCTAAACTGCTTCTTCAGTGCGCCGACCGAGATGTATTTCTCGGGGTCTTGAAGCAGTCCAAGCCCCCGAGGCGGGTTCAGTGCCGGGAGTGAGTTGCGGGATCAGGGCTTTGTCCCGGCGAGGGACCAAGGGCAGGACACAGCGAAGTGGACGGAAGGGAGCGATCTGAAGTCTCCCGTGGTTTCTTTGCCAGGTGCTTGAAGGAAGGCAGGAGCCAGCCTACTTCAGTGCAGGGACCCGGGGTGGTCTCAGGAGTGTTTGTCAGGGTCTTGCCCGAGGGCAGGAGCCAGCCTGGTTCAGAGCAGGCACCGGGCGGTTGGCTCAGGAGTGTTTGTCAGGGTCTTGCCTGAGGGCAGGAGCCAGCCTGGGCCGGTGCAGGCACCGGGCGGCTGGCTCAGGAGTGTTTGTCAGGGTCTTGCCCGAGGGCAGGAGCCAGCCTGGTTCAGAGCAGGCACCGGGCGGTTGGCTCAGGAGTGTTTGTCAGGGTCTTGCCCGAGGGCTGGAGCCAGCCTGGTTCAGTGCAGGCACCGGGCGGTGGGCTCAGTTGTGTTTGTCGGGGCCGGGCCATGGGCGGGACCCAGCCTCCTTCAGGGCAGGCACAGAGATGGGGGCTCAGGAGTCTGTGCTGGGCGAATCGAACAAGGGCCAGACCTAAACCGGTTGAGCGCAGGGACCGAGATGCAGCTTCAGGAGGATTTCCAGGCGGTAGGAGCCCGGCCAGGTTCAGCGCAGGGACCGAGATGCGGGCTCAGCAGTGTTTCCCGGCTAATTGAATGAGGGCACGGCCCACCCTGTCTCTGTGCAGGGACCGAGATGCGCCCTCTGAAGGGTTTCTCGAGGTCGAAAAGTGGGCAGGACGCGCTCGGCTTCAGGTTAGAGAGCTAGATGTGACCTCAGGAGGACGTGTTGAGGTAGCTCCCAAGGGCAGGATCTCGACTGGTTCAGCGCAGCGCCCGAGGGGTGGGCACAGGCGCATCTGCCGGTGTCTTCAGCAAGTGCTTGCAGTAGCCGCGGCCGGTGCAGGGAAGGAGATGTGGGCTCGGGGGCGTTGCAGGGAGCCGTGCACAAAGGGAGGCCCCAGCCTCGGTGCAAGCCATGGCTGCGAGGCAGGCTCAGGAGGGTCTGTCGGCGGACTGTCGCCGGGCGGGACCCAGCCTCGTCCAGTGCAGGGACCCAGGTGTTGGCTCCGGAGTGTTTGTCAGGGTTCGGAAGAAGCGCCGTGCATCGCCCTGTTGAGGGCAGCGACCGATGCAGGCTCAGGAGTGTTTGCCGGGGGTCGGGCCAAGGGCAGGACCTAGCCTGATTGAAGGCAGGGAACCCGATGTGGGCTCAGGAGTGCTTCACGGGGTTTGAACATGGGAAGGACACAGCCTGCTTCGGGGCATGGACTCAGATGCGCTCTCAGGATTATGTTCCAGGGACTTGAACATGGAAAATCCAACGAACACGTTCTGGACTGCAGGGACCAAGAGGTGGGGTCGGGAGTCTGTACTAGGCGCTCGCACAAGGGCAGGACCTCGACTGTTTCAGATCAGTGACCGAGACGGGGCTCAGGAGTTTAGAAGGGCACTTCTGGAAGGGCACGACCCTGCCTGGTTTGGTGCAGCACGTGAGATGAGGGTGCAGCAATGATTCCGGGGGGTTTAAACAAGGAGAGGACTCACCGTCGTTCGGGGCCAGGGGGCCAAGTTTGGGCTCAGGACTGTTTGTCGGGGGCCTTGGCCAGAGGCAGAAACCACCGTGGTTGAGCTCAGGGACCAAGATGAACGCTCAGGCGTGTTTAGTGTGTGTGTGTGGGGGGTGGGGGGGTGTGTGGGGGGGTGTGCGCAAGGGCAGCATCCATCCGAGTTCCGGGCGGGCACGCAGCTGTGGGCTCAGGAGTGTGTGTCGCGGGAATCGAAGAAGGCAGGCCCTAGACTGCTTCTTCAGTGCGCCGACCGAGATGTATTTCTCGGGGTCTTGAAGCAGGCCAAGCCCCAGAGGTGGCTTCAGTGCCGGGAGTGAGCTGCGGGATCACAGCTTTGTCCCGGAGAGGGACCAAATGCAGGACACAGCGAAGTGGACGGGCAGGGAGCGAGCTGGAGTCTCCCGGCGGTTACTTTGCCAGGTGCTTGAACGAAGGCAGGAGCCAGCCTGCTTCGGTGCAGGGATCCGGAGTGGGCTCTGGAGTGTTTGCCAGGGTCTTGACCGAGGGCAGGAGCCAGCCTGGATCAGTGCAGACACCGGGCGGGGGGCCCAGGAGTGTTTGTCATGGTATTGCCCGAGGGCAGGAGCCAGCCTGGTTTAGAGCAGGCACCGGGCGGTGGGCTCAGGAGTGTTTGTCAGGGTATTGCCCGAGGGCAGGGACCAGCCTGGTTCAGGGCAGGCACCGGGCGGTGGTCTCAGGAGTGTCTGTCGGCGCCGGGCATGGGCAGGACCCAGCCTCCTTCAGGGCAGACACAGAGATGGGGGCTCAGGAGTCTGTGCTGAGTGAATCGAACAAGGGCCAGACCTAGACCGGTTCAGGGCAGGGACAGAGATGCTGCTTCAGGAGTATTTCCTGGGGGTAGGACCCCGGCCAGGTTTAGCGCGGGGATCAAGATGTGGGCTCAGCAGCGTTTCCCGGGTGACTGAACGAGGGCACGGCCCACCCTGTCTCTGTGCGGGGACTGAGATGCTCCCTCAGGAGGGTTTCTCGAGGTCTGATCGTGGGCAGGACGCGCACGGCTTCAGGGCAGAGTGCGAGAGGAGGCCTCAGGAGGACGTGTTGAGGTAGCTCCCAAGGGCAGAACCTCGACTGGTTCAGTGCAGCGCCCGAGGGGCGGGCACAGGCGCATTTGCCGGTGGCTTCGGCAATTGCTTGCCGGAGCCCTGGCCGGGGCAGGGAAGGAGATGTTGGCACAGGGGCGTTGGGTGGCGCTGTGCAGCAAGGGAGGCCCCAGCCTAGGTGCGTGCCGTGGCCGCGAGGCACGCTCAGGAGGGCCTGTCGGGGGACTGACACTGGGCGGGACCCAGCCTCGTCCCGAGCAGGGACCGAGGTGTTGGGTCAGGAGTGTTTGTCAGGGTCGGGAAGAAGTGCCGGGCACCGCCCAGTTGAGGGCAGCGACCGATGCAAGCTCAGGAGTGTTTGCCGGGGGTCGGGCCAAGGGCAGGACCTAGCCTGATTGAGGGCAGGCTACCCGATGTGGGCTCAGGAATGCTTCTCGGGGCTTGAACATGGGAAGGACCCAGCCTGCTTCGGGGCAGGGACTGAGATGCGCGCTCAGGATTATGTGTCCGGGACACGAATATGCAAAGTCCAACAAACGCCTGCTTGACTGCAGGGACCGAGAGGTGGGGTCGGGAGTCTGTGCTAAGGTCCCGCACAAGGGCAGGACCTCGACTGGTTCAGTTCAGTGACAGAGACGGGGCTCGGGAGATTAGACGTGCACTTCAGGAAGGGCGGAACCCAGCCTGGTTTGGTGCAGCGCGTGAGATGAGGGCGCAGCAGTGATTCTGAGGGGTTTGAACAAGGGGAGGCCTCACCGTCGTTCGGGGCCAGGGGGCCAGGTTTGGGCTCAGGATTGTTTGTCGGGGGCCTTGGCCAGACGCAGAAACCTCCGTGGTTGAGCTCAGGGACCGAGATGAACGCTCAGGAGTGTTTTGTGTGTGTGTGTGCGGGGAGGGGGTGTTGCTCAAGGGCAGCATCCATCCGAGTTCAGGGCGGGCACGCAGCTGTGGGCTCAGGAGTGTGTGTCACGAGAATCGAAGAAGGGCAGGCCCTAAACTGCTTCTTCAGTGCGCCGACCGAGATGTATTTCTCGGGGTCTTGAAGCAGTCCAAGCCCCCGAGGCGGGTTCAGTGCCGGGAGTGAGTTGCGGGATCAGGGCTTTGTCCCGGCGAGGGACCAAGGGCAGGACACAGCGAAGTGGACGGAAGGGAGCGATCTGAAGTCTCCCGTGGTTTCTTTGCCAGGTGCTTGAAGGAAGGCAGGAGCCAGCCTACTTCAGTGCAGGGACCCGGGGTGGTCTCAGGAGTGTTTGTCAGGGTCTTGCCCGAGGGCAGGAGCCAGCCTGGTTCAGAGCAGGCACCGGGCGGTTGGCTCAGGAGTGTTTGTCAGGGTCTTGCCTGAGGGCAGGAGCCAGCCTGGGCCAGTGCAGGCACCGGGCGGCTGGCTCAGCAGTGTTTGTCAGGGTCTTGCCCGAGGGCAGGAGCCAGCCTGGTTCAGAGCAGGCACCGGGCGGTTGGCTCAGGAGTGTTTGTCAGGGTCTTGCCCGAGGGCTGGAGCCAGCCTGGTTCAGTGCAGGCACCGGGCGGTGGGCTCAGTTGTGTTTGTCGGGGCCGGGCCATGGGCGGGACCCAGCCTCCTTCAGGGCAGGCACAGAGATGGGGGCTCAGGAGTCTGTGCTGGGCGAATCGAACAAGGGCCAGACCTAAACCGGTTGAGCGCAGGGACCGAGATGCAGCTTCAGGAGGATTTCCAGGCGGTAGGAGCCCGGCCAGGTTCAGCGCAGGGACCGAGATGCGGGCTCAGCAGTGTTTCCCGGCTAATTGAACGAGGGCACGGCCCACCCTGTCTCTGTGCAGGGACCGAGATGCGCCCTCTGAAGGGTTTCTCGAGGTCGAAAAGTGGGCAGGACGCGCTCGGCTTCAGGTTAGAGAGCTAGATGTGACCTCAGGAGGACGTGTTGAGGTAGCTCCCAAGGGCAGGATCTCGACTGGTTCAGCGCAGCGCCCGAGGGGTGGGCACAGGCGCATCTGCCGGTGTCTTCAGCAAGTGCTTGCAGTAGCCGCGGCCGGTGCAGGGAAGGAGATGTGGGCTCGGGGGCGTTGCAGGGAGCCGTGCACAAAGGGAGGCCCCAGCCTCGGTGCAAGCCATGGCTGCGAGGCAGGCTCAGGAGGGTCTGTCGGCGGACTGTCACCGGGCGGGACCCAGCCTCGTCCAGTGCAGGGACCCAGGTGTTGGCTCCGGAGTGTTTGTCAGGGTTCGGAAGAAGCGCCGTGCATCGCCCTGTTGAGGGCAGCGACCGATGCAGGCTCAGGAGTGTTTGCCGGGGGTCGGGCCAAGGGCAGGACCTAGCCTGATTGAAGGCAGGGAACCCGATGTGGGCTCAGGAGTGCTTCACGGGGTTTGAACATGGGAAGGAAACAGCCTGCTTCGGGGCATGGACTCAGATGCGCTCTCAGGATTATGTTCCAGGGACTTGAACATGGAAAATCCAACGAACACGTTCTGGACTGCAGGGACGGAGAGGTGGGGTCGGGAGTCTGTGCTAAGGTCCCGCAAAAGGGCAGGACCTCGACTGGTTCAGTTCAGTGACCGAGACGGGGCTCGGGAGATTAGACGTGCACTTCAGGAAGGGCGGAACCCAGCCTGGTTTGGTGCAGCGCGTGAGATGAGGGCGCAGCAGTGATTCTGAGGGGTTTGAACAAGGGGAGGCCTCACCGTCGTTCGGGGCCAGGGGGCCAGGTTTGGGCTCAGGATTGTTTGTCGGGGGCCTTGGCCAGACGCAGAAACCACCGTGGTTGAGCTCAGGGACCGAGATGAACGCTCAGGAGTGTTTTGTGTGTGTGTGTGCGGGGAGGGGGTGTTGCTCAAGGGCAGCATCCATCCGAGTTCAGGGCGGGCACGCAGCTGTGGGCTCAGGAGTGTGTGTCACGAGAATCGAAGAAGGGCAGGCCCTAAACTGCTTCTTCAGTGCGCCGACCGAGATGTATTTCTCGGGGTCTTGAAGCAGGCCAAGCCCCCGAGGCGGGTTCAGTGCCGGGAGTGAGTTGCGGGATCAGGGCTTTGTCCCGGCGAGGGACCAAGGGCAGGACACAGCGAAGTGGACGGAAGGGAGCGATCTGAAGTCTCCCGTGGTTTCTTTGCCAGGTGCTTGAAGGAAGGCAGGAGCCAGCCTACTTCAGTGCAGGGACCCGGGGTGGTCTCAGGAGTGTTTGTCAGGGTCTTGCCCGAGGGCAGGAGCCAGCCTGGTTCAGAGCAGGCACCGGGCGGTTGGCTCAGGAGTGCTTGTCAGGGTCTTGCCTGAGGGCAGGAGCCAGCCTGGGCCAGTGCAGGCACCGGGCGGCTGGCTCAGCAGTGTTTGTCAGGGTCTTGCCCGAGGGCAGGAGCCAGCCTGGTTCAGAGCAGGCACCGGGCGGTTGGCTCAGGAGTGTTTGTCAGGGTCTTGCCCGAGGGCTGGAGCCAGCCTGGTTCAGTGCAGGCACCGGGCGGTGGGCTCAGTTGTGTTTGTCGGGGCCGGGCCATGGGCGGGACCCAGCCTCCTTCAGGGCAGGCACAGAGATGGGGGCTCAGGAGTCTGTGCTGGGCGAATCGAACAAGGGCCAGACCTAAACCGGTTGAGCGCAGGGACCGAGATGCAGCTTCAGGAGGATTTCCAGGCGGTAGGAGCCCGGCCAGGTTCAGCGCAGGGACCGAGATGCGGGCTCAGCAGTGTTTCCCGGCTAATTGAATGAGGGCACGGCCCACCCTGTCTCTGTGCAGGGACCGAGATGCGCCCTCTGAAGGGTTTCTCGAGGTCGAAAAGTGGGCAGGACGCGCTCGGCTTCAGGTTAGAGAGCTAGATGTGACCTCAGGAGGACGTGTTGAGGTAGCTCCCAAGGGCAGGATCTCGACTGGTTCAGCGCAGCGCCCGAGGGGTGGGCACAGGCGCATCTGCCGGTGTCTTCAGCAAGTGCTTGCAGTAGCCGCGGCCGGTGCAGGGAAGGAGATGTGGGCTCGGGGGCGTTGCAGGGAGCCGTGCACAAAGGGAGGCCCCAGCCTCGGTGCAAGCCATGGCTGCGAGGCAGGCTCAGGAGGGTCTGTCGGCGGACTGTCGCCGGGCGGGACCCAGCCTCGTCCAGTGCAGGGACCCAGGTGTTGGCTCCGGAGTGTTTGTCAGGGTTCGGAAGAAGCGCCGTGCATCGCCCTGTTGAGGGCAGCGACCGATGCAGGCTCAGGAGTGTTTGCCGGGGGTCGGGCCAAGGGCAGGACCTAGCCTGATTGAAGGCAGGGAACCCGATGTGGGCTCAGGAGTGCTTCACGGGGTTTGAACATGGGAAGGACACAGCCTGCTTCGGGGCATGGACTCAGATGCGCTCTCAGGATTATGTTCCAGGGACTTGAACATGGAAAATCCAACGAACACGTTCTGGACTGCAGGGACCAAGAGGTGGGGTCGGGAGTCTGTACTAGGCGCTCGCACAAGGGCAGGACCTCGACTGTTTCAGATCAGTGACCGAGACGGGGCTCAGGAGTTTAGAAGGGCACTTCTGGAAGGGCACGACCCTGCCTGGTTTGGTGCAGCACGTGAGATGAGGGTGCAGCAATGATTCCGGGGGGTTTAAACAAGGAGAGGACTCACCGTCGTTCGGGGCCAGGGGGCCAAGTTTGGGCTCAGGACTGTTTGTCGGGGGCCTTGGCCAGAGGCAGAAACCACCGTGGTTGAGCTCAGGGACCAAGATGAACGCTCAGGCGTGTTTAGTGTGTGTGTGTGGGGGGTGGGGGGGTGTGTGGGGGGGTGTGCGCAAGGGCAGCATCCATCCGAGTTCCGGGCGGGCACGCAGCTGTGGGCTCAGGAGTGTGTGTCGCGGGAATCGAAGAAGGCAGGCCCTAGACTGCTTCTTCAGTGCGCCGACCGAGATGTATTTCTCGGGGTCTTGAAGCAGGCCAAGCCCCAGAGGTGGCTTCAGTGCCGGGAGTGAGCTGCGGGATCACAGCTTTGTCCCGGAGAGGGACCAAATGCAGGACACAGCGAAGTGGACGGGCAGGGAGCGAGCTGGAGTCTCCCGGCGGTTACTTTGCCAGGTGCTTGAACGAAGGCAGGAGCCAGCCTGCTTCGGTGCAGGGATCCGGAGTGGGCTCTGGAGTGTTTGCCAGGGTCTTGACCGAGGGCAGGAGCCAGCCTGGATCAGTGCAGACACCGGGCGGGGGGCCCAGGAGTGTTTGTCATGGTATTGCCCGAGGGCAGGAGCCAGCCTGGTTTAGAGCAGGCACCGGGCGGTGGGCTCAGGAGTGTTTGTCAGGGTATTGCCCGAGGGCAGGGACCAGCCTGGTTCAGGGCAGGCACCGGGCGGTGGTCTCAGGAGTGTCTGTCGGCGCCGGGCATGGGCAGGACCCAGCCTCCTTCAGGGCAGACACAGAGATGGGGGCTCAGGAGTCTGTGCTGAGTGAATCGAACAAGGGCCAGACCTAGACCGGTTCAGGGCAGGGACAGAGATGCTGCTTCAGGAGTATTTCCTGGGGGTAGGACCCCGGCCAGGTTTAGCGCGGGGATCAAGATGTGGGCTCAGCAGCGTTTCCCGGGTGACTGAACGAGGGCACGGCCCACCCTGTCTCTGTGCGGGGACCGAGATGCTCCCTCAGGAGGGTTTCTCGAGGTCTGATCGTGGGCAGGACGCGCACGGCTTCAGGGCAGAGTGCGAGAGGAGGCCTCAGGAGGACGTGTTGAGGTAGCTCCCAAGGGCAGAACCTCGACTGGTTCAGTGCAGCGCCCGAGGGGCGGGCACAGGCGCATTTGCCGGTGGCTTCGGCAATTGCTTGCCGGAGCCCTGGCCGGGGCAGGGAAGGAGATGTTGGCACAGGGGCGTTGGGTGGCGCTGTGCAGCAAGGGAGGCCCCAGCCTAGGTGCGTGCCGTGGCCGCGAGGCACGCTCAGGAGGGCCTGTCGGGGGACTGACACTGGGCGGGACCCAGCCTCGTCCCGAGCAGGGACCGAGGTGTTGGGTCAGGAGTGTTTGTCAGGGTCGGGAAGAAGTGCCGGGCACCGCCCAGTTGAGGGCAGCGACCGATGCAAGCTCAGGAGTGTTTGCCGGGGGTCGGGCCAAGGGCAGGACCTAGCCTGATTGAGGGCAGGCTACCCGATGTGGGCTCAGGAATGCTTCTCGGGGCTTGAACATGGGAAGGACCCAGCCTGCTTCGGGGCAGGGACTGAGATGCGCGCTCAGGATTATGTGTCCGGGACACGAATATGCAAAGTCCAACAAACGCCTGCTTGACTGCAGGGACCGAGAGGTGGGGTCGGGAGTCTGTGCTAAGGTCCCGCACAAGGGCAGGACCTCGACTGGTTCAGTTCAGTGACAGAGACGGGGCTCGGGAGATTAGACGTGCACTTCAGGAAGGGCGGAACCCAGCCTGGTTTGGTGCAGCGCGTGAGATGAGGGCGCAGCAGTGATTCTGAGGGGTTTGAACAAGGGGAGGCCTCACCGTCGTTCGGGGCCAGGGGGCCAGGTTTGGGCTCAGGATTGTTTGTCGGGGGCCTTGGCCAGACGCAGAAACCTCCGTGGTTGAGCTCAGGGACCGAGATGAACGCTCAGGAGTGTTTTGTGTGTGTGTGTGCGGGGAGGGGGTGTTGCTCAAGGGCAGCATCCATCCGAGTTCAGGGCGGGCACGCAGCTGTGGGCTCAGGAGTGTGTGTCACGAGAATCGAAGAAGGGCAGGCCCTAAACTGCTTCTTCAGTGCGCCGACCGAGATGTATTTCTCGGGGTCTTGAAGCAGTCCAAGCCCCCGAGGCGGGTTCAGTGCCGGGAGTGAGTTGCGGGATCAGGGCTTTGTCCCGGCGAGGGACCAAGGGCAGGACACAGCGAAGTGGACGGAAGGGAGCGATCTGAAGTCTCCCGTGGTTTCTTTGCCAGGTGCTTGAAGGAAGGCAGGAGCCAGCCTACTTCAGTGCAGGGACCCGGGGTGGTCTCAGGAGTGTTTGTCAGGGTCTTGCCCGAGGGCAGGAGCCAGCCTGGTTCAGAGCAGGCACCGGGCGGTTGGCTCAGGAGTGTTTGTCAGGGTCTTGCCTGAGGGCAGGAGCCAGCCTGGGCCAGTGCAGGCACCGGGCGGCTGGCTCAGCAGTGTTTGTCAGGGTCTTGCCCGAGGGCAGGAGCCAGCCTGGTTCAGAGCAGGCACCGGGCGGTTGGCTCAGGAGTGTTTGTCAGGGTCTTGCCCGAGGGCTGGAGCCAGCCTGGTTCAGTGCAGGCACCGGGCGGTGGGCTCAGTTGTGTTTGTCGGGGCCGGGCCATGGGCGGGACCCAGCCTCCTTCAGGGCAGGCACAGAGATGGGGGCTCAGGAGTCTGTGCTGGGCGAATCGAACAAGGGCCAGACCTAAACCGGTTGAGCGCAGGGACCGAGATGCAGCTTCAGGAGGATTTCCAGGCGGTAGGAGCCCGGCCAGGTTCAGCGCAGGGACCGAGATGCGGGCTCAGCAGTGTTTCCCGGCTAATTGAACGAGGGCACGGCCCACCCTGTCTCTGTGCAGGGACCGAGATGCGCCCTCTGAAGGGTTTCTCGAGGTCGAAAAGTGGGCAGGACGCGCTCGGCTTCAGGTTAGAGAGCTAGATGTGACCTCAGGAGGACGTGTTGAGGTAGCTCCCAAGGGCAGGATCTCGACTGGTTCAGCGCAGCGCCCGAGGGGTGGGCACAGGCGCATCTGCCGGTGTCTTCAGCAAGTGCTTGCAGTAGCCGCGGCCGGTGCAGGGAAGGAGATGTGGGCTCGGGGGCGTTGCAGGGAGCCGTGCACAAAGGGAGGCCCCAGCCTCGGTGCAAGCCATGGCTGCGAGGCAGGCTCAGGAGGGTCTGTCGGCGGACTGTCACCGGGCGGGACCCAGCCTCGTCCAGTGCAGGGACCCAGGTGTTGGCTCCGGAGTGTTTGTCAGGGTTCGGAAGAAGCGCCGTGCATCGCCCTGTTGAGGGCAGCGACCGATGCAGGCTCAGGAGTGTTTGCCGGGGGTCGGGCCAAGGGCAGGACCTAGCCTGATTGAAGGCAGGGAACCCGATGTGGGCTCAGGAGTGCTTCACGGGGTTTGAATATGGGAAGGAAACAGCCTGCTTCGGGGCATGGACTCAGATGCGCTCTCAGGATTATGTTCCAGGGACTTGAACATGGAAAATCCAACGAACACGTTCTGGACTGCAGGGACCGAGAGGTGGGGTCGGGAGTCTGTGCTAAGGTCCCGCACAAGGGCAGGACCTCGACTGGTTCAGTTCAGTGACCGAGACGGGGCTCGGGAGATTAGACGTGCACTTCAGGAAGGGCGGAACCCAGCCTGGTTTGGTGCAGCGCGTGAGATGAGGGCGCAGCAGTGATTCTGAGGGGTTTGAACAAGGGGAGGCCTCACCGTCGTTCGGGGCCAGGGGGCCAGGTTTGGGCTCAGGATTGTTTGTCGGGGGCCTTGGCCAGACGCAGAAACCACCGTGGTTGAGCTCAGGGACCGAGATGAACGCTCAGGAGTGTTTTGTGTGTGTGTGTGCGGGGAGGGGGTGTTGCTCAAGGGCAGCATCCATCCGAGTTCAGGGCGGGCACGCAGCTGTGGGCTCAGGAGTGTGTGTCACGAGAATCGAAGAAGGGCAGGCCCTAAACTGCTTCTTCAGTGCGCCGACCGAGATGTATTTCTCGGGGTCTTGAAGCAGGCCAAGCCCCCGAGGCGGGTTCAGTGCCGGGAGTGAGTTGCGGGATCAGGGCTTTGTCCCGGCGAGGGACCAAGGGCAGGACACAGCGAAGTGGACGGAAGGGAGCCATCTGAAGTCTCCCGTGGTTTCTTTGCCAGGTGCTTGAAGGAAGGCAGGAGCCAGCCTACTTCAGTGCAGGGACCCGGGGTGGTCTCAGGAGTGTTTGTCAGGGTCTTGCCCGAGGGCAGGAGCCAGCCTGGTTCAGAGCAGGCACCGGGCGGTTGGCTCAGGAGTGCTTGTCAGGGTCTTGCCTGAGGGCAGGAGCCAGCCTGGGCCAGTGCAGGCACCGGGCGGCTGGCTCAGCAGTGTTTGTCAGGGTCTTGCCCGAGGGCAGGAGCCAGCCTGGTTCAGAGCAGGCACCGGGCGGTTGGCTCAGGAGTGTTTGTCAGGGTCTTGCCCGAGGGCTGGAGCCAGCCTGGTTCAGTGCAGGCACCGGGCGGTGGGCTCAGTTGTGTTTGTCGGGGCCGGGCCATGGGCGGGACCCAGCCTCCTTCAGGGCAGGCACAGAGATGGGGGCTCAGGAGTCTGTGCTGGGCGAATCGAACAAGGGCCAGACCTAAACCGGTTGAGCGCAGGGACCGAGATGCAGCTTCAGGAGGATTTCCAGGCGGTAGGAGCCCGGCCAGGTTCAGCGCAGGGACCGAGATGCGGGCTCAGCAGTGTTTCCCGGCTAATTGAATGAGGGCACGGCCCACCCTGTCTCTGTGCAGGGACCGAGATGCGCCCTCTGAAGGGTTTCTCGAGGTCGAAAAGTGGGCAGGACGCGCTCGGCTTCAGGTTAGAGAGCTAGATGTGACCTCAGGAGGACGTGTTGAGGTAGCTCCCAAGGGCAGGATCTCGACTGGTTCAGCGCAGCGCCCGAGGGGTGGGCACAGGCGCATCTGCCGGTGTCTTCAGCAAGTGCTTGCAGTAGCCGCGGCCGGTGCAGGGAAGGAGATGTGGGCTCGGGGGCGTTGCAGGGAGCCGTGCACAAAGGGAGGCCCCAGCCTCGGTGCAAGCCATGGCTGCGAGGCAGGCTCAGGAGGGTCTGTCGGCGGACTGTCGCCGGGCGGGACCCAGCCTCGTCCAGTGCAGGGACCCAGGTGTTGGCTCCGGAGTGTTTGTCAGGGTTCGGAAGAAGCGCCGTGCATCGCCCTGTTGAGGGCAGCGACCGATGCAGGCTCAGGAGTGTTTGCCGGGGGTCGGGCCAAGGGCAGGACCTAGCCTGATTGAAGGCAGGGAACCCGATGTGGGCTCAGGAGTGCTTCACGGGGTTTGAACATGGGAAGGACACAGCCTGCTTCGGGGCATGGACTCAGATGCGCTCTCAGGATTATGTTCCAGGGACTTGAACATGGAAAATCCAACGAACACGTTCTGGACTGCAGGGACCAAGAGGTGGGGTCGGGAGTCTGTACTAGGCGCTCGCACAAGGGCAGGACCTCGACTGTTTCAGATCAGTGACCGAGACGGGGCTCAGGAGTTTAGAAGGGCACTTCTGGAAGGGCACGACCCTGCCTGGTTTGGTGCAGCACGTGAGATGAGGGTGCAGCAATGATTCCGGGGGGTTTAAACAAGGAGAGGACTCACCGTCGTTCGGGGCCAGGGGGCCAAGTTTGGGCTCAGGACTGTTTGTCGGGGGCCTTGGCCAGAGGCAGAAACCACCGTGGTTGAGCTCAGGGACCAAGATGAACGCTCAGGCGTGTTTAGTGTGTGTGTGTGGGGGGTGGGGGGGTGTGTGGGGGGGTGTGCGCAAGGGCAGCATCCATCCGAGTTCCGGGCGGGCACGCAGCTGTGGGCTCAGGAGTGTGTGTCGCGGGAATCGAAGAAGGCAGGCCCTAGACTGCTTCTTCAGTGCGCCGACCGAGATGTATTTCTCGGGGTCTTGAAGCAGGCCAAGCCCCAGAGGTGGCTTCAGTGCCGGGAGTGAGCTGCGGGATCACAGCTTTGTCCCGGAGAGGGACCAAATGCAGGACACAGCGAAGTGGACGGGCAGGGAGCGAGCTGGAGTCTCCCGGCGGTTACTTTGCCAGGTGCTTGAACGAAGGCAGGAGCCAGCCTGCTTCGGTGCAGGGATCCGGAGTGGGCTCTGGAGTGTTTGCCAGGGTCTTGACCGAGGGCAGGAGCCAGCCTGGATCAGTGCAGACACCGGGCGGGGGGCCCAGGAGTGTTTGTCATGGTATTGCCCGAGGGCAGGAGCCAGCCTGGTTTAGAGCAGGCACCGGGCGGTGGGCTCAGGAGTGTTTGTCAGGGTATTGCCCGAGGGCAGGGACCAGCCTGGTTCAGGGCAGGCACCGGGCGGTGGTCTCAGGAGTGTCTGTCGGCGCCGGGCATGGGCAGGACCCAGCCTCCTTCAGGGCAGACACAGAGATGGGGGCTCAGGAGTCTGTGCTGAGTGAATCGAACAAGGGCCAGACCTAGACCGGTTCAGGGCAGGGACAGAGATGCTGCTTCAGGAGTATTTCCTGGGGGTAGGACCCCGGCCAGGTTTAGCGCGGGGATCAAGATGTGGGCTCAGCAGCGTTTCCCGGGTGACTGAACGAGGGCACGGCCCACCCTGTCTCTGTGCGGGGACCGAGATGCTCCCTCAGGAGGGTTTCTCGAGGTCTGATCGTGGGCAGGACGCGCACGGCTTCAGGGCAGAGTGCGAGAGGAGGCCTCAGGAGGACGTGTTGAGGTAGCTCCCAAGGGCAGAACCTCGACTGGTTCAGTGCAGCGCCCGAGGGGCGGGCACAGGCGCATTTGCCGGTGGCTTCGGCAATTGCTTGCCGGAGCCCTGGCCGGGGCAGGGAAGGAGATGTTGGCACAGGGGCGTTGGGTGGCGCTGTGCAGCAAGGGAGGCCCCAGCCTAGGTGCGTGCCGTGGCCGCGAGGCACGCTCAGGAGGGCCTGTCGGGGGACTGACACTGGGCGGGACCCAGCCTCGTCCCGAGCAGGGACCGAGGTGTTGGGTCAGGAGTGTTTGTCAGGGTCGGGAAGAAGTGCCGGGCACCGCCCAGTTGAGGGCAGCGACCGATGCAAGCTCAGGAGTGTTTGCCGGGGGTCGGGCCAAGGGCAGGACCTAGCCTGATTGAGGGCAGGCTACCCGATGTGGGCTCAGGAATGCTTCTCGGGGCTTGAACATGGGAAGGACCCAGCCTGCTTCGGGGCAGGGACTGAGATGCGCGCTCAGGATTATGTGTCCGGGACACGAATATGCAAAGTCCAACAAACGCCTGCTTGACTGCAGGGACCGAGAGGTGGGGTCGGGAGTCTGTGCTAAGGTCCCGCACAAGGGCAGGACCTCGACTGGTTCAGTTCAGTGACAGAGACGGGGCTCGGGAGATTAGACGTGCACTTCAGGAAGGGCGGAACCCAGCCTGGTTTGGTGCAGCGCGTGAGATGAGGGCGCAGCAGTGATTCTGAGGGGTTTGAACAAGGGGAGGCCTCACCGTCGTTCGGGGCCAGGGGGCCAGGTTTGGGCTCAGGATTGTTTGTCGGGGGCCTTGGCCAGACGCAGAAACCTCCGTGGTTGAGCTCAGGGACCGAGATGAACGCTCAGGAGTGTTTTGTGTGTGTGTGTGCGGGGAGGGGGTGTTGCTCAAGGGCAGCATCCATCCGAGTTCAGGGCGGGCACGCAGCTGTGGGCTCAGGAGTGTGTGTCACGAGAATCGAAGAAGGGCAGGCCCTAAACTGCTTCTTCAGTGCGCCGACCGAGATGTATTTCTCGGGGTGTTGAAGCAGGCCAAGCCCCCGTTGCGGGTTCAGTGCCGGGAGTGAGTTGCGGGATCAGGGCTTTGTCCCGGCGAGGGACCAAAGGCAGGACACAGCGACGTGGACGGGCACGGAGCGAGCTGGAGTCTCCCGGTGGTTACTTTGCCAGGTGCTTGCACGAAGGCAGGAGCCAGCCTGCTTCAGTGCAGAGACCCGGGGAGGTCACAGGAGTGTTTGTCAGGGTCTTGCCCTAGGGAGGGGGCCAGCCTGGTTCAGTGCAGGCACGGGGCGGTGGGCTCAGGAGTGTTTGTCCGGGTCTTGCCTGAGGGCAGGAGCCAGCCTGGTTCAATGCAGGCACCGGGCGGTGGGCTCAGGGGTGTTTGTCGGCGCCGGGCCGTGGGCGGGACCAAGCCTCCTTCAGGGCAGGCACAGAGATGGGGGCTCAGGAGCCTGTGATGTGCGTCCCGAACAAGGGCTAGACCTAGACCGGTTCAGGGCAGGGACCGAGATGCAGCTTCAGGAGTATTTCCTGGGGGTAGGAACCCGGCCAGGTTCACCGCGGGGACCAAGATGCGGGCTCTACCGTGTTTTTCGGGTGATTGAACGACGGCACGGCCCACCCTGTCTCTGTGCAGGGACCGAGATGCGCCCTCAGGAGGGTTTTTCGAGGTCGGACCATGGGCAGGACGCGCACGCCTTCAGGGCAGAGAGCGAGAGGTCACCTCAGGAGGACGTGTTGAGGTAGCGCCCAAGGGCAGGACCTCGACTGGTTCAGAGCAGCGCCCGAGGGGTGGGTAAAGGCGCATTTGCCAATGGCTTCAGCAAGTGCTTGCTGGAGCCGCGGCCGGTGCAGGGAAGGAGATGTTGACTCAGGGGCGTTGCACGGCACAGTGCCCAAAGGGAGGCCCCAGCCTAGGTGCGTGCCATGGCCGCGAGGCAGGCTCAGGCGGGTCTGCCGGGGGACTGACGCCGGGTGGGACCCAGCCTCGTCCCGTGCAGGGACCGAGGTGTTGGCTCAGGAGTGTTGTCAGGGTCGGGAAGAAGTGCCGTGCACCGCCCAATTGAGGGAGCGACCGAGGCAGGCTCAGGAGTGCTTGCCGGGGGTCGGTCCAAGGGTAGGACCTAGCCTGATTGAGGGCAGGGAACCCGATGTGGGCTCGAGAGTGCTTCTCGGGGCTTGAACATGGGAAGGACCCAGCCTGCTTCGGGGCAGGCACTGAGACGCGCGCTCAGGATTATGTTCCCGGGACTCGAACATGGAAAGTCCAAAGAACGCCTGCTTGACTGCAGGGACCGAGAGGTTTGGGTCGGGAGTCTGTGCTAGGGGCCCGCACAAGGGCAGGACCTTGACTGGTTCAGTTCAGTGACCGAGACGGGGCCCAGGACTTTAGACGGGCACTTCAGGAAGGGCGGAACTCTGCGTGGTTTAGTGCAGCGCGTGAGATGAGGGCGCAGCAATGATTCCGGGCGTTTGAACAAGGGGAGGACTCACCGTCGTTCAGGGCCAGGGGGCCAGGTTTGGGCTCAGGATTGATTGTCGAGGGCCTTGGCCAGAGGCAGAAACCACCGTGGTTGAGCTCAGGGACCGAGATGAACGCTCAGGAGTGTTTTTTGTGAGTTTGGGGGCGGTGGGGGTGTTGCCCAAGGGCAGCATCCATCCGAATTCAGGGCGGGCACGCAGCTGTGGGCTCAGGAGTGTGTGTCACGGGAATCGAAGAAGGGCAGGCCCTAAACTGCTTCTTCAGTGCGCCGACCGAGATGTATTTCTCGGGGTCTTGAAGCAGTCCAAGCCCCCGAGGCGGGTTCAGTGCCGGAAGTGAGTTGCGGGATCAGGGCTTTGTCCCGGCGAGGGACCAAGGGCAGGACACAGCGAAGTGGACGGAAGGGAGCGATCTGAAGTCTCCCGTGGTTTCTTTGCCAGGTGCTTGAAGGAAGGCAGGAGCCAGCCTACTTCAGTGCAGGGACCCGGGGTGGTCTCAGGAGTGTTTGTCAGGGTCTTGCCCGAGGGCAGGAGCCAGCCTGGTTCAGAGCAGGCACCGGGCGGTTGGCTCAGGAGTGTTTGTCAGGGTCTTGCCCGAGGGCTGGAGCCAGCCTGGTTCAGTGCAGGCACCGGGCGGTGGGCTCAGTTGTGTTTGTCGGGGCCGGGCCATGGGCGGGACCCAGCCTCCTTCAGGGCAGGCACAGAGAAGGGGGCTCAGGAGTCTGTGCTGGGCGAATCGAACAAGGGCCAGACCTAAACCGGTTGAGCGCAGGGACCGAGATGCAGCTTCAGGAGGATTTCCAGGCGGTAGGAGCCCGGCCAGGTTCAGCGCAGGGACCGAGATGCGGGCTCAGCAGTGTTTCCCGGCTAATTGAACGAGGGCACGGCCCACCCTGTCTCTGTGCAGGGACCGAGATGCGCCCTCTGAAGGGTTTCTCGAGGTCGAAAAGTGGGCAGGACGCGCTCGGCTTCAGGTTAGAGAGCTAGATGTGACCTCAGGAGGACGTGTTGAGGTAGCTCCCAAAGGCCGGACCTCGACTGGTTCAGCGCAGCGCCCGAGGGGTGGGCACAGGCGCATTTGCCGGTGTCTTCAGCAAGTGCTTGCAGTAGCCGCGGCCGGTGCAGGGAAGGAGATGTGGGCTCGGGGGCGTTGCAGGGAGCCGTGCACAAAGGGAGGCCCCAGCCTCGGTGCAAGCCATGGCTGCGAGGCAGGCTCAGGAGGGTCTGTCGGCGGACTGTCGCCGGGCGGGACCCAGCCTCGTCCAGTGCAGGGACCCAGGTGTTGGCTCCGGAGTGTTTGTCAGGGTTCGGAAGAAGCACCGTGCATCGCCCTGTTGAGGGCAGCGACCGATGCAGGCTCAGGAGTGTTTGCCGGGGGTCGGGCCAAGGGCAGGACCTAGCCTGATTGAAGGCAGGGAACCCGATGTGGGCTCAGGAGTGCTTCACGGGGTTTGAACATGGGAAGGACACAGCCTGCTTCGGGGCATGGACTCAGATGCGCTCTCAGGATTATGTTCCAGGGACTTGAACATGGAAAATCCAACGAACACGTTCTGGACTACAGGGACCAAGAGGTGGGGTCGGGAGTCTGTACTAGGCGCTCGCACAAGGGCAGGACCTCGACTGTTTCAGATCAGTGACCGAGACGGGGCTCAGGAGTTTAGAAGGGCACTTCTGGAAGGGCACGACCCTGCCTGGTTTGGTGCAGCGCGTGAGATGAGGGTGCAGCAATGATTCCGGGGGGTTTAAACAAGGAGAGGACTCACCGTCGTTCGGGGCCAGGGGGCCAAGTTTGGGCTCAGGATTGTTTGTCGGGGGCCTTGGCCAGAGGCAGAAACCACCGTGGTTGAGCTCAGGGACCAAGATGAACGCTCAGGCGTGTTTAGTGTGTGTGGGCGGGGGTGGGGGAGTGTGGGGGGGCGGTGTGCGCAAGGGCAGCATCCATCCGAGTTCCGGGCGGGCACGCAGCTGTGGGCTCAGGAGTGTGTGTCGCGGGAATCGAAGAAGGCAGGCCCTAGACTGCTTCTTCAGTGCGCCGACCGAGATGTATTTCTCGGGGTCTTGAAGCAGGCCAAGCCCCAGAGGTGGCTTCAGTGCCGGGAGTGAGCTGCGGGATCACAGCTTTGTCCCGGAGAGGGACCAAATGCAGGACACAGCGAAGTGGACGGGCAGGGAGCGAGCTGGAGTCTCCCGGTGGTTACTTTGCCAGGTGCTTGAACGAAGGCAGGAGCCAGCCTGCTTCGGTGCAGGGATCCGGAGTGGGCTCTGGAGTGTTTGCCAGGGTCTTGACCGAGGGCAGGAGCCAGCCTGGATCAGTGCAGACACCGGGCGGGGGGCCCAGGAGTGTTTGTCATGGTATTGCCCGAGGGCAGGAGCCAGCCTGGTTTAGAGCAGGCACCGGGCGGTGGGCTCAGGAGTGTTTGTCAGGGTATTGCCCGAGGGCAGGGACCAGCCTGGTTCAGGGCAGGCACCGGGCGGTGGTCTCAGGAGTGTCTGTCGGCGCCGGGCATGGGCAGGACCCAGCCTCCTTCAGGGCAGACACAGAGATGGGGGCTCAGGAGTCTGTGCTGAGTGAATCGAACAAGGGCCAGACCTAGACCGGTTCAGGGCAGGGACAGAGATGCTGCTTCAGGAGTATTTCCTGGGGGTAGGACCCCGGCCAGGTTTAGCGCGGGGATCAAGATGCGGGCTCAGCAGCGTTTCCCGGGTGACTGAACGAGGGCACGGCCCACCCTGTCTCTGTGCGGGGACCGAGATGCTCCCTCAGGAGGGTTTCTCGAGGTCTGATCGTGGGCAGGACGCGCACGGCTTCAGGGCAGAGTGCGAGAGGAGGCCTCAGGAGGACGTGTTGAGGTAGCTCCCAAGGGCAGAACCTCGACTGGTTCAGTGCAGCGCCCGAGGGGCGGGCACAGGCGCATTTGCCGGTGGCTTCGGCAATTGCTTGCCGGAGCCCTGGCCGGGGCAGGGAAGGAGATGTTGGCACAGGGGCGTTGGGTGGCGCTGTTCAGCAGGGGAGGCCCCAGCCTAGGTGCGTGCCGTGGCCGCGAGGCACGCTCAGGAGGGCCTGTCGGGGGACTGACACTGGGCGGGACCCAGCCTCGTCCCGAGCAGGGACCGAGGTGTTGGGTCAGGAGTGTTTGTCAGGGTCGGGAAGAAGTGCCGGGCACCGCCCAGTTGAGGGCAGCGACCGATGCAAGCTCAGGAGTGTTTGCCGGGGGTCGGGCCAAGGGCAGGACCTAGCCTGATTGAGGGCAGGCTACCCGATGTGGGCTCAGGAATGCTTCTCGGGGCTTGAACATGGGAAGGACCCAGCCTGCTTCGGGGCAGGGACTGAGATGCGCGCTCAGGATTATGTGTCCGGGACACGAATATGCAAAGTCCAACAAACGCCTGCTTGACTGCAGGGACCGAGAGGTGGGGTCGGGAGTCTGTGCTAAGGTCCCGCACAAGGGCAGGACCTCGACTGGTTCAGTTCAGTGACAGAGACGGGGCTCGGGAGATTAGACGTGCACTTCAGGAAGGGCGGAACCCAGCCTGGTTTGGTGCAGCGCGTGAGATGAGGGCGCAGCAGTGATTCTGAGGGGTTTGAACAAGGGGAGGCCTCACCGTCGTTCGGGGCCAGGGGGCCAGGTTTGGGCTCAGGATTGTTTGTCGGGGGCCTTGGCCAGACGCAGAAACCTCCGTGGTTGAGCTCAGGGACCGAGATGAACGCTCAGGAGTGTTTTGTGTGTGTGTGTGCGGGGAGGGGGTGTTGCTCAAGGGCAGCATCCATCCGAGTTCAGGGCGGGCACGCAGCTGTGGGCTCAGGAGTGTGTGTCACGAGAATCGAAGAAGGGCAGGCCCTAAACTGCTTCTTCAGTGCGCCGACCGAGATGTATTTCTCGGGGTGTTGAAGCAGGCCAAGCCCCCGTTGCGGGTTCAGTGCCGGGAGTGAGTTGCGGGATCAGGGCTTTGTCCCGGCGAGGGACCAAAGGCAGGACACAGCGACGTGGACGGGCACGGAGCGAGCTGGAGTCTCCCGGTGGTTACTTTGCCAGGTGCTTGCACGAAGGCAGGAGCCAGCCTGCTTCAGTGCAGAGACCCGGGGAGGTCACAGGAGTGTTTGTCAGGGTCTTGCCCTAGGGAGGGGGCCAGCCTGGTTCAGTGCAGGCACGGGGCGGTGGGCTCAGGAGTGTTTGTCCGGGTCTTGCCTGAGGGCAGGAGCCAGCCTGGTTCAATGCAGGCACCGGGCGGTGGGCTCAGGGGTGTTTGTCGGCGCCGGGCCGTGGGCGGGACCAAGCCTCCTTCAGGGCAGGCACAGAGATGGGGGCTCAGGAGCCTGTGATGTGCGTCCCGAACAAGGGCTAGACCTAGACCGGTTCAGGGCAGGGACCGAGATGCAGCTTCAGGAGTATTTCCTGGGGGTAGGAACCCGGCCAGGTTCACCGCGGGGACCAAGATGCGGGCTCTACCGTGTTTTTCGGGTGATTGAACGACGGCACGGCCCACCCTGTCTCTGTGCAGGGACCGAGATGCGCCCTCAGGAGGGTTTTTCGAGGTCGGACCATGGGCAGGACGCGCACGCCTTCAGGGCAGAGAGCGAGAGGTCACCTCAGGAGGACGTGTTGAGGTAGCGCCCAAGGGCAGGACCTCGACTGGTTCAGAGCAGCGCCCGAGGGGTGGGTAAAGGCGCATTTGCCAATGGCTTCAGCAAGTGCTTGCTGGAGCCGCGGCCGGTGCAGGGAAGGAGATGTTGACTCAGGGGCGTTGCACGGCACAGTGCCCAAAGGGAGGCCCCAGCCTAGGTGCGTGCCGTGGCCGCGAGGCAGGCTCAGGCGGGTCTGCCGGGGGACTGACGCCGGGTGGGACCCAGCCTCGTCCCGTGCAGGGACCGAGGTGTTGGCTCAGGAGTGTTGTCAGGGTCGGGAAGAAGTGCCGTGCACCGCCCAATTGAGGGAGCGACCGAGGCAGGCTCAGGAGTGCTTGCCGGGGGTCGGTCCAAGGGTAGGACCTAGCCTGATTGAGGGCAGGGAACCCGATGTGGGCTCGAGAGTGCTTCTCGGGGCTTGAACATGGGAAGGACCCAGCCTGCTTCGGGGCAGGCACTGAGACGCGCGCTCAGGATTATGTTCCCGGGACTCGAACATGGAAAGTCCAAAGAACGCCTGCTTGACTGCAGGGACCGAGAGGTTTGGGTCGGGAGTCTGTGCTAGGGGCCCGCACAAGGGCAGGACCTTGACTGGTTCAGTTCAGTGACCGAGACGGGGCCCAGGACTTTAGACGGGCACTTCAGGAAGGGCGGAACTCTGCGTGGTTTAGTGCAGCGCGTGAGATGAGGGCGCAGCAATGATTCCGGGCGTTTGAACAAGGGGAGGACTCACCGTCGTTCAGGGCCAGGGGGCCAGGTTTGGGCTCAGGATTGATTGTCGAGGGCCTTGGCCAGAGGCAGAAACCACCGTGGTTGAGCTCAGGGACCGAGATGAACGCTCAGGAGTGTTTTTTGTGAGTTTGGGGGCGGTGGGGGTGTTGCCCAAGGGCAGCATCCATCCGAATTCAGGGCGGGCACGCAGCTGTGGGCTCAGGAGTGTGTGTCACGGGAATCGAAGAAGGGCAGGCCCTAAACTGCTTCTTCAGTGCGCCGACCGAGATGTATTTCTCGGGGTCTTGAAGCAGTCCAAGCCCCCGAGGCGGGTTCAGTGCCGGAAGTGAGTTGCGGGATCAGGGCTTTGTCCCGGCGAGGGACCAAGGGCAGGACACAGCGAAGTGGACGGAAGGGAGCGAGCTGGAGTCTCCCGTGGTTTCTTTGCCAGGTGCTTGAAGGAAGGCAGGAGCCAGCCTACTTCAGTGCAGGGACCCGGGGTGGTCTCAGGAGTGTTTGTCAGGGTCTTGCCCGAGGGCAGGAGCCAGCCTGGTTCAGAGCAGGCACCGGGCGGTTGGCTCAGGAGTGTTTGTCAGGGTCTTGCCCGAGGGCTGGAGCCAGCCTGGTTCAGTGCAGGCACCGGGCGGTGGGCTCAGTTGTGTTTGTCGGGGCCGGGCCATGGGCGGGACCCAGCCTCCTTCAGGGCAGGCACAGAGAAGGGGGCTCAGGAGTCTGTGCTGGGCGAATCGAACAAGGGCCAGACCTAAACCGGTTGAGCGCAGGGACCGAGATGCAGCTTCAGGAGGATTTCCAGGCGGTAGGAGCCCGGCCAGGTTCAGCGCAGGGACCGAGATGCGGGCTCAGCAGTGTTTCCCGGCTAATTGAACGAGGGCACGGCCCACCCTGTCTCTGTGCAGGGACCGAGATGCGCCCTCTGAAGGGTTTCTCGAGGTCGAAAAGTGGGCAGGACGCGCTCGGCTTCAGGTTAGAGAGCTAGATGTGACCTCAGGAGGACGTGTTGAGGTAGCTCCCAAGGGCCGGACCTCGACTGGTTCAGCGCAGCGCCTGAGGGGTGGGCACAGGCGCATTTGCCGGTGTCTTCAGCAAGGGCTTGCAGTAGCCGCGGCCGGTGCAGGGAAGGAGATGTGGGCTCGGGGGCGTTGCAGGGAGCCGTGCACAAAGGGAGGCCCCAGCCTCGGTGCAAGCCATGGCTGCGAGGCAGGCTCAGGAGGGTCTGTCGGCGGACTGTCGCCGGGCGGGACCCAGCCTCGTCCAGTGCAGGGACCCAGGTGTTGGCTCCGGAGTGTTTGTCAGGGTTCGGAAGAAGCGCCGTGCATCGCCCTGTTGAGGGCAGCGACCGATGCAGGCTCAGGAGTGTTTGCCGGGGGTCGGGCCAAGGGCAGGACCTAGCCTGATTGAAGGCAGGGAACCCGATGTGGGCTCAGGAGTGCTTCACGGGGTTTGAACATGGGAAGGACACAGCCTGCTTCGGGGCATGGACTCAGATGCGCTCTCAGGATTATGTTCCAGGGACTTGAACATGGAAAATCCAACGAACACGTTCTGGACTACAGGGACCAAGAGGTGGGGTCGGGAGTCTGTACTAGGCGCTCGCACAAGGGCAGGACCTCGACTGTTTCAGATCAGTGACCGCGACGGGGCTCAGGAGTTTAGAAGGGCACTTCTGGAAGGGCACGACCCTGCCTGGTTTGGTGCAGCGCGTGAGATGAGGGTGCAGCAATGATTCCGGGGGGTTTAAACAAGGAGAGGACTCACCGTCGTTCGGGGCCAGGGGGCCAAGTTTGGGCTCAGGATTGTTTGTCGGGGGCCTTGGCCAGAGGCAGAAACCACCGTGGTTGAGCTCAGGGACCAAGATGAACGCTCAGGCGTGTTTAGTGTGTGTGGGCGGGGGTGGGGGAGTGTGGGGGGGCGGTGTGCGCAAGGGCAGCATCCATCCGAGTTCCGGGCGGGCACGCAGCTGTGGGCTCAGGAGTGTGTGTCGCGGGAATCGAAGAAGGCAGGCCCTAGACTGCTTCTTCAGTGCGCCGACCGAGATGTATTTCTCGGGGTCTTGAAGCAGGCCAAGCCCCAGAGGTGGCTTCAGTGCCGGGAGTGAGCTGCGGGATCACAGCTTTGTCCCGGAGAGGGACCAAATGCAGGACACAGCGAAGTGGACGGGCAGGGAGCGAGCTGGAGTCTCCCGGTGGTTACTTTGCCAGGTGCTTGAACGAAGGCAGGAGCCAGCCTGCTTCGGTGCAGGGATCCGGAGTGGGCTCTGGAGTGTTTGCCAGGGTCTTGACCGAGGGCAGGAGCCAGCCTGGATCAGTGCAGACACCGGGCGGGGGGCCCAGGAGTGTTTGTCATGGTATTGCCCGAGGGCAGGAGCCAGCCTGGTTTAGAGCAGGCACCGGGCGGTGGGCTCAGGAGTGTTTGTCAGGGTATTGCCCGAGGGCAGGGACCAGCCTGGTTCAGGGCAGGCACCGGGCGGTGGTCTCAGGAGTGTCTGTCGGCGCCGGGCATGGGCAGGACCCAGCCTCCTTCAGGGCAGACACAGAGATGGGGGCTCAGGAGTCTGTGCTGAGTGAATCGAACAAGGGCCAGACCTAGACCGGTTCAGGGCAGGGACAGAGATGCTGCTTCAGGAGTATTTCCTGGGGGTAGGACCCCGGCCAGGTTTAGCGCGGGGATCAAGATGCGGGCTCAGCAGCGTTTCCCGGGTGACTGAACGAGGGCACGGCCCACCCTGTCTCTGTGCGGGGACCGAGATGCTCCCTCAGGAGGGTTTCTCGAGGTCTGATCGTGGGCAGGACGCGCACGGCTTCAGGGCAGAGTGCGAGAGGAGGCCTCAGGAGGACGTGTTGAGGTAGCTCCCAAGGGCAGAACCTCGACTGGTTCAGTGCAGCGCCCGAGGGGCGGGCACAGGCGCATTTGCCGGTGGCTTCGGCAATTGCTTGCCGGAGCCCTGGCCGGGGCAGGGAAGGAGATGTTGGCACAGGGGCGTTGGGTGGCGCTGTTCAGCAGGGGAGGCCCCAGCCTAGGTGCGTGCCGTGGCCGCGAGGCACGCTCAGGAGGGCCTGTCGGGGGACTGACACTGGGCGGGACCCAGCCTCGTCCCGAGCAGGGACCGAGGTGTTGGGTCAGGAGTGTTTGTCAGGGTCGGGAAGAAGTGCCGGGCACCGCCCAGTTGAGGGCAGCGACCGATGCAAGCTCAGGAGTGTTTGCCGGGGGTCGGGCCAAGGGCAGGACCTAGCCTGATTGAGGGCAGGCTACCCGATGTGGGCTCAGGAATGCTTCTCGGGGCTTGAACATGGGAAGGACCCAGCCTGCTTCGGGGCAGGGACTGAGATGCGCGCTCAGGATTATGTGTCCGGGACACGAATATGCAAAGTCCAACAAACGCCTGCTTGACTGCAGGGACCGAGAGGTGGGGTCGGGAGTCTGTGCTAAGGTCCCGCACAAGGGCAGGACCTCGACTGGTTCAGTTCAGTGACAGAGACGGGGCTCGGGAGATTAGACGTGCACTTCAGGAAGGGCGGAACCCAGCCTGGTTTGGTGCAGCGCGTGAGATGAGGGCGCAGCAGTGATTCTGAGGGGTTTGAACAAGGGGAGGCCTCACCGTCGTTCGGGGCCAGGGGGCCAGGTTTGGGCTCAGGATTGTTTGTCGGGGGCCTTGGCCAGACGCAGAAACCTCCGTGGTTGAGCTCAGGGACCGAGATGAACGCTCAGGAGTGTTTTGTGTGTGTGTGTGCGGGGAGGGGGTGTTGCTCAAGGGCAGCATCCATCCGAGTTCAGGGCGGGCACGCAGCTGTGGGCTCAGGAGTGTGTGTCACGAGAATCGAAGAAGGGCAGGCCCTAAACTGCTTCTTCAGTGCGCCGACCGAGATGTATTTCTCGGGGTGTTGAAGCAGGCCAAGCCCCCGTTGCGGGTTCAGTGCCGGGAGTGAGTTGCGGGATCAGGGCTTTGTCCCGGCGAGGGACCAAAGGCAGGACACAGCGACGTGGACGGGCACGGAGCGAGCTGGAGTCTCCCGGTGGTTACTTTGCCAGGTGCTTGCACGAAGGCAGGAGCCAGCCTGCTTCAGTGCAGAGACCCGGGGAGGTCACAGGAGTGTTTGTCAGGGTCTTGCCCTAGGGAGGGGGCCAGCCTGGTTCAGTGCAGGCACGGGGCGGTGGGCTCAGGAGTGTTTGTCCGGGTCTTGCCTGAGGGCAGGAGCCAGCCTGGTTCAATGCAGGCACCGGGCGGTGGGCTCAGGGGTGTTTGTCGGCGCCGGGCCGTGGGCGGGACCAAGCCTCCTTCAGGGCAGGCACAGAGATGGGGGCTCAGGAGCCTGTGATGTGCGTCCCGAACAAGGGCTAGACCTAGACCGGTTCAGGGCAGGGACCGAGATGCAGCTTCAGGAGTATTTCCTGGGGGTAGGAACCCGGCCAGGTTCACCGCGGGGACCAAGATGCGGGCTCTACCGTGTTTTTCGGGTGATTGAACGACGGCACGGCCCACCCTGTCTCTGTGCAGGGACCGAGATGCGCCCTCAGGAGGGTTTTTCGAGGTCGGACCATGGGCAGGACGCGCACGCCTTCAGGGCAGAGAGCGAGAGGTCACCTCAGGAGGACGTGTTGAGGTAGCGCCCAAGGGCAGGACCTCGACTGGTTCAGAGCAGCGCCCGAGGGGTGGGTAAAGGCGCATTTGCCAATGGCTTCAGCAAGTGCTTGCTGGAGCCGCGGCCGGTGCAGGGAAGGAGATGTTGACTCAGGGGCGTTGCACGGCACAGTGCCCAAAGGGAGGCCCCAGCCTAGGTGCGTGCCGTGGCCGCGAGGCAGGCTCAGGCGGGTCTGCCGGGGGACTGACGCCGGGTGGGACCCAGCCTCGTCCCGTGCAGGGACCGAGGTGTTGGCTCAGGAGTGTTGTCAGGGTCGGGAAGAAGTGCCGTGCACCGCCCAATTGAGGGAGCGACCGAGGCAGGCTCAGGAGTGCTTGCCGGGGGTCGGTCCAAGGGTAGGACCTAGCCTGATTGAGGGCAGGGAACCCGATGTGGGCTCGAGAGTGCTTCTCGGGGCTTGAACATGGGAAGGACCCAGCCTGCTTCGGGGCAGGCACTGAGACGCGCGCTCAGGATTATGTTCCCGGGACTCGAACATGGAAAGTCCAAAGAACGCCTGCTTGACTGCAGGGACCGAGAGGTTTGGGTCGGGAGTCTGTGCTAGGGGCCCGCACAAGGGCAGGACCTTGACTGGTTCAGTTCAGTGACCGAGACGGGGCCCAGGACTTTAGACGGGCACTTCAGGAAGGGCGGAACTCTGCGTGGTTTAGTGCAGCGCGTGAGATGAGGGCGCAGCAATGATTCCGGGCGTTTGAACAAGGGGAGGACTCACCGTCGTTCAGGGCCAGGGGGCCAGGTTTGGGCTCAGGATTGATTGTCGAGGGCCTTGGCCAGAGGCAGAAACCACCGTGGTTGAGCTCAGGGACCGAGATGAACGCTCAGGAGTGTTTTTTGTGAGTTTGGGGGCGGTGGGGGTGTTGCCCAAGGGCAGCATCCATCCGAATTCAGGGCGGGCACGCAGCTGTGGGCTCAGGAGTGTGTGTCACGGGAATCGAAGAAGGGCAGGCCCTAAACTGCTTCTTCAGTGCGCCGACCGAGATGTATTTCTCGGGGTCTTGAAGCAGTCCAAGCCCCCGAGGCGGGTTCAGTGCCGGAAGTGAGTTGCGGGATCAGGGCTTTGTCCCGGCGAGGGACCAAGGGCAGGACACAGCGAAGTGGACGGAAGGGAGCGATCTGAAGTCTCCCGTGGTTTCTTTGCCAGGTGCTTGAAGGAAGGCAGGAGCCAGCCTACTTCAGTGCAGGGACCCGGGGTGGTCTCAGGAGTGTTTGTCAGGGTCTTGCCCGAGGGCAGGAGCCAGCCTGGTTCAGAGCAGGCACCGGGCGGTTGGCTCAGGAGTGTTTGTCAGGGTCTTGCCCGAGGGCTGGAGCCAGCCTGGTTCAGTGCAGGCACCGGGCGGTGGGCTCAGTTGTGTTTGTCGGGGCCGGGCCATGGGCGGGACCCAGCCTCCTTCAGGGCAGGCACAGAGAAGGGGGCTCAGGAGTCTGTGCTGGGCGAATCGAACAAGGGCCAGACCTAAACCGGTTGAGCGCAGGGACCGAGATGCAGCTTCAGGAGGATTTCCAGGCGGTAGGAGCCCGGCCAGGTTCAGCGCAGGGACCGAGATGCGGGCTCAGCAGTGTTTCCCGGCTAATTGAACGAGGGCACGGCCCACCCTGTCTCTGTGCAGGGACCGAGATGCGCCCTCTGAAGGGTTTCTCGAGGTCGAAAAGTGGGCAGGACGCGCTCGGCTTCAGGTTAGAGAGCTAGATGTGACCTCAGGAGGACGTGTTGAGGTAGCTCCCAAGGGCCGGACCTCGACTGGTTCAGCGCAGCGCCCGAGGGGTGGGCACAGGCGCATTTGCCGGTGTCTTCAGCAAGTGCTTGCAGTAGCCGCGGCCGGTGCAGGGAAGGAGATGTGGGCTCGGGGGCGTTGCAGGGAGCCGTGCACAAAGGGAGGCCCCAGCCTCGGTGCAAGCCATGGCTGCGAGGCAGGCTCAGGAGGGTCTGTCGGCGGACTGTCGCCGGGCGGGACCCAGCCTCGTCCAGTGCAGGGACCCAGGTGTTGGCTCCGGAGTGTTTGTCAGGGTTCGGAAGAAGCGCCGTGCATCGCCCTGTTGAGGGCAGCGACCGATGCAGGCTCAGGAGTGTTTGCCGGGGGTCGGGCCAAGGGCAGGACCTAGCCTGATTGAAGGCAGGGAACCCGATGTGGGCTCAGGAGTGCTTCACGGGGTTTGAACATGGGAAGGACACAGCCTGCTTCGGGGCATGGACTCAGATGCGCTCTCAGGATTATGTTCCAGGGACTTGAACATGGAAAATCCAACGAACACGTTCTGGACTACAGGGACCAAGAGGTGGGGTCGGGAGTCTGTACTAGGCGCTCGCACAAGGGCAGGACCTCGACTGTTTCAGATCAGTGACCGCGACGGGGCTCAGGAGTTTAGAAGGGCACTTCTGGAAGGGCACGACCCTGCCTGGTTTGGTGCAGCGCGTGAGATGAGGGTGCAGCAATGATTCCGGGGGGTTTAAACAAGGAGAGGACTCACCGTCGTTCGGGGCCAGGGGGCCAAGTTTGGGCTCAGGATTGTTTGTCGGGGGCCTTGGCCAGAGGCAGAAACCACCGTGGTTGAGCTCAGGGACCAAGATGAACGCTCAGGCGTGTTTAGTGTGTGTGGGCGGGGGTGGGGGAGTGTGGGGGGGCGGTGTGCGCAAGGGCAGCATCCATCCGAGTTCCGGGCGGGCACGCAGCTGTGGGCTCAGGAGTGTGTGTCGCGGGAATCGAAGAAGGCAGGCCCTAGACTGCTTCTTCAGTGCGCCGACCGAGATGTATTTCTCGGGGTCTTGAAGCAGGCCAAGCCCCAGAGGTGGCTTCAGTGCCGGGAGTGAGCTGCGGGATCACAGCTTTGTCCCGGAGAGGGACCAAATGCAGGACACAGCGAAGTGGACGGGCAGGGAGCGAGCTGGAGTCTCCCGGTGGTTACTTTGCCAGGTGCTTGAACGAAGGCAGGAGCCAGCCTGCTTCGGTGCAGGGATCCGGAGTGGGCTCTGGAGTGTTTGCCAGGGTCTTGACCGAGGGCAGGAGCCAGCCTGGATCAGTGCAGACACCGGGCGGGGGGCCCAGGAGTGTTTGTCATGGTATTGCCCGAGGGCAGGAGCCAGCCTGGTTTAGAGCAGGCACCGGGCGGTGGGCTCAGGAGTGTTTGTCAGGGTATTGCCCGAGGGCAGGGACCAGCCTGGTTCAGGGCAGGCACCGGGCGGTGGTCTCAGGAGTGTCTGTCGGCGCCGGGCATGGGCAGGACCCAGCCTCCTTCAGGGCAGACACAGAGATGGGGGCTCAGGAGTCTGTGCTGAGTGAATCGAACAAGGGCCAGACCTAGACCGGTTCAGGGCAGGGACAGAGATGCTGCTTCAGGAGTATTTCCTGGGGGTAGGACCCCGGCCAGGTTTAGCGCGGGGATCAAGATGCGGGCTCAGCAGCGTTTCCCGGGTGACTGAACGAGGGCACGGCCCACCCTGTCTCTGTGCGGGGACCGAGATGCTCCCTCAGGAGGGTTTCTCGAGGTCTGATCGTGGGCAGGACGCGCACGGCTTCAGGGCAGAGTGCGAGAGGAGGCCTCAGGAGGACGTGTTGAGGTAGCTCCCAAGGGCAGAACCTCGACTGGTTCAGTGCAGCGCCCGAGGGGCGGGCACAGGCGCATTTGCCGGTGGCTTCGGCAATTGCTTGCCGGAGCCCTGGCCGGGGCAGGGAAGGAGATGTTGGCACAGGGGCGTTGGGTGGCGCTGTTCAGCAGGGGAGGCCCCAGCCTAGGTGCGTGCCGTGGCCGCGAGGCACGCTCAGGAGGGCCTGTCGGGGGACTGACACTGGGCGGGACCCAGCCTCGTCCCGAGCAGGGACCGAGGTGTTGGGTCAGGAGTGTTTGTCAGGGTCGGGAAGAAGTGCCGGGCACCGCCCAGTTGAGGGCAGCGACCGATGCAAGCTCAGGAGTGTTTGCCGGGGGTCGGGCCAAGGGCAGGACCTAGCCTGATTGAGGGCAGGCTACCCGATGTGGGCTCAGGAATGCTTCTCGGGGCTTGAACATGGGAAGGACCCAGCCTGCTTCGGGGCAGGGACTGAGATGCGCGCTCAGGATTATGTGTCCGGGACACGAATATGCAAAGTCCAACAAACGCCTGCTTGACTGCAGGGACCGAGAGGTGGGGTCGGGAGTCTGTGCTAAGGTCCCGCACAAGGGCAGGACCTCGACTGGTTCAGTTCAGTGACAGAGACGGGGCTCGGGAGATTAGACGTGCACTTCAGGAAGGGCGGAACCCAGCCTGGTTTGGTGCAGCGCGTGAGATGAGGGCGCAGCAGTGATTCTGAGGGGTTTGAACAAGGGGAGGCCTCACCGTCGTTCGGGGCCAGGGGGCCAGGTTTGGGCTCAGGATTGTTTGTCGGGGGCCTTGGCCAGACGCAGAAACCTCCGTGGTTGAGCTCAGGGACCGAGATGAACGCTCAGGAGTGTTTTGTGTGTGTGTGTGCGGGGAGGGGGTGTTGCTCAAGGGCAGCATCCATCCGAGTTCAGGGCGGGCACGCAGCTGTGGGCTCAGGAGTGTGTGTCACGAGAATCGAAGAAGGGCAGGCCCTAAACTGCTTCTTCAGTGCGCCGACCGAGATGTATTTCTCGGGGTGTTGAAGCAGGCCAAGCCCCCGTTGCGGGTTCAGTGCCGGGAGTGAGTTGCGGGATCAGGGCTTTGTCCCGGCGAGGGACCAAAGGCAGGACACAGCGACGTGGACGGGCACGGAGCGAGCTGGAGTCTCCCGGTGGTTACTTTGCCAGGTGCTTGCACGAAGGCAGGAGCCAGCCTGCTTCAGTGCAGAGACCCGGGGAGGTCACAGGAGTGTTTGTCAGGGTCTTGCCCTAGGGAGGGGGCCAGCCTGGTTCAGTGCAGGCACGGGGCGGTGGGCTCAGGAGTGTTTGTCCGGGTCTTGCCTGAGGGCAGGAGCCAGCCTGGTTCAATGCAGGCACCGGGCGGTGGGCTCAGGGGTGTTTGTCGGCGCCGGGCCGTGGGCGGGACCAAGCCTCCTTCAGGGCAGGCACAGAGATGGGGGCTCAGGAGCCTGTGATGTGCGTCCCGAACAAGGGCTAGACCTAGACCGGTTCAGGGCAGGGACCGAGATGCAGCTTCAGGAGTATTTCCTGGGGGTAGGAACCCGGCCAGGTTCACCGCGGGGACCAAGATGCGGGCTCTACCGTGTTTTTCGGGTGATTGAACGACGGCACGGCCCACCCTGTCTCTGTGCAGGGACCGAGATGCGCCCTCAGGAGGGTTTTTCGAGGTCGGACCATGGGCAGGACGCGCACGCCTTCAGGGCAGAGAGCGAGAGGTCACCTCAGGAGGACGTGTTGAGGTAGCGCCCAAGGGCAGGACCTCGACTGGTTCAGAGCAGCGCCCGAGGGGTGGGTAAAGGCGCATTTGCCAATGGCTTCAGCAAGTGCTTGCTGGAGCCGCGGCCGGTGCAGGGAAGGAGATGTTGACTCAGGGGCGTTGCACGGCACAGTGCCCAAAGGGAGGCCCCAGCCTAGGTGCGTGCCGTGGCCGCGAGGCAGGCTCAGGCGGGTCTGCCGGGGGACTGACGCCGGGTGGGACCCAGCCTCGTCCCGTGCAGGGACCGAGGTGTTGGCTCAGGAGTGTTGTCAGGGTCGGGAAGAAGTGCCGTGCACCGCCCAATTGAGGGAGCGACCGAGGCAGGCTCAGGAGTGCTTGCCGGGGGTCGGTCCAAGGGTAGGACCTAGCCTGATTGAGGGCAGGGAACCCGATGTGGGCTCGAGAGTGCTTCTCGGGGCTTGAACATGGGAAGGACCCAGCCTGCTTCGGGGCAGGCACTGAGACGCGCGCTCAGGATTATGTTCCCGGGACTCGAACATGGAAAGTCCAAAGAACGCCTGCTTGACTGCAGGGACCGAGAGGTTTGGGTCGGGAGTCTGTGCTAGGGGCCCGCACAAGGGCAGGACCTTGACTGGTTCAGTTCAGTGACCGAGACGGGGCCCAGGACTTTAGACGGGCACTTCAGGAAGGGCGGAACTCTGCGTGGTTTAGTGCAGCGCGTGAGATGAGGGCGCAGCAATGATTCCGGGCGTTTGAACAAGGGGAGGACTCACCGTCGTTCAGGGCCAGGGGGCCAGGTTTGGGCTCAGGATTGATTGTCGAGGGCCTTGGCCAGAGGCAGAAACCACCGTGGTTGAGCTCAGGGACCGAGATGAACGCTCAGGAGTGTTTTTTGTGAGTTTGGGGGCGGTGGGGGTGTTGCCCAAGGGCAGCATCCATCCGAATTCAGGGCGGGCACGCAGCTGTGGGCTCAGGAGTGTGTGTCACGGGAATCGAAGAAGGGCAGGCCCTAAACTGCTTCTTCAGTGCGCCGACCGAGATGTATTTCTCGGGGTCTTGAAGCAGTCCAAGCCCCCGAGGCGGGTTCAGTGCCGGAAGTGAGTTGCGGGATCAGGGCTTTGTCCCGGCGAGGGACCAAGGGCAGGACACAGCGAAGTGGACGGAAGGGAGCGATCTGAAGTCTCCCGTGGTTTCTTTGCCAGGTGCTTGAAGGAAGGCAGGAGCCAGCCTACTTCAGTGCAGGGACCCGGGGTGGTCTCAGGAGTGTTTGTCAGGGTCTTGCCCGAGGGCAGGAGCCAGCCTGGTTCAGAGCAGGCACCGGGCGGTTGGCTCAGGAGTGTTTGTCAGGGTCTTGCCCGAGGGCTGGAGCCAGCCTGGTTCAGTGCAGGCACCGGGCGGTGGGCTCAGTTGTGTTTGTCGGGGCCGGGCCATGGGCGGGACCCAGCCTCCTTCAGGGCAGGCACAGAGAAGGGGGCTCAGGAGTCTCTGCTGGGCGAATCGAACAAGGGCCAGACCTAAACCGGTTGAGCGCAGGGACCGAGATGCAGCTTCAGGAGGATTTCCAGGCGGTAGGAGCCCGGCCAGGTTCAGCGCAGGGACCGAGATGCGGGCTCAGCAGTGTTTCCCGGCTAATTGAACGAGGGCACGGCCCACCCTGTCTCTGTGCAGGGACCGAGATGCGCCCTCTGAAGGGTTTCTCGAGGTCGAAAAGTGGGCAGGACGCGCTCGGCTTCAGGTTAGAGAGCTAGATGTGACCTCAGGAGGACGTGTTGAGGTAGCTCCCAAGGGCCGGACCTCGACTGGTTCAGCGCAGCGCCCGAGGGGTGGGCACAGGCGCATTTGCCGGTGTCTTCAGCAAGTGCTTGCAGTAGCCGCGGCCGGTGCAGGGAAGGAGATGTGGGCTCGGGGGCGTTGCAGGGAGCCGTGCACAAAGGGAGGCCCCAGCCTCGGTGCAAGCCATGGCTGCGAGGCAGGCTCAGGAGGGTCTGTCGGCGGACTGTCGCCGGGCGGGACCCAGCCTCGTCCAGTGCAGGGACCCAGGTGTTGGCTCCGGAGTGTTTGTCAGGGTTCGGAAGAAGCGCCGTGCATCGCCCTGTTGAGGGCAGCGACCGATGCAGGCTCAGGAGTGTTTGCCGGGGGTCGGGCCAAGGGCAGGACCTAGCCTGATTGAAGGCAGGGAACCCGATGTGGGCTCAGGAGTGCTTCACGGGGTTTGAACATGGGAAGGACACAGCCTGCTTCGGGGCATGGACTCAGATGCGCTCTCAGGATTATGTTCCAGGGACTTGAACATGGAAAATCCAACGAACACGTTCTGGACTGCAGGGACCAAGAGGTGGGGTCGGGAGTCTGTACTAGGCGCTCGCACAAGGGCAGGACCTCGACTGTTTCAGATCAGTGACCGAGACGGGGCTCAGGAGTTTAGAAGGGCACTTCTGGAAGGGCACGACCCTGCCTGGTTTGGTGCAGCGCGTGAGATGAGGGTGCAGCAATGATTCCGGGGGGTTTAAACAAGGAGAGGACTCACCGTCGTTCGGGGCCAGGGGGCCAAGTTTGGGCTCAGGACTGTTTGTCGGGGGCCTTGGCCAGAGGCAGAAACCACCGTGGTTGAGCTCAGGGACCAAGATGAACGCTCAGGCGTGTTTAGTGTGTGTGGGCGGGGGTGGGGGAGTGTGGGGGGGCGGTGTGCGCAAGGGCAGCATCCATCCGAGTTCCGGGCGGGCACGCAGCTGTGGGCTCAGGAGTGTGTGTCGCGGGAATCGAAGAAGGCAGGCCCTAGACTGCTTCTTCAGTGCGCCGACCGAGATGTATTTCTCGGGGTCTTGAAGCAGGCCAAGCCCCAGAGGTGGCTTCAGTGCCGGGAGTGAGCTGCGGGATCACAGCTTTGTCCCGGAGAGGGACCAAATGCAGGACACAGCGAAGTGGACGGGCAGGGAGCGAGCTGGAGTCTCCCGGTGGTTACTTTGCCAGGTGCTTGAACGAAGGCAGGAGCCAGCCTGCTTCGGTGCAGGGATCCGGAGTGGGCTCTGGAGTGTTTGCCAGGGTCTTGACCGAGGGCAGGAGCCAGCCTGGATCAGTGCAGACACCGGGCGGGGGGCCCAGGAGTGTTTGTCATGGTATTGCCCGAGGGCAGGAGCCAGCCTGGTTTAGAGCAGGCACCGGGCGGTGGGCTCAGGAGTGTTTGTCAGGGTATTGCCCGAGGGCAGGGACCAGCCTGGTTCAGGGCAGGCACCGGGCGGTGGTCTCAGGAGTGTCTGTCGGCGCCGGGCATGGGCAGGACCCAGCCTCCTTCAGGGCAGACACAGAGATGGGGGCTCAGGAGTCTGTGCTGAGTGAATCGAACAAGGGCCAGACCTAGACCGGTTCAGGGCAGGGACAGAGATGCTGCTTCAGGAGTATTTCCTGGGGGTAGGACCCCGGCCAGGTTTAGCGCGGGGATCAAGATGCGGGCTCAGCAGCGTTTCCCGGGTGACTGAACGAGGGCACGGCCCACCCTGTCTCTGTGCGGGGACCGAGATGCTCCCTCAGGAGGGTTTCTCGAGGTCTGATCGTGGGCAGGACGCGCACGGCTTCAGGGCAGAGTGCGAGAGGAGGCCTCAGGAGGACGTGTTGAGGTAGCTCCCAAGGGCAGAACCTCGACTGGTTCAGTGCAGCGCCCGAGGGGCGGGCACAGGCGCATTTGCCGGTGGCTTCGGCAATTGCTTGCCGGAGCCCTGGCCGGGGCAGGGAAGGAGATGTTGGCACAGGGGCGTTGGGTGGCGCTGTGCAGCAGGGGAGGCCCCAGCCTAGGTGCGTGCCGTGGCCGCGAGGCAGGCTCAGGAGGGCCTGTAGGGGGACTGACACTGGGCGGGACCCAGCCTCGTCCCGAGCAGGGACCGAGGTGTTGGGTCAGGAGTGTTTGTCAGGGTCGGGAAGAAGTGCCGGGCACCGCCCAGTTGAGGGCAGCGACCGATGCAAGCTCAGGAGTGTTTGCCGGGGGTCGGGCCAAGGGCAGGACCTAGCCTGATTGAGGGCAGGCTACCCGATGTGGGCTCAGGAATGCTTCTCGGGGCTTGAACATGGGAAGGACCCAGCCTGCTTCGGGGCAGGGACTGAGATGCGCGCTCAGGATTATGTGTCCGGGACACGAATATGCAAAGTCCAACAAACGCCTGCTTGACTGCAGGGACCGAGAGGTGGGGTCGGGAGTCTGTGCTAAGGTCCCGCACAAGGGCAGGACCTCGACTGGTTCAGTTCAGTGACAGAGACGGGGCTCGGGAGATTAGACGTGCACTTCAGGAAGGGCGGAACCCAGCCTGGTTTGGTGCAGCGCGTGAGATGAGGGCGCAGCAGTGATTCTGAGGGGTTTGAACAAGGGGAGGCCTCACCGTCGTTCGGGGCCAGGGGGCCAGGTTTGGGCTCAGGATTGTTTGTCGGGGGCCTTGGCCAGACGCAGAAACCTCCGTGGTTGAGCTCAGGGACCGAGATGAACGCTCAGGAGTGTTTTGTGTGTGTGTGTGCGGGGAGGGGGTGTTGCTCAAGGGCAGCATCCATCCGAGTTCAGGGCGGGCACGCAGCTGTGGGCTCAGGAGTGTGTGTCACGAGAATCGAAGAAGGGCAGGCCCTAAACTGCTTCTTCAGTGCGCCGACCGAGATGTATTTCTCGGGGTGTTGAAGCAGGCCAAGCCCCCGTTGCGGGTTCAGTGCCGGGAGTGAGTTGCGGGATCAGGGCTTTGTCCCGGCGAGGGACCAAAGGCAGGACACAGCGACGTGGACGGGCACGGAGCGAGCTGGAGTCTCCCGGTGGTTACTTTGCCAGGTGCTTGCACGAAGGCAGGAGCCAGCCTGCTTCAGTGCAGAGACCCGGGGAGGTCACAGGAGTGTTTGTCAGGGTCTTGCCCTAGGGAGGGGGCCAGCCTGGTTCAGTGCAGGCACGGGGCGGTGGGCTCAGGAGTGTTTGTCCGGGTCTTGCCTGAGGGCAGGAGCCAGCCTGGTTCAATGCAGGCACCGGGCGGTGGGCTCAGGGGTGTTTGTCGGCGCCGGGCCGTGGGCGGGACCAAGCCTCCTTCAGGGCAGGCACAGAGATGGGGGCTCAGGAGCCTGTGATGTGCGTCCCGAACAAGGGCTAGACCTAGACCGGTTCAGGGCAGGGACCGAGATGCAGCTTCAGGAGTATTTCCTGGGGTAGGAACCCGGCCAGGTTCACCGCGGGGACCAAGATGCGGGCTCTACCGTGTTTTTCGGGTGATTGAACGACGGCACGGCCCACCCTGTCTCTGTGCAGGGACCGAGATGCGCCCTCAGGAGGGTTTTTCGAGGTCGGACCATGGGCAGGACGCGCACGCCTTCAGGGCAGAGAGCGAGAGGTCACCTCAGGAGGACGTGTTGAGGTAGCGCCCAAGGGCAGGACCTCGACTGGTTCAGAGCAGCGCCCGAGGGGTGGGTAAAGGCGCATTTGCCAATGGCTTCAGCAAGTGCTTGCTGGAGCCGCGGCCGGTGCAGGGAAGGAGATGTTGACTCAGGGGCGTTGCACGGCACAGTGCCCAAAGGGAGGCCCCAGCCTAGGTGCGTGCCGTGGCCGCGAGGCAGGCTCAGGCGGGTCTGCCGGGGGACTGACGCCGGGTGGGACCCAGCCTCGTCCCGTGCAGGGACCGAGGTGTTGGCTCAGGAGTGTTGTCAGGGTCGGGAAGAAGTGCCGTGCACCGCCCAATTGAGGGAGCGACCGAGGCAGGCTCAGGAGTGCTTGCCGGGGGTCGGTCCAAGGGTAGGACCTAGCCTGATTGAGGGCAGGGAACCCGATGTGGGCTCGAGAGTGCTTCTCGGGGCTTGAACATGGGAAGGACCCAGCCTGCTTCGGGGCAGGCACTGAGACGCGCGCTCAGGATTATGTTCCCGGGACTCGAACATGGAAAGTCCAAAGAACGCCTGCTTGACTGCAGGGACCGAGAGGTTTGGGTCGGGAGTCTGTGCTAGGGGCCCGCACAAGGGCAGGACCTTGACTGGTTCAGTTCAGTGACCGAGACGGGGCCCAGGACTTTAGACGGGCACTTCAGGAAGGGCGGAACTCTGCGTGGTTTAGTGCAGCGCGTGAGATGAGGGCGCAGCAATGATTCCGGGCGTTTGAACAAGGGGAGGACTCACCGTCGTTCAGGGCCAGGGGGCCAGGTTTGGGCTCAGGATTGATTGTCGAGGGCCTTGGCCAGAGGCAGAAACCACCGTGGTTGAGCTCAGGGACCGAGATGAACGCTCAGGAGTGTTTTTTGTGAGTTTGGGGGCGGTGGGGGTGTTGCCCAAGGGCAGCATCCATCCGAATTCAGGGCGGGCACGCAGCTGTGGGCTCAGGAGTGTGTGTCACGGGAATCGAAGAAGGGCAGGCCCTAAACTGCTTCTTCAGTGCGCCGACCGAGATGTATTTCTCGGGGTCTTGAAGCAGTCCAAGCCCCCGAGGCGGGTTCAGTGCCGGAAGTGAGTTGCGGGATCAGGGCTTTGTCCCGGCGAGGGACCAAGGGCAGGACACAGCGAAGTGGACGGAAGGGAGCGATCTGAAGTCTCCCGTGGTTTCTTTGCCAGGTGCTTGAAGGAAGGCAGGAGCCAGCCTACTTCAGTGCAGGGACCCGGGGTGGTCTCAGGAGTGTTTGTCAGGGTCTTGCCCGAGGGCAGGAGCCAGCCTGGTTCAGAGCAGGCACCGGGCGGTTGGCTCAGGAGTGTTTGTCAGGGTCTTGCCCGAGGGCTGGAGCCAGCCTGGTTCAGTGCAGGCACCGGGCGGTGGGCTCAGTTGTGTTTGTCGGGGCCGGGCCATGGGCGGGACCCAGCCTCCTTCAGGGCAGGCACAGAGAAGGGGGCTCAGGAGTCTCTGCTGGGCGAATCGAACAAGGGCCAGACCTAAACCGGTTGAGCGCAGGGACCGAGATGCAGCTTCAGGAGGATTTCCAGGCGGTAGAAGCCCGGCCAGGTTCAGCGCAGGGACCGAGATGCGGGCTCAGCAGTGTTTCCCGGCTAATTGAACGAGGGCACGGCCCACCCTGTCTCTGTGCAGGGACCGAGATGCGCCCTCTGAAGGGTTTCTCGAGGTCGAAAAGTGGGCAGGACGCGCTCGGCTTCAGGTTAGAGAGCTAGATGTGACCTCAGGAGGACGTGTTGAGGTAGCTCCCAAGGGCCGGACCTCGACTGGTTCAGCGCAGCGCCCGAGGGGTGGGCACAGGCGCATTTGCCGGTGTCTTCAGCAAGTGCTTGCAGTAGCCGCGGCCGGTGCAGGGAAGGAGATGTGGGCTCGGGGGCGTTGCAGGGAGCCGTGCACAAAGGGAGGCCCCAGCCTCGGTGCAAGCCATGGCTGCGAGGCAGGCTCAGGAGGGTCTGTCGGCGGACTGTCGCCGGGCGGGACCCAGCCTCGTCCAGTGCAGGGACCCAGGTGTTGGCTCCGGAGTGTTTGTCAGGGTTCGGAAGAAGCGCCGTGCATCGCCCTGTTGAGGGCAGCGACCGATGCAGGCTCAGGAGTGTTTGCCGGGGGTCGGGCCAAGGGCAGGACCTAGCCTGATTGAAGGCAGGGAACCCGATGTGGGCTCAGGAGTGCTTCACGGGGTTTGAACATGGGAAGGACACAGCCTGCTTCGGGGCATGGACTCAGATGCGCTCTCAGGATTATGTTCCAGGGACTTGAACATGGAAAATCCAACGAACACGTTCTGGACTGCAGGGACCAAGAGGTGGGGTCGGGAGTCTGTACTAGGCGCTCGCACAAGGGCAGGACCTCGACTGTTTCAGATCAGTGACCGAGACGGGGCTCAGGAGTTTAGAAGGGCACTTCTGGAAGGGCACGACCCTGCCTGGTTTGGTGCAGCGCGTGAGATGAGGGTGCAGCAATGATTCCGGGGGGTTTAAACAAGGAGAGGACTCACCGTCGTTCGGGGCCAGGGGGCCAAGTTTGGGCTCAGGATTGTTTGTCGGGGGCCTTGGCCAGAGGCAGAAACCACCGTGGTTGAGCTCAGGGACCAAGATGAACGCTCAGGCGTGTTTAGTGTGTGTGGGCGGGGGTGGGGGAGTGTGGGGGGGCGGTGTGCGCAAGGGCAGCATCCATCCGAGTTCCGGGCGGGCACGCAGCTGTGGGCTCAGGAGTGTGTGTCGCGGGAATCGAAGAAGGCAGGCCCTAGACTGCTTCTTCAGTGCGCCGACCGAGATGTATTTCTCGGGGTCTTGAAGCAGGCCAAGCCCCAGAGGTGGCTTCAGTGCCGGGAGTGAGCTGCGGGATCACAGCTTTGTCCCGGAGAGGGACCAAATGCAGGACACAGCGAAGTGGACGGGCAGGGAGCGAGCTGGAGTCTCCCGGTGGTTACTTTGCCAGGTGCTTGAACGAAGGCAGGAGCCAGCCTGCTTCGGTGCAGGGATCCGGAGTGGGCTCTGGAGTGTTTGCCAGGGTCTTGACCGAGGGCAGGAGCCAGCCTGGATCAGTGCAGACACCGGGCGGGGGGCCCAGGAGTGTTTGTCATGGTATTGCCCGAGGGCAGGAGCCAGCCTGGTTTAGAGCAGGCACCGGGCGGTGGGCTCAGGAGTGTTTGTCAGGGTATTGCCCGAGGGCAGGGACCAGCCTGGTTCAGGGCAGGCCCCGGGCGGTGGTCTCAGGAGTGTCTGTCGGCGCCGGGCATGGGCAGGACCCAGCCTCCTTCAGGGCAGACACAGAGATTGGGGCTCAGGAGTCTGTGCTGAGTGAATCGAACAAGGGCCAGACCTAGACCGGTTCAGGGCAGGGACAGAGATGCTGCTTCAGGAGTATTTCCTGGGGGTAGGACCCCGGCCAGGTTTAGCGCGGGGATCAAGATGCGGGCTCAGCAGTGTATCCCGGGTGACTGAACGAGGGCACGGCGCACCCTGTCTCTGTGCGGGGACCGAGATGCTCCCTCAGGAGGGTTTCTCGAGGTCTGATCGTGGGCAGGACGCGCACGGCTTCAGGGCAGAGTGCGAGAGGAGGCCTCAGGAGGACGTGTTGAGGTAGCTCCCAAGGGCAGAACCTCGACTGGTTCAGTGCAGCGCCCGAGGGGCGGGCACAGGCGCATTTGCCGGTGGCTTCGGCAATTGCTTGCCGGAGCCCTGGCCGGGGCAGGGAAGGAGATGTTGGCCCAGGGCCGTTGGGTGGCGCTGTGCAGCAGGGGAGGCCCCAGCCTAGGTGCGTGCCGTGGCCGCGAGGCAGGCTCAGGAGGGCCTGTCGGGGGACTGACACTGGGCGGGACCCAGCCTCGTCCCGAGCAGGGACCGAGGTGTTGGGTCAGGAGTGTTTGTCAGGGTCGGGAAGAAGTGCCGGGCACCGCCCAGTTGAGGGCAGCGACCGATGCAAGCTCAGGAGTGTTTGCCGGGGGTCGGGCCAAGGGCAGGACCTAGCCTGATTGAGGGCAGGCTAACCGATGTGGGCTCAGGAATGCTTCTCGGGGCTTGAACATGGGAAGGACCCAGCCTGCTTCGGGGCAGGGACTGAGATGCGCGCTCAGGATTATGTGTCCGGGACACGAATATGCAAAGTCCAACAAACGCCTGCTTGACTGCAGGGACCGAGAGGTGGGGTCGGGAGTCTGTGCTAAGGTCCCGCACAAGGGCAGGACCTCGACTGGTTCAGTTCAGTGACAGAGACGGGGCTCGGGAGATTAGACGTGCACTTCAGGAAGGGCGGAACCCAGCCTGGTTTGGTGCAGCGCGTGAGATGAGGGCGCAGCAGTGATTCTGAGGGGTTTGAACAAGGGGAGGCCTCACCGTCGTTCGGGGCCAGGGGGCCAGGTTTGGGCTCAGGATTGTTTGTCGGGGGCCTTGGCCAGACGCAGAAACCTCCGTGGTTGAGCTCAGGGACCGAGATGAACGCTCAGGAGTGTTTTGTGTGAGTTTGGGGGCGGTGGGGGTGTTGCCCAAGGGCAGCATCCATCCGAATTCAGGGCGGGCACGCAGCTGTGGGCTCAGGAGTGTGTGTCACGGGAATCGAAGAAGGGCAGGCCCTAAACTGCTTCTTCAGTGCGCCGACCGAGATGTATTTCTCGGGGTCTTGAAGCAGTCCAAGCCCCCGAGGCGGGTTCAGTGCCGGGAGTGAGTTGCGGGATCAGAGCTTTGTCCCGGCGAGGGACCAAGGGCAGGACACAGCGAAGTGGACGGAAGGGAGCGATCTGAAGTCTCCCGTGGTTTCTTTGCCAGGTGCTTGAAGGAAGGCAGGAGCCAGCCTACTTCAGTGCAGGGACCCGGGGTGGTCTCAGGAGTGTTTGTCAGGGTCTTGCCCGAGGGCAGGAGCCAGCCTGGTTCAGAGCAGGCACCGGGCGGTTGGCTCAGGAGTGTTTGTCAGGGTCTTGCCCGAGGGCTGGAGCCAGCCTGGTTCAGTGCAGGCACCGGGCGGTGGGCTCAGTTGTGTTTGTCGGGGCCGGGCCATGGGCGGGACCCAGCCTCCTTCAGGGCAGGCACAGAGAAGGGGGCTCAGGAGTCTCTGCTGGGCGAATCGAACAAGGGCCAGACCTAAACCGGTTGAGCGCAGGGACCGAGATGCAGCTTCAGGAGGATTTCCAGGCGGTAGAAGCCCGGCCAGGTTCAGCGCAGGGACCGAGATGCGGGCTCAGCAGTGTTTCCCGGCTAATTGAACGAGGGCACGGCCCACCCTGTCTCTGTGCAGGGACCGAGATGCGCCCTCTGAAGGGTTTCTCGAGGTCGAAAAGTGGGCAGGACGCGCTCGGCTTCAGGTTAGAGAGCTAGATGTGACCTCAGGAGGACGTGTTGAGGTAGCTCCCAAGGGCCGGACCTCGACTGGTTCAGCGCAGCGCCCGAGGGGTGGGCACAGGCGCATTTGCCGGTGTCTTCAGCAAGTGCTTGCAGTAGCCGCGGCCGGTGCAGGGAAGGAGATGTGGGCTCGGGGGCGTTGCAGGGAGCCGTGCACAAAGGGAGGCCCCAGCCTCGGTGCAAGCCATGGCTGCGAGGCAGGCTCAGGAGGGTCTGTCGGCGGACTGTCGCCGGGCGGGACCCAGCCTCGTCCAGTGCAGGGACCCAGGTGTTGGCTCCGGAGTGTTTGTCAGGGTTCGGAAGAAGCGCCGTGCATCGCCCTGTTGAGGGCAGCGACCGATGCAGGCTCAGGAGTGTTTGCCGGGGGTCGGGCCAAGGGCAGGACCTAGCCTGATTGAAGGCAGGGAACCCGATGTGGGCTCAGGAGTGCTTCACGGGGTTTGAACATGGGAAGGACACAGCCTGCTTCGGGGCATGGACTCAGATGCGCTCTCAGGATTATGTTCCAGGGACTTGAACATGGAAAATCCAACGAACACGTTCTGGACTGCAGGGACCAAGAGGTGGGGTCGGGAGTCTGTACTAGGCGCTCGCACAAGGGCAGGACCTCGACTGTTTCAGATCAGTGACCGAGACGGGGCTCAGGAGTTTAGAAGGGCACTTCTGGAAGGGCACGACCCTGCCTGGTTTGGTGCAGCGCGTGAGATGAGGGTGCAGCAATGATTCCGGGGGGTTTAAACAAGGAGAGGACTCACCGTCGTTCGGGGCCAGGGGGCCAAGTTTGGGCTCAGGATTGTTTGTCGGGGGCCTTGGCCAGAGGCAGAAACCACCGTGGTTGAGCTCAGGGACCAAGATGAACGCTCAGGCGTGTTTAGTGTGTGTGGGCGGGGGTGGGGGAGTGTGGGGGGGCGGTGTGCGCAAGGGCAGCATCCATCCGAGTTCCGGGCGGGCACGCAGCTGTGGGCTCAGGAGTGTGTGTCGCGGGAATCGAAGAAGGCAGGCCCTAGACTGCTTCTTCAGTGCGCCGACCGAGATGTATTTCTCGGGGTCTTGAAGCAGGCCAAGCCCCAGAGGTGGCTTCAGTGCCGGGAGTGAGCTGCGGGATCACAGCTTTGTCCCGGAGAGGGACCAAATGCAGGACACAGCGAAGTGGACGGGCAGGGAGCGAGCTGGAGTCTCCCGGTGGTTACTTTGCCAGGTGCTTGAACGAAGGCAGGAGCCAGCCTGCTTCGGTGCAGGGATCCGGAGTGGGCTCTGGAGTGTTTGCCAGGGTCTTGACCGAGGGCAGGAGCCAGCCTGGATCAGTGCAGACACCGGGCGGGGGGCCCAGGAGTGTTTGTCATGGTATTGCCCGAGGGCAGGAGCCAGCCTGGTTTAGAGCAGGCACCGGGCGGTGGGCTCAGGAGTGTTTGTCAGGGTATTGCCCGAGGGCAGGGACCAGCCTGGTTCAGGGCAGGCCCCGGGCGGTGGTCTCAGGAGTGTCTGTCGGCGCCGGGCATGGGCAGGACCCAGCCTCCTTCAGGGCAGACACAGAGATGGGGGCTCAGGAGTCTGTGCTGAGTGAATCGAACAAGGGCCAGACCTAGACCGGTTCAGGGCAGGGACAGAGATGCTGCTTCAGGAGTATTTCCTGGGGGTAGGACCCCGGCCAGGTTTAGCGCGGGGATCAAGATGCGGGCTCAGCAGTGTATCCCGGGTGACTGAACGAGGGCACGGCCCACCCTGTCTCTGTGCGGGGACCGAGATGCTCCCTCAGGAGGGTTTCTCGAGGTCTGATCGTGGGCAGGACGCGCACGGCTTCAGGGCAGAGTGCGAGAGGAGGCCTCAGGAGGACGTGTTGAGGTAGCTCCCAAGGGCAGAACCTCGACTGGTTCAGTGCAGCGCCCGAGGGGCGGGCACAGGCGCATTTGCCGGTGGCTTCGGCAATTGCTTGCCGGAGCCCTGGCCGGGGCAGGGAAGGAGATGTTGGCACAGGGGCGTTGGGTGGCGCTGTGCAGCAGGGGAGGCCCCAGCCTAGGTGCGTGCCGTGGCCGCGAGGCAGGCTCAGGAGGGCCTGTCGGGGGACTGACACTGGGCGGGACCCAGCCTCGTCCCGAGCAGGGACCGAGGTGTTGGGTCAGGAGTGTTTGTCAGGGTCGGGAAGAAGTGCCGGGCACCGCCCAGTTGAGGGCAGCGACCGATGCAAGCTCAGGAGTGTTTGCCGGGGGTCGGGCCAAGGGCAGGACCTAGCCTGATTGAGGGCAGGCTACCCGATGTGGGCTCAGGAATGCTTCTCGGGGCTTGAACATGGGAAGGACCCAGCCTGCTTCGGGGCAGGGACTGAGATGCGCGCTCAGGATTATGTGTCCGGGACACGAATATGCAAAGTCCAACAAACGCCTGCTTGACTGCAGGGACCGAGAGGTGGGGTCGGGAGTCTGTGCTAAGGTCCCGCACAAGGGCAGGACCTCGACTGGTTCAGTTCAGTGACAGAGACGGGGCTCGGGAGATTAGACGTGCACTTCAGGAAGGGCGGAACCCAGCCTGGTTTGGTGCAGCGCGTGAGATGAGGGCGCAGCAGTGATTCTGAGGGGTTTGAACAAGGGGAGGCCTCACCGTCGTTCGGGGCCAGGGGGCCAGGTTTGGGCTCAGGATTGTTTGTCGGGGGCCTTGGCCAGACGCAGAAACCTCCGTGGTTGAGCTCAGGGACCGAGATGAACGCTCAGGAGTGTTTTGTGTGTGTGTGTGCGGGGAGGGGGTGTTGCTCAAGGGCAGCATCCATCCGAGTTCAGGGCGGGCACGCAGCTGTGGGCTCAGGAGTGTGTGTCACGAGAATCGAAGAAGGGCAGGCCCTAAACTGCTTCTTCAGTGCGCCGACCGAGATGTATTTCTCGGGGTGTTGAAGCAGGCCAAGCCCCCGTTGCGGGTTCAGTGCCGGGAGTGAGTTGCGGGATCAGGGCTTTGTCCCGGCGAGGGACCAAAGGCAGGACACAGCGACGTGGACGGGCACGGAGCGAGCTGGAGTCTCCCGGTGGTTACTTTGCCAGGTGCTTGCACGAAGGCAGGAGCCAGCCTGCTTCAGTGCAGAGACCCGGGGAGGTCACAGGAGTGTTTGTCAGGGTCTTGCCCTAGGGAGGGGGCCAGCCTGGTTCAGTGCAGGCACGGGGCGGTGGGCTCAGGAGTGTTTGTCCGGGTCTTGCCTGAGGGCAGGAGCCAGCCTGGTTCAATGCAGGCACCGGGCGGTGGGCTCAGGGGTGTTTGTCGGCGCCGGGCCGTGGGCGGGACCAAGCCTCCTTCAGGGCAGGCACAGAGATGGGGGCTCAGGAGCCTGTGATGTGCGTCCCGAACAAGGGCTAGACCTAGACCGGTTCAGGGCAGGGACCGAGATGCAGCTTCAGGAGTATTTCCTGGGGGTAGGAACCCGGCCAGGTTCACCGCGGGGACCAAGATGCGGGCTCTACCGTGTTTTTCGGGTGATTGAACGACGGCACGGCCCACCCTGTCTCTGTGCAGGGACCGAGATGCGCCCTCAGGAGGGTTTTTCGAGGTCGGACCATGGGCAGGACGCGCACGCCTTCAGGGCAGAGAGCGAGAGGTCACCTCAGGAGGACGTGTTGAGGTAGCGCCCAAGGGCAGGACCTCGACTGGTTCAGAGCAGCGCCCGAGGGGTGGGTAAAGGCGCATTTGCCAATGGCTTCAGCAAGTGCTTGCTGGAGCCGCGGCCGGTGCAGGGAAGGAGATGTTGACTCAGGGGCGTTGCACGGCACAGTGCCCAAAGGGAGGCCCCAGCCTAGGTGCGTGCCGTGGCCGCGAGGCAGGCTCAGGCGGGTCTGCCGGGGGACTGACGCCGGGTGGGACCCAGCCTCGTCCCGTGCAGGGACCGAGGTGTTGGCTCAGGAGTGTTGTCAGGGTCGGGAAGAAGTGCCGTGCACCGCCCAATTGAGGGAGCGACCGAGGCAGGCTCAGGAGTGCTTGCCGGGGGTCGGTCCAAGGGTAGGACCTAGCCTGATTGAGGGCAGGGAACCCGATGTGGGCTCGAGAGTGCTTCTCGGGGCTTGAACATGGGAAGGACCCAGCCTGCTTCGGGGCAGGCACTGAGACGCGCGCTCAGGATTATGTTCCCGGACTCGAACATGGAAAGTCCAAAGAACGCCTGCTTGACTGCAGGGACCGAGAGGTTTGGGTCGGGAGTCTGTGCTAGGGGCCCGCACAAGGGCAGGACCTTGACTGGTTCAGTTCAGTGACCGAGACGGGGCCCAGGACTTTAGACGGGCACTTCAGGAAGGGCGGAACTCTGCGTGGTTTAGTGCAGCGCGTGAGATGAGGGCGCAGCAATGATTCCGGGCGTTTGAACAAGGGGAGGACTCACCGTCGTTCAGGGCCAGGGGGCCAGGTTTGGGCTCAGGATTGATTGTCGAGGGCCTTGGCCAGAGGCAGAAACCACCGTGGTTGAGCTCAGGGACCGAGATGAACGCTCAGGAGTGTTTTTTGTGAGTTTGGGGGCGGTGGGGGTGTTGCCCAAGGGCAGCATCCATCCGAATTCAGGGCGGGCACGCAGCTGTGGGCTCAGGAGTGTGTGTCACGGGAATCGAAGAAGGGCAGGCCCTAAACTGCTTCTTCAGTGCGCCGACCGAGATGTATTTCTCGGGGTCTTGAAGCAGTCCAAGCCCCCGAGGCGGGTTCAGTGCCGGAAGTGAGTTGCGGGATCAGGGGTTTGTCCCGGCGAGGGACCAAGGGCAGGACACAGCGAAGTGGACGGAAGGGAGCGATCTGAAGTCTCCCGTGGTTTCTTTGCCAGGTGCTTGAAGGAAGGCAGGAGCCAGCCTACTTCAGTGCAGGGACCCGGGGTGGTCTCAGGAGTGTTTGTCAGGGTCTTGCCCGAGGGCAGGAGCCAGCCTGGTTCAGAGCAGGCACCGGGCGGTTGGCTCAGGAGTGTTTGTCAGGGTCTTGCCCGAGGGCTGGAGCCAGCCTGGTTCAGTGCAGGCACCGGGCGGTGGGCTCAGTTGTGTTTGTCGGGGCCGGGCCATGGGCGGGACCCAGCCTCCTTCAGGGCAGGCACAGAGAAGGGGGCTCAGGAGTCTCTGCTGGGCGAATCGAACAAGGGCCAGACCTAAACCGGTTGAGCGCAGGGACCGAGATGCAGCTTCAGGAGGATTTCCAGGCGGTAGAAGCCCGGCCAGGTTCAGCGCAGGGACCGAGATGCGGGCTCAGCAGTGTTTCCCGGCTAATTGAACGAGGGCACGGCCCACCCTGTCTCTGTGCAGGGACCGAGATGCGCCCTCTGAAGGGTTTCTCGAGGTCGAAAAGTGGGCAGGACGCGCTCGGCTTCAGGTTAGAGAGCTAGATGTGACCTCAGGAGGACGTGTTGAGGTAGCTCCCAAGGGCCGGACCTCGACTGGTTCAGCGCAGCGCCCGAGGGGTGGGCACAGGCGCATTTGCCGGTGTCTTCAGCAAGTGCTTGCAGTAGCCGCGGCCGGTGCAGGGAAGGAGATGTGGGCTCGGGGGCGTTGCAGGGAGCCGTGCACAAAGGGAGGCCCCAGCCTCGGTGCAAGCCATGGCTGCGAGGCAGGCTCAGGAGGGTCTGTCGGCGGACTGTCGCCGGGCGGGACCCAGCCTCGTCCAGTGCAGGGACCCAGGTGTTGGCTCCGGAGTGTTTGTCAGGGTTCGGAAGAAGCGCCGTGCATCGCCCTGTTGAGGGCAGCGACCGATGCAGGCTCAGGAGTGTTTGCCGGGGGTCGGGCCAAGGGCAGGACCTAGCCTGATTGAAGGCAGGGAACCCGATGTGGGCTCAGGAGTGCTTCACGGGGTTTGAACATGGGAAGGACACAGCCTGCTTCGGGGCATGGACTCAGATGCGCTCTCAGGATTATGTTCCAGGGACTTGAACATGGAAAATCCAACGAACACGTTCTGGACTGCAGGGACCAAGAGGTGGGGTCGGGAGTCTGTACTAGGCGCTCGCACAAGGGCAGGACCTCGACTGTTTCAGATCAGTGACCGAGACGGGGCTCAGGAGTTTAGAAGGGCACTTCTGGAAGGGCACGACCCTGCCTGGTTTGGTGCAGCGCGTGAGATGAGGGTGCAGCAATGATTCCGGGGGGTTTAAACAAGGAGAGGACTCACCGTCGTTCGGGGCCAGGGGGCCAAGTTTGGGCTCAGGATTGTTTGTCGGGGGCCTTGGCCAGAGGCAGAAACCACCGTGGTTGAGCTCAGGGACCAAGATGAACGCTCAGGCGTGTTTAGTGTGTGTGGGCGGGGGTGGGGGAGTGTGGGGGGGCGGTGTGCGCAAGGGCAGCATCCATCCGAGTTCCGGGCGGGCACGCAGCTGTGGGCTCAGGAGTGTGTGTCGCGGGAATCGAAGAAGGCAGGCCCTAGACTGCTTCTTCAGTGCGCCGACCGAGATGTATTTCTCGGGGTCTTGAAGCAGGCCAAGCCCCAGAGGTGGCTTCAGTGCCGGGAGTGAGCTGCGGGATCACAGCTTTGTCCCGGAGAGGGACCAAATGCAGGACACAGCGAAGTGGACGGGCAGGGAGCGAGCTGGAGTCTCCCGGTGGTTACTTTGCCAGGTGCTTGAACGAAGGCAGGAGCCAGCCTGCTTCGGTGCAGGGATCCGGAGTGGGCTCTGGAGTGTTTGCCAGGGTCTTGACCGAGGGCAGGAGCCAGCCTGGATCAGTGCAGACACCGGGCGGGGGGCCCAGGAGTGTTTGTCATGGTATTGCCCGAGGGCAGGAGCCAGCCTGGTTTAGAGCAGGCACCGGGCGGTGGGCTCAGGAGTGTTTGTCAGGGTATTGCCCGAGGGCAGGGACCAGCCTGGTTCAGGGCAGGCCCCGGGCGGTGGTCTCAGGAGTGTCTGTCGGCGCCGGGCATGGGCAGGACCCAGCCTCCTTCAGGGCAGACACAGAGATGGGGGCTCAGGAGTCTGTGCTGAGTGAATCGAACAAGGGCCAGACCTAGACCGGTTCAGGGCAGGGACAGAGATGCTGCTTCAGGAGTATTTCCTGGGGGTAGGACCCCGGCCAGGTTTAGCGCGGGGATCAAGATGCGGGCTCAGCAGTGTATCCCGGGTGACTGAACGAGGGCACGGCCCACCCTGTCTCTGTGCGGGGACCGAGATGCTCCCTCAGGAGGGTTTCTCGAGGTCTGATCGTGGGCAGGACGCGCACGGCTTCAGGGCAGAGTGCGAGAGGAGGCCTCAGGAGGACGTGTTGAGGTAGCTCCCAAGGGCAGAACCTCGACTGGTTCAGTGCAGCGCCCGAGGGGCGGGCACAGGCGCATTTGCCGGTGGCTTCGGCAATTGCTTGCCGGAGCCCTGGCCGGGGCAGGGAAGGAGATGTTGGCACAGGGGCGTTGGGTGGCGCTGTGCAGCAAGGGAGGCCCCAGCCTAGGTGCGTGCCGTGGCCGCGAGGCAGGCTCAGGAGGGCCTGTCGGGGGACTGACACTGGGCGGGACCCAGCCTCGTCCCGAGCAGGGACCGAGGTGTTGGGTCAGGAGTGTTTGTCAGGGTCGGGAAGAAGTGCCGGGCACCGCCCAGTTGAGGGCAGCGACCGATGCAAGCTCAGGAGTGTTTGCCGGGGGTCGGGCCAAGGGCAGGACCTAGCCTGATTGAGGGCAGGCTACCCGATGTGGGCTCAGGAATGCTTCTCGGGGCTTGAACATGGGAAGGACCCAGCCTGCTTCGGGGCAGGGACTGAGATGCGCGCTCAGGATTATGTGTCCGGGACACGAATATGCAAAGTCCAACAAACGCCTGCTTGACTGCAGGGACCGAGAGGTGGGGTCGGGAGTCTGTGCTAAGGTCCCGCACAAGGGCAGGACCTCGACTGGTTCAGTTCAGTGACAGAGACGGGGCTCGGGAGATTAGACGTGCACTTCAGGAAGGGCGGAACCCAGCCTGGTTTGGTGCAGCGTGTGAGATGAGGGCGCAGCAGTGATTCTGAGGGGTTTGAACAAGGGGAGGCCTCACCGTCGTTCGGGGCCAGGGGGCCAGGTTTGGGCTCAGGATTGTTTGTCGGGGGCCTTGGCCAGACGCAGAAACCTCCGTGGTTGAGCTCAGGGACCGAGATGAACGCTCAGGAGTGTTTTGTGTGTGTGTGTGCGGGGAGGGGGTGTTGCTCAAGGGCAGCATCCATCCGAGTTCAGGGCGGGCACGCAGCTGTGGGCTCAGGAGTGTGTGTCACGAGAATCGAAGAAGGGCAGGCCCTAAACTGCTTCTTCAGTGCGCCGACCGAGATGCATTTCTCGGGGTGTTGAAGCAGGCCAAGCCCCCGTTGCGGGTTCAGTGCCGGGAGTGAGTTGCGGGATCAGGGCTTTGTCCCGGCGAGGGACCAAAGGCAGGACACAGCGACGTGGACGGGCACGGAGCGAGCTGGAGTCTCCCGGTGGTTACTTTGCCAGGTGCTTGCACGAAGGCAGGAGCCAGCCTGCTTCAGTGCAGAGACCCGGGGAGGTCACAGGAGTGTTTGTCAGGGTCTTGCCCTAGGGAGGGGGCCAGCCTGGTTCAGTGCAGGCACGGGGCGGTGGGCTCAGGAGTGTTTGTCCGGGTCTTGCCTGAGGGCAGGAGCCAGCCTGGTTCAATGCAGGCACCGGGCGGTGGGCTCAGGGGTGTTTGTTGGCGCCGGGCCGTGGGCGGGACCAAGCCTCCTTCAGGGCAGGCACAGAGATGGGGGCTCAGGAGCCTGTGATGTGCGTCCCGAACAAGGGCTAGACCTAGACCGGTTCAGGGCAGGGACCGAGATGCAGCTTCAGGAGTATTTCCTGGGGGTAGGAACCCGGCCAGGTTCACCGCGGGGACCAAGATGCGGGCTCTACCGTGTTTTTCGGGTGATTGAACGATGGCACGGCCCACCCTGTCTCTGTGCAGGGACCGAGATGCGCCCTCAGGAGGGTTTCTCGAGGTCGGACCGTGGGCAGGACGCGCACGCCTTCAGGGCAGAGAGCGAGAGGTCACCTCAGGAGGACGTGTTGAGGTAGCGCCCAAGGGCAGGACCTCGACTGGTTCAGAGCAGCGCCCGAGGGGTGGGTAAAGGCGCATTTGCCAATGGCTTCAGCAAGTGCTTGCTGGAGCCGCGGCCGGTGCAGGGAAGGAGATGTTGACTCAGGGGCGTTGCACGGCACAGTGCCCAAAGGGAGGCCCCAGCCTAGGTGCGTGCCGTGGCCGCGAGGCAGGCTCAGGCGGGTCTGCCGGGGGACTGACGCCGGGTGGGACCCAGCCTCGTCCCGTGCAGGGACCGAGGTGTTGGCTCAGGAGTGTTGTCAGGGTCGGGAAGAAGTGCCGTGCACCGCCCAATTGAGGGAGCGACCGAGGCAGGCTCAGGAGTGCTTGCCGGGGGTCGGTCCAAGGGTAGGACCTAGCCTGATTGAGGGCAGGGAACCCGATGTGGGCTCGAGAGTGCTTCTCGGGGCTTGAACATGGGAAGGACCCAGCCTGCTTCGGGGCAGGCACTGAGACGCGCGCTCAGGATGATGTTCCCGGACTCGAACATGGAAAGTCCAAAGAACGCCTGCTTGACTGCAGGGACCGAGAGGTTTGGGTCGGGAGTCTGTGCTAGGGGCCCGCACAAGGGCAGGACCTTGACTGGTTCAGTTCAGTGACCGAGACGGGGCCCAGGACTTTAGACGGGCACTTCAGGAAGGGCGGAACTCTGCGTGGTTTAGTGCAGCGCGTGAGATGAGGGCGCAGCAATGATTCCGGGCGTTTGAACAAGGGGAGGACTCACCGTCGTTCAGGGCCAGGGGGCCAGGTTTGGGCTCAGGATTGATTGTCGAGGGCCTTGGCCAGAGGCAGAAACCACCGTGGTTGAGCTCAGGGACCGAGATGAACGCTCAGGAGTGTTTTGTGTGAGTTTGGGGGCGGTGGGGGTGTTGCCCAAGGGCAGCATCCATCCGAATTCAGGGCGGGCACGCAGCTGTGGGCTCAGGAGTGTGTGTCACGGGAATCGAAGAAGGGCAGGCCCTAAACTGCTTCTTCAGTGCGCCGACCGAGATGTATTTCTCGGGGTCTTGAAGCAGTCCAAGCCCCCGAGGCGGGTTCAGTGCCGGGAGTGAGTTGCGGGATCAGGGCTTTGTCCCGGCGAGGGACCAAGGGCAGGACACAGCGAAGTGGACGGAAGGGAGCGAGCTGGAGTCTCCCGTGGTTTCTTTGCCAGGTGCTTGAAGGAAGGCAGGAGCCAGCCTACTTCAGTGCAGGGACCCGGGGTGGTCTCAGGAGTGTTTGTCAGGGTCTTGCCCGAGGGCAGGAGCCAGCCTGGTTCAGAGCAGGCACCGGGCGGTTGGCTCAGGAGTGTTTGTCAGGGTCTTGCCTGAGGGCAGGAGCCAGCCTGGGCCAGTGCAGGCACCGGGCGGCTGGCTCAGGAGTGTTTGTCAGGGTCTTGCCCGAGGGCAGGAGCCAGCCTGGTTCAGAGCAGGCACCGGGCGGTTGGCTCAGGAGTGTTTGTCAGGGTCTTGCCCGAGGGCTGGAGCCAGCCTGGTTCAGTGCAGGCACCGGGCGGTGGGCTCAGTTGTGTTTGTCGGGGCCGGGCCATGGGCGGGACCCAGCCTCCTTCAGGGCAGGCACAGAGATGGGGGCTCAGGAGTCTGTGCTGGGCGAATCGAACAAGGGCCAGACCTAAACCGGTTGAGCGCAGGGACCGAGATGCAGCTTCAGGAGGATTTCCAGGCGGTAGGAGCCCGGCCAGGTTCAGCGCAGGGACCGAGATGCGGGCTCAGCAGTGTTTCCCGGCTAATTGAACGAGGGCACGGCCCACCCTGTCTCTGTGCAGGGACCGAGATGCGCCCTCTGAAGGGTTTCTCGAGGTCGAAAAGTGGGCAGGACGCGCTCGGCTTCAGGTTAGAGAGCTAGATGTGACCTCAGGAGGACGTGTTGAGGTAGCTCCCAAGGGCAGGATCTCGACTGGTTCAGCGCAGCGCCCGAGGGGTGGGCACAGGCGCATCTGCCGGTGTCTTCAGCAAGTGCTTGCAGTAGCCGCGGCCGGTGCAGGGAAGGAGATGTGGGCTCGGGGGCGTTGCAGGGAGCCGTGCACAAAGGGAGGCCCCAGCCTCGGTGCAAGCCATGGCTGCGAGGCAGGCTCAGGAGGGTCTGTCGGCGGACTGTCGCCGGGCGGGACCCAGCCTCGTCCAGTGCAGGGACCCAGGTGTTGGCTCCGGAGTGTTTGTCAGGGTTCGGAAGAAGCGCCGTGCATCGCCCTGTTGAGGGCAGCGACCGATGCAGGCTCAGGAGTGTTTGCCGGGGGTCGGGCCAAGGGCAGGACCTAGCCTGATTGAAGGCAGGGAACCCGATGTGGGCTCAGGAGTGCTTCACGGGGTTTGAACATGGGAAGGACACAGCCTGCTTCGGGGCATGGACTCAGATGCGCTCTCAGGATTATGTTCCAGGGACTTGAACATGGAAAATCCAACGAACACGTTCTGGACTGCAGGGACCAAGAGGTGGGGTCGGGAGTCTGTACTAGGCGCTCGCACAAGGGCAGGACCTCGACTGTTTCAGATCAGTGACCGAGACGGGGCTCAGGAGTTTAGAAGGGCACTTCTGGAAGGGCACGACCCTGCCTGGTTTGGTGCAGCGCGTGAGATGAGGGTGCAGCAATGATTCCGGGGGGTTTAAACAAGGAGAGGACTCACCGTCGTTCGGGGCCAGGGGGCCAAGTTTGGGCTCAGGATTGTTTGTCGGGGGCCTTGGCCAGAGGCAGAAACCACCGTGGTTGAGCTCAGGGACCAAGATGAACGCTCAGGCGTGTTTAGTGTGTGTGTGTGGGGGGTGGGGGGGTGTGGGGGGGCGGTGTGCGCAAGGGCAGCATCCATCCGAGTTCCGGGCGGGCACGCAGCTGTGGGCTCAGGAGTGTGTGTCGCGGGAATCGAAGAAGGCAGGCCCTAGACTGCTTCTTCAGTGCGCCGACCGAGATGTATTTCTCGGGGTCTTGAAGCAGGCCAAGCCCCAGAGGTGGCTTCAGTGCCGGGAGTGAGCTGCGGGATCACAGCTTTGTCCCGGAGAGGGACCAAATGCAGGACACAGCGAAGTGGACGGGCAGGGAGCGAGCTGGAGTCTCCCGGTGGTTACTTTGCCAGGTGCTTGAACGAAGGCAGGAGCCAGCCTGCTTCGGTGCAGGGATCCGGAGTGGGCTCTGGAGTGTTTGCCAGGGTCTTGACCGAGGGCAGGAGCCAGCCTGGATCAGTGCAGACACCGGGCGGGGGGCCCAGGAGTGTTTGTCATGGTATTGCCCGAGGGCAGGAGCCAGCCTGGTTTAGAGCAGGCACCGGGCGGTGGGCTCAGGAGTGTTTGTCAGGGTATTGCCCGAGGGCAGGGACCAGCCTGGTTCAGGGCAGGCCCCGTGCGGTGGTCTCAGGAGTGTCTGTCGGCGCCGGGCATGGGCAGGACCCAGCCTCCTTCAGGGCAGACACAGAGATGGGGGCTCAGGAGTCTGTGCTGAGTGAATCGAACAAGGGCCAGACCTAGACCGGTTCAGGGCAGGGACAGAGATGCTGCTTCAGGAGTATTTCCTGGGGGTAGGACCCCGGCCAGGTTTAGCGCGGGGATCAAGATGCGGGCTCAGCAGTGTATCCCGGGTGACTGAACGAGGGCACGGCCCACCCTGTCTCTGTGCGGGGACCGAGATGCTCCCTCAGGAGGGTTTCTCGAGGTCTGATCGTGGGCAGGACGCGCACGGCTTCAGGGCAGAGTGCGAGAGGAGGCCTCAGGAGGACGTGTTGAGGTAGCTCCCAAGGGCAGAACCTCGACTGGTTCAGTGCAGCGCCCGAGGGGCGGGCACAGGCGCATTTGCCGGTGGCTTCGGCAATTGCTTGCCGGAGCCCTGGCCGGGGCAGGGAAGGAGATGTTGGCACAGGGGCGTTGGGTGGCGCTGTGCAGCAGGGGAGGCCCCAGCCTAGGTGCGTGCCGTGGCCGCGAGGCAGGCTCAGGAGGGCCTGTCGGGGGACTGACACTGGGCGGGACCCAGCCTCGTCCCGAGCAGGGACCGAGGTGTTGGGTCAGGAGTGTTTGTCAGGGTCGGGAAGAAGTGCCGGGCACCGCCCAGTTGAGGGCAGCGACCGATGCAAGCTCAGGAGTGTTTGCCGGGGGTCGGGCCAAGGGCAGGACCTAGCCTGATTGAGGGCAGGCTACCCGATGTGGGCTCAGGAATGCTTCTCGGGGCTTGAACATGGGAAGGACCCAGCCTGCTTCGGGGCAGGGACTGAGATGCGCGCTCAGGATTATGTGTCCGGGACACGAATATGCAAAGTCCAACAAACGCCTGCTTGACTGCAGGGACCGAGAGGTGGGGTCGGGAGTCTGTGCTAAGGTCCCGCACAAGGGCAGGACCTCGACTGGTTCAGTTCAGTGACAGAGACGGGGCTCGGGAGATTAGACGTGCACTTCAGGAAGGGCGGAACCCAGCCTGGTTTGGTGCAGCGTGTGAGATGAGGGCGCAGCAGTGATTCTGAGGGGTTTGAACAAGGGGAGGCCTCACCGTCGTTCGGGGCCAGGGGGCCAGGTTTGGGCTCAGGATTGTTTGTCGGGGGCCTTGGCCAGACGCAGAAACCTCCGTGGTTGAGCTCAGGGACCGAGATGAACGCTCAGGAGTGTTTTGTGTGTGTGTGTGCGGGGAGGGGGTGTTGCTCAAGGGCAGCATCCATCCGAGTTCAGGGCGGGCACGCAGCTGTGGGCTCAGGAGTGTGTGTCACGAGAATCGAAGAAGGGCAGGCCCTAAACTGCTTCTTCAGTGCGCCGACCGAGATGTATTTCTCGGGGTCTTGAAGCAGTCCAAGCCCCCGAGGCGGGTTCAGTGCCGGGAGTGAGTTGCGGGATCAGGGCTTTGTCCCGGCGAGGGACCAAGGGCAGGACACAGCGAAGTGGACGGAAGGGAGCGAGCTGGAGTCTCCCGTGGTTTCTTTGCCAGGTGCTTGAAGGAAGGCAGGAGCCAGCCTACTTCAGTGCAGGGACCCGGGGTGGTCTCAGGAGTGTTTGTCAGGGTCTTGCCCGAGGGCAGGAGCCAGCCTGGTTCAGAGCAGGCACCGGGCGGTTGGCTCAGGAGTGTTTGTCAGGGTCTTGCCTGAGGGCAGGAGCCAGCCTGGGCCAGTGCAGGCACCGGGCGGCTGGCTCAGGAGTGTTTGTCAGGGTCTTGCCCGAGGGCAGGAGCCAGCCTGGTTCAGAGCAGGCACCGGGCGGTTGGCTCAGGAGTGTTTGTCAGGGTCTTGCCCGAGGGCTGGAGCCAGCCTGGTTCAGTGCAGGCACCGGGCGGTGGGCTCAGTTGTGTTTGTCGGGGCCGGGCCATGGGCGGGACCCAGCCTCCTTCAGGGCAGGCACAGAGATGGGGGCTCAGGAGTCTGTGCTGGGCGAATCGAACAAGGGCCAGACCTAAACCGGTTGAGCGCAGGGACCGAGATGCAGCTTCAGGAGGATTTCCAGGCGGTAGGAGCCCGGCCAGGTTCAGCGCAGGGACCGAGATGCGGGCTCAGCAGTGTTTCCCGGCTAATTGAACGAGGGCACGGCCCACCCTGTCTCTGTGCAGGGACCGAGATGCGCCCTCTGAAGGGTTTCTCGAGGTCGAAAAGTGGGCAGGACGCGCTCGGCTTCAGGTTAGAGAGCTAGATGTGACCTCAGGAGGACGTGTTGAGGTAGCTCCCAAGGGCAGGATCTCGACTGGTTCAGCGCAGCGCCCGAGGGGTGGGCACAGGCGCATCTGCCGGTGTCTTCAGCAAGTGCTTGCAGTAGCCGCGGCCGGTGCAGGGAAGGAGATGTGGGCTCGGGGGCGTTGCAGGGAGCCGTGCACAAAGGGAGGCCCCAGCCTCGGTGCAAGCCATGGCTGCGAGGCAGGCTCAGGAGGGTCTGTCGGCGGACTGTCGCCGGGCGGGACCCAGCCTCGTCCAGTGCAGGGACCCAGGTGTTGGCTCCGGAGTGTTTGTCAGGGTTCGGAAGAAGCGCCGTGCATCGCCCTGTTGAGGGCAGCGACCGATGCAGGCTCAGGAGTGTTTGCCGGGGGTCGGGCCAAGGGCAGGACCTAGCCTGATTGAAGGCAGGGAACCCGATGTGGGCTCAGGAGTGCTTCACGGGGTTTGAACATGGGAAGGACACAGCCTGCTTCGGGGCATGGACTCAGATGCGCTCTCAGGATTATGTTCCAGGGACTTGAACATGGAAAATCCAACGAACACGTTCTGGACTGCAGGGACCAAGAGGTGGGGTCGGGAGTCTGTACTAGGCGCTCGCACAAGGGCAGGACCTCGACTGTTTCAGATCAGTGACCGAGACGGGGCTCAGGAGTTTAGAAGGGCACTTCTGGAAGGGCACGACCCTGCCTGGTTTGGTGCAGCGCGTGAGATGAGGGTGCAGCAATGATTCCGGGGGGTTTAAACAAGGAGAGGACTCACCGTCGTTCGGGGCCAGGGGGCCAAGTTTGGGCTCAGGATT